>NC_135016.1:31379130-32579130 GCF_051020955.1 Megalopta genalis
AATTTTCATACATTTAATAATGTTTATTGTAGAATATACTTTCCATCGTTACTTATGACTTCTTGCCAGCGTGATGGCAACTTGTAAATGCCATTTTTAAAAAATGATTTATTTTTAGAGGCGAAGAACTCAACTAGCGCTTGGTTGACGTCAGCTTCAGTTTTGAATCTTTTTTCCTGTAAGAAGTTTTGCAAAGAGAGAAACAAGTGATAATCGGAGAGTGCTAGGTCCGGGGAGTATGGTGGATGCGACAGAATTTCCCAGCCGAGCTCTGCGATTTTCTGACGAGTCGCCAAAGCAGCATGTGGTCCGGCATTATCATCGGTAGCCATGTTTTCGCGATCGCGTCTCGCTTAATAATAACATGAGACATCTTTGTTTCAGTTTATTTAGGAGAGTGCATGTGTGCAAATGCAATGATAAAGAGAGATAGTCATATATGTCTGAAATCAACATGTGCATATGGATTGAAACTTGAAGTGACACTATCGGACAGAACTTTCCGGTAGACCTAATACAACGGAGAACAAAGAATCCACCGCGAAACAGTTAGGAAACGAGAAATACGTACCCGTGTTCTTCGCGTGGAAGAAATGCGAGACATGTGACCACTTTGAGACTGAAATGACAGAGTCGAAAGAGAATCTAGTTAGCAGACAGTCTACTCGAAAGAACTGTTATACCATTTGAGGAGCCTGGTCTCATCTTCTTCGGATATGGAATACCCTCGGTTCAAGATGAGATTCTACATTTTCCGAATGATTATAAACCATAAATTACGAAGCAACAGTTTCGCTACTTTCTAATCATATCGTGGACTCCTATAACGCGCGTGCAGTAGAAAACGGTCGGCTCAGAAAAATTGTATTCCCGGTTAGGGAGGAGCCGGTTCTCATCTCCTTCGTATCCTTGGTCGAAGATGACGAGGGTCCTGCATTCTGAATGATTATAAACTATATAAATTACAAAGCAGCAGTTTCGTTGCTTTCTAGACGCTGCTCGTAGACGCGGCCGGTTCGCCAGTTTTCCTCTTCCTTTTTCTTTCCGTCCCACGTTCCTGCCGGCACCGACGTCGGCTCGGCTCTGCTCCGCTCAGCTCGACCATCTTCTTCTTCTTCTTCTTCTTCTTCCTCCTTCTCCTCCTCCTCTTCTTTCTCCCGCTTGTTCCTCCCCGTGCTTCTGTAACGGTGACGCGGGCTTTCCGTTACACGAACCACCGAGGCTGTTCCAGCCTTTTCCCTTCCTCGACGGGCTCCCCGGGTCCGCGTCCTCCGTGTTCCACGTCCGTCGTTGCATTATGGATGCAACGGGCTGCTGGACGAATGAAAGAACCCATGGCCGAACGTGTTCCCTCGGTCTCCGCCCGTGGAACCCCGCCGCCTTTCTTCCACCACCTCTTCTTCTTCTTCTTCTAGTCCCGCGATCATCCTCCTCCCGGTTGTCCCCTGAACGCCTTGCCCACCTCGTCTCTCTCGCACGTCGTTTCTCGCTCCGATCCTCTTCCCCTCTATTTGGGCTAGGTTCTCTCGCCGGTTTTTCGTCCGAAGCTTTTTCCTCTTCCTCCGCGTCCACGCGTGACCGTTTCCATCCACGGTGCCGTTACATACACGCACGCCGAGCCGGGTTTTTTGGTTGTTAGCAGGAAGGAAGGCTTTGTGTTCGAGCCTGATCTCGTCGGCTGCTCGGTTTGGATCGCGCCGGGAATTGCGTGGCGACGGGACGTGAACAGGACTGTTTATGGGGAACCGCGAACCCTCCCCGTTCTGTCCTCGTCTCGGCCTTTTTTCGACTTTGTCTGAACACCGGGGGGAACGGATGGGGGTAATTAGCGATGGAATGGCGAGGCGGAAACGGTTGCCGGTTATCTTGACCGGGCTCTCGGTTGCTTTTTGAACGGCGGCGCGCTGATTTCGAGGGTTGTTTTTATTCCCCGGATGGTTTTCTTTTCGATCCGTGTACACGGCTGAAAATGATCGGGTTGGACCGTAAGTCAATCCGACAGCATCCGTTGTTCCGTCATTTGACAGCTTCTTCTGGTTTCTTGTTCCACGAAATCGTGCTCCTTTTTGCGCGATTTAATAGAGTAATTCATTCGCGAATGCACGATTTCGAGGTGATTGAAAACGAGCATCTCCGACATCTTTTACTTTTAGCTTAACCCCTTAATGCACAATTTAAAAAAAAAAACCGACCAAAACAAATCAATTTTTTTTATCAAAGAAAATACATATTTGGACCTTAATTTCAATAAATATTTAAAAAAAATGCAAAAATTACTAAAAATTCAATAAAAATAGTGGATAAATAATTATAGTGAATATTGAATCGCATTGCAGATCGAATTTTGTACCCATCGTACTGTTTTTCATATATTCGAATCTGAACATTTTAGCGACATAAGTTGCGACGCCGACCGTATATATACGGGTCTGCACATTTTGGCCGGTTTTGCACGCCCGTGTTAATACGTTTCTGCGCGTTAAGGGGTTAAATAAACTATGTAGTAGTTTCTGTATGCTTCGAGTCATTCGATTGTGTACAAACATTGAATACAATTTATTCCATTCTTTATCGTCTCATTGCTGTGCCCTTGCGACCAGTATATAAAAGATAGAAATATATTATCGAACATCGACGAACACGGAAGAGGCAGTAGTAGAAGTTCAATTCGTTGCTGTCGAAGGTATAACTTTATTTTGGAAGAGTCAATTTACGGAACGAAAGCATTTTTAGATTACACAAAATACAATGGATAGTTCTTCGAAACTGTTTTATAGGAAATGTAAGAAGTGAAATAAAATATGATTGTTCGCGACGATTACGAATAATAACGCGATGCGCAGAACGCGATGCTTTCGACTTAGCAAAACAAGATGAGATACGTCGACACGCTTTATTGGAGATTTTATGCGATCATGGCATCCGTATCTTAATCCAGAAAAACGCTGAATATAAAATTCATTTTTCTTTGACTTCGAACTCGGTAAAGGTGTTTAATAGGAAAAATTAATTTCTATGTAATTCTAGTCTGCAAAAATCGAACAGCAAAATTCCAGTTTGCATAACGATTCGCAGTCTAGTTAGTATGGAACATAGTTAGCATGAAATTTTCATTGCGATTTTTCTTTAACTTCGAACTCGGTAAGGGTATTTAATAAGAAAAATTAATTTCTATGTAATTCTAGTCTGCAAAAATCGAACGGCAAAAATTCCAGTTTGCATAACGATTCGCAGTCTAGTTAGTATGGGACTTAGTTACCATGAAATTTTCGTTACGATTTTTCTTTGACTTCGAACTCGGTAAGAGCATTTAATAAGAAAAATTAATTTCTATTTAATCCTAGTCTACAAAAATCGAAGGGTAAAAATTCGAGTTTGCATAACGATTCGCAGTCTAGTTAGTATGGAACTAAGTTAGCATGAAATTTTCATTACGATTTTTCTTTGACTCCGAACTCGGTAAGGGTATTAAATAGGAAAAATTAATTTCTATTTAATTCTAATCTGCAAAACTCGAACAGCAAAATTCCAGTTTGCATAACGATTCGCAGTCTAGTTAGTATGGAACTCAGTTAGCATGAAATTTTCATCGCGATTTTTCTTTGACTTCGAACTCGGTAAGGGTATTTAATAGGAAAAATTAATTTCTATTTAATTCTAGTCTGCAAAAATCGAACAGCAAAAATACCAGTTTGCATAACGATTCGCAGTCTAGTTAGTATGGAACTCTAATTGAGGCGACTTACGAGCGGAAGACGAAGACGCGCGTTGTTTTAAGAGCTCATTGTCCGATGTACCTTTACGGACTCGTTGCTTCGGGGAGGAAGCAGAAGGTAGTTTTAGCGCAACGTTTACCTGGTTCTGCGGATGACGATCACGTTACATAACGCTGCCGCCTGTTTTGTTTTCCAGAACAACACTACGCGGCCGCCGATTCGAACAGTTCGACGCCCGCGAAGAGTTTCGTGGCCTGTAGAGTTTGCGGCGACAAGGCGAGCGGTTACCATTACGGCGTGACCAGTTGCGAGGGTTGCAAAGTAAGTATCAAACTTAAGGGAATGTAAGGGTAACGGAGGGACGGTTAAACGATTCTTAACTGGGTCTGTTCTCATTTTTATGGCAACTCCAAGGTCGCGAAAACAAAGAAATGTTCATGCTGCCGGTGCCATATTGTGCACGTAATATTATACTTAATTTTGCCAATACGTATTCGATCAGCGAAATAATTGTTCTGGCTCGTGAACGACTCAGGTTGTAAAGTAAATTAACAATAAAATAAATTTCAGCTTAAACGTTTGCCGATGTTGTTTCATAAAATACAACATACAAAAATACAATTTACCGTTGTTACAACTGCAGCCGTGCCTTATGCGATGTACATTGCACGTTATTTTTAAATTTTTGTATGCGATAAAAGCAATTAATATTAATAAATGTGACGATTTTATTCGAATTTTAATACAATTTTATTAATATTTTATTACAATTTTATTAGAATTTTATTACAATTTTATTAGTTTTATCACAATTTTATCACAATTTTATTACTCTTTCATTACAATTTTACTGCAATTTTATTACAATTTCATTACCATTTTATTGCAATTTTATTGCAATTTCACAATGAGAAATATTTTTCTTATAAATATTTCATTTACGTACAACGTAAACCTCTCTTTTAATCGTCGAAAGAGTTAAATGTTTGTAATTCAAAGTTGTTACGTTATTGTTTAAATATCATAGCCGGTAGAGCATAAATGCATACGTTCGTTTACCGATTAATCATACAAGGTGAAACCAGGCTAAAAATAACATTCTTTTACTTCATGTCACGTTTTCGAGTTTACGTTTACATAACTTCTTGTATGTAAGTACTAGGATTCTTCCAAAGAAGGTGTCAAACAAAAAAATGTTATTCCTATTATTTGAATTACCTTCGTATTTATTTTATACGTAAATTTTGCTCTGTTCAGACACGAATTAGCAATGAAAATTATTGGCTGATGTTCTATAAACGAACAAAAGGATATTAAAACTTTTTGGAATTATAATGCGGATGAGGATTACGTACATTGTTTAGTACATTTTTCAATAATGAAAGAAAGTATATCTAAACGAGTTTGTAATTAAAATCTAATTACATCATTACATATCATTATTTGATTTAACCTTTCATGAAATAACGGGACAGTTACTAAAACGACCAACATTTTATTCGACTCCCACTTTTGCAAACTAGTCCTCAAAAAATGATCGATATACAAAGTTTAAAACATCGGTTATTTTGAAAATTAATCGGCGAATCGTTTTCTGAAATTTCTCTTAATATTTATAAAGCTTTCAGTTAAAAGCAATTTTGATTGAACTCGTAGATCGAATTCTTTTCCTTAAATTTACAAATTTATATATTACTATCTACAAGTTTCGTACATACTGTGCAAACGAACTACGTCCATATAAGAAATCATTATAGTTAAACGAGAAAGAGTATATCAACGAATCAGAGATCGATACAAAGTTCAACAAAGTCTTTCGTGTAACATGTAAAAGCGACTGACCAACGTTAATCCCCGAGTCCTGCGTTATGCACGGTTCAAACGTAAACGTCCTAGCGATTAAATAACATTAATTTGGAGACGTCGTCCCCTGTTGGACGAGATAAGGAACTTTGCTGCTCGGACTCTCTGAGAACAATTTATTTAGTACGATCTCGAAAATCCTCGACTAAAAAGGAGAGGTTGGGTAGTTTAAGAGTCGGCGGAATTAATTTACGATCTTCATCTTTATGCATCTTGTTTAATAGTGCACTAACGTTTCCCCTGCAGTCACGAAGTTGGAAAACTGATTATACGAACTTAGCTATGAAATCGTGAGTAGATACATGTCCGCGCAGCGACGCAACGAGAAAGAGATATTCGAACGGAACTTTCTATGCCGCGAAGCATAATTATAAATCGTAAACTTTTCTTTATCACGAACTGTTTCTCTAACAAGATCGCCTTCGACGCATCCCTTCCTCCGAGAAAGTTGCGGCGCTGTTATAAAAACAATTTTTCTCTTTCATTGGGCTCCCCCCGCGTTGACTGCGTTCGCGTATCCACGCCGGTGTGTTACTTGTGTTGCCATCGATTTGTCTCTCCTTCGTTCGTTTCTCTTCCAATTATTCGCATTTGTCGGTCTTTTCTACTTTTAGATTCATTATTTGCCTCCTGGTTTCTGTTTTGCAAGAAAACCTGGAGAACTGTTGTGTAATCTTTAGAATAACAGAGTAATATTCGTATGATAGCAAAACTGTAAGTATATTATGCAGAGATATATTTATTTTATATTTATGGAACAGAATGAAAATTGTTTTGAGAATGCTTTCAGTTTTATGGCTCAGAATCTTTCAAAATATTATTTTTAGGTCAATTATCCGATATACCAATTTAACATATTCTTAGTTTTCTACTTATTTCACGCAATCTTAGGAATTAATAACCAAGTCTGGTTATGTTGTATTATTTTTTTTTTACATTTATGCTAAAATTGATTAGGTTAATTCCCAAGCAACGAATTATTTAAGAATAATTTTATATTTCACTTAATATGTTAAAATCGTTAAAAAAGAAAAAGAAATACGTGCATTTTTATTGAACCTTTTTATTTTACATAATGATCCGCAATCGCTAATAACGATATTAAAAACGATGTTAAAAGAACCTGTATGAAATATACTTAGAGCTCGCGCGGACGAAGTTTATACATGTAAAACGAACTTCTAATTTAATAGAACCTCTTCCAATTCTGATATAACTTGATCGCATAATTCTCGTTTCCATGTACAAGATTATGAATTCCCCCAGTAAATAAGCACAGTTTATGCAATATCACATTTAATCCACGCGATAGAGCGAGTCGTAACCGCGCTACTTTCGGAACTTAGAATCCCTGTAACAGCCGTGTGGAAGGAATGCAGCCGCAATGAAACTTCCAGGTGGTTTAAACATTTCCTGTCGTAAAACCAGTTATCGGCGTAGATATCGAAATCTCGTTCAATTCGGGATCGTCTCGACCGAGTTTGACGAGGTCAGTTTTTGCCGACCGATGTAGAGGTGTCGCTGGAGAGGTCCTTATCGTTCCCTTCTAGCCAGGTTATGACCCGGACGGCAGAAATCATTGGCGCAACGTGTTAGGTTCACTAAAATACGAATGAACGGTCGTGGGCGTCGCGTCTCGTCGATCGTAAATCCCACCTCTTCGCGTCGATTTATTGCCCTCGACCAAGGTTAGAGTGTCGATCGTTTCGTTACATGGACGTATCCTTCTTTTAGATCTTCCTGCGATTCCTTTTCCCGTTCTAGCAGAGCGAATAATATCAACATTCGGGACAATCGTACGGAAACACGACACGGAGAAAAAAATTATGCGAAACAATAGTGCGAAGGAGTAAGTAAGAATAATAAATATTATGAATCAAGTAGATTCGTACGGTCAAGAACTGACTTACATATATACAGAGTGTCCCAAAAATGTCTCGCAATCCGAAAGTAGGGGATTCCTGAGGTCATTTGAAGTAACTTTTTCCTTAGCGAAAATGCAACCCGTGGCTTCGTTTACGAATTATTAACGAAAAACACTGACCAATGAGAGACAAGCTCGCCTAGCGCTTGGCGGCCGAGCCAATGAGCGCACGAAGCCCAGTTCCGCTCATTGGCTCGGCCGCCTCGCGCCAGCTGAACTGGGATTCGACCACTCGACCGCTGGCGCTGTTTTGGCTCGGCCGCCTAGCGCTAGCTGAGGTCGCCTTTTATTGGTCACTCTTTTTTTCGTTAATAACTCGTAAACAAAGCCGTGGATTGCATTTTCGCCAAGGACAAACTTACTTCAAATTACCTCAGGAACCTGCCATTCTCGGATTGCGAGACATTTTTGGGACACCCTGTATATGGACAGGGTGGCTCCTAATCTCGTTAACCATTAACTTTAGGACAAACGCGAGCCTATACTATTCGACTTAAAATTTAATATTCTTTCGATCTGTAACAAGCAAAATATGCTTCTTCGTTTAAAAAAAAGGAAGTTGACCACGAAATTTCGAGAACTACACTATTTAAAAATAAGGCGAATACATCATCACTCCTCCCTTTTAAAACTCTACAACTTTTGTATTTAACACTTTTCAATTAGATGCATAGTTCAAAAGTTACATGGGCTGTCTAAGTTATATGACTCACCCTGTATACGCTTTGAATCAGCACAATCGAAACAAAACAGGTTTACAGTTTCCAATTAACAATTTTTGGAAACTTGCCGTTTTGTTTAATCGATTTACTGTCTCAGTAAACGTCGGTGAAACGTGATGAAGAACAATTTGTGCATTCTGAAATTGCAACGAATACGCATGGATAGTGACGAAAAGTTTCGTCAATTTCGTCGACAAAAGAAATTGCCGAAAATCATCGTTGATTTAACGGCTCGCTCGAGTATTATTACTGCATACTCGAGGTTTGCCTTCTTAGCGTATTGACACGTTGACTGCCGCGTCACCCGTATTCGGGTGACAGCAAAAGTTCTCATCAGGCCACGTCACCCGTAATTCGGGTGACGCTGATTTGACTACTTACAAAGGATTGCCGAAAATATTTCGACAAATATTCTACAGGAGGTAATGAAACTATTGAATTCTTATAAAAATGGTTTATTAAAAAAATTATTCGCAGTGTATAACATTAAAACATTCTCTGCAAAGTTGAGGTTGATCAGGACAGCTTGGACAAAAAGTTGTTTGTTTTTTCAGATATGCTCGTGCCTCTGATCGGTCCATTTCGTATCTTTTATTTGAACTGTAGCTTCCTCGGCATCATCAACATTTCTTTCTTCTTCCATGACCAATTCTCTCGTAAAATCTCGTCAATAGTATCTTCATAACATTCATTATCACTACGATTATATTTATCAGTATCCAAATCAGAATCTGACGATGTAATTTTATTTATGCTTCTCCTTCCGGGCAATCCGATCTCTTTTCATCATTGAAAAAAAATAAGGACAGAGATTTTAAGTTATACCATTCGGTACTCGGCAAAGATTCCAACTGTTCATGTAGGAACAGAAACAGACATGAATTAACAGCGCACGCTTCCTATAGCGGCACGGGTGGCCTGTAGGAGATTTTGTTGTAAATACGCGTGGCAGTCAACGTGTTAACTGTACGAACGCCGTAGCAGCTGATAACGCTCGCGGTGTGTACGCGGCTTAAAGTTTTGTCAATTTCGTCAAGAAAAAAATTGCCGAAAATCATCGTTGGTTTAACGGCTCGCTCGAGTATTATTACTGCATGCTCGAGGTTTGCCTTCTTAGCGTATTAACTGCACGAACGCCGTGGCAGCTGACAACGCTCGCGGTGTGTACGCGGCTTAATCCCGCTGCGAGATGCACATCCGCCGGTGCTCCACGGTGCTGAGATTGAAACACGGAAGCCCCGAGGCCAGAGTTAACGGTGAATTGGTACATTCTCGCGCTCCCACCGACAGAACCGTACACCTGGACTAACGTGAACACTCGCCAGCTCGCTAGCACGATGCCGCGCCGCGTCGCTTCGCTTCTTTCCAATATGATCAAATTAATTTCCCGGCGGGGAAATGAATGCGCGCTCGTTGTTCCCGATGTCGCCCGTCTCTTTTTGTTTGTCGGGCACGCGGTGCGCTTACGAGACTGCCTAGAAAGGAGGCGCGATCGTGTTTTTGTTTGGCCGAGAAATTGAGACGGGACTCGGTGGCGGACGAAACAAGTCGGAGAACTAACGGAATCGAGAACGGCGCTGAACTCGAGGGGAGGTTTCAGTCTAGGAGCCTGGAAAAATTGTTGTTTCGAACGTTCGCTTATGAATCGCCAGTTTTTCGGTACAGTAATGTCTCTCTAATTGACGCTCGGATTGTCCACAAAAGTGGACAATTTTGGAAGAGGAGATACGATTGTTCGAGCCTTGCGGCTCGTTTTTTATGGTTATCGATTGTCAACGACTATAAAAACGAGCCGCAAGGCTCGAATAATCGTGTCTCCTCTTCCCAAATTGTCCATTTTTGTGCAGAATCTGAGCGTCAGTTAAGGAGACATTACTGTATTCGTTGACACAAATTACTATATTCGATTGTTCGAGCTTTGCGACTCGTTTTTTATGGTTATCGATTGTCAACGACTATAAAAACGAGCCGCAAGGCTCGAATAATCGTGTCTCCTCTCCCCAAATTGTCCATTTCTCCGCACGATCTGAGCGTCAATTACGGAGACATTGCTGTATTCGTTGACACAAATTACTGTATTCGATTGTTCGAGCTTTGCGACTCGTTTTCTATGGTTATCGATTGTCAACGACTATAAAAACGAGCCGCAAGGCTCGAATAATCGTGTCTCCTCTCCCCAAATTATCCATTTCTCCGCACGATCTGAGCGTCAATTACGGAGACATTGCTGTATTCGTTGACACAAATTACTGTATTCGATTGTTCGAACTTTGCGACTCGTTTTTTATGGTTATTGATTGTCAACAACTATAAAAACAAGCCGCAAGGCTCGAATAATCGTGTCTCCTCTTCCCAAATTGTCCATTTTTCTGCACAATCTGAGCGTCAATTACGGAGACATTGCTGTATTCGTTGACACAAATTACTGTATTCGATTGTTCGAACTTTGCGACACGTTTTTTATGGTTATCGATTGTCAACGACTATAAAAACGAGCCGCAAGGCTCGAATAATCGTGTCTCCTCTTCCCAAATTGTCCATTTTTGTGCAGAATCTGAGCGTCAATTACGGAGACATTGCTGTATTCGTTGACACAGAGGTTGCTACGCTGCAGCTTCCAAAAATTTAACAATTTCGAAGCAATTCAATTAAGGATTCTCACTTCTTGATCAGTGATTTGCAATGTCAATTATACGGACATCACAGAGTGGTTCTAAATATTCGTTTCCACCTAAATATCTCCTTCAATGATAATGTTACAAACAGTTTTCTTATACCGAATTCGACTGGTATTAAAAAAAGAATACGATGCAAGATACAGTTTATTTTTCTCAAATTCATTTTTTATCGGCGTGTCCGAGGTCATTTATGATAATTTACATACGAACGCATATTTGTTTTACTCCAAAAACACGAGAACGGAACGTGAAATTATTGTCTGTCCGTATGCCAACGTGTAGAGACGAAAACAATAACACGCAATGCTGCACGATGCAATAAAAAAATATACGCTTATATGTAAAATTTATAGGAAAACTTTGAAGAAAATAACCTTGAAAATAAACTATATGTTGCATCGTATCCGCCTCTTAATACTAGTCGGATTCGATATAAATACATAATACAGAAGTAGTGGATACATAATTTCATTATGTACACACCGAATCAGCAGAATATATCGTTCATGTTTTCCATTATAAGTTTTTGATACATAATCTAGTTCCCAGAATGAAATATTTTTTATTAGTTCTTTAAAAAAAATCCTTCGAAATCTTCATAAAATTAAAGTATTTTACTTTAGGAAATTAAAGAATTTTAAAGTTACATTTTATAACATCAAATACAGTTCCAACACACTGACGCTTTGCGGAACCTAATCAAATTAGGAAGATGTAATAAATTGGCGTAAAAATTGATTTCCAAATCTGAGCAAATAGCACTGTCTCCCGTATGTATGGGTGACGCGACGGACAAAGTGTTAACCGGGAAGTACGAATATGTTTTCGAACCGCCCAAAATTTCGAAAGCAGCGAACGTGAAACTACTAATATAGAGATTTTTCGTTCCGTTCGTTTCAAAATTTTGTCCGCCGTGTGTAATTGTTTCAACTCCGTGGAAAACTGATTCGGCTTTCATTACGAAAAGTCGCGTCCGCGACGCAGCGCGTAGTCAAAGGGAAAATCAATTTGTATTTTTGAAAGTTATTCCACGAATTCGGGGAACGAGTTTGTACGCTAAAAATTCACATCGTCCCCGCGTCCTTTTCAATAAATATTGAACCTTTCCCGCAGACGGCTGTGCTAAAGAATGCATAGGCAAGCACTTCCGCCATAGCGTCGGAGTCAAAATGCAGGCTTTGCATAGTTAAAAGACCGGGAGCGCGCGCGCATGCGAATTTTCGAGCCGGAATTCGAGCACGCGTGAATTCGGTTCATTTGGTTAAACGTGCTCCACAAACAAATTGAGAAAAATGAACATTCAGCGCTCTCGCGATCGCGAACAAATTTCATCGTTCGTTTTTAACGAATTACAATCAGCCCTATATATTCGGGTCGGCCTCGATTCCCTTGTTCCTTTTGTTTTGTAATCGTTAAAACCAACGAATCGATCAGCCGGAACAAGCCTGTTATTTTATAATGAAAACCTCGTTTTTAACTCGTCGACGGATCGTCGAAAACTTTACGAAACATTCTACGCGCCCGTGTTCTCGTGAATTATACAGATTCGCCGTGTGTTTTGTATCTCCTTCGCAAATATTTGTTGCATCCATTTGTCGAATGCATGTATATTTGTGTTTAGTCGAAAACGAATTTAATTAGCTCCACGAAAACTCGATCCATGCTTTTGAAAAAATACACACGGGACAGTGTTTGCTATTCTTTCAACGTTTCCACGGACGAACAAATGAATTTCCATTTCTGGAACTGTTGATCTTACAGAATTAATTTTCTGATTTCACCCGAACAGAATCGACCTTTCGCAACGAATTTCCGGTTCGGTTCGCGCGTGACGTTCGGCCGGTACGAAATAGCTTAGGTCTTCAATTTTTTATGTTTTTTACCAAACAATTTTAGTAAAAACTGTCTGCAAGTTCTTTCAGAAGCATTTATAATCGATTATATCACCGTCGTTGATAATTTTTCGAAATATAAATATATTTGCTCCGCATAGTTTCTATATTTAGAATTTCATTGTTGCTTACAGTTCTAAAAAGAAAATTTATATTTATCATGTATCCATATTTATCCTAATGTTATAAACAGTCAATAATTCTCTAGCAGACGAAGAAAATTGATATTCAGCGTATACCTATATGGAATGTTAATAATTTTAATGTCGTTAATAATTGTTCAAAATATAAAGATATTTGCTCTGCGTAGTTTCTATATTTAGGATTTCATTGTTGTTGACAGTTCCGAAAAGCAAATTTATATTTATCATGTATCCATATTTATCCTAATGTTATAAACAGTCAATAATTCTCTAGCGGACGAAGAAAATTAATACTCAGTGCGTACCTATATGGAATGTTAATAATTTTAATGTCGTTAATAATTGTTCAAAATATAAAGATATTTGCTCCGCGTAGTTTCTATATTTAGAATTTCATTGTTGCTTACAGTTCTGAAAAGGAAATTTATATTTATCATGTATCCATATTTATTCTAATGTTATAAACAGTTAATAATTCTCTAGCAGACGAAGAAAATTATTACTCAGCGCATACCTATATGGAATGTTAATAATTTTAATGTCGTTAATAATTTTTCAAAATATAAAGATATTTGCTCCGCGTAGTTTCTATATTTAGAATTTCATTGTTGCTTACAGTTCTGAAAAGCAAATTTATATTTATCATGTATCCATATTTATCCTAATGTTATAAACAGTCAATAATTCTCTAGCAGACGAAGAAAATTAATACTCAGCGCATACCTATATGGAATGTTAATAATTTTAATGTCGTTAATAATTTTTCAAAATATAAATATATTTGCTCCGCGTAGTTTCTATATTTAGGATTTCATTGTTGTTGACAGTTCCGAAAAGCAAATTTATGTTTATCATGTATCCATATTTATCCTAATGTTATAAACAGTCAATAATTCTCTAGCGGACGAAGAAAATTGATATTCAGCGTATACCTATATTCACTTTGGCAGTTGAATACATCGAAAACAGAAAATAGAATTTTGTTCGATTTAAGAAGAAAAAAGAAACAAATAATACTGTTTGAAATTCGCAGTTTCCGACTCGATATTACGAAATGATCGATGCCGACGAATTATCCAGTTCACAATTTCGTATGGAAAATAGAAAAGCATCGAGATACGTAATTGAATTTGCAAGCGAATTTTCGGTTCGTGATTTGGCATGAGGGTTCGATAAGTTGGTCGGTTAACGAGCGAAATTAACGTATAAATTATTCGACCGTTGAAAAACAGCCAACGGTCGCGTTTACTTTCGTTCGGCTGCAGAAGGAGAACAAGAAACGCACGCGTCTGACCATGCGAAGGCCGTCGCTACTGCGCCCGTATCGTCGTTCTATAAAAATTGTTCCACCGGTCGAACGTAACACGTAACCGGTCGCATGCGACGAGTTCATTTCTGTAAACGCTCGTACTTAATACAGCGTGTTTATAGCGGTGCGTTTCAGCGAACGAGACCAGGTGTGCAATTAATATTAAAGGGTCCATTATTATGATTAACCAACGTTTCCGCGTGCTCCCCCTCTTCCCCTCGATCTGCATCATTGCGCGTCCACCAAATATAAACATTTCTGAATCGTTAATAAAATACAGCCGCGATTGTTGATTACGTCTAGCCGAAAGTTGGACCGGCACCGAGCGCAATTCTGTAACATCGTCGTGATTGTATCAAAAGGATTAATTAATTAGTTGATCAATCAATTAATTAACTTAATTAAGCAACGTCACGGAATTTCTAATTTGCCAGTTCTCCGCGTCGCGGCCGGTTAAACACGCTCTTCCACTGCGAGCGGAAAACGTCGTCTCCGGCCGTCTGATTAAACGTAGGCCTTTTCTACTGGCAACCAGCGGTCGCCGTCCCTTTTACACTTTGATTTATTACGCGAAGCTCTACTGCGCGTCGAATAGACGGGAATTTCGGTGCAGGAAACAAACTTTCACCTTTTATGATTTCATTATGCAAATGTTATGGTACCAACGTAATAATTATATTTATGTATAAGTAGTCAAGGGAAATACAATCGGAAGACTGTGTAATTTTATCGAAGACAAGTAAAATTTACGGTTTAACCGACGTATTATTAATGTTACTGCAACTAGGCAATAAAATACGATTACGTAATTATAGTTTAAGCACAGCTCTATTGTGCATCGGTTACATGGGAATTACGGGACAATAAAATAAAAATATACTTGGCTTGTAAATGCATTAATAATGGAGGGACGATCTGAAAGTATTACGTGTATCGGCCTGTATAACTTATACGATTATTACGTAGTTGTACTATTATTATTATTAACGTTCAAATTATTCTTATCATCGCCTTAAATTCTCACGATATAAATATGTTGGATATATAAGAATTTAATTCAAATAATGATAACTTAAAATATTTAACAAATGGAAAATAACGTCTTTCGACACGCGTGTCGACTACCATAATCAATAATTCATAGACATTCAACTATCTTCTTTGTGTCTCATTTAAATCTCTCTAGACGTTCTTTCACACGATACTCGCCAAGTAACATTTATACCAAGTTCTCAGTTCTCAATAAAATAATCTTTCACACACACACACACACACACACACACGCGCGCGCGCGCACACACCTTGTTTTATTGATAATTACATCAATAATCCGGAATATTTTTTTGGAACAATTTCACGCAGGACAAACATTTTTGCATAAATAAATTACGATTTTCTGTCTCGGCCATTTTCGAGCCATTTGTTGAAAATAACTATTGGTGAGCGCTCGTGTTTGACGTCATTAAAAAGATTATAAAATATTAAAAGACAGTTGGGTCGACTTTCCAATGCTTTAGATGAAGTTACTTGAACGACTCAAATTATTTATTTTGATTTGAAGTAGTGGATCGGAAAAACAGAAGAAGAGAGTGAAAATAAAGTATAATCATAAACTGCTAATAGTAATAACAATAGTCATAAACTTGTTATTATTCCTGTGGGAATAATAAAAAATGTTCACTTTTATGAAGCGAGCATGCTATCTCTGTCGAAAGATGAACTTCGACCGAAAGTTTCGTTTCGCAAATGACGTAGTCGGGTATGGTAGTAACGTTTGTTTATTGTTTTACGGGGGAACTTTTTACGTTAGTAATATGTGCTTGAAAACAGACTAACGTAGATCCTAAGTGCCAACATATATACGTTGACTTCTTTACCTCCGTCTCGTACAGAGCACTTTATGCTTCACCCTCCGGCTCGTCCATCGAAATTCTATTGCGGATTAATTGATATGCTCGGCCGCGATGATACGTAATCAACGTGTGCCCCGTTCGTTGAACATTAAACGAGGATAATCTGCAAGTTGCGGGGCCCGGTCGTCCAATCCTGTTTGCTCTACTCGTTTTAGATTATTGCCGCGGTCCAACGAGCACCTATCTCGTGTCACAAGCGGGTTTTATGATGTAATGGTGTAATTGTGTTGAGAGCATTCCTCGCAATCTACGCTTTATTGTGTCGGGGAAAAGTTAATAACCTTTGCAAGATATAAATATGGATATAGAAATAAACTGCATTGTGGGACCGTTCTATAAAATCGTGGAAAAATTACATATTTTATGGTTTCAGTCTTGCACCCGTGGCTTCATTAATTACACGGTGTACACTTTCCTCTGTTTCTAATTGCAAGTTTTTATATATGTTAACATACAATGCATATCACGTGTAGGTATACAATATTTAACTTGGCCAATGGATATTCATGTAAAGCCACGAACAAAGATGTTGGCACGGATGTTAATACTTTTATCATCTCGGTGCCACGGCTGTCGGTAACTGATCTAATATGAAATTTTTTGTCAATTTAGAAATTAATTTTCGCGATAGTATATTCAGGACATCAAATTTTATTCAGATCTATGTACCACATTTGATTGGATCCGTGGAATGCAAGACCGTTGAAAAAGTAGCGAGTTTTCATACACCCCAACATATTCAGTTTTAATTTTCTCGAATAAATGATTTTGATTTATTTATTGAACGTGGGAGAGTATAACGAAATAATTACAAATTGTTAGTAGTTACATCGTTACCGATATCTAAATTTTCATCGAACTTAACCTCTTAGGCACGACGCGCCACTATAGTGGCATTCGCGGATATCATCTCTCTGAACGACGCGCCACTATAGTGGCTCACTCTAGTAGCTCACTAGTTCTCCGTTTGAATTAAATAATCATCTTCCTATGCATTGTTTCACATTTCTTTTGTCTTCACATCGATTTACAACAGTGTCAATAATATACATGGTGTCCCAAAAAAGTCTCGCAATCCGAAAGTGGCGGGTTCCTCGAGTCATTTGAAGCAACTTTTTCCTTTACAAAAATTTTCTCCGAGGCACCATTAACGACTTATTAATGAAAAACAGTGACCAATGAGAGGTGAGCTCGGCTGGCGCGAGGCGACCGAGCCAATCAGCGGAACTGGGATTCGACCGCTCGACCGTTGGCGCCGTTGGCTCGGCCGCCTAGCGCCAGCTGAGCTCGCCTCTCATTGGTCACTGTTTTTCCATAATAACTCGTTAACGGTGCCTCGGAGAAAATTTTTGTAAAGGAAGAAGTTGCTTCGAATGATCCGAGGAACCCGCCATTTCCGGATTGAGAGACAT
Organism: Megalopta genalis; assembly: GCF_051020955.1. NCBI lineage: Eukaryota > Metazoa > Arthropoda > Insecta > Hymenoptera > Halictidae > Megalopta > Megalopta genalis. The sequence continues at coordinate 31,396,703 of NC_135016.1, forward strand.
TTTTGGGACACCCTGTATAAACGGAATACACAGTATCAGACTCTGAATAGTACATATCAGAATCTGCCGTCCAGGGAAATAGTCTCGCGCAGAATTCACTCGTACCTAAAAGGTTAACAAGACATCGTATTTGTATGTTTTGTACATTTTTACAAAGTAACTTTTACATTTTTAGCGACATCGAAACAAAAAAACTTAACAAGAATAAAAATATACATACAAATATAGTTTCTGTTGGTTCTTGTTTAAGCATCGGTAAAAATGTAAACGTTACTTTGTGTTTATAATTATTCACAGCACCGTAGGCGGCCTCCTTTCTATTTTCTATTATTTCTAATATAGAAATATACAAATATAATACGGGGTTAAATTTTATTTTCAATGTTGCTGAAAATGTAACAATTGCTTTGAACCTATAATTATTCACGTCGCTGCATCTCAAATAGTTGTTTCTTATTTCCATTTGAAATAAAATTTTCCGGGGCCTGCCTGTTGGATAAGACAGCCCCCCCCCTGCCGGCACTCTGTTCCTTCAAGGACAGGGACGAGCAGTTCCTGTCGCGGCTCGAACGTCGAACGGAAGTGCTTATTATTTGCCAGCGGCGTGGCGACGCCGTCCGAGGTGCAAACTGATACATCGTCGCCTGTATCGATTTTAGCAACGAGCCGAGGTCGAGCCGCGGTATAGAATGCTGGTATTATTGACTGTTGGGGTACCACTGGCCGGCTCGCAGCCCCTGTTCCAGGATATCGGCCGGCGGATACGCGTCGTCCTCCCCGCGTTCTCTCGTATGGCTTTCATTAATTAATACCCGTCAGTAATAGACCAATAAACCGATACGCTCACGCGCTGTTAGGAAGCTGGAATATGCGTACGCTGCGTTCCCGAGGCTGGTTTTCGCGCTCTGGTTTCGGGGTTTTTCGCTCGTCGGTCGCGCGGTTTTCGAACCCCGCGTCTAGCAGACTGTACCGCTTTCGTTATGCAGTTGCGAATTTTTAGCTCGCAATTCTCCTAACTTAAGTGTCAGCGGAATAATGCAGAAATACATGGTAGTTGGAATAGTTTTATTTAGATAATATTGTTGTTGTAAATTATTGTTCGCGTAATGCAAACTTTCCGTATTACTTTTACACACGAACTAAATGCTTTTTACATATAATGTACCCGAGGATATGTTTTAATATTCATAATTATATTTATATATTTCACAGCAAGTTTCAGAGCATGGTACAGCAGTTATAAATAATTCTCGTACGTCGCAAGAAAAATAACTTCGAATAGTTAACTCTGATACAATCTACAACAAATATTGTATTCCATTTAATAATCTCGATTCGTACACAATAAATCTTGTGAATATAAAAGGTTTATTTTGTCTATAAACCCCTTTATAGCTAAATAAATTTTGGAACATTGTATTAGGTCTACCGGAAAGTTCTGTCCGATAGTGTCACTTCAAGTTTCAATCCATGTGCACATGTTGATTTGAGACATATATGGCTATCTCTCTTTATCGTTGCATTTACACACATGCACTCTCCTAAATAAACTGAAACAAAGATGTCTCATGTCATTATTAAGTGAGACGCGATCGTGAAAACATGGCTACCGATGATAATGCCAGACCACATGCTGCTTTGGCGACTCTTCGGAAAATCGCAGAGCTAGGCTGGGAAATTCTGTCGCATCCACCATACTCCCCAGACCTAGCACCCTCCGATTATCACTTGTTTCTCTCTTTGCAAAACTTTTTACAGGAAAAAAAATTCAAAACTGAAGCTGATGTCAACCAAGCGCTAGTTGAGTTCTTCGCCTCTAAAAATAAATCCTTTTTTAAAAATAGCATTTACAAGTTGCCATCACGCTGGCAAGAAGTCATAAGTAACGATGGAAAGTATATTCTACAATAAATATTATTAAATGTATGAAAATTGTGTTATATTTCAATTCAAAAACGGACAGAACTTTCCGGTAGACCTAATACAATGTTCCAAAATTTATTTAGCTACAAAGGTTTATAGACAATTTAAATCTTTTATATTCGCAAGATTTATTGTGTACGAATCGAGATTATTAAATGGAATACAATATTTGTTGTAGATTGTATCAGAGTTAACTATTCGAAGTTATTTGTCTTGCGACGTACGAGAATTATTTATAACTGATGTACCATACTCTGAAACTTGCTGTGAAATATATAAATATAATTATGAATATTAAAACACATCCTCGGGTACATTATATGTTAATAGCACTTAGTTCGTGTGTAAAAGTAATACGGAAAATTTGTATTACGCGAACAATAACATAAATATGTATTTCGAACAATTATTTGTAATTATATTTAAAAATATTTTAAGTAATATATCCATTAACACGGAAGTAAAAATACTACCTTTTTTTGCATACATTACTTAAACCTCCGCTGTCACATTGGGTCGAAAATGCTGCCACATTTTTTTCGAAAATATTATAATAAGAATGTCATAAGAAGAACGAAATTAACAATTAATTCAATATACTTGGAAGTGAGATATCGCGTTCTAGGGAACGCGATTAATTATAATGCGCGATTAATAATAATTAATATTTAAAGGAATCGATGTTCTAAAATGTTCAAATTATACTCCCAAATTTTTGGGTCTCAACAGTATAGCTGGTTTTTGAGTGACAATTGTTTGAAAACCGAACTCGGTCCGAGTTACTTGACCCAAGTTATGTCATTCGAAGTTTAATATAACCAAAGGTTGTACCAAAGTTATAAAACAGTGTTGTTAGACTGTTACACAAAATGGCACGTACCCGACGCGGATAAATCGCGTATCAATTATGGCCGCGATCGATATGTGTGCCACTTTATTTAAGGACAACCGCCGAATCTAATGAGCGCATCAGAAATATGTCCATTTGCGCGATTACTTTGGAGACATGATAATTGGAGTAGCAAACAGAAGTATCGTTAAGTGGAACAGCTCGAAGAAGTTATTTCGAGGACGAGTCATGAGAAAACCCGGTGGTATTCTTGTGGTTAAGGAACATCGAATTTATTCATTCGTTTCTATTTTCCGCGCTTCTGGCTCGACAAAATGGTCTCGGCTACGTCAGCGTCCCTGTTAAATTGAAAACCTGTGGCTCTGATTATTTTCCTGAAGCCGAACTCCCGGCGAACGTCGACAGACTTCTACGCTTGAATGAAAAATACATAAGCCACGATATGTCCGATTCTAGGCTCATATTGCATTAAACATGTAACGGTGTGCAATAACGAATGGATTCAGCGTGGATGACAAGGTAATGTGGTCGATGGTGACGTCGAACTCAACACACAATAAATATGTACGCACATAGTTCATGTATCGGGACTGATTTATGGGACGTTGAATCCACTCAGCGAGGAATAAATCATTCTGAGCCTGGCGAAATTAGTTCAGAGACGATTGAATCCGGCAGACTTCGAATAAACGATATCGAGTTCTTTAGATTTATAAAATTATAGATCGTGTAAAAATCAAACCGAAGTCATCCGATTAGGCGATGCCAAGTGCTACTCTAAGACGTTAACTTCCTCACGGTTGCTGGATCTGTTTTCAATTACCGAATAATGCGATTGACCTAATTTAATCGTCTAAAATATAACGGCTAGAAGATGCATTTGATCGAGAAGGCCTGATCTTCGAATGATCGTCAAAAACACTCGAACGGCGAGCCGTTTTGACCGAAGCATAATCGATCGTCGACGCGCTTAGGATAATTTATAATTTTCTTTAGCAATTGTGTTCGGCAAATCAAACATTTAAATCGTCGGGAACTGGATAGTTTGATTTATTTGTATTTAGCATTTGATTTATTCCTCGTAACAAAGGAAGCTATCGGACGAAAATCTAATTGGGTATGAAGAGGCGAACTTTATGGGAAAGAAAACAAATTTTCTCAATGAATTCGCAATTTTGGGAACTTCTAGGTTATCGATGTTTTACAATAGCCAAGGACAAGATGAATCGTTGATCTTCGTACGACCTCTAAAACCTCGAAAATAAATATTCTTGGAACAAGAAGGGATCGAAGGAGATAATTACATTGTTTCTCGGACAAGTTCTACCGGATAGCCTTCTTCTTCATCTTCTTCCAGCTTTCGTAGCTTCGTGGAAACAACGAAGATTCGCTATATCGGATAGACAGTATAGCAAAAGTCATATAATAAACCCACCAGATTGGATGCACGCTATAAATCGCGCAGAGATCATTGCGAGCTTACCGAATTCGGCGCAGACCGCAGCAGACTCGTCGAAGTCGATGGAGTTCTCGAGATCTCCGCCCACGCCTTTCAAAGACCCGCAAGACGCTTGCGATCGTCGGTGCTGTTGTCGGGTTCCTTAAGCTCGCAAGAAACCTCTAGAATCCGCGATATCCTTGCTACCTTGAACACTTCAAAATCTTCGAGGCTTGGCTCCGCGAAACCCTAGAGATCTCTGACGCGCCATCGTTCCACGAACGTATCAAGAATTAGGATTCTCCCACGAGTCTTGTAGCCTCTATCAGTTCTAATGAGTCCAATTTGATGCTGGATAGAAGCGCGATTAAGGAATTAATCCTAGGGCTTATACGAATCGTAATAAAATCTGCTGACTGAAATCTGTGGAACCCTTGAGAGATCTCTGAAATCCCACCGTACGTACCGTAAGCGTATCAAAAGTTAGGGTTCGCAAGAGTCTTTCTAGACTCTATCAGTTTCGATGAATCTAATACGCGCACGTCGTATCTGCTGTTACACGAATAAAAACGCAATTAAGGATTTACATTAATTATAACGAAATTGGTTGAACGCCTGAGAAATGACCGAGTTATTTCCAGGCAGCAATTGTTTGCTTTATCTGTTGTTTCCATCGTTCCCTATCCAGGTAACTCAGCTGAATTCCTTACGCTAAAACGTTATGACTACCATTTCATCTGATAAATGCATTATAGCCTCTACATGGCTCGATCAATTAAATTGTGTCTTTACCATGAGTTCGGTATAGTCGTTAAGTCCAAGTTCTCCACCTACTTTATCGAGCCTGATGAGTTCGATACGATCTGCATCGTGTTTGCCGTGTCCTCTATAGGCCCCTGTCGGATCTGACACACGAGAGATCGTCTTTAATAAATATCTAACGCAACCTTGGGTAGGCGTGATGTGTTTATTCGCAGCAGCCAATGAAATTATTTCGACCGATGACACATTTCATCGGTCTAATACAACTATATCTGTTGCACATAAACTCTCAATTAGAACGGATCTGAAATTATGGTTAAACAAAATACGAGTTAAGTGGAACGATTAGTGACAAAAATCAAATTTCAAGTTTCTACAACCCATTTGTAAATATTTCTGGGTAGTTTACACCAGGGGTGTCAAACTCAAAAGCTAACTTGGGCCAAATAAACAATGCTTAACTTTAGGTGGGCCGCAAAAAAAATCAATGCTCATAGAAACAAATATTTTTATTTTGACTAGTACATTATAATAAACATATATAAAGTTAAATTATTGTTTACGTCCTGATACTTGACATCAAAAATGTTCATCTCTGGCCGCGAGTTTGACACCCCTGGTTTACACCGTTTACGTGATTACTTCAAAATAATTACTATACGTAACGTTCTAAGGTATTGTTACATTACGTTATTCAAGTGTTACTCTCTTGTTTGAAGAAACCAAACGGTATAAACATTTTGAAAAATTATACATACTCTTGCACTATTTTCAACTTATTAAAATTACCTAAAAAAACGAAACAGATCTAACACCTGTATCTTGTAATTAGTGCAGACTATTTTTATGTTGCACCATGATACATATGCAATGAGCTACGAAAGTATTCAAACGCCTTTCAACATGGAATAATTTTGCTAAAATCATACCAAACAATTGAATTTATTTCAAGGCGTCGGAAGGATTGATTTACTTAAACAGGAAAAAAATAGCAAAAATTGAATTGTTCCCTTTACACCAAATAACTTTCGTTCGAAACATTTTTTTTATACAGCATGTACTTCGCGAGAAAAATGAAGGTGCAGCAATTAGATAATATTGAAACATAAAATCGAGCTCGATCCCATCCCTACGTACAACGACGACCGAGAGGTCCCTCAATTGTCACGAAATGAGCCGTAAAAAAAAATTCCAGTTAATCCGTGTCTCCTGGGGATCCTCTATAATCAGCCTACCGATTGAAACGTCGAGGAAAAACGTGGCCAATAACGAGCGTGCGCGGTATTTCCATCCGCGGCTGTCGGAAGAAGGAATTCTGCAACGATTTTCCGTCGAATTAATCCGAAACCAGGTCATCGGGAAGGGAAACTACGCTTCGCCCCGAATCCTCGCCCTGCGCCGCGTTCTGTTTCCCTTTTTCTTTTTCCTTCGTCTTTTACCAATTTGCCGTACACACGGATAATCGTTTCGCGACCGGATCGCTCGAGTCGAATCCGATAATGAACGGAGTCATCCTATTAAAACGCTGGCGTTCTGTCCCCCGATTCGACACTCCATCTATTCGCCACTTTTATCCGCGACCTATTTACGCCCGTTTACGCTCTCGAGCGGGCCCGCGCTGATCGCTCCGGAATCCGCGCCGCGATTCGAGGTCACGATGCACGTGAATGGATCGCCGGAATCGTCGAGCAAACCGCCCGCAAAATTCTACTGTCCGCGACGAATCTCCGTCGTCTACGCGTCAGTCAGCCCTTAGAGCACTTGGCAAATAGGACACTCGTCCCGAGTCTTGAGAAAGGGATCCGTTCTGCCATTTCAAAAAATCGTTTTGTGGACTACGTCGATAACGGCACACTTAGGGATCGTACTACTGTGATCAAAAAGTAATGTGAAATTGTCATTTAAAACTCCCGGACATTAGGAAGGCAGACAATTGTTTTTTTCCTAGGTTGGTAGGACTGTCTATAACAATTGCCAAGCATCTGTTTGTTAAAAGGTTTAATTATCTCCGAGTTACACGTGTTTTAGTAAACGACCAAAAGTAAATTTTTCGATTTTTACAATGGGTGATTTTGTTGAGCAAAAAACTTGCATCAAATTTTGTTTGCGGAACGAATATTCTTGTGCGGACACGTTGAAAATGTTGCGGAAGGCCTTTGGTGATCAAACTATGGCACAAAAAAACATTTATAAGTGGTACAACGAGTTCAAAGCGGGCCGAGAACGCGTTGAAGACGAACCGCGCTTTGGACGACCATCAACGTCTACCGACGAGGGCCACGTCCAAAAAAATCGAAGATTTGGTGCTTGAAAATTGTCGACTGACAATGAGAGACCTCGCTGATAGTGTTGGAATATCATTTGGCTCAGTCCAAACCATTTTGAAGGATGTTTTGTGTCTCAAACGCGTCAAGTCTCGATTGGTGCCATGTCATACTGCATTGGTTCTTCGCGACTTTTTTGCCAAAAACTCGACTCATATCGTTCCGCAACCACCGTATTCGCCTGATTTGGCTCCGTGCGACTTCTGGTTATTCAGCAAACTCAAAAAGCCAATGCGGGGACGCCGTTTTGACACGATTGAGGAGATAAAAACCGAATCGAAGAAGGTCTTGAAGGCTATACCGGAAAAAGACTATTCCGACTGTTTCGAGGACTGGGAAAAGCGTCGGAAACAGTGCGTTTTATCGGACGGGGATTACTTTGAAGGGGATGAAATTGATTTGGAAGAATAAATAAAGAATTTACATTTTATAAACAAATTCACCTTACTTTTTGATCACAGTAGTATATCTGATGTTTTAACCCTTAGCGCTCCACGCGTTTCTCGAGTACTATGTACCAGCAACTCCGGCACATTTTTGGAGCAAAGCACTCGAGATAAAGGAAGTCTTGTTTTAAGCGGAAAAGATTACGCGTCCTTGCGAAAGCATTTGATTTTATTCGTTTTATATTGTTAAGTATGAAAATGGGCAAAAAATCTTTTAATCGTAAAGGTATCTACTTAACATTGTGCGAGAAAATTTCCAAGCAGCAAATGCATCCTCATCGAAATGGGTAAATTTACTATTAAAGATATTCTTCGCAATTCTAAAATAAATATATCCCTCGTGTTCTTTGACGCGATTTATTATAAAATTAGCATCGCGAATCGTCTGTTGAATTCTGTTTGGATACGGAATTATTGAAACAAAAATATCTTTTGCGCGAGTTTGCCGGAATTTTTTTATCGTTAATCTTCACTGGAATCGGCTCAATTGATAATTAAATTAAATTAAAAATTAGTAAATATTCTTCGGACGTTCTATAAAATAAAGTTGAACAGCGTTTTTCTGAAAAATATCACTACCTGCAACTCCGGCCCATTTTTAGAGCAAAGCGCCCAAGATAAAAGAAGTGTTATTTCAAGCGGAAAAGATAACACGTCCTTGTGAAAGCGTTTGATTTTATACGTTTTATGTTGCTAAGTATAAAAATGGGGAAAAAATGTCTTAATCGCAATGGTACACACGCTAAGCACGTTTTCACTACAAATAACAATTGCCAACGTCGACAAAAACATAGCATCTTCGGTGTAATCATGGTAAAAACAGTGGGCTCCGCAGCAGAGCCTTCGGATTTACGGAACAAATGACGGATGTCTCCATAGCGGAGCCAACGGAGCGCTAAGGGTTAATACGTTGGCTGCCACGCCGACAATGTAAAATGTTTCATCAAATTATTAGGTCTACCGGAAAGTTCTGTCCGTTTTTGAATTGAAATATAACACAATTTTCATACATTTAATAATATTTATCGTAGAATATACTTTCCATCGTTACTTATGACTTCTTGCCAGCGTGATGGCAACTTGTAAATGCCATTTTTAAAAAATGATTTATTTTTAGAGCCAAAGAACTCAACTAGCGCTTGGTTGACATCAGCTTCAGTTTTGAATTTTTTTTCGTGTAAAAAGTTTTGCAAAGAGAGAAACAAGTGACAATCGGAGGGTGCTAGGTCTGGGGAGTATGGCGGATGCGACAGAATTTCCCAGCCTAGCTCTGCGATTTTTCGAAGAGTCGCCAAAGCAGCATGTGGTCTGGCATTATCATCGGTAGCCATGTTTTCACGATCGCGTCTCACTTAATAATGACATGAGACATCTTTGTTTCAGTTTATTTAGGAGAGTACATGTGTGCAAATGCAATGATAAAGAGAGATAGCCATATATGTCTCAAATCAACATGTGCATATGGATTGAAACTTGAAATGACACTATCGGACAGAACTTTCCGGTAGACCTAATAATATTGAAGAATTCGGTTTTATTATATGACACGAATTACTTGTTCAATATTCTTACGTTTTGTGCGCCGCAATAAAACTTGGCAGATATTGAAAACGCTAAAGGTTCGATGTTTCTGTTAAGTAGAAAAAGCAATACAGTAAATTCTCTCTAAAAGGTCCGGAGCTCGGAATCGAAAACGATAATTGCCAAGCACTCGAACACGATTCTTCGAGCCTCGCTGCTCGATTTTATAGAAACTCGGGGCAGTCGGCAAAAAAAGGCAGCGGCCAGCATGCCGATGTACATTAATGTGAATACATAGCAATGGTAGACGTGACAACATTTTAATCTCTAATTCTTTGCCACGATTCGAAGGCAATTCGGTCACGTACCTTGTAGCTCCGCGGTTTTTCTTACATGACTCACACCCAAACAAACCATTTTGTGTTGTCTTCCGGGAATCGCGTCGCGTGCCGCATCACACGCTTGACCGACTCCGCCGAACCTTAGCATTGACGTAGCAATAAATTACATAGGATTAGCACAGAGAAATTTACAGCTATCCAAAATTTGACATTTCCGGGAAAAACTACAGTATTTCTTTGAGGAGTCCTGTACGTATTTCTAGTTTCGTCGATGAGAGAAGTTTAACTATGTATTAGTGTATATATTGTTATTTTAAGTAAATATAAAATTATTTTTCTAACTTATAGTATCTTTATTTTATATGGCAAAATGCATTTTATGCATATGAAATTGCATCTTGGGAGTCACACAACAATTGCACTCTTAACAATTTTTTAAATCTAAACTTTGTCGATATAAAAATTATCTTAAAACGTGATGTAACAAATTTTAGCGGTGCCTCAGAGTCACCACTCGAGTGCAAAGGGTTAAAATACGTATAAATTGACAAGGCCTAACAACATTGTTGTTTTCTTTCCAAAATAAGCAATCTTTTCGTTGACAACGGAAACTTTCCTATTTCTAACTTTTGTAAAATGACGTGAACGAATGAAAATTTGCATAAAAATCCTGGGTCCAGTAAAAATGATTTCTTTAAAAGTAGATCCATAGAACAAATGTAGATTTTGTGAATTTTTTAATGGTATGTCAACTTTTATGTACCCGTTTCATTTCGATGAAATAGCGAACTCTATATGCAAAATTACAAGCTAAGATAAAGTATTAAAACTTACTGTTTCTAAAATATTTGACTTTATCGATCCCATTACTCTCGTTGTATTAACCTATTGCACTTGTGTGGTGAGTCAGAGGCACCGCTAAAATTTGTTGCATCACGTTTTAAGATAATTTTTATATTAACAAAGTTCAGATTTAAAAAATTGTTAACAGCGTAACTGTTGCGTAAGTCCCAAGAGTCAATTTCATATGCATAAAATGCATCTTATCGTATAACATAAAAATAACTATAAGTAAGAAAAATGATTTTATATTTACTGTTAAAGTAGCTTCGAGTACAAAGGGTTAATGTACACAGTCGACGCTTCGATCATGCTCCATAACGTATTTATTCGTAATTTCATTTCAGCATTGGATTCATAATTTGATATAACGATAGCAATAGTCGATCCGAAAGGAAAAATCAATATGTATAAAGCAAAATCTTGAGAAGTACAAAAAAGAGATTTACGTACCCATTTCAATGCTGTAGTATGTACGTTTAGCATATTACGTAGAAAGTTGAGTTTCAATATTCATACACGGACGGATTGGAAGGCGCATACGTAGAATTTGGAGAATGTGGTATGTCGGTCAATGTCGCTGTCGGTTAATACTGCAGTCGGCCAAGGCTAGTGTTGTTGAATTTTTGTCGGTCAAATCTACGTCAGTAATTCAACGTCGGTAATTAAACGCGAATAATTCATCGGTATTAATTAAACCATGATTTTATTCGCCACGCCAATTAATTATATTTTAATAATAATTACTTGTATATTGGAAATTATAATGTAATTTTTAATTATTAATTTAATATTACATTGTATGGTATTACACACTGCCTTGTTACCGTATTCACAGCTTCCCATACAATTAAAAAATTGTAAATAATTACATTGTATCTTTCAATATGTGCGAACGAAATAATTTATCTTACATTCGACCAACTTCCATGTATTATACAATAACAAAGTTAGCATAGAAAAATGGGTGACCGCTCTATATTATTATTTTGACAAAAAAATGAGATTAGAAACGGAGAAATGACACATTGACGATGATAGATGATTCTCCGGTGAAACCGAATCATTAGATCGTAATAAATAATAAGTACCGACAGCAGCAAGAGCTTGATCAGTTTTTCTTCGTGAATGTGTTAACGAGCATATTATTTTGCCAAATTAATGTCCGCATTTGAAAGAAAACGAATCTTATGGCAGTTCGATAACACTCAGATTCCGTAAAAATCTACATCGTGTTCATGGAGAGAAATACAGAGAGAGAGAGAGAGAGAGAGAGAGAGAGAGAGAGAGAAAGAGTCGAATTAAAACTTCAATATCACTCGAAGCAAAAAACGCAATATCGTATGAAATAATGGATTTTTATCAATGTGATAAAACCATACCTGAAAAGGATTGCACACTTTCTATATTGGTTGCATCTGATATGAGTAGAACATGATTTATACTTAGTATTTAAGCCGAGAGAACACAGAGCATCGAGAAACTGAGTATTAAAATCTCCTTAATCCTTTCCGTTGTTAGTCACCCTCAATTAGAATGTATAATATAACTTTTACGATCATTTTGTATGTATTAATGTTAATCTCGTGCAGTAGTGGCCATTGAAATTACTCTACATAATCAATAACCGGTCCGCGTTATTATTTCACTATGGTACTGCATCAGATTATATAGAATTATTAAGGGATAATGGTGGAATAATTTAGTGCAGCTACCAAACTTGCATTTCGGAATAATTCGAGTAATTGCATTTTTAGAGAGTGATCCGATTTCATGATTTATTATCGCGCAGATTCTATAAAGTGAATTTTCATTTATTCACTGGCTTGCTCGAAAGGCTGAAATTCGTACAGGATGTTAATTATTGCTGAGGATCGATGTAACAATAGCCTTAGTTACTTCGAGTCTGTTGTCTATAATTATTCACAGCACTGTGACAGGTGCCGCGAGATTGGACTCCGCGACGTCCCACGACGCAAAATTGATCGGATCGCTGATTAATAATAGCCACGGACGCGCGAAAAAATAAGGCTCGATGGTGACAGAATTCTGCTCGGGGAATAAACGTGGCCATTCATGGGGATTTACCAAATATTTAGTCCGCTTCGAGAATTACGACGAAGATCACGAAATGATAAATATAGAACAACTTGCGAAGGAATGAAACACTTTTAGCAAATAGTTCACTTAATCTAATCGACAATGGCTTTTCTCAATTAATGCTAGAATGGCGAGAGGTTCGGGTTAATGGGATTATTTTTAGCGAGATGCTGTAATTGATCTCGAAATGAGAGAAGCGCGAGTCAATGTATCGATTGATGAATGAAAGGTGAGTGGCGATTGAAATTGTCAAAATATTGAACGTGAGATCGGTATACAGATTTCTGTCAATGTTTTAATTTTGTATTTAATAAATTGATAAAATATTATTATCAACAGGATCCATTTGGACCTAGAGTATAAATGTTGTTTTTTGGCTATCTGGTTTCTAACAATTAGTTGTTCACATCTATAGAAAAACTAACGTGTATAGAAGAAGTACCACAAAAAAAGATGTTGAAAGAATTGATAAATAAAATTATAAACGTTGGAGATAATTTCATTGCTACTTCTTATCGTTATCAGTAAACGTTGCCACAAAATTCATGGAGGCTGGTTCCCTTATTTTATTTTCGTTCAATCCAGTTGTAAGAAATTAGAATAATTAGACAAAATTAAATACAGATAATCTGCATAGAATATCAAGGGACCGTTAACAGAATGTTCGGTGAAACCCTCGCTCACGTATTAATTTACCGTTGTAATCAATTAGTAATTGATCCATTCGATGATTTAATGCCCGCCCATTACTATTACCTTATAATGCAAATAATACGCTCGCTCTGCAACTGCATTGTGCGTCTACGTAACAAATTTCAATCTCTCATGTTACCATTAGTCTCCTATTTCTGCGTCAAAGTGTGTCAACGATTCGTGGAGCTCGTCACGCTCGTATAAACTCCATCCAATTATAAAAGTGCTTAGTTTCGAAATAGAATCGTTTTTATCGAGAATTCAATCCTTAAAATGTCTTAGAACCGGCGACGCGTACCGAAGAGTGATGATATCGCAGGTTGCGATAAAACGGCAAATGTGTGTGGCACAAATTTCTTTTCCGCGCGGAACTTCTGTTTTCAGTTCAATTGCGAAATCTCATTTCGATACGAGCGAATTTTATTTTCAGTTAGCTCCATCGATGTAAATTGTAATCTGACCTATCGTCGCAGTCTTATTCGATGGCACGCGCATCCATTGGGAATTCAAACAAAATTTTTTAAAAAGTTAAACGAGCTTCGAACCAATTTCACTCTAGAGTTCCGATTCGTTTTAATTCTGTGTATTTCCGAACGTGCTTCGGCGAACGATCAAACAAACTCGCGTGCACGAAATCAAAATTCGCTGACACGTACAGTTGATAAAAATTGATTCGCGATCACCCCGGGGTATTTTATTAGACCCTCGTCGGTATAACGGTGCTCGTTTCAACAGCGACGAGGTAGAACTGTTCAACCCCTCTAAGAAAGCTCTAAATATAGCAAATTCATTGAAAACGTAGCTAGGAGAAATTTGTCAAAATAAAGATGCGAGAAAATATGCTGGGATTTCTGAACTCCAAATATCAATAATTATCGGACTGAAAATATCAATAATTACCTCTATTTGTACACTAAGCTTTAAATTACATTCGTAACAATTATGTGGCAACGGATATTGTAATATACACATTAATAATCAATAATCGCTTAATATACACGTGTTATAATCACGCGTTTAATATACACGTATAGTAATTGATCATTTAATATACACTATATATAATATAAATTGTCTCTTATTTCACAGCCAACTGAATTTATGTTATTTCATAGTGTTGAGGCCAACGTCAAGGAAATACGTTTTGAGTATTAAAGTTAAGAGTCGATCAAGCGCTTCGACAATAATAAAATAAAATTACCAAAAATTCTAGAAATAGAGCTGATCGATTTGGTCTGAGAACGGCTCGGCTATGAATAAGAAAATCTGCTGAAAATTTGTCTGCCGTCGTTTCGACGAATCCGTCGGTTTTAGTGTTAATTATCGAGCATTCGTCGGGGCGGCCGGCTCCTTTTGTGTTCCGCAAAGCGAAGCGGCCAGAGGGACGCTGGACGAAAGTTTCGACTCGTTTCCACGCGGAGCACATTAATCATAATACGTCACTTATTAAACGAGCCGTCCCGTTGGCCGTCGGCAACGAGGTCAACCCCGACCCACGGAACACAACCCTCCCCGTGCAACCCCGCTGGTTAATTTCGATGTAACGTGCGCGCTGCGTGGTACGTGCCCACATTCCCCGCATATTACCTTCCGCGTGTTCACCTGTTACAATTAACTCGACCTCGAACAAACGTCCAACGGCTTCGCTGAATATCCAGGAATTGTTCGCAAGTCTCGGATCGATGCCAATGCGTTTTGTTCGAGTACTTGCGAATACTTTCTCGGGCGCACGCGTTTCGAAGTTCTAGTTAGCCGGAACGATTTTCAAGGTTTCAACTTTCCTACATACCTTCGAAAGAGTTGCGCAAAATGCGTCCGCCTGTGGATTTCCTCCTAGTTTTATTTTACACTCCGTTTCAATCGATTCCGATTCACATTCGACGTTTCATATTTTAAACAAACACGTCGGAGCACGATCCGATCTATCAGAAATCAAAGAATTATTTACCACGTTCGTTAGCCGCGTGAATTGTTTTCATAATTATATTTCAGCCTTCACCGGCCAAATCGATTAACCCCATTTGTTTGAGCTTTTTTAAATTTCATTTTTTGTTATCGCCGAAGCACTTGATTGATACTTAACTTTTCATATTTAAGATAGATGCGTTGCATGATGTGAACTTATCATCAAGAAATAACGAGAATTTAGTTGGATCTGGAGTCGAAAATTAATTATTGTATATGCATATTTATAATATATGTCGTTCGATTAAAACTGCAACAGTATATTCTATGATGTTTACTTGACCTTGTATTCTGAAATGTATTTTAATAATCATACTATTATTCTGTTTATCGATCGAAACAACATCGATTGAAACAACTTTCCAAACGCATTGTATTTTAATTGTATTTTAATATTCAACGTGTACTATTCTGTTTATCGATCGAAACAACATCGATTGAAACAACTTTCCAAACGCATTGTATTTTAATTGTATTTTAATATTCAACGTGTACTATTCTGTTTATCGATCGAAACAACATCGATTGAAACAACTTTCCTAATAGTTATGAATAAGATCAATAATACTTATGAATAAAGGTTCAATTATGAGTTCGTGTTTCTAAGGTAAAACATTAGTCAATGTAAACAAGGTGCAAATAAACGAACGTTCTACTGTGCTTACGATGTCTCAAGAACTTGAACAATTTAACCTTTTAAGAAAAGAAAAAGGCCTATGAATATAAGAAATTTTTGTATCAATTTACATTATATTATTATTGGAGAATAATGCAGACCATCTGCGACGTAATTCTCGATTTTGCTGCACGTAGGAGGCAGTATGCAGATACGCCATAGCAAAAAATTTTTGGCAGCACGACGCCGCTGGAAGGCTATATCGATCTCAAAGGTACCGGATATTCACCGAATCGGCGAATAATTCTCCGCGTCACAATCTGGATTTAGGGCTCGTAAAAATGTCGTTTTCGGGGTGGAGGGGGGAATCGATAGGGTAAAAACGAGCTTTCGAAAGCGCCGAGATAGTCCTCCTGTATAGCCATTACAGCGCAGCGTTTCTGAAATCCTGTATCCCTACTGATTTATGTGATCCAAACGATCCGTTTATCACGATCTTTATGTAAACGTTCGGTAAATAAACGTTCCATAATGCTTCCTTCGCACTGCCTAATATTTTATGTTCGTACAATTAATCTTAATAAGAGCAGACAATATGGCAATGGAATTAAGTAGATTTTAGGCGAAAAGACAAATCCATTGCAGTTACTTAATATCGTACACCTAAGAATTGAGCCGATTTTCACTTATAAAACGTGGTAATCGCCTGATTTAAATCCAATCGAAAATTTATGGGATCGCAAAATCGGACCGCAAAATTCGTACAACACCTACAAGGACAACACATAGATAAAGCAACGTTTGTCAGACGAATGGAAACGGATTTCGCCGGATTATTTAAATAAAATCATCTGTGACATGCCCAAGCATGATTACATGAAGTAATAAAACAAAAGGGTCAACCGACGAAATATTAATATTATGATAACATGATTAAAAAGATTTTCGTTTTATATAAAATTAATGTAATTCATTCACTGTCCGAGTATTTTTGCGACGTTAAATTTTGTCACAATCCTGTTTATCGCTTATTATACAAAAGAACATGTGCGATAAGTAAACAAAATTTATGTTTCTACTTACTTCAAGAAGTGCTTTATTATATGAGAAAACAATTGATTCGATAATACTATCCTAAACAATAAAAAGGAGCAATAATTCTTCTAACAATATCGTGTCCGAATAGTAACGCGAGTCACTGTGTATAGACATGTAGTTCAATACTTCATTTAATATATAACAACAGTAGAACGAAACTTCCAATAATAATTAGTAGATTAAATAAAATTTGTAGTTAAAATTTTCAATGAAATGTTAAATTTCAATTGTGAACAATCTATTATTTAAAATAGTATTTTTCAAATATTTTTTTTTTTCTCTAGAAATATTAGCCAGCTCTGATCGCTATACTACCATAACCCGCGAACATACTTAATTCCATCGCTGGCCTCGGGGTACTCCGCGAATCGTTCCACGCTTCGAGAATCGATAATTCGAGGAAGTTAGAAAAAGTCGCGGCGGCTCGTTATCAGCGGCGCGCAGAAGCTAACAGGACGAAGGCGGGAAAAAAATCGGTCTCGCTGACTTCCTGGTCGCGTGCTCGCTGCCATACAACAGTATGAGTCACGCCCGCCGATATCCTGGCCGTTAGGCACCGCCGTGAGATTGGACCGTCGCGTCGCGTTATCTGCGCCAAGTAGGAAGCGAATCTCGCGTAATTAATTTTACGCCGAGCCTGGAACATCGTCGCGAGAGCCGGGCGCGGCCCTCTCATTTCTGAGTCAATTACCATCCGACGCGGCACCATCGGAATTATCGCGAGCGTTTCCTGCCGACGGATCCCCGACTGCAATAACATCCCTCGGTGGAGTGTTTGCTGCGAAAAGCTGGCCAAACGACAACGCTATTTATTTGTCCTCGTAACGAATATGGTTTATCCCCGACCGACTTGGTTTCAGAATTTTTCAATTGCTTTTTGAAGCTGTCGCCGATAGAATTTATTTGTAATTCATTGCGCGCGAATGTTTTCTCTCGGGGGGCATTTACGGCACTTACGAGATTAAAAATTTTTATTTTTACAAGGCCTGCGCCGATGTTGTGTTTTGCCAAATTTTGTTTAAGTCTTTGTGCGTCAACGCAGCGATTTCAAAAATTACGTGAATTCAAGGAAATATAGTTGGTGAAATGAACGTTGAAAAATTGAGAACCGAGCGTGACACCGAGGGCTGTTTCAATGTTCTTGCATTTTTCAGGTCCCTGCTAAATTTGTTATATTAAATAACATATTTAAGATATATAAATATATCCGGATAAAACTCCAGTTTTAGATCCGAATATTTAATTCAATGACACAAATATGGGTGACATCTTAGTAAATGTATTCAATACAGTATTTTCAATATTATATTATTTTATAATATATATATATTTATATTACTATATTATTATTATTATATATTTATTTTACAAAATAACGATTTATTTGCTGAAGTCTTTATTCTTTATTTGATTTTAATAGAAATAACTGATTCCCTAGTACACAGCTAATATTATTGTTTCTTGGTGGTCACAAGACGTGAAAAGTTTAGTATTGAGTCGGCACTTGTTCGTGACTTCATTTATTCGTTTTTATTGAGAAATGATCGATGAATTGAGCAATAATATTGCGAAATGTTTAGAACAATGAGTCATCGGGAGAACTATAAAACGATCGCTAATTCGAATCGTTTACGCGGATCTAATATGAGTGAAACCGGCAATAACGTAGTTACGAATGAAATAATGAAAAAATCCAAAACGAAAGATCGATTCGACAAGACCTGTAACAAGCCTATTTTGTTGGATGCCTATAACAGCGACGTAGAGAGAACGCTAATTGCAAGAATGTGGAAATTAGGGGCAAGTTCTCAATTCTATTTAATTTAGATCTCATTTTAATCGAGAGTAGTGTTAACAAACAAATTGGAATTGTTCGGGAAACATCGAAATGATATATAGCTGCAAATGAAGATAAAAGCAGAAAAGATCCAAATAATTGTATCCAAGAACAATTTGAAAACGATACGGTACAATTTTATAATAACGACAAATCAAATTTTAGAAACACTATCGAATGTATTGAATGTCAACATCCACTAAACAATTTATCGAAAAAAATGTAGTTATTCGAATATAAACATTAAGTATTATAGACGTTTCGTTGAATATTCAATATCTGTTTTAAGCGTTACTAGAAAAAAAAACAATTTCGATCAACAAATGAACGTTTAATTAATAATTTCAACGAACAAAAATGTCTGTTCAAGTGTCACGTTTCAATGCTATTTCTATTTTCATCGATTGAACCTTTGACAAATATTTTCGTTCCGTTTTGTAACAACTCCTCGCATAAAGTTGCGTTAAATTAAATCGTGTGCAAGTGGTTAACATACCTTCCGACACAAGCATAGAAGAATTAGAATTTAGAATGTCGGACATATAGTTCATTCAGTATTAACGCGGTAAAAATGGGGCTAGAAATATCGCTAACGGGAGTCTATTTTCATAAGAGAGAAAAGCGTCCCTTCCCGAAGTAAAACGTCGTCGAATATTGATCGCGCGGAAGAATTTTGAAATCAGCACCGGCAGGTGCTAAATTATTTCCGTTCGCGGAGAGTCCCTTTTTCTATCCTGCACTCGACGTCTGTGGGTCAATGAGGCGATGCATAATTCAATTGTATTCTTCATCCCGCCCGACATCCCGAGGAAAGAATATCGACGCCCAATAACCGTGTTCGAGGTATCGTTCTTCCTTCCGTTTTTTTTTATCCTCTCCGTTTCCCGGCCGACGAAATCCCATTTCCCGAGGCGGAACAAGGGAAAGCAGAACGGCGAGCCGTGCGCCGCTTCCGAAACTTTTCCGGTTTAAGGGAAAATCGTTCAGGACGTCCGGGAGCGGGATTTCATCTGCCCTGTCTGAAATATTGACAACCTTATCTTGAACATTCTGCCGAGCCAAATTGAAGGCAGCGATCGTTATGAAAATTTATCAGGGAACGGTGTAATCGATGACGCGGATGATAGCCCGATAGAGCGAAACAAATTCTTCGATAATTTCGTGTATCCACAATACGATGACGTGAATAATTGTAGACTCGAAGTAACTTTTACATTTTTACTGATGAATAGAATAGAAAAGAATAGAATAGAATAAAATGAATAGAATAGAATAGAATAGAATAGAATAGAATAGAATATAGAATATAATAGAATAGAATAGAATAGAATAGAATAGAATAGAATAGAATAGAATATAGAATATAATAGAATAGAATAGAATAGAATAGAATAGAATATAGAATATAATAGAATAGAATAGAATAGAATAGAATAGAAAATAGAAATATACAAATATAGCTTTTTTGGGATTTCTGTTTAAATATCAATAAAAATGTAAAAGTTATTTTATGCATGTGTGAGTTCATAATTATTTAGAGTACTGCTGGTGACCTCCTTCAGCTGATATCTTGTATATTTAAAAAAGAAACTTAACAAAACATGATATTTGCTTATTTCTATATTAGATATAATAGAAAATAGACAAAACTTAACAAAACGTTGTATTCGTACATTTACATATTGCTAATAGTAGAAAATAGAACTATACAAACATAATATTTTGTTAGGTTATTTTATTATTTCCATTTTCCATTACTTCTAATATAGAAATATACAAATATAGTATTTTGATAAATTTTCGTTTCGATAGCAAGAACAACGTAAGAGTTACTTTCAGTGTAATAATTACGCACACCACTGTATCACCTTCTTTTTGTACTAAAGGGTTTTGCCTGCGAATAAATGAATAAACAAATAAATAAAAGAATAAATTAATGAACGTCGTCGAGGAAGTGGATTATCCGTTAAGTGGAACCGACCCGAATTTTTCGGCACAGATAGATCGATAGAAAGAAACGCATATCGCGATTAATTCGTCATCGCGGCCGCGAAAATGCTTCACGGCATAATAACAATCAATCGGGTCGGAACAGATGGACCCCGATGGGTGAACGTTCGATATTTCCCGGCGCGGCGTAACGTTTGTCGGATTTATGGGAAGTAATATCGTTCGGCGAAAAGAGATTTTTCTTTCCCCGTTGCGGACGGGCGGGAAGGAATCGAGGAGGCCGGTGAATGGGAATTTTTCAAAGGTTTATCAACCCCTTTGAGGCAACAACGCCGCTCCGGTGACTTTGAAGCTCGGAACGTGCTCGAGCGCGTGAATCGTCAGCAATTTTTCAAGCGTTTCCCGGGCGCTTCTCCATCGGTTGCGGTTATTCCGCTATTGAAACCGGCGCAACGTCGCCGGGCGTCGAAGGACGTTTCACTGCCAAGCGTTGAAATTACCGTGTTAATCGGCTGTTACGCGACCGCTTGGGAAAGGGAAAGCGATAAATAAGCGGGCGACGACGTGCCCGTAGAATTTCACGATGAAGCGTGGTAACGAGAAATAGTTCATTTCGCATCTCGATCAACGAGGAGGACGAAGGGAGTAAATAAAAGGGTAGTCGATATGCTCGAAAACGTGGGAAAAAATTCACGTCCTTTTCAGAGTTAATCCTTCGTTCGTTAATATCTTCAGAGACGACGTCTGCAAGCTGAACCGACGAATGTTTCGGAATTGATTACATTGACGCGTTTGTTATCATCGCTTCTTCGCTGCTTGTCTTCATCGTTGAAAAGTTTCATTGAACGCAGTCTTCGTGAAATTCGAAAATAGTTCAAGAAAGGAAAGTTATGGACTTTCATATTATTATGCTGTGTATTGTAACTAAGTTGCATAAAGATTGATGCGAAGTAAAAATTTTCAAACTCCTTTGTAAGAAGCAGAAGTTACATTTTCTCTTCTAAGAATTTTAATGAAGCGAAGAGAAGATTCTTATGTATTCTCGTGTTTTTCCATTGTGTTTACGCTTTGTTTGTTTTAACTGTGGATTTTTAACGTGAATGCGTAAAATCCGCTGTCTAATTATGTCTTTAGATAGCAAAATTATAGAAGAGAAATGTTTGTTATCACGACGATTGTTCTCTTTTGCAGGGCTTCTTCAGGAGAAGCATTCAGAAGCAGATAGAGTACAGGTGCCTGAGGGACGGCAAGTGTCTGGTCATCAGATTAAATCGGAACCGCTGCCAGTATTGCAGATTTAAGAAGTGCCTAGCTGTCGGCATGTCCAGGGACTGTAAGTAACGAGTCACTTGAAACGAAGATTACTTTGGGCCGTGACTCGCGTGATGCAAATTTGTTTAACCACCGACATTAATCCTTGGATGGCGCACCGGCGATCCGAAAAAACGCGAATGAAATATGTCTTTGAACCAAGATTTGGCATGTTTGCGAATTACGGTAAATTCTCTCCAATTGTCCTTCTGCTTGTAGACGAAAATGGACAATTTGCGCCTCGTTTTTATAGTTGTTGACAATCGGCAACTATAAAAACGAGGCGCGAGGCTCGAATAATCGTATCTCCCAAATTGTATATTTTTGTTTACAAGTTGAAGCACAATTGGGGAGAATTTACTGTATTGTGACTTGGGGTATTGTATCTAATGAATGAACACCCTCCAGTGAAAGAACATTTTTCGTACTATATGAAAAACTAAACGTTTATCATACCTTTTCTAACATTAAAATTTATCTAATAGTACTAATAATAGACATCTATCCTTTCGCTGAACACGTATAAAAAGTACAGGAGATAATCGTATTGCAACCCTTCAAAAAGCTTGCTGCTTCACTTTCATTATTTAAAATTACAATTTATATCCATAGCTGTTGATTTTTCACTTTTAACACATTGACTGATTCATCCGTATGTGGGTTTTATTAGAATACGCGTACAAAAACTAATTAATGTCATATAGCTTAACTTTCTAATTTTGATTAACTTGCAAATAAATTTGTGGTTTCGCAATATTTTTGATATCGTTGGCATGACGATCGAAGTGTTAAACTAACTATGTTAAACTTTCCTGATTTGGTAAAAATCTGTACGACAATGACGTTATCGCTGTTGAGACTTCCTTGTGTGCAAGCTGTATACTTTTAAACAAAATTATCACCATGCAATGCGAACACTGCAGTCAGCTCGAATTACTGTTACTCAAGTATCAACATGTCATTCGAACCCCGTCGAAGCTCGAGTACAATGTTAGGCAAACGTTGGGATAATTTTCCTAAAAGAACTCGGCTTCATAAGCGCGTTGAATGACACACGGCTATTGGATAATAGCGAACGAAGCTGAAACGATCCTGCGAAAGCCCCGAATCCTTGATACAGTGAAATGAACACGCAATTAAAATCGATGATCAGAATAAAATTGACTTACGCTGTCATCCGCTGTACTATGAAAGCATGAAAGTCTGGATGAGCGTTTTTGCGAGATACAGTTATTATGGATTCAATCGTTAAATTCAAATATGCGGATTAAAATATTAAATCGTTATCGGTTGAATACAGAAACGCGAAGGATTATTAACAGATTAATTCTTTACTCTTAGTGGATATTACAATCGAACGCTTAATAAATATTTGCAATCTTTGGTGTATCATTCATCCTTTGTATATTATATTACATATTCTTTCCTTATATTAATGTGAATATAAATTAAACATAAAAGAAATCAAAGAAGAAACACCTGAAATTGAATTCTTGTTTGAGAAGAATGAATAAAGAAGTCACGTTGCTGTTAACGGTATCAATCACCGACGAGTTGCAAATTAGATCCGATCCAGGTGCCAGTGTTCCGCTACTCTCCCCGATCAACGAATAAATTCTACGCGCAAGACGCTACTGTTAATAGAATATTTTTCATTTCGCTTCCCGACAGGAGAGGTACACGCTCGCGTTAATAATCGCGGTGTCTTTTACTTTCCGAAACTTCCGGGCTCGGTAGAGCGCGGCGAGGGCAAAGTAAACTCTGAAGCGAAGTTGCGTGCATAATTAAACGTCAAAGTTCCACGGTGCAATATGCGGCTGTGTGTAATAGGCAGCCCGGGAAGCTTCCCGCTCGTATTGTCGGCGAAATCGTAATAAGCTTTAGCAGCCTTCTGATCCGCTTCGAAAGGGGTGCATTACATCATAGAGGGTAAAGCTGTCCGGAAGCATCATCCCCTATTGGACGGCATAATTCTCCGATGCAGGATGTCGGACATTAATCTTCCAATTGTGTGATTATATTGCTGGTAGAATAGTATTCAATGCGCAATTGTAACGTAAGCGGATTTTTACACTTTAATTCGCAGTTCTGTTGATCGATTTATGGAAAGTTGGAATTCGATTTCTCCTCGCGCAGGATTATTCTTAGATCGGAAATAGAACTTGTCTGCCACGAAATGTTTGCCACTCATAATCTGATCGATTAATTACATCGACAAGGAAAAATAAATGCTTGTTTGGCAGAACAACGTAATCGAGCATTTCTGTGTAGTTCTGTACAAGATGTAAAACGTAACTTGATCGCATTAAGTGGAATAATTAACGCAATATTTGACTTATCGCACTGGTACAGTGACAGACAAAAGCTTTTCCGAGCTTCCATAGTCGTTAATTGTATTTTAAATTGTATTCAAGATTATATGAAAAGCATGGTACTCTAAGCTGATACTCTAATTGGTGGTACTCCACAGTACTCTCTAAATGGTACTCTAATTAACTTTGATGCCATTTGTCAAACCTTAATGCTAAACATGCACGGAACATCGATGATTTTGAAATATTGAAAGAGAACTTTTAACTAATTTTTCAAAACTGTTCGGTGCGATCAAAAAACAAACTAGGATCGTTGAAGCAGTTATTTCGACAGATCGATCAAATACTCAAACCCAAAAACGGTTATTTCCGAAATGTTTGTCTCGCTGTTTGGAATTAAAAGGAGCCAGCAGATTGAATTTGATCTGATCGAATTATGAGCGTAATTATCTTTAAGCGTCTGTAATTGGAGAACTGTCTACGAAAATACTCTTGACAGGCTGCCAAGGCCAGAAAGCAACAAGAAGATTGGTAATTTATTCGATGCTACTGTGGACGAGCTTAAGTTTCCAGTTGAAAATGATTAATGAAGGGATGAAAGCTCTTGATGTATACGGTAATGGAAGTTGCCCTTAATCCGGCGCGCTGGCCTTAATCGCCCAACATCGTTCTCTTTTCATTATAACATCGTCACACGTTCTTCTTTTTCTATGCGCCGCGTCATTTCTTCGTAAATCTTCGCTTATTATAAAGTTCACGCGTCCGCTGTTCAATATAACCTTTAACTGGGGGATATTTATCAGTGAAAGTTTAATATGAGAATGGTATCTGTCGCGACACAGATTTTCTAAAAGCTGAATAATGATCAAAAGAGAATAAACAATCGCGCCCCATAATCCCAGAGGTTGCTTTCTAATTTGTCCAGCGTATACTTCGACCACTAAATTATATTTATTAGACTGTAAATATCCAACGAAATCCTGTTACATAAACGATTTCACCGCGTGTAGAAAAATGGATATTTTTTTACCTTTATGTACCTCTACAAAACACCGCGAGCGCTTAAAATTCGCTGTTTAATTGATAAAATTGATAAACGTTGCACGTAATCTGTATAAAGGATATTTTGCAAATATGAATTAATTTGTAGCAAATAGAATATTTTGCCCTGTTAGGTCTTTGATCATATTTCGAAGAAAATAAAAGCCTCGTGAAAGTGTTTTAAAGACTTCTGTATCTCGAATTCTACTTAACCGTTCGAGTACCAGGGGTTATTCGGAAAACACGGTCGAAAAATGGCGAACAGCGTAATAGCGCTTGTCTTAATTGATCGCGAAGAGAACCAAACGACGCGATAGCGCTCGTCAAGATTGACAAACACAATAAAAAGAAAAAAAAATGAAAAAAAGCAGCTATGCGATGTACGCGCGTCACTAAAGTTTGATCGCGCG
Organism: Megalopta genalis; assembly: GCF_051020955.1. NCBI lineage: Eukaryota > Metazoa > Arthropoda > Insecta > Hymenoptera > Halictidae > Megalopta > Megalopta genalis. The sequence goes on from NC_135016.1 coordinate 31,422,481, forward strand.
ACACAAGATCTGAACAGCGCGATCGCGCTGCTTGGGACTCAAACGGTTAAGATCGAAAATAACGTTGATGCGAGCAATTTCGTTATCCGGCTTGCAACATTCTCGAATGAAAAATAAGTAAATTTATTGTTGCATATTCCTCTCGCGGACGAACGAAAGAGCGTTTCCCCAAGTAAACGATGTCGTAGCAAAAATGAACACGAAGATCCTCTGCTAGTCCCGATAAATAGTTAACAAACGGTGTATCGCGGATACATCATTCGGCCGCGTATTCTCAGCAACCAATGATTTTGTTTCAGCTGTAAGATACGGCAGGGTGCCAAAACGTTCAAGAGAACGCGGCCCCGAAGACGCGGTACCAACGACCACCACTACAACGACAACGACCACGGGCGTGCAGCAACTGACATCTCCCGGTGCTGGAAACAATAACAACAACAATAATAATAATAACAACAACAATAACAACAACAATACCAGCCAGAACAATAACAACAGTCAGAGCCAGAACACCATAGCTTGCGTGCCACCGGCAGCGGTGGTTGAAGCGGATCAGTCGGACGCTGACGTGAAACAGTTGGCAGTGTACGACGTGATACTTCAAGTTGCCCAGGCGCATCACGCTCACTGCGGCTTCACCGAGGAATCGACGAGAGGCATCGTTCGGAAACCGATGACAATACCGGTGAGTTTCAGCAAACAGTAATTACCGAAACCACGCGGCGCGGCGGAGATGCATTAACGGCGGATGTGACGACGCGTAACGAAAAGAACGTGAGAATGCGGCTGAATTGCATGCTGGATGACGCTAGATGGTAACCTGGGGTGCGATTTAATTTTTGAATTTTTTTCCACGGTTCCAATACCATAAGAGATGATACGGTACATAAATATGATACGAGAAAATGTCTAATAAATTCAATGTTTGCTTCAGAAAACAATTATTGAGTTGAAAAAGAGTTGAGTTGAAAAAAAGTTTCTTCTCAAGGCCGCCGTGTGTGAAGGTCATTGAGGTTTCTTTTTTTTTAAAAAGGTCACGCATGTAACATTACAGCGTATAAAAAAAACAAATTCGACCATTGCAAATTCCTATTTTTATTAATTATTTTCTAAACATCTGAAGAAGAGAAAAACGTCTTATATCGACTAAAAAACTCATCAATTTGCAGGTTCTCTAGCATTTTTAAAACTTGTATGCACCAAAAATGCACGAAGATCCACAGTCTAGTAATCGTGATTAAATATGAAGAAGGAAATTTGACGAAACTTACTTAAAAAATGTAGAGAGCGTATATATACAATTTTAAATACTATTAAAATTTACTTTTAAATCCTTTTATGTATTCATTATTAAAAATAATGTATAATAATTATACATTGAAAGTAACCCATAATACTTTTAAGTAACCGTACGTCATTAGCAGTCAAAAAATTAATGTTAATAAGCTTAATGTTAATAATGTTAATAATAAATTAATAAGGAACGCTGGGGGTTAAGCGTAAAGTTCAGTCACATCCGTCGTTAGATTTTCATTGAAATTAGACTGAGATGTCCTACTGGAACTGGCAGCAACGCCTGTTTCTTTTGTAATCCGGCTGATTAGGCGAGTGCTTCTTCGCAGCCCGCCAGTCCCGAGGACCCAGAGGCTGCGTCCTCGACAGCAGAGACAGTCGAGTCGCAAAGGATCTGGTTATGGCAACAGTTCGCCACCAGGATAACGCCGTCGGTGCAAAGGGTGGTAGAGTTCGCCAAAAGGGTGCCAGGATTTTGCGAGCTCTCGCAAGACGATCAGCTGATCCTGATTAAGGTCGGTTTCTTTGAGGTCTGGCTCAGCCATATCTCAAAGATGACCACTGACAGTTCGATGACATTCGAGGATGGTACTTATATCACTAGGCAGCAAATGGAATTGATGTACGAGGTGAGAATCGACACGAATAACACACTTTTTAGACGTAGACAGAAATGCCTCTTCGACTAAATGTCACCGAGTATACTTCGGATCATTTATAACTTTATTTATCAATAATTTGTAACATATATTTTAAGGTACTTCTTCTAGATTCTATTTTTTATTTTTATTTTATACACTATAATTGTCAGAATCGACGGATGAGTAGAAAAAATCAGTATACTTTAGTTAACGCAGGAATGTTTTCTTTAATTCTAATTTTTGTAAAGTGACGTATGAAAATGAAAATTTACACGAAGATTTGCAGTTTATGTATAATCAACAAGAAAACCTCATTGCTATACTTCCATTGTTCAAAATGCATTTTTACACACGTATTCTTATAAGAAACGTAACATATTTCTTTAAAACAGTACTAAAAAGAGAGCTTAATTCTCTAGATAGATTGTCCTATAAGTTCGTGCTGCTGATATATAACTTCGATTATCCGATCTAATTGAAACGACGTGGATAATTTCTTTATATAATCTTTACCGATTGGTATAATAAATCGACTTCTATATGACTCATCTATCTATTCTCACGTGGAAAGTGTTTGGATAAAAGAAGATTCGGATAGCAGTATTTCGAAAGATTGAGATGTATCACTGAGAAGTATTACAAAAATTCTACTGTAACTTTTTGTAGATCATATTTACCACTTTGCAAATCATATTGATCTTTCTTCAAATTTTCACCATCGCCACGTTACAAATTTATTTTATAAATAAGTATTTAAACTCATATTAAATTTAAAAATTGAATACGACGCAGCCAATTTTTATATGCGAAAGCTTTAATTTTATTTCGATAAAGGTGAATTTAGCTTGCCAAACGATGAATAAAACCTGTAAAAGAGTTAATTTATTATGCGAACACGTGAACATTATCTACAAACTGTTCAATTTGCAGTGCAAACAGGTGAAATACGATCTGCAAAAGTATTAATTTCGAGTGCAAAAATGTGACATAGGATTAATTTCGAGTGCAAAAATGTGATATAGGATTGAATTTCGATTGTAAGAAATCTGTATGTGGATATCCAAATATCAAAGCCGCGAATGGCGCGAATTTATAGGACGACCTAACATCATCGTCGACAAGCATAGACACCGATCGTTAATCCTCTACCTACAATAGCTTTGTGCAAACTCCGTCGGGATTGCATTCGAATCAAGTTGTCGATCACTCAAAGCCGGTCTACCCAAATCCCCAGTAGGCCGGCTGCCTTTCTAATCCCCGACAATTACTTAATCGATCTAAAACGTTCTAAAACAAAACAGCCGGATTTTGTGTCCGCCTTGATGCAATTCACGTCGGCGCTGAACGGCCACCAACTGACGGACACCGAGTTGGGTCTCTTTTCCGGCGCCGTTCTTCTGGGCGAGAGGCCGGGATTGAACGATGTCAAGGCGGTACAGAGGCTTCAGGATCGTCTTCTGGAGGCGCTGAAGGTGCAGACGTTACGGAACCACACGGTTCCTGGCGAGGCCACATCCGCGGGCGGCTGTTCCAACGTCTCCAGCGTCTCGCAGAGGATACCGGAGCTGAGAGCCCTGGGTGCCCGACACGCGAATCTCCTTGATTGGTTCAGAAGGAACTGGACTAAGCTCAAACTACCGCCCCTCTTCGCCGAGATATTCGACATTCCCAAATGCGAGGAGGATCTTCAGTGAACAGGTGACTTTCCGCAATCCCTTTGCAATCTCACAGCCTTAGGCCAAACAATTGGATACGCTCGCAATTTTCAAAGTAAAGTCTTTCGGTTCGAACGCGCGATTTGTTAGCAAATTTTGCGATCTACTTTCGATGTTTTAGCTCGCCACGTTTCGAACGAGTCGAAAGAATCTAACAGGATAAACAATCGTTCTCATCCACATCGTTTAAGGTTACTCAGGTTGGAAAGCCTAAACTTTACCTTTCAATTTATCAGATATTACCAGACTGCGGACTTTTATGCAAAATACAAATTATCTAAGTTAATTGTAAGAAATATAAATTAGATGAAAATATCTCTCCTCTTTTAATAATCGTAATAAATTGAAAATAATGTAACGGTATCATTAAATTCTTTTAATGTCATTTTAGTTTTGTATTTGACTTATTAATTATTTTGAGTTATCAATTGAGTTATTAATTATATTATCCTGCAGTCTAGTTATTACTTAAGATATTTAGATGAAATAAAAGCGAGAATGACAATAATCGATAAGTAAGATTAGAGGATTAGAAAATTGCGAGTGGTCCTAATTTTTTGAGCGAAGACAACCCGAAAACAACAATTTAACTTTGTGAATCAGCGTTTCTCAATCTATGGGCCGCGTTGAATTTTTGATGGTCATAAAATGGTAACTACTATTTCATGCAGAAAACAGAAAAGTAACTAATTTATTAAAGCTTTCGTAAAAGTTCTCGTAGAATAAAGTAATAATGTGAGATCCTATTTATGTTTGATGAAATATCGGGTAATAAAAAGAGAAAAGCTTTTACAGCCGCATGCTTAATTCTTAGAATAGAAACACGAACGAATTATAATAAATATTCTACGCGTCGTCTCGGATTTATTTTCCTCCTCTGTGAATTTCTGTAACTTGATTATATTTGAATCAATGTGGAGTCTCGCAATAGGAACATCCTGAGTTTAGAGGAAAGTTAGATTAATCTGAGAATAGTTTATTAATGTTTTGTTTAGATGATGACGTTATTACTGATTACAAAAAACTACAAATGAGAAAAAACACATTTCATGGTTCATAACAGAAACGGTCAGATTCACGTGAGTAATAACCTTGTTCGGATGACAATATCATTCGTTTTAGTTGTTATAAATATAGCTGCAATGTTGTCATACTTCTTTATAAAAATTTTATACGATTTCATATTAAATTCATATCTTAGATCCGATTAACCAATTTTATGTAAATTGTTTTGTTTCCAGTTTATTAAAAATTTATTTAATATACAACGATTGACGACTCAGCACCTAATTATCAATTTTCTGCAATATTACACGACAATATTTACGTTTAAAAAATATTAAGCTGAAAGTGCCAGTATAAAGTAACTAGTTTTCATTAAACTATTGTATCGACGGATGCAATAAATTTTCACGTTCGTGGACTATTTTTCAAAAACTAAAATCAAGAGGAAGATCGTTCTAGCAAAGAAAGATTTCGCCAATTTAAAAATAAAATAATAATTATATATCTATTTATCTGCTATCTACTTCTTTTAATCATTTTCCAGCATTTTAAAGTTAAACGTCACTTATTTCATCAATTTGCCACAATCCCAGATTCCTTAAAAATTAATTAGAGAAACTTGGGATATCAAAGGTTCACCGCCTGCGGGAAAGTATATTCTTTAATTCATAACAAAATTCACTTAAATCGATCGATTAGTTTTCGAAATATTTATCTCGCCAGTTCGAAAAATGACGTTCCGAGAAAAACGCGCTGAAAGTTTTCCAGGATGAAAAGAATTCATGCGATACCTGCCACTTCGATCATTTTCAGAATTCCGAAATTTCCATTTAATTATATATATATTTGAAACACCGCAGAAAGTGAGAGACTTTTTAAAGTCCTCGAGCGGGACCTCCCCTTAACGAGTCTACTGCTCGAGTCCGAGGGAAACGATCAAAGTCGCCCGCGTTTCTACAGTCTGCACGTTCCGGAAGATGATACTGTCTGCCCAAAAACCTCCCCGGAGTTACCAAAACTCTGAAGGAGCTTGCGGTATCACGGATTCGCTAATCTCCTCTCCACAGGCGACTTCGGCAAACAGAGTAAATTACGTCACGCGGACCCGCCGAACCCTCAAAACGCAAAACTAGGTTGCCGGAGGCACGAGTCCCGGGGCGACTTCAACCTCGACTTACTTTCCAACTTGGAACAGCACCGGGTGTCCCGGCCACGTGGAACCGTCGCCCCGCGTTCCATAAATCCGTGTTTGCATTTTCATCCACGCCCCTGAAATCCGTACGAAATTTGCAATTCAATGGCGCGCCGCGCGCTCGCCCGACTACGCCGGAGCATTCTAATCGGGTGGATCGTCTTTGAAGAATGTTTCAGAGTACATCGAGTTAATTCGACGAAAACGAACGGCCCCCCGGGAAAATGGAACGGGAGAATCCTCCGATTGCCAGCGGTCATCGCACAAACGCGGCTCGGACGTGCCTCGAGGACGATTTGTTTTCACTCGTTGGCGATGCTGCGCGCCTGGAGGAGGAGAAGGAGGAGGAGGAGGAGCCTGTGGATCGACGATCCGCCGCCATTTCGGCGGGTCGATCTCGCCGGATCCAGCACCGTTCGTCTCATTGACAAACGAACGGAAGATGGATCGTTCCACGGCGAGGCGGTACAGATTGCTGATCGAAGCTCCCCTGGACGCGAAGGACGGCCGATTAATAAACGGAACGAAATAAATCACACTGCGATATCAACCCTTGGATACGAAAGCCGTTCCGGGCGTCCGAAATCGAAAAGAGCTTCGTCGAGCACGAGGATCCGTACCTATTCGCCGCGGAACGCGTCGCGGGAAGCATTTAAAAATACTCAGTCGATGAGGGGGAGGATAGCATTTGTTTCTTTTTTTCGTTATTCTTTTCGTCCCGTGTAAATTAGTCTCGCGCATATCGTTGTTGCAATAAAGCGGCGCCGTGATCGAACACGCGCCGCGCGGAAAAGATAGCATAAAACCGTGATCGATTTCCGGAGCGCCGTTTATTATGGCGCTACCGGTGAACGTTTTCGGGCGAACTTTTAGAGAACATAAAGACGGAAGACCGAGGTAGTTTAAAAGAGGGCTCGAGGACATTTTTTTGGTGGCGTGTGCCGCGCGTCGCCTAGCGTTCGCGTTCTCGATCGCTCTAGATCGGTCTCGATCGCTCGCGGCCGGTCGGATGGGGGAAAAATACCGGCGGCCACAAACTCGCAGACATATCGCAAGCGATGATGAAACATATTTTTCCGTTCGTCCATAGAATCACCGGGTTCCCCATCCGGCAGGGACGCGCGTCGACGGAAATGGCGGACGCGCGCGACCATAAGTCCATCGGCGCAGCCGCGGGCAAGGTCTACGCGCGCGTATCACACTTATACATATTATACAGATATTATACAAGTACAGAAAAACAGGAATGTTTCACGCTATAAAGCTCAAGAGGATGATAAATCTTTATAGGATCGTGTCTCTTTAGATGCATCCGCTACGAATCTCAATCTATGCAATCTCTATTTTTATTACTTGACAAGTAGTGTATAGTGGATTACCTTTATAGATATTGTTGCATCGCTTCAGGGTGTTCCGCGGGAACGGGGAGAGTATATGTATATCGTATTCTTTCGTTGAGACCTCTCGGTTTTCTAAACGGCAACGGCTGAACGAAAAATTGCACGGAAGCTCGCGTTCCGCTCTACGGCCCTGCGCAGCTGGAAGCTTGGAAACCGGCCGATCAACTTGGCCGGCCAACTCGAATAACGCCGACAAATCGAATCCTGCTTCGGTCATCCTGCAGGACTCCGTCGACTTTCCGGCTGCGCGTGGCACTGGGCGGTCAAAAGGGCAAAGGGGAAACGCGAGTCGAAGGTCGCGCACGGTGTGCACGAGTAACTTGTAGCGTTGGGTTGTTGCAATTTGTTATCGGATCGATCAAACGTCGTTCATCGGCGAACAATCATCGACGAAGGAGAGAACGTTTCCCGGTGTTGTTGAATGGACTCCTGAAGTGAGCATGTTTCGAACTCTTCGAACTCTTGAACGCTAAATAAAAAAAAAAACTCTCTGACAATGACTAGCATGTAATGCGTATCGATATGTATATATATATAAAATATACTTATAAATATACATTCATCGTGAGAGATTTTGCTCGATTTGGGGTGGGTCCGGTGGGATGGGCGGGGGGTGGGGAGGGAGGGTCTTTTGGGAGGGAAACGAACAATTCTGAGAGAATCTAAGTTTATCACTAGAGAAATTAATGTTTTATCCTAGCTGCGTACTTAAATTAACGTTAACGTAAACGCGTCGGTGCATTCGCTAATTTCTGTCGAATGGGATTGATGGGAAATCGTTGGTAGAAGACTGGCGAGAGTGTACGATGGCTCTGTTGACGATGGAAGAAAGACGGAATTCCAACTTTAAGCGCTCACATCAAGTTGTGAATAAACATATCATACCTAATTAATATATTGAACAAAGAAGGGATATCATCGTTTAATATAAAAAGTAAATAAATATATAAATAAATAAATATATATATATGAGTCTATATATATATGAAGATTATAAATCTATATGCAAGAAGAATAGTTATTAAACGCATTGTGTTGAATGAGCGTAGATCTAATCTGGTAGGCCATCTCTACAATCCTGCTAACAAACAGAAATACTATAATATGCGAGAACGAAATGGCGCAGCCCTTTCCTCGATTTTAAGCACTACGAGAGAGAATTTTCAAAAAAATACGTGAACTAATAAGACGGGACGAAGCGAGAAAGCATATCGATTGAGGATTCTCGGCTCTCGTATGATCTACCAAAACAGATCTGCGCCAGGGAATCACGTGAATGTGATAAAAGATGATTAAGGAGAGAGAAAATAAAAAGCACGCGAAGCGAGTTGTTACTCGCCATCGTTTAAATTATTATTACTTCCTCTTTTCCTATCTCTCTCTTTCTCTTTCTATCTCTCTCTCTCTCTTTCTCTCTCTCTCTCTCTCTCTCTCTCTCTATCTCTCTACCTATCTCTCTCGCTCTCTTCGTCACGAGACGTGCAGCGAGGAAAATTTCAATGAAATGTAAATCGAGTCACTCGGTGTGTAATGTATGTATGAGCGCTTTTCTGCTCGTGTATATAAATTCTGTAATTCGAGCGAGTCTAGTGGCTGTCCTAATAATAATCGCCGGCTCGATACGGAAACGGCGATACGAGGAGAGCGAAGAAAAAAGAAAAGAAAAGAAATGCCGTGACATTTTCCTCCTGTGATATTTGAATTTGCGATTCGTTTTTTCAAAATTTCTAGTCCCTACGACTTATTCGCCGACCTAGAGCAATCGCATTACTTTACGATATTCTTGTGAACGTTGAATGGAACACGTTAATCGAAACGGCCAAATACTTAATTACGATATTAATTGTAATATAACTGCTTGATCGCGCTGATCGATCGCTGGACTTCGAAATACATGATTACAAGAGGTTCGAACGAGAAGTTATTCCTAATAACGAACGATCCACAGAACATTGTCAAGTAGGCGTATTTTAGCGCAAACATACTGTATTCGAAAAACTGTCATTATCGCCCCTCTATAGTTGATTTGTTCGAATCATTTGGATTACGAATGAAATATAACAAAATCGAAGTGTTCAATTTAAAAACGGCTGAATATCAACCAAGAATCTTTAGCATAAAGCTTTCATGTTTCGAACATTTCTTTGTGTAATCGCCGAAGACGGTTACGTCTGCATTTAATAAGCATCGAATCGGTAATCGAAGGGCACGCGTGTGTTCTTTATCGTTGCCGATTCGCGAAAAGAGCCAGGCCAACGATCGATCGGAGCAATCGGGGAAAATATAAGAATGATAATCGACGTAGCATCCTTTTAACTGAATCGTACGTCTGCTTCTTTCATTCCCTTCTCTCGTGTTCCGACCGAAGCGCAAGATCACACCCCATCCCCTCGATACCCTCCTCGAACCAATTCTCATTTCCGTTCTCCTCCGTTCCATCCTCTCGTCATCCCTCCTCATCCCGAAACGCTACATACTTTGTAACCCAGAGATTTCGGTCATGGTGCTATTATATCTGTACATATACTGTGGGAATCGTTGCGTATATCAATGTACCATTATTATTAATATTATTCGAGCTAATCGTGCCCTGTACTACGATTGCAATTTATCATTATCATTTTATTATTTCGTTGTCGCTGATAGTCGAGGTTTAATCGGTCGGCGTTACGTTCTTATTGTGCGTCGAGCTTATACTTTTAATTCGTCTAAGCGTTCTCCTCTTTATTTTTGCGCGCGCGCGTTCGATACTTCTCTCCTCCTACTACTTTTCTTTTTTTATATGCATGTAAGTATCTTCCTTCTCTGGGAAACGTTCTAACAAAACGGAAATGTGGCGGTTCCTTTCAGTCTTTTGTTTCTTCGGAGGATAAATATTATATAAACGAATATACGTATATATATATATATATATATATATATATATATATATATATATATATATACATTGTATGTATATACATGTATATGAAACAAGAGAAGTATATATATGTGTATATACATATGTATTCCGCCCGTAAGCCAGGATTCTGCAATAATCACGATTTTGTTTGATATTGATTCTATGATTGTATATTTATAGATAAGTTGTGCTCAAGCGTGCATCTCGTCGCGTACGCTCTATTCACATATATTACACGTATCCTTCTTTTTTATAATAGACGAGATATCGACTGCATACCTATATCTATACCGGACATTTTATAAATCTCAAAGCAGCCAACCGGGAGGATCATCCGGCCGAACGTAAGACGATCCCGAAATCGATGGTCCCGTTCGACTTTACAATTTGCCGATCTATGATAACGATTCGAAGCAAGAAGATCGCGCGAAATTCTGCAAACCTGCTAGCCGTGTTCGACAGGAACGTCTTGCCTCCGGCGGTGAATCCTCTGTCTTTCTTCTGATTGATTGATAATTTTACGGGACAGCTTATGTAACAAGATTATATCGAGATGCCGAAAAATGACGATGACGATGACGATGAATGGATGGCGTGCCAAGCGAGGCGGGAATTGTTCTTTTAGAAAAAATGGAAAATATGCGAAAAGAAAAGAAAAAATATAATATTACATATATATGTATAAAAATAATATAAACGACGATAATGATATTAAGGTAAATAAGTACGACAAAGGACTGCTCTATACTGCTAAAGTACAAATGTTTCATTTTAATTGTTTTATAAAGGAAGAAAAGAAAGAAACGATATCGATTTGTTAGAGATTAAGTTTAATGCGCGCACGCCTGCGCGCGATGTACGTGTAATTATATTTATTTGTTAATCTCTTTTTCTCTCTCTCTCTCTCTCTCTCTCTCTCTCAGTCTCTATCCCTATCTCTCGATCCGTCTTTCTCTTTTTCTGTTTCTCTTTCTCTGTCAGCATAATAAGCGAGGCCCTATCTTACACCGACGCGTACACAAATTTGCGATACGCTCACGCTCGCTAATTTGGCGCACACATTACACTATTTCACAGACAAATATACACACGTATACACAGACATCTATACATACATGCATCTTTCCTACAGTACTTACGTAAATCATGCGATATACAGGGTGAATTGTGCGACTTGCTTACCCTGATTGTTTTTGAATTTACGAGATCCATTTGTGTAGATTTGTGAAAACAGAAATTAAGAGCTATAATACAAAAGAAGCTATATTCAAATAAAAAGAAAATGACTCTTTTTAAAAGTATATAATCTGGTAACTGATTTTCAATATTATTTCTGCTCTTCTGAAAAATAAATAGAACTGTAACCTATTTAAATACAAAGCTTCGTATAATAAATAATTATTGTTCACGCAATGATCAGCAATGGGAAATCAACTATTTTATGAGAAAATAATTCATGTTAGACTGGTAACAAATTCTTTGATCGTTTGAAACCAAAATATGGCTTGTTCGACAAGATTTTATATTTATTAAGTAGACACAACTTCGATAATACAGTGTTGTTACAAAGTTATAAATGACGATAAATCGCAAGATGAACATTTGTCCACTGATAATAAAAAAGAAAGCGGGATCAGCAAGTTGTATGTTCACTTTGTACACTTGTTACCAGCAATACAGGTGCGTACAGGTGCACAGAATGAAATTCGTCGTTTTCGTGCTAAAGGTTCTATTGTACAGCGTTTCCCAATCAATATCAATAAATCTTTAGTTTTACGAATGAATTAAAGAGCATATATTTTTTAAACATTAATTAACTGTTATATAAATTCCCATCAAACTCTGTTCGTTTCACATGATTGCAACGTACTACTCTAATGATAATGCGTTAAGTTATACTTTGAAAGTAAGAATGTTCGCGAAAGAAGAAAAACTTGATTGTGGACCTATAAACTGCCTTCGAACGTATAACTATTTATTAAACGACTGCTTGTTCTTCCCGAGAAGATTGTGCTAAACTAAGAGTCCATTTCCACGGACAAGGAACTCGTTCACATAACATCCTAAGCTACCGATTGGGAAACGTTGGTTCACTTGAACAAGATACGACAATAATATTGGCATTTTGTGTTGAACCACGAGACAATGAAATTCGCGGCTCGATAAAATTACAATGCTTAAAAACAGAATTATTCGCGAGCCTACTTCCATAGATGCAACGTCGCTTTGATTCGCATGTGCCCGACACGGTCCATCGATTTCAATGGCACTTCCGTTCGAAAAAGCACTCGTCGCAGCATCGTTAAACAAAAGAATATAAAATATTTTTCTAATCTCTGCTGTTTCATAAAACCCGTCAAGTATCCGCAGGGGACGATTTTCGGGCACAAGCGACAGGCGAATCGAAGGGCGAATCCGAGAATCTTTGTGTGCCGCAACCTCGACAAACGCGTTATTATTGTCGTTGCTTGGTTCAATATCGCATATCGAGCAGTGTACATTCTCATGTGACTCATGGACGCTCATTAAACATTACTTCCCATTTCGCATAAACGTTATCCACGTGAACGTACTTAATCAGCAACCAGTATCGTTTCATTTGATCGCCGATTCCAAGCATTTCCCGGCCAGAAACGGGCAGAGTTTTGTTTCGCTGACAAATAATAAACGAAAATAGCGTATATAAGTAGCGTAACCCACCTGAACGTTCGATGTACGATATCGTTTGAATCCACGATCGAAATTTCCATTTTATACGATCTACAACGACCAAAATGTTATTCGTTTCGTTGATTATTCGCAGTGTTTTGTGCAGACAAAATTGCTGCCTGTTTCTGGTCACGACACATCCGAGATATCCGTTAGCGATTCGATCGATAGTTAATCCTTTGCGGTCCAATGCGTTTTCTCTATTTCCCGCCATGCATTAATTCCAACGAAATGCTTTTCGCGTTCAATTAATGCGCGTCACTACATACACGAACGAACGTTTGTTACCGCGAATTATTTTTATTACTATAAATACTATATATGTATATAATATACACATGCATACACATCGTGTTTGGTTCAGAAATAAAATTGAACGTGGTCAAGTACGGCGTAAATGTTAATTGAACGTAGCACACCGCGTTGCTGTTTTCTTATCGTTTCGGTGCGTCTCGCGAACAAAACGCGTGCGAATACTATTTGTGCACGTGCGACACAAAGTCAATGGAGAAAATGATTAATCGAAAAGGAAGAATCTCGGTCAAATCGGTCGCAATCCGAAGATTAACGCAACGGAGGATGGTCTCACAATGTTCGCCATTTTACGGACATACCATGAGAACGAATACAGAAAGACGGAACGCACGGTTATTCGTGAAATTCTGTGTGCACCAACAACGAGAACAGATTCCGTCGTAAATCGTCAGCATATTAGAGAAAACGACTTTCGATCTCGTTAAACGAAATAACACCTACCGCAAACGCGTATTAAGACTTTCCACCATAGACTGTATACTAATTTGCGAACGTTAAACATCTTAAGTGTAGTTTATAACGACCTAAACGATATTTTACACGACAAACTGGAAAATAAAATTATCGATATTTCTGTACAAGAACACGAGACTAATTGTCTAGAAATAAAAGCTCAACTTAGTGTGTCTACCGATATTAAAGAAAAAAGAACGCCGCATTGTATACCCTTATTACCTATCTTACTAACTCTCCGAGCATAGAAGTTCTTTTAACCGTTCTCCGACGTGTTCTCTCGTTGGATACACGCACGCTCAGTTTTGCGAGTAACCGTGTCCCGATTCACGCACATCGTCGCAATAATCGATCAACAATTTATAGCCCTCCCTGCGAGGCGAAGGTTCGTCCGTTTCAGCTCCTCGCAAAACCGCGAACCGATCCCCGATCGCTATTTTTCTAAGTCCGCTGTTAGCCGGCTTCGTCTGTGAGGTCCAAGAACCATCGATGAGGCTGTCCGAACGTGAAATTATAATTTGCAACGAATCGCGATAGTTCATTCGGCGATGTATACGCAGTTCGCAGAAAGTTGAGAAGCGCGCACGAACAACATTTGTCGGCGATAGAATATACATACTCGGCCATTTGGGTGCAGAGGACCGCCATCGTGCTCCTCCCGAAACCGGAAACGGAGGAACCACGACTTCTCCTGCGTTTCCACCCTGCGTGAAACGGCTGTTGTACGCAGCTATATACCGCTAATATCGCACGTCCAGCAGTTGTCTTCTCGTCGAGACAGATTAAATCGTTCGTGATTCACTGTTATTCGATCGGTATCAGTTAATAAACTTTTTAAATAGTGTTAAAAATAACAACGGCACCATTTCTTTCTTTCATCGAACCCTCCATCTCAAACTCCTTCACTTTTCGCCCCTCTGCACTCAAATGGTTCGATAAATGAGCACGAATCAGCTGTCGTACTTAACTGACGGGTTTCCGAGTCTTGAATCTTGAAGTCTGCTACTGCATTAGCAATCACACAAGATGAATCATCTACCACGATCGCCTTAAATCGTTCTATTGTTCGTTGGAAGAATTTTTTTTCTCGATCAACACATAGTCTAGAGATGTCTTTGAAATCATCACGATTCGTTCTTTCTCCACGCTAACGTGTTCACTATCGGAAATCTGCTTACAGACATTTCAATGACCCTGCTACGTTCAAAATTCCTTTAATTATTATCCGAAGACACCATGTTGGTTTGCAAATTAAATTAATATCGCTGCCAAATAATTCAGAAATTTGCGATTATTAAAATTTGGTTCTGTTTTAGAGGACTTTTAGATAACCATGAAACTATAATGTTTTTAATATTGAAACGAGAATCATAAAAAATATGTTTTTCGAAATTGTAGATTTTGATTGTGTTTACAGATCAGAACTACTTTTAATAAGTAATCCATTATTTAATTTATTTTACAAAAACTTCGTAAAGAAGTAATTATCAAGAAATCAGTGTAATCGTCTAAAGAATATCTCTCTGAACCATGTTCTTGAAAAAATCCTTTAATTGATCTACTAACAATATAATAATTTGAGGTGATCATGTTAGGTAGTTCATCTGGTCTACCATTTCCCAAAGCAATATGAATTTTGCTCTCTCATTGATACGAGCTAGAGCATGAATATTTGTCTTTAATATGAAAATTAAGTAAGCTACAGTAAACTGCAATCCTTCATGCGAAATATATTTTTCTGGAGTAATTTATAATGATAAGTATTATATGAAAATTTATTTTCTCTCCTAAGGATTTTATAAAGTTAAAAATAAATTAGAAAGTTTCTTAAAACTTTGTTAAAGAATGCTTTCATTTATATTTGTACTTCACGCGTGCATGGTAAACTCAGATTTTGAAAAATTAAATTAATGCTTTAATCGAGATTCGATGTGACGTTTACTTTATTTTCTTAACGGAAAAATAAGCTTCTGATTGATGCTCATTTTAATGAAATAACGTAGATAAATCTATACTTACATAAAAATTTATAGTCTAGTAATGAATGTGAAATCGTGTAAATCGAAGTTAATTCTTCATAAGATCAAGAAAACTGACTTACATCGCTTGCCGAGTAAACAGCTCGTATGCAAGATAGGTGGTGACATTCTTCACCAAATATTTCCACTATTCTGAATAGTAGAAATGAATTCAAACTATTACACGCTGTCAACTCCTGTTTTTTCATGTGAATGTTATTTTCTATAGCGAAATTGAATAAAAAAAATCAAATTTTCTTCAGAGATATACAAAATCTTGTAGTTTTAATATTTTCCTATCATTTAGGATGACATAAATATTTCAGGTAGGTAGAGTTGATCAATTAATACGGTACTCGCAGCAGAAGAATAATACGAACAAAGTTACACAAAATGATCTTAATAATATACAATTAAACAAAATCTATGTTTCAAAAAATGAATATAGAATTATGTATTTGTAAATATAAAACTGAATTATTAAATACAGAAAATATTAAGTTCAGAAAGCAAAAATTGCTGGAAGCCTAAAAATATACAAGAAGGAAATCAACACAAATTGATAACAAATAATAAAAAAATTTCTGAAGAATTGAAAAATAAGTAGAGAGCACATAAGTAATTCCTTTATTTTCATGTAATTCTTATAAAATTATCAATTGCATCATAAATCAGAATTGTCATCAGGCACTGTTGTTTCAAACTCTTTCATGTATGGTATATCTGTTTCTCTCTTTAATATCATTTGTTCTATTTTTGGTGGCAAATTAACTCCAATTAGTGCAGATATTGCACTCTTCTTGCATGTCCCAGCATCTTTTCGCTTTTTACGTTGTCCTTTTTTGGTTCTCCTTTTTAACTTTTCAGACATATGCAATTTCTGAATATGTTCTGCTAATTTTGCTTTCGTTGAAATTTCTACTTTACATATGTCACACTGAAACTTTTGTCCTAGATGATTTCTTCGTATGTGACTGTCTAAATTACTTTTAAAATGATATACTCTGAGACACTCGTTATATGGACAAGGAAAACTTTTTCTACCCTCTGTATGAATTTTAGAATGTTCTTTTAAGCGATACTTTGTCAAAAATACTTTATCGCAATCCTTGCATGTGTGATCTACAAATAAAGAAAATTTAATGAACTTTACGCATAAAATGATATGCAAAAGGAGTTACTAAATAAAGAAATTCATAAAGAAATTTAATAAATGCGTACGAATAACGTGTTGTGTTCTTTGGTGAACACAATACTGACGCCATTTTGTGAAAACATCTGTACATCCTGATACAGTGCAAGGATAAGTCTTTGTTCCTTCCTGATGACTTTTATTATGTCTTTTGTACTGTCTAAAGTTTGTGAAACTCTTGTTACATTGATCACATTTATGTAACTCGCCAGTATGCACTGACATGTGTGTTGCAAGTTGATACTTTTTGGTAAATGTTAGATTACATTCTTTGCAAGTCAATTTGTCTCGGTCTCTGTGCTTTCGATTATAATGGCGCTTCAAGCTATATCGATCACTAAGGAATAGTAAACATTCAGGACACCTTAAACGGAAGTAAAATAAGATTTGTTAATTAAAGACTTTTATCTAATTAAAAATCATTTAAATGCAAAATTTCAAAACGTATACATATACAGAAAATATCTTTTACTTGTACGTTTTCTTGATCAGATTATGAGTTTCCACATGACGTTTTAAATGAGAAGAATTTGTGTAGGCTTTGTCGCATCCTGGGTGAGTGCATTTGTAGCATTTCTAGAAGAAAATACAAATTTTGAAAACCACTATATTATATTTGAGAAAGTATAAATTCTAATTACCTCTCCAGTATGAAGTCTAATATGTCTAAGCAATCGAGATGGCCTAACAAAGGCCTTGTCACATCCATCAAATTTACATTTATACTTTTTTTCATCTTTTTTGTCAACATTATATGAAATATCTGGCTGTCCTACCACTATATGATTTTCAATGTCAGATAAAGCAGTATCTGTTCCTGAATTCCTATCTTGTCCCATAGTGTTTTAGATATTTATCTTCCTCATCAAAACAAAACATTATTAGCATTATAAAAATATAATAATTTATTTACTGTATAGAAAAATAGGGAAGTCTCATTTTCCAAAATAAAATTTCTATCTCGAGGCGTAAAGGAAATCTTGATATAAAATATAAGTAATAAATTATCTTAACCTTTTACAATATTTACTGCTGCTTAACTCTGTTTCTTAACCCTTTCACGACTAGCGTCGTCTTTATACGGCAGACACTCTTTGCTTCACTGTGGCTTCCAGTTGGGCCATCGCGAAAGGGTTAATTCGAAATTATTATATCATTGAACGTTATATTACTTTATATTTATAATAAACGAATTATATTTATAAATATACAGTACTTTTACTTCATAACATGTCATTGTTATTCGCACTTATTAGATTTAGTAAAAACTAGTTAAACACGTGTGAGAATCAGCTGTTGAACCACATTGTACTATGTACATATATATATACAATCCTCGCACATTTGATGAATGTATTATCCATGCTGAATGTAGTCAATGTATGTACATATATATGTATATGACATATACACAAAGTTTTTTTTAAATTGAGCATACCAAATCGATGAACCACCACAGTTTGATCAGTTGCAATCAGCTGTTACAGCATTTAGAGAAAAGTACTTTTTAAAAACATTTTTTACAATAGAAATAATAGCAAACTTACATGAATATGTAGTGCGTGCAGAAAAATCAGTGTTATCGAAGTTGCATGATTTTGTGCATTTTGCAAAATAATCTCTAAATCTAATATTCTACAGAAAGGTTAGGTTTGCCCATGTTCGTTTGACAGCACACGAAGGTGAGATCGGATGACAAATTAAAATCACACAAATAGATCAAGAGTTAATGATAGATTCTAGTATACACATATATATGAGAAAAATTTAACTTTCAAGGGATATTTGAATAACTTTGTATATTGGAAGATGCGATGCGTATGAAATTCTACAGGAGGTTAGATCATCATAATGTTTGATGTTAGATTTTAATTATTTGCATTTTATTCATATATCTGTAGAATTTTTGTATATATATAAATATATGCTACTGTAGAATTTGAGCTTCCGTTTCAATAACAATTGGAAATTGTTTCAAATAAAATTTAATTAGATATATCAGTAACAAATTGAAATTTTTATTCTAAAAATAAATCTACTGAATTCAATTTGAGGAAATGACTCTACAATAAAAAAATCAATCTATGATTTCATGAGACTTTGTACCTTTAAAATAGTATAATATAACCAAAACTTCGTGTTGCAAAATCTAACAATACTATTATTAAATCACACAAGTAATGTTTCCCAGACTTCGTTGAATAGTATAGAGGAGAGACTGTTCTAATACTATTACTTACACATTTCACCTATTATATTCAATGGATATTCTTGAAGGAAACTTAAAAATAAAATAATAATTTCTGAATATAAGCTTGCTTATTTAAAGTAAATTATTCTTAATAGTTTTCTAATAAATACTTCAGGCAAGTTATAGAAACATAATTATTATTTAAAAATTCTTTTCAGTTCAGCTTATAGTATTTGCAAAAATATAATGTGTATTCTAAATGAATAACTTTATTTTATTACAAATAATATCAGAATCTTGAGGAACATAATGGGTCAAACACTCAGCGAACCTGTGACAACTAGGAAGTCAGTATGCTGCAGAGATGCAAATTATCGAGTTGGCAGTGCTTGTATGCAAGGGTGGCGTACTAAAATGGAAGATTGTCATGTACATATACTTTCATTACCAGATGATCCTAGTACTGCATTCTTTGCAGTGTATGATGGTCACGGAGGTAAGAATATATAAGTAAACGTATGAAAATATTGGATTTCATGTATATTAGTATCTTCGCTAGAGCATTTATTTTGTAAATGAACCAAAGAAATGTATTTTAAGAGAAAATTTCAGATTTTACTACATCTTCTATCAATTGGAATTTATAATAAATAAATATAACTATAGTTGCTTCCAAGCTCAAATGGGTAATGGTTAATATTGATAGGTGCTGCAATAGCACAGCATGCTGGAAAACATCTTCATGAATACATAACTAAAAGAAGCGAGTATAAGACTGGTAACATTGTTCAAGCTATACAACAAGGTTTTCTGGAATTAGATGAAGCTATGTTAAATGATACAGTACTCAGAGATGAACAAGCAGGCACCACTGTCATAGCTCTTCTTATTAAAGACAATGTTATATATAGTGTAAGTTTACAATAACTTCTTGCTCTTTAAGTTGGATACTAATTCTTCTATTAATTGACTTATATGATTTCTTTAGGCAAATGCAGGTGATAGTAGGGCAGTAGCAAGTATTAATGGTCACACGGTTCCCTTAAGTAGAGATCATAAACCTACATTGAAAGATGAACGTGAACGAATCGAAGCTGCTGGTGGTTGGGTAGAATTTAACAGAGTCAATGGTCAACTTGCTTTATCCCGAGCTCTTGGAGACTTTATGTTCAAAAGAAATGAACGTAAACCACCGCAAGAACAAATTGTGACTGGTAGGCTCGAATACGGTAAACTTCCGTATAACACGTGTTCCTACAGCACGAATTCGTTCAATGCGTGTCGGAAGTCTGTTATATGGAAGTCTACTGTATTAATGAAAGATTGTGCCTCAAATGTTTTGAAGCGATTACTGAATTTTTGTTTATTTACAGCTTTTCCTGAAATTCAACAATTTGAAGTAACAGAAGATTGGGAATTTGTTGTTTTGGCATGTGACGGTATCTGGGACGTTATGACAAGTAACGAAGTTATAAATTTTGTAAGAACACGCTTAATGCAACCTAAGCTTGGAACAGGACAGGAAAATGATACAACAGATCCTGAAGAAATTTGTGAAGAACTCGTGAAACACTGCCTTGCTCCAGATACTCTAATGGGTACTGGCTGTGACAATATGACAGTTATAATAGTTTGCTTTTTACATGGGAAACCGTATGCTCATTTCATTTCTCGATTTAAGGAAATGGACTGTACAAATCCTTAGTCAAATTGCTAATATCTCAATTCGATCATTTTGTAATTGACTTGTGTTTCATTTCACACCATTATGATACGACTCCACTTATTTATCATCGTAGTGGTGAAGTTTCTAAGAGATTTTCCTATTTTTTTGTGCACACTGAAAAGGTACATACGAAATTAAAAGTACTATTGGAACATATACAGAGGATGACTATTTTTTGAAGTTTTATATTACGAAAATCTCTTCAATGACTTTGTCGACTACTATTTGTTCAATGTTTTATCGTCGTAATTTTACAAGCTTCAGTTTTATCACCAGAAAATTTAAAAAGAGGTATAATAAGTTGAGAGATTAAAATAAGCTGAATTATAAGCTTTTATTTACAATTTCGAACAATGGACCAGAAGTGTCCAGATATAAGTATTATAACACATATAATGTTAGTAAAATGCAGTAGATCCTCATTCAAAGTCCATAACGATCCTGTATAGATGAAACAGCCGCGTTCGCCAGGGAACTTAATCTGTCCGCGACTTTGTTCACTCCTTGGCGTACACTTTCCCTGACATCGTGGAACTCCACAACTCCGGCGCTTCCACCGCTGAAACGCACTGTCAAAGAAATTTTCGGAGCAGTGGGTGTAGAATTTTCTGTGCCAAAGTAGTCTGCCGATGAAATGCTAGATGAACCTTCGAAACGACGCAGATTGCTTTTACGTTCCCACTATAATTGAAATTACAAAAATATTAATTTTAAGTATACATAGAAACAAAGAGAAGATAAGATTGTTATTAGATAATTTCACATACGGAATCGTCATCTTTGCTATCTTGAAAATACTGATCTGAGCTGATAGCCTTTGCACTACCAAATTTCTTTTGCGCTTCGGACTCCGGTGTTGATACTTTACTATCACTTTTGTTATTGCTTGATAGACTTGGTGGACGTACTCGTTTCGGTGGTTCTGGCTCAGCTATTACAACAACTTCTTCGCCGCGAGATTTCTTATTAGTATTATTACTGTATGGAATTGATAAGGCTTCATAAAATTCATCTAAACTAATGAAAGGACCTCGTTCCACATCGACAATCCTCGGCTCAGACGCGGTCACAGTTTTCGATGATGTTTCCTGTGTTATCGTCTGCATGTCAGCAAGTGCTGAATGACTGGCACCACTGTAAAGTATTTATTATGTATGCTTTAATATTTTGTAGCAATTTTCATTAGGTAGTAATTTTTTTTATTCTAAGGTAGTAATGTTAATAATAAAAAAATGTTTATTCAGAAAGTAAAATAGTTACCCTCGTGTATTGAATCCCATACCAAGACGCTCTGCTTGAGATGCTCTGGATGGATCTAACTGCTTTGCTCTTTCCTCCACTTTCTTAGCTTGTTCATTTAAATTTTGTTCATATCGGTAAGCAAGACGGGTGGCAATTTCTTCTTGTTCCTCTTTACTTTCATTATCCTGAGGATTTTTTCCTTGCAATGCTTTACTAGCTTCAGTAACACTTTTTTCTAACTCATCAAAATTAGTTTTCACCCTCTGAGCGCCCAATCCACCAGTTCTCTTCCCTAACTATTTTATTAAAAATATGAAATGTATAAATATTTTCGTAAACAAGAGTCTATCAATTTATAGTTACAATCAATATATATTAAGAGAATAGGAAACACTACAAAAATAGAGTGTTTAATTGCACACGATTAAATGTAAATATTAAATAAATATTTTATGCACTTACAGGTTTCTTGTTCTGAATTTTTCTAACTCCTATAGTTGATTTTCTTTCTGGTAACGAATTCGAGACAGAACCAGATAATTTAACAGAGGGTCCCAATAAACTCGATCCTGCTTCCTGTGTAACTTTCTGATTGCTTTTATCTCTGTTGTCATTTATTAAAACAGGATTAGAAAGAGATACTGAATTTCCTTCTACATGGGTTGAAGACTCATTGCAATGTAAATCAAAATTTTCATGTTCTTTAAAGAAGTCAATTTCGTTATGATCCTCTGTTGTTGGAGCTGGATTTTCATCTAAATGCAGCTAGAAAAAGATGAATTAAAAAAAAGAAAGTTAGTTATTTATAAACTACAATATAACATGATTACTTGAATGCCATGTTTCATTAAAAATACACACATGTCAGGTGAGTTAAATATGTACTACCGATATCTTTAAGTAATTCATAGCAATAAGAGAAGTGTGAAATACAATACATAGTAGCAAGTGAACATTGTATGTAAATCGTGCAAATTGTTTACAATTATCGAGATCAAATAAATGCAAAATATGACCATTTAACAACTTCAAAAGTCTATTTTGTTCCTCACAAATGAAATACAAAGCATCTGTTAGTATCTTTATGATATTGTCTTGTGAAAATAGTTTTACAGCTCACCATTTTTTTATTTTTTGTCGAAGGAAGTAAAACCTATAATTATCATATTTATAGTTATAAAACATTTGATTAATTCAGGTCTACATTCTGGGAAGTTTAAAAGTAGAGAAATCTATAGAAGCATACCTTTGTCCCATAGCGTTGCATGGCCTGAGCAGATGCTTGAGACAATTTTTCTCTATATTGCATAGCAGCACGTGAATTATATTTCTGATGTGCATCAGTTGTACAATTGTGTTGTATAAAAAATTTTCTCTAGAACATGAAATTAAATTATTAAATAATTGCTTTTCCAAAGAATTATGTGAAACAAAATTAGTTGCGTTAACAAAAAAACTAACAGCATTTGCATTTCCACCCAACTGCATGTTTCTTAGCTGTAACCATGTCCAACTTGTGTCAAGTTGGGTAGATCGCACAAATGTCAAATGAACACCCAGTCCTCGATGGACTGCAGAGCAGTCGATGCATAGGAAGATACCATATGTCACACTGGCCCATGCTGGATTTTTTGCATTGCAATCAAAGCATGTCTAAAGGAAAAATCAAATAAGAAAAATACAATTTATTATGTGTTTTAGTCTAATTGTCTCATTCACAGTTGTAATGCAGTCTTCATTAACATCTCTACAACAGCGTATCCATATAATTTCTCTTGCGTATTAGTGTGAACGAACAAGCTCCGCTACATTGCACATTCGTATATACGGAGAGATACGTATGTAATTATGATACTTAACAATATACGATAGGATAATATGAAACATATGGATGTGCAGCAGAATATTACTTTTAACCTCATATTTAGCAGTGCTCGCGAAATTTTCAGAAATATCTAGTCAGAGAATGTTTCATATGTTCGTTGAAGACGCGAAAGTTTCCTTGAACTACAGATTGGAAATTAAATTGAGACTTTGCCTCTGAATTCATAGCCAGCTATGTTTTCATCTATTTTAATACTATCGTAAGATTCGATATCGTAGAATAAAGTGATAAATAATTATGCAAACCTTGTTCGTGGGAATAGCTCGTAATCTTTTGAAAATTTCCTCAATATCACTTTTACTAGGTGTCGGATCTGCCATTTTTGACGTGTTGTCAACGGCCTCGCAATGTATTCTGGGATGCGTGGCATTAGTCTGGATATATTGCCTCTAGAGGTCGCTTGCTTATTATTTAAAGCTCAAATTAGCTTGTATATTAACAAACATTAATATTGGCAAGTAAAGGAAAATATTAATTTAATTTGAAATATTTATTAAATATTTTACAAATCATTAATTTATAAAAATTAATTACAATTTTTATCACTTTCTAATGTTAAAAAACATTAATTAAATTCTTAATTTCTTAGATAACATAAAATTATTAATGTTACAATTATCATACAATTATCATACAATTATCGCGTACATCAAGACTTCTTTTTATCTGTTGATGCATCAGATCGTTGTCCCATATTTGGAGAATCACTCACATTTACCTCTTCCTCGTCCACTTCCAGACTGTTTAATCTACAACCGCTACTATTACAATACTGTTTACATATAATACGAAGACTTTTATTTTTTCAGGGAATTGTATTGCCAATAAGGATCGCACACAAAGACATCTTTCATCTTTACTTATTAATTGGAACAATTTAATCAAATTGTTTAAAAATAATTAATCTTAGTTACAATATGAAATTAACATCATTATCAATAACTTACTCATCTTGCTCTAAACTATATAACATCTGAAAGCCAGCATCAAGACTGGGAGGAAAGCCCATTTCAGGATCTAGTAATTGAAGAGTTGGAACCTCTCGGTAAACATTACCAAATTCATCGAGTTCTTCGAACTGCAGTTTGTTTGCTGCTTCATCTAAAACCATCCTAGAAAATGAGAGAATATTGATGACGACGTAATGCTTCTTTTTTCTATATATCATAGTCGTTTCGATGCAATTAGAGACTTAGAACTACAAGCATTAAGATCAAGTTGCCTCTGTTTTTCCATCATTGTTTCGGCCTTTTTTCTCATATTCTCTTCAAACTTTAAGACATATTCTTGATAGTAGTCGTGAAGTGCAGCTATCCCACCAACGCCTGTTTCCAATAAAACCCTTTCCACTATATCCTATAAAAATATTTTATCATGTAATAAAATTCTTAAGTATGAAGTTAAAATATTATGATTTTTAATAGATCTTATTTTACATGAAATTCATGATCCTTCTGCTCGCATGTCACTTTCATTAAAAGAGTCATTCTCCTCAAAAAATGATCAGCGATATCTGTGAGTGTTTCTATAGCTGTGTCCGATGACTTTTCAAATCCAATATGAGCCAGAAGAACAATAACAGCATGCCTCAATATGGCTCGTGTTGTTTCTGACGTGAGGTAATGTACTGTAGATGAATCTTTAAAAGCGCTTCTAAAAGGATAATACATGTTAATACATTTATATATAAGAAATATTATGCATACAGATATATTTAATACCTTTCTTTATGTACAGGTAAAAAATGAAACGAATTCTGTGTCTCTTTCACATCTCGTAAGTCTTGTGCTTCAATTGTGGTCATGTTTCCAAGTACCATTCCTTCCTCCTAAAAGTACAAAGATATATATGTATAGATAATCATTGCGTTAGATTTAGCATATTTCAGGTATTTTATGTCGAAAAATAGACCAATAATATATTATTACCATCATTCGTAGCTGTTGATGAAAATTTATAGTATTTAACACATGAAGGTTTCCCATAGGTAATCTGTAAAATAAAAAGCAATATGTAACATGGTACAGAAGCTAATATTTAATTTAAAAGTTTTAAAGAACGTACTGTATATAATCAGGTTGCCTGTCCATCTGATAATCACAATCTGTGTTATTTGATTCTTCCATAACTTGTCTCCAAATATTTTCTATAATATCTGGAGTGATTATTTCCTGCTTGAGAGTTTCTCTTGCTGGTAATTCTCCCCATAATGAACCAGCTCCCATACTTTTAGCAGACTTCATGGTAATATCTGCAAGATTCTTCTACACATTTGAAAAAAGTTAAAAATAAATATTAAACTACATATAATAAAAATTTCGTATTTTACGTTATTTTTAGAGTGTATTAATAGAATTATTTCTATAATTACGCATTGTTCTTTGCTTTTGCAAAAACTGTTTTGCCATTGCTTCTACTTATGTTTTTAATGCTTATTTCTACGAAAATAAAGTAGTGTACTTACTGATTTCTGACTTAAAAATCCCGCGCACCCACTAAACACAGAGCTCACACATAATGAAAAAATTCTTGAAGCATCGTTACACTTTCCTCATAAACTTATTAAAAAATTATATGTTGAAAAAGCAGAACTTGATATTCGATTGAAGTTCGAACTTGATCGTTTGATTGAATCGTTCAAGAGTAGTTTTTCTAGGAGAAAAATCTTAATGGAAACAACATGATCAGGATGCTGGGACGCTTGGGTTCCATTTCATTCAACCACAGACGTAGTGTAGAACGTACGACCTACAGTAGTGCGTGAAACATAATAAGCCAAGGTTGTGGCAACCGGCTTAGAATTATGAAGCAGGTAGAGAAACTGCTTCTCATCTGATTGGTTGACGCTTTACAGCTAAGGAACCTCCCATTTCCGGATTGCGAGACATTTTTGAGACATCCATAGAATAAATAAATAATATTTCCACTCAACACTTACAATTCATTTAGGTATTTGATATTTTGAAATTTTAATATTTTGTTATGAAATTATCAAACTAATAGTTCATAGACTTAATCGATATTCAAAAATTGTCGATAAAATAGAAAATATTAATTACTTACATTTACCGCAGACTCACAATAGTGGCACCTCTTGTGGCGAAATCTCGAAGCTTCTTAGCATTTTTGCGTTTTACAGATGTTCTACTTATTGCATCAAAAATTAGGCTTATCAATGTTTTATAAGCTAATTTTTCACTATTATCTCTAAATAAGAATGGCTGTAACATTCGGTGAGCATTATCTGAACTGTTTACAAACAAGCGTGAACCCGTTCATGACTTTTTCATCCATTAGCTTCAAACAAATTGAATTATTGTAGTATAACATGTTAAGAACAAATAATTCCTAATAATCAATGTATAAAAGTAATATCTCTTAGTTAAGACACTCGGATATATCGTATAACATTTTTTTTATTATTCAGAGTCTGTTGTATACCTGTGTTTTGTGGCATTATTATGGGGTGGTACCAATCCATATATTAAAAAGGGAGCTGTAGGACTTGAAAATGTGAAAGCAACTTCCAAAATTGGTCAATTTTTTAAAGAACTTGCATTCCTTGTTACAAAGTTAAAGGTTTGGTTTTTTATTGTCATATCGTGCTTGCATAAAATTACAGTCTAAATTTCTTTTCTAGTACATTGTGCCATTTGTTATCAATCAATGTGGTTCCGTACTGTACTTTCTAATGCTGGCTGGTACCGATATATCGTTGGCTGTACCAGTCACAAATTCTCTTACGTTTGTAGTAACTGCAATTACTGGATCGATGTTGGGCGAAGAAAAAATACATAAAAGTTGGCATTTATTGTCCTGTTTATAGTTACTATAATTTTTTTACAACACTTACTAGATTTACTTTTATTTTTAGATACATATATTGGAATGACACTAATATTGGTTGGAACAATGCTTTGTTGTTGGGATAAAATAAACGAATCTACGTTAAGTTAGTTTTATTCAATATTTTAATGATCATAATGAGATATTTGATTATTGCAGATAAAACATTAAATTTAATAACGTTAATGTTATGATCGAACAATCTCTTGTGGAAATGCCAAAAGAAAAGTATTAACTTTATTTGATAATGCTGCAGATGAGGGTATATTTCACCATTTTTATAAAAATTTAAATACGTTACAAACTTAACATTGTAAGCAATTTTTTTGGATACATGTAACTGTCGTGCAGGCTTCGTTTCCAAGATATTTGCGAGAAACTATAGCTACTACTACAATGAATCCTGTGTATACCTGCATATTTATGGTAGCATGTGTCAGCATGAAACCACCAGTTAGCGATGAGTAGAAATGAGAAAAAAATGTTATATAAACATAGGTCTGAAAACTTCTTATTAAAAAGTTATAGATGAAATATCAAATGACATCATGCTCGGCTAGGGCAGCATCGGGGCAGCATTCATAATTTATTATTTATATTTATGTATTATATTTTAATGTCATCTAAAATATTTAAATGAAATAGATTTAGATTTGTTTCTTCCCATGTTAAAATTAAATTTCTCCTTTTATTAATTATATCTTGACATAATAATAGAAAAAACAATGCCAATGCAATTTCTTGAACAATTTCACTAACTATACATAGTTAACTGAAATGCACACAAAAATGCAAATGATTGTACTTTATTGTGGATTAATAAAATTTTGTCAAGTTTATAATTGTCTTATTTTGCACGTGTTTATTAATAACGCGTTGTTAAAGATAATTGCAGATCTGATATAAAATTATGTCAATAGACAAAGTAATTAAAAAGACCGCCTGCAGAGCTAATTTTAACACTTTACCGACCGGTAACGGTTCGAGAATCCTATGCCCTTCTCACCGGCCACTCAGCCGCATATTCTAGCTCATCGAGATAAAACTCACCAACACTATCCTTTTCATTCATCGCGAAGGCTAAATTTTTAAAAGCTATTAAAATATAGGTGCTTTCAGAGCAAAGCAACAAGTATCAGAAAACAAAATAAGAAATGCTTGCTGCTTGCTACTTGCCAGTCTAACCTAATCGAATCTAACGGAAAATAAAAAAGTCGATTAATCGGCTACCGGTCGGTAAGCTCTGTGGAATAAAAGTCGATTAATCGGCTACCGGTCGGTAAGCGCTGGGAACCAAAAGTCGATTAATCGGCTGACGGTCGGTAAGCGCTGGGAACAAAAAGTCGATTAATCGACTGCCGGTCGGTAAAGTGTTAATAGTGATAGTGGCGCCTCTTATGGTAAAAATTAGAAGCTCCGTTCAGGAGTGTTTACTGCGCCAGTTACTAAATGGCAGCACATTGAAACTACTAGCCAATATCAACGGTTGGCAAGTTTGTTTACCAGTTGAGTGATTTACCGCTGCGCGTATTGGTACTATACAAATCCTGATAGAAGTTTCGAGATTTCGCCACTAGAGGCGCCACCATCGCCCAAATAGCACTTGATTCTTCATGGATTTTACATCGTATCTTATGGGGAAAGCGGCAATAATCATCTGTTCTCTACGTTTACGATAATAAATAAACTCTTTTGCATGGCGTAGACGCAACAGAGGCTCCTGAACATTTCCGTACTTTGAGAATATTCTTTTGAACGATAAATTGGCAGATTTAAAAATAAAGAATAAATATTCAATTTTTTCTATATTTGCAACGATAAATAAGCTTTAACACATTATAAACAATTCATCCGAGTAGACATCTTGAAACCAATAACATCAACTTTGAACCATTTGTTATTTAGTCATTTAGATTTTTTTTAGGAGGGTAAGAAAGGGTTGGGGACATTACTGTGCCTCCAGAATATTCAGTTGTTGCTTTTTCCTGATAAAAGAGATAATATTACCGATAATAAGATAGACATTAATAAATAAAATTACATGGTTCTTTAAATATTTATTATTATTATTATTATTTCATTATTTTATAGGCATAATATATTATTTTAAATTAGCATGCAATCTTGCCAAATGTTCTGCATTTTCGAATAGTAATAGTTCTTTCTATTTATCGAAAGAAACACACAAATAATTAACACATAAGATGTGGGAATAATGAATTTAGTATCGTAAAGGAAGCCTTCGAGATCTCATCTTGTTACGTGGAAACAGAAAAAAAAGAACGTATTTGTTGGTAAATGTTAACTGTTCAACATCGATTACATGTTGTTACGAAATAAATGAAATTATAAATATGATGCTACGATGTTTTATTAGTACTGAAAATATTCTGTGTTATGCTCACAGCACAGAGTAACATATGGTACACCGTGCTTACATGTTTATTTATTTCAAATTAGTTATTGCGTTACAAAATATAGTTTATTCTGACACTTCCATCTTTAGGCATTTTAACACTTTCTCTTACACATATATGATAAAATAATAACTATGTTAATAGTTAATACAAACTTATTGAAGAATCGTTACAAATGGTCTATATATATATCCATTATATTTACATGCAAACATGTAGTAGTTCACATATATACATATAACGCAAGTAGCACCAAATAGAGGAAGTGAAAGTTGCTGGTGGTCCAGTTGACAATTCACGTTGTAAAAAAAAAAAGAAAATTCCGTAGAGATGGTGGTATATTACAGTATAACAGATAAAACTTTTTTCCGTAGGAATCATTCACTGTTGCATCGACACCGTATTCTCGTAAAATAATTCATTTCCGTGACAAAGGCTGCGGCTTTTAATTAACGATAACTGAAGAGAAAGATTAAGTGGAGACACACAATAAAGCAAAGTGAAGATAGTTAGAAATAAGGATTATTATTACAAATATTTACAATTAGTATATGTAAGTAAGATCAGGTCGATCTATGCACAATGAAACATTTAAAAATAATACATAACCGCTATATTATTCACTTGCGCAACATAATCGTTGCGAACACAATTTGAAAAATATTTTATTTTCGCGCTATTACACTATAGCTTAATCTTAATGCGATATTACCTTGTTACATTCGTAGATTAAAATACCTTGCACGTTTAGAAATTTTGATTTATCTTGGAACAATGTGTGTACACTTAATAGAAACGGAAATGGCACTCTGATTCACGGTGAAATAAAGTTAATTTCTTCTGTTCTTTATTATTTTTTTGTTTTTTCTTTTTGTTATCTCTTGTAAACCACACGCTTCACTTACTTTTGTCACACGAACGAATAGCGTGGAATGCTTGTTTTTAACAACTGGAAATGCGATTACGAACTTGTCAAGCGACGACATAAACATGTTCATCATGTAAAGATCAGCGAACGATGATATTCTGATCGCGTTCTCGTCTCGCCCAACAAATTTAATTTGTTAAATCTGGCAGAGAGAAGGCTCGATTATATCGATGGGAAGGATCCTATCCTCGAGGATAAGATTCGTACAGAAATTTACATTTCGTTCAATTCGAACGGCATCCGATCGTAACGTAACTAATTTCTGCGGGCATCTTTACGGAAATAAAATTGAATTTTCCTATGTTTTATTAGATTTTAATCAGAGAGAAACAGAACATGCTTATACATTACAGTACATCTTACATTTCGTTACGAATGTACACGTGGCCACAATTTCTTCTCGATAATGTTCGAACGTGGTGAGAAGTCCGGCGGTGGTTCCCCGAACGCGGTAAAACGTTACATTGCTCCCGGTTACAATCGCGCAGGAAGATCCTCGAATAATTTTAACATCGGTTAATTGGATTATCATTAATTCTTCCGTACCTCGACGCCTTGCTTGCATTGCACATTGGAATACAGAACAACAAAATGGTAATATTAGTTCCGTACGGTTATCCACCGCAAACGGCGGTGGTTACACGGCGACACGTTTATTATTAATTAAACCCTTACGATTAACGAATTACTTATGAAACTCAAGACTAGCATTGATCAATGGCCTCCCCTTCAAGCTCGGGACTTCTTGCTCTTCAGCTTGAACCATCCCGCGCTCTTGTTCGGATCGCGTGGAACGGACGTGGACCTGCTTAGTTCTGGTTTCGAGTTGACGCTGCGTGACTTGGTGGCCAACGATTCCGTGGAAACGGTTCTATCCACCTTCTGCTTGTCTTTCGATTTCAACGTGCTGCGATTGATTGTGCCTGAAAATGGAACGCTCCCTTTCAGATTCAGCTGGCCGGTTTCACATGGCACGAATAGAACTTGTGCACATCGCCGAAGGGTGCGGTGTCCTGTTAAGAAAGACAAAAATGTTCAATATGGTTTACCGGTTTTCGAGAGATTGTCTTTGCTTCGACGAGAGTCCTTTCCACGGCGACTCAGCGTCTCGCGGCTTCTCTGCCTGCGTCTCATGGTCGCCATTGACTTTGGATGCAGTTGCTGGTCGTAATTGATCTCGAACGGTTCCCTGTAGTGTCTCGGCTTCCAGGGCGCGAGAACGCTTACGCTCCTCGATACCGTTCTCGTGTGCGACTGCAAGGGTCGATTTAGTTCCTCCCTGCTGGCCGCCCTGCGTCTCTCATTGGGACCAGGTATTTCGCCCACTAGAAACGCACGTAGCAACGTTACAGATTCGTCGTCAAGAATAGAAACAGGAATTTTCTGAGGACATTAACGAATGATTATTTAACGCGTTTCATTTAATCGGAACCTGTTAATCCCATTTTTATAATGACCGAACTATGTTTAAGGGAAGCTGTATAATTTTGTTTTAAACAATAATGTCGAAAGAACTGGTATTGATCTAAATTAATTTCAGGAATTATGGATGAAATTACTGCAGCTGTTGAATAATTTTTTAAGAAATTCTTAACTGTTGATCTTCGATTTTAAAAGAACTATTCGAAAACCGCCGGTTGATAAATTGTTGATCCATTTGCATCTGCAATGATGTTCACTTGTTCATGAATTTGTTGCGATGCAGATTGAGTAGTATAGTAGTATCTACGTTGCGATAGTTAATCAATCTATATTAATCCTTTGCACTCGCGCGGCGACTCTGATGCGCGGCTAAAAATTGTTATACTATTTTTCAAAATCATTGTGACAGTATCGGATTTGTTTATGTTTGAAAGGCTGTTAAAACTGTACTGTACTTGCCGATGAGCTCAATGTTCATAAGCATAAATCGCAATGAATCATATCAAATGGAAGTACAGTAATGGCTCCCTAATTGTCGCCCAAATTGTGCACTAAAATAGACAATTTGGGAAGAGGAGACGCGATTATTCGAGCTTTGTGGCTCGTTTTTTTTATAATTACCGATTGCCAACAACTATAAAAACGAGCCGCAAGACTCGAATAATAGTATCTCCTCTTCCCAAATTGTCCATATTTGTGGACAATCTGAGCGTCAATTAGGGAGACATTACTGTACCTTGGATCTGTACAGTAATGGCTCCCTAATTGTCGTCCAAGTTGTGCACTAAAATAGACAATTTGGAAAGAAGAGACGCGATTATTCGAGCCTTGTGGCTCGTTTTTTTATAATTACCGATCGTCAGTAACTATAAAAACGAACCGCAAAGCTCGAATAATGGTATCTCCTCTTCTCAAATTGTCCATCTTTGTGGACAATCTGAGCGTCGATTACATTACTGTACTTTATATCTCGAATTAAAATAGCATCTACTGCGAAGGGTTAATAGCGAACTAATCGCCGATAGTTTATTCGGCTCGACGTACCTGTAGCAGCATGGAGGTATACAACAGATCTCTGGGATCTCTGGGAGTTTTGACTCTGTTGACTGCTGTCCCCTGTTGTACTCTCACCGGACGACAACGCGCTCTCCGCGAGTCTCGGTGGTTTCCGGGGTGGCGATAGAATTCCCAAACCATGGCGGCTAGAGGTCGTTACATCACGCCCCGAACAAGCGTGGTCGTCGGCTCGTTTGCTTCTGGAACGGTATGAATCGAGCATGCATCGGAAACGCGTCGTTTTTCTTCTGGATTCGACGAACACTTGAGTCAACTTGAATCGACGATTGAAAATAGAGGTTGAAAAGGTTTCGAAACTAACCGTTTCGAACTGCGGTACAGTAAGGTCTCTCTAATCGACGCTCAGATTGTGCATAAAAATGGAGAATTTGTGAAGAGGAGATACGATTATTCGAGCCTTGCGGTTCATTTTCATAGTTATAAATTGTCCACAATTATAAAAACGAGCCGCAAGGCTCGAATAATCGTATCTCCTCTTTCCAAATTATCCAATTTAGTGGACAATCTGAGCGTCGGTAAGGGAGACATTACTGTATATATATATTTTTAATTTTATTTTACTTTGTACATTTCCTTCATTTTTATAAATAGCGTCTTATAATTTTGTCCAAGTAAAATTGTACTATGTTGCTTTAAACTAAATATTTTTTGTTGCTTTATGCAAAAATGTATGAAAATGTTACTTACAGACGAACTAGTTTGCTTTACATATGAAATGCATTTTAATGTAAGTATAACATTGAATTCCTGTACTAGTAATATCCTAGGTGTCTTACAATTTTGATCACCACGTTTACTTTGTTCGACCCACCGTCCTCCATCGGGTGCGGATCATGCTGTTTCGCTCGGCAGCTTTCCGCTGCCGATTTTTTTCACTGGGAGATTGAACCCGTACAAACGAGAGCGGGAACGAGAGAAACCCCCGACCGATAAAATAATTTCGGGTAAAAGGGATTCGGTCGGTTGCTGCAACTGTTTTCAGCCGTCGATTGAAAATCCAGAAGACGGATAAGTCGAACGAAATTGTACGCGGACGGGATTTGCCCGGAAAGACGACGCTTCTGCTCACCTGCGATCTCTATTAGACGAAACGGATTCTTGATCGGTGTCGCCGAAGAAACGCAAGTTCTTCTGCACGGAGACCCGTTCGGGCGCGGACGAGGCCTCCTCGTCCTCGGTGCCGGTGGTCAAGATCTCGCTCTCCGGTATCCTCGGCTTCTTGTCCACCGCCTGAAACAACGCGAATCGGCGATTATCGCGGCGGTAACGGTGACGGGTTCGCGGAAAAGTCCCGGCCGATGTGGAAATGGGAACGCGGTGGTAACGCGAGAGGGAAACAACGTGTATCGTCGGCGTGATCGCCGGTGAACGAGAGAAAGGCGAGGAAAAACGAGCGGTTTCTTGGCGGCTGGAAAGACCGAGTACACGAAATACAATAAAGCCGAGCACAAAGGTGTATTCTTCGCGCAGAAAGGAGAAAAATGTCGGCTTCCCGGCTCGTTTCTATCCGTGGCGCCTTCATGAGTCATGATCCTCCTCCTCCTCCTCCTCCTCCTCCTCCACCTCCTTCTCCTCCTTGTTCACGACCATCGTCTTCTTCTTCTTCTTCTTCTTCTCTTCTTTCTCGGAGCATCGGCTCATCCGATAGATCATCGTCCACAGCGAGATTCACGCGCACGCAATCATCCCGAACGGCCTATCGAAGCGGCTAGGATCGGAATCGGTCCCTGACAGAGATTATTCCGCGGACCGATGGTTAAGCTAGGCAGCCCCTGATCGGCACTTAATCTCGCGATTAAATTAAACCACAGAGCGCGGAGTTAGTTAAGCATTTAATCAAACTGGTAATTGGAGGTTGTACTAGCCTAATGGCTCCGCTCCGTAGCGACCTGCGCGCTCTGACTGATGAATGCACCGGCTCACTCGGGCTCGCCGCGAACCCGATAACCGGAACCACGATCCGCCGTCCCGCTCGTTATCGGATGCGATTCACAAAAATGCCCCGCTTCGGAGTTATTCCAGTTTCGAGCGGAGCCGCGTCCTGGCGTTCGCTCGCTTCAAGCGCTCTCGCGTCCGATCCATCCCGGGGATCACACTGTGTCCCTCCTTCGTCTCGCCGATATTATGACATCGATCAATGCTCCCGCAACGCACATTTCTATTCGTTAATCTCGTTCTTTTTTTACGTTGTAGATTCTTACCGTACGCTCTTACGCTGCCGGCAGCGAGCGAGACGACGAGTTGCGACGAAGATTTCACAGATAATCTATTGGATTGGCAACTAAGTAATTGTCGATTTCACAATTATAGATGTCTCTCACTTCCATTTTTATGATATCCGTAAATGTTATATTATAAAATTATTATTATTATTATTATTATGTTATTTTTTATTATCCGTGAATGGTAGCAACTGGACAAATTGAATGCAGCGGTCATGGAAAATGATATTATAATTAATATTATTATTAATATTATTATTAATAATATTAAATTTATTATTATTAATATTAATAATATTTAATATTATTATTAATAATATTATATTAATATTATTATTATTATTATGTCTTTGTCCACTCGGCAAAAATTGATGGATATTGGTTGGGAATTGATGTTACACCCACCATATAGTCCTGATCTCGCGCCATCGGATTACCACTTATTTCGATCCCTGGACAACTCCCTTCGTGGTAAAACTTTTAATGATGATGACGCTGTAAAATCTCAGTTTTTGGCCGAAAAAGATCAGACTTTCTACGAGCGTGGAATTTTCAAGTTGTCAGAGAGATGGCAAAAGATCATCGAACAAAATGGAAAATACATTACGATATTAAATTTCATTCCAAGTAAGAAAAAAATTTTGTATTCCATTGAACAAATCGGCAATTACTTAGTTGCCAAACCAATATTAACCGTTTGAGTCCCAAGCGGCGCGATCGCGCTGATTTTCAGATTTTGTATCGCGATCAAACTTTAGCGACACGCGTACATCGCATAGCTGCTTTTCTTTTCTTTTCTTTTTGTTTTGTTTGTCAATCTTAACGAGCGCTATCGCGCCGCTTGGTTCTTTTCGCAATCAATTAAGACAAGCGCTATTACGCTGTTCAGCATTTGTCGACCATGTTTTCTGAATAACCCCTGGGACTCAAACGGTTAAATGTCGAGGTTATATTGTTATTATTAAGGTTAAATGTCTACTAAATTGTTCTGTTCTACAGTAATGTTTCTGTAATTGACGCTCAGATCGTGCACAGAAATGGAAAATTTCGGAAGAGGAGATACGATTGTTCGAGCCTTGCAGTCCGTTTTCATGGTGTTGTTGACAATTCGTAACTATAAAAATAAAACGCTAGGATCGAATAATCGTATTTCCACTTCCTAAATTGTCCATTTTTGTGGACAATCTGAACGTCGATTAGGGAGACATTACTGTATCGGGGAAATTATTATCGACAGTTGAACGTGAAACGCTGTTGAACCGTTAATTGACATCTAGTCGCAATTATTTCATCGGATTAAAAATTGTATTGTTTTGCCGACGTGTCGAATGTTTCGAGATTTTGTAGGATTTGTGAAAAGTGTAATGAAATCGTAGTGTAAGAGGCCTATTCGCAATGAATACGCTTCATACACGATGTTTAAGTCTCTTAAAAGAAATAGAAACGATGCTTTTTCTTTTAATAATTTTGGTGAGCCGAAAATAGTGTAGCAATTAATTCGACTGCGGATTTTATGCATTTATAATAAATATGACTACTAATTTTGTAAGTAGAATTCTAAGTAACGAAGACATCGGGAGAATTGCAGAATTTTCTTACATTCTCCTCAATTTATTGAAATCATCGAAAGTAGGAATACGTTTTTATCTCATTTTTGTTCCTTGTAATCGATTTGGACAATTTTTATTTTGCACGAAGATCCGCGATTTAGTAATAATATTCCGAAGTTCTTCTCTCTTTACGGTTTTCTATTTCACCTATCGGTTTTCGTATACAGCGGTGTTCCGTGAATCGTGGTACAACGAGGCGATTCTGCATGGGAAAATAAGTCGAATAAAAAAATCGAATTTGTTCGTACGGCGCTCCGTTTGTGGAAGAATCAAGTTTGAAAACTTGTCAGGTTCGCGTGCATTAGTATCCAGGAGAAGTAGAATCGGCGAGTCATGGTCAGACAAGTCAGCCGACTCCTATTCAATAGAGAATCTGTTGGATAAATCTTCGAACTCGATTTTCTCGAAAACGGGTTCTCAAGCGAGGAAATGTTATTATTTTTTGTCGACCGGTTTTTACGCAGAGAATCGCCAGTTTTGCA
Organism: Megalopta genalis; assembly: GCF_051020955.1. NCBI lineage: Eukaryota > Metazoa > Arthropoda > Insecta > Hymenoptera > Halictidae > Megalopta > Megalopta genalis. Next base: position 31,460,364 of record NC_135016.1, read on the forward strand.
AATAAATTCGATAACTAAAAGAGACGAAATTACGGTATGTAATATACGTATAAATAATTACGGTAAATACTTCGTTAATATTTCCTCGGCTGATGATAATTAGTATACTGATGAAATTAAGGGGGGATATTCGGCTGAAAATCGAGTACTACAATTTTAAAAAATTTTGAAAAAATATATTTCTATGGTATTTTTTACGCAGAATCGAATTATGTACAAATTAATTTTCCAACTTTTATTTTTGAGTAAGAAAAAAAAGTCTTTCACACAAATTCCTTCGATGGAAAATTCTGTGTAAGAAATAATATAGACATATGTTTTTTAAAAATTTTATTTACAAAATTACTGGAATTTCATTTTCAGCCGAATGCCCCCCTCCCCCTTAATCGACAATCACAAACGAAGGCTTCTCTCGATCTCCGAATATCGAACATTTTTCAACTCTCCATTTGGCGTTGTTTCTCGTCCGCGGGAAACGCGTTCACTGCAGCAAAGTATCGCCATTTTTGGCGAAAGAATCTTTAATTTTTCGTGCTAACGTGTCCTGCGTCACTGCGTAGGCATTTATCGCGGCATTATGCATGCAACAAAGTTTAAGTATCCAGAGTCCATTCTCTATAAAAACAGCGCCCACTCGTTACCAATTTCGGAGCGAGTCCCGCGGATACGTTTGTTGAATTTGATTACTTTATAGAACCGTTCCGGATGAATGATGTCACGAACAAGAATAATTTATGTCGCTCGCCGTTATTAAAAATCCGATCACGTATCCGTTTACAATTCCAAACTAGACGAATGTTTCATACATAATAAACGATCTAGCGAGCACCACGGGTACGAGCCTCGATCTAAAGTCCAGAAATACGAAACGTTTGCGACCCACTTAGTTATCGTAATTACAGTACTCGTGCCTCTAAATGAAGAAATTAAGACACGTGTAATTATCGCGTTCGACCGACTACATTTAAGAAAACGTACGTGTAAGAACGTTAATTGGCTAACGGAAATACAGTAAGATTTCCCTAATTGACGCACAGATCGTGCACAAAAATGGACAATTTGAGAAGAGAAGATACGATTACTCGAGCCTTGCGACTCGTTTTTATAGTCACTACGATTGCAACAACTATAGAAATTATAAAAACTATAAAATAATCGTGTCTCCTGTTTCCAAATTAGTTATTTTTGTGCACAATCTGAGCGTCGATTAGGGAGAATTTGCTGCACCTAGAACTTCGGCTTCGATTCGCGGTACAGTAATGTCTCCCTAATTGACGCTTGGATTGTCCACAAAAATGGACAATTTTGGAAAAGGAGATACGATTGTTCGAGCCTTGTGGCTCGTTTTTATAGTTACCGATTGTCAACAACTATGAAAACTATAAAAACCATAAAATAATCGTGTCTCCTGTTCTCCCAAATTGTACATTTTTGTGCGTCAATTAGGGAGAATTTGCTGTACCTAGAACTTCGGATGCATAGTTTCGATTCGCAGTACAGTAAGGTCTCCCTAATTGATGCTCAGATTGTCCACAAAAATGGACAATTTTGGAAAAGGAGACACGATTGTTCGAGCCTTGTGGCTCGTTTTTTATCATTATCGATTGTCAACAACTATAAAAATTATAAAAAATATAAAATAATCGTGTCTCCTGTTTCCAAATTAGCCATTTTTGTGCATGATCTGAGCGTCGATTAGGGAGAATTTGCTGTACCTAGAACTTCGGATGCATAGCTTCGATTCGCAGTATGGTAATGTCTCCCTAATTGACGCTCAGATTGTCCACAAAAATGGACAATTTTGTCTCCTTAGACACGATTGTTCGAGCCTTGTGGCTCGTTTTTTATGGTTACCGATTGTCAACGACTATAGAAATTATAAAAACTATAAAATAATCGTGTCTCCTGTTTCCAAATTAGTCATTATTTTGCACAATCTGACCGTCGATTAGGGAGAATTTGCTGTACCGAATTTGCTGCTAGAACTTTGGATGCATAGCTTCGATTTGCAGTACAGTAATGTCTCCCTAATTGACGCTCAGATTGTCCACAAAAATGGACAATTTTGGAAAAGGAGATAAGATTGTTCGAGCCTTGTGGCTTGTTTTTATGGTTATCTGGTTATCGATTGTCAACGACTATAAAAACGAGTTGCAATGCTCGAATAATCGTGTCTCCTCTTCCTAAATTGTCCATTTTTGTGCAGAATCTGCGCGTCGGTAAGGGAGACATTACTGTAAAACCAACTCACCTTCATGTTCGATTTATTCTTCCTGGACAAAGACTTGAACCAGCCCTTTCGTTCAGCTTCTTGCCCCTGATTTTCCCTGGTGAGGGTGTGCGTCGAGTCGCAAAAGGTTTCCTCATCTCTGGTCAGTGTACCCGTGGATCTTGACAGCCTCGTCGGTCTTGGCGGGCTTGGACTGCCGCTGGGAGTGGATAGGCGTCTGCGTTGGCTGTACTCCTCCTGCAAACGCATGAAAACCGTCTTAACAGTGCTTTATCAGCGTATTTCGGGAAATCTAATTGCGATAGAAAACGCTATTGTGATTCTTATTAGACAACATAATAAAAACTCTCTAAAACTAATTTATGTGTATTACTTTGTAACGACGAAATACTGTATTTATTTAACGCTATTTCCACCGAAGGACACCTTTCAATAATTTTCAATAAAAATGATTTCCTATGTTGTACGTTTTCTATGCGATCGCTTCTTGACTTTTGCCATCGACGTCACAAAATTAATTCGGTAAATTGTATAATACGAAATATCGGTAAAAATAGCGTCGAATCTATCGTTATTTTCATTATAACGTGTTCTTAGTTTAAGAAAATTCGATCTTTTTCTATGGAAGAGGCTTTATAATTTCAGCAGTAAACAATTACAACGAAAAATGTGACACCGATCATAAGCTAGAACTTTGTTTATTTTTTTAATGAACAAAAGTATACGAAGTTAATTGTGCCTGAAAACAAATTGGTCAATTGGTCGCAGAGCAATTGGTCACCCCACAGTATAACCGACTCCGCTACTCCATCTCGGCGATATCTTCTATTTACCAACTCTATTTCAGTAGATCGTCTTGGATTCAAAGAATTTAGAAAATTGTAGAATTAATTGGGGAAAAATCGAGTGCACACATTACGAAAAAGAACTTCTGGAGCAACGCGACATGTACACGTTCTGTCATGAAGATTCGTGTAAAACCTGTTTCAAGCAGTGTGCCGAAAGTGCTTGGCGAGAACAGGTGGGCCTAGGGCCCGCGGCAACCTCGAAATCGGCGGTCACGAAAGCTCTAAGTAAACGGGTAATCGCTTTTCGACCGTTCCATTGGCCAACGAGTAGCTTTCTTCTGGGCGCAGATTAATTTCAGTGGAGATATCTCTTTGGTTTGACAGACTATAATCGGAAAGGGGGCCGATGGTCACGTGAACGACGCGAGTCGGTTCGAGTATTGGTAGCTGGAGGGGTCGCCGCGGCGGCTCCTTTCTTCCCTTCCAATTATTCCTTTGCCCAAAGTCGCGACCAGGGGAATTAGATAGAGATAATGATGGTTCCACCGACCTGCCGCGGAGGACGGGAGGGGGGGTTTGTAAGGGGCACCGGGGGCCGATCATCGCGTGTTCATTCCGCTAGCCGAGATCGGCGAGCAAGCGCGTCGGGACTGGGCCGCATAAAACTCGGAGAAAACGCGGGACGCGGGCAGACGCGTGTCCGTTTCATTCCCGACGACGTCTACGTCGTCATTATTATTATCATGTTTTGCATCAGCACCATCATCAACGCTGCCACCTCCGTCATTTACCCTTGGTCTTTCGCATGCATAACGCGCCGGGAACACCGAGGGCTCCGGGCGTTTTATCGCAACTCTGCCTGTTTATTCATCGATACTCTACAAAAGAGCCGGTACGGCCGCGGACTATCTAGCGTGCTCTATCCGTGTTCCTTTAAGAAAATGTTAGTCCCGGTGGAGGAGCATGATTCCCGCCGGGGAAAACACGGCTCGGGATATGCCTCGCTGGTCCTGGCATCTTCTCCTTCAGCCTCGTTAAATTCTGTCCGATTCTCCGCGGAATCGCGCAAGGACCGCGTCGTTCCGATTACCTTGATCGCGATACCACGATGACAAGTGTTTTCCAATGTCCGCTAGACCTTACGCTGTTCCTTTGTAACTACGATCCTTGCTTATGGTGTTAAACACGACGCGTCGGCTCGTTCGGCGAGCTCGTTCGACCCACTCGGACGCGCAAACTTTTCGAAGCCGGGTTTACCGTACTTGCTGCGGTATTAATCGCTTGTCGCACTTTCACGAGTCTTTGGCTCGTCGTGCAGATTTTTCGTAATAATACGATAAGTACGAATTGTTTAATCGCCGTTAATATTTAAGCCCTTGCGCTACGATTTCTTTCACAGCTGCGTCGACTAGCATCTTTCTTCTAGCATCTTAGATGGTTCTGAAAAAACAGGATCGAAAAGCGCCGAAGAGCGCAATAGCGCTCCTTCGATTATGTGTCGAAAAGCGTCGAAGAGCGCAATAGTGCTCTTTCGATTATGTGTCGAAAAAAGCCGTAAGACATAAAATAAAACGTTACGAATGAAAATATATATACTATTAATTTAGAATAGGTAACAACAAAATGCCAATTGGATTACTGGCAGCGATGCGACGCGCGACGTATACATGCGTCTGAAAGACTGAGCACGTTTCGACAAATTTCGGGTGGCCTGTAAGTCGTCTGTTTCGGCCAAATGCCCTGGCTTTTCTCGACACAAAATCTGAAGAGCGCAAAAGTGGCTCGTGGTACGCAAACGGTTAATAATTTCACAGAACGAGGCAATGTTTCTTCTGTGCCTTCGTTCGCGTTCATTCGTGGATCGTGATAAACTAGACTACGAATTTGTACGAAAAATAGAAATTGACTTCATTGATTGCAACATGCAAAAGCTACATAGACACTTATTCCTTTTTTTAAACAGTTTAAGGAGTCGCACTTAATACAGCGGTATCTAGAAATTCTTTAAATGTTTTCACTAATTGTAATCTGTTATAGTCGTTTACCTTATAAATACATGAAATCTGCAGTCTAGTTATAACAGAAGAACGAAATTTTGTTTCGACTTGCACGAAATGAATGACATTCATTTTTAATAGATTATATGTAATGTCTTCAGGACGAATCTGACTCGTCGTTACAACTCGCAATAAATATAAATTTTCTTGTTCTTCTAAGAAACGATTACAATCGTGGAGGTAACAGTGCAACACTAGTTAAAGTTAAACGCAATTATTGTAATTATTGACGTCCGATTATGTTGATAAACAACGTTTCCTGAAGCGTTTTAGAACTAACTATAAAGAAGGATAATCAATTTAGTAGAATATAGGAACGAAATAATAAGATATTTCAGAGCGAGTTTACCCAGCAGGCAACAGATGTTGCTGACACCAAATCGGGACACCTAAATTCAAGTACAATTACGAAGTAGTTTGGACAGTTGGGAGAGAATCCCGGCGACAGCCTTCTCTCGATGCATAGTGGGTGGTTTGCGGAAGTCTTGACGGATTGGTTAGCCTGCCGTGACTTCGAACGCCGAGGCAGGTTTTAGCAAAACGAGCAGAAAATTGACCGTACGTCTTCAAATTCGACTATTTCTGAACACGAGGCTGCGTGGAAATAAATTTCGCTGCAGGCTCCTCGTTCGCTTTAGCGCCTAGAACCGCTGGCCTTAATTCATAGCGGCCGCGGCCCGTCTAGAATCATAACTCAGCGGTTCCTTGGGTGGGTTTCTATGAAAAGTCCGAAAGACACGGGGGATCCGGCCCGTCCACCTGCACTCGTTATATATTCCATCGCGAAGGAGTCGCCGCGGTGTTCCCGTCGCGGACGGCGCGAAGGACCGCGAGCTACGATCGGTGCACGAGCGAGCGCGGTGCATCGGTGCATGCGTTACCATCGCGGCGGACCTTTCGATACGCAATATAATAACATATCGCGCGGTACGCGACCGTGGCTCGTACCCACCGCATAAACTCTTAAATGACTCACAATGAATAGCCCATATCGCGGAATCATCTGCATAGTACAAGCGCAGCGCGCTTCCCTCGTACCCTCCATATATACGAGCAACAATATCCCGTATGCTTTCCATAACGAGTCGGGGAACGTACCTGACGACGACGAGGACGACGAGGACGGCGAGGATGAGGACGAAGAGAAAAGGGATTGCGGAGACGAAGATGAGGACGACGAAGACGAGGACAACAAGGACGAGGATGAGGATGATGACGATGAGGATGGCAAAGATGAGGATGACGAGAACGAGGACAACGAGGACGAGGACGACGAGGGCGAGGACAAGGATGAGGATGACGAGGACGAGGACAACGAGGACGAGGATGAGGATGACGACGATGAGGATGGCAAAGATGAGGATAACGAGAACGAGGACAACGAGGACGAGGACGACGAGGGCGAGGACAAGGATGAGGATGACGAGGACGAGGACAACGAGGACGAGGATGAGGATGACGACGATGAGGATGGCAAAGATGAGGATAACGAGAACGAGGACAAGGACAACGAGGACCAGGACGACGAGGGCGAGGACAAGGATGAGGATAACGACGATGAGGATGACAAGGATGAGGATGACAAGGATGAGGATGACGAGGACGAGAACAACGAGGACGAGGACGACGAGGACGAGAACTAAAACGAAGGCGAAGGTGAAGCGAAGGCGAACACAAAGACGAAGACGGAGACAAAGACGAAAGCGAGACGAAGGAAAAGACGAAGACGGAGGCGAAGCGAAGGCAAAGACGAAGACGCGGACGAAGACGAAGAAAGAGATTTCGTAGCCCGAAGGCATTGTGACCCACGCACGGCCCTGTTAACTCTTACAGCACACACCGGTACCCCGATCTTCCTCTTCGCCTCCTTTTTTCCCCCTGCCGGTTCATTCTTCTTTTCCCTCGTCTGCATGTCGGCCTCTTCTGCGCTCCGGCTTCATTGGGGAACGCGTTATATGCGGCTACTCCCTTGCAGGGACTCGCGTGGGTCGTCGAGATTGGGCTAGGTCGGTTATGCTCCTAACCGTAACCCGCCGCGCGCCGCTCGCCGAGCTGTTCGCCGTCTGCTTCGCCATCGGGCGCGTGCACACACGTGCTCCACGCACCGGCGACAGTACGTGCTGGCTCCCACCCTCTCGTTGCTACACCATGTTCGAAGCGTTGTTGGTCAACACGTTTCCAAGCAGACCAGTTTAACATATTTGTCGAATCACCTTCTTTTTCACCGTCTTGCACGCAAATTATATCTTTTAGAGTGCCAGCGCGATGCCGTATGGAGTCCCGAATATTGTACCGTATTTTGGAGAATAGATTGTTATATTTAGGCTATGCCATAAATAATTTTTCTCGCTAAATATTTTTACTCTTAAATCGAGTCGGATGAAAGAGGACTGTCTATTCTCCAAATTATGGTTCAATATTAGCGACTCCATATAGCATCATACCCTGGAAATCTAAAGGTTATGTTCTTCTCCCGGAGTTGAACGAATAAATAAATAAATGAATAAAATATCACATACTGTTTAAGACAATTACGAAAGGAAGAGGAAAGATACGTCGAGCTATGGGTTCATTGGACAAAAATTACTATTCATTGTTTTAAGTTTAAAATCAAAATTGTGAAGACTCCTTTATAGGAAATGATTAGAGGAATCTCCTAATTACTTAAATTAAGAGATATATATTTATCTGTCTACTATCTACTATATACTTGTATAGTCTGGTCATTCCCATAAAGATATACAAATTAATCAGTTTTTCGGTAGTTTTAAGATTTATGTGTATTATTTTTTATTATTTATATTATTATCATTATTTTTTTTATCTCCACTTGTTTATTTTGAACACTTTTATATAATATTCTCGGTAGGAACTCTTTGCTGGTACAAAATTATTTGTTCGTAAAATACAATCACAGCGACTGCATGGTACAGCATGAAGCGATTCAAAGTTGATTCAAGAAATAATTACAGATGATTGATCACGCAATCTAAAATTTCTGCGGTAAGAGGCAAATCCTACGCATTGGCCTAAATGTGACGGAAATACGAGTACTTTAGCGAAGGTCCGGAGATTTACAACTCGCTTTAAATCGAGCGAACAACCCAGCGAGCCGGGACTCCATGACTCAAGTCAATTTTCAATGAACAGCAGACTTTTCGTTATTATACGAGGAAAATTACAGCCCTAACGATACGAGGATTAAGATTACCGTCTTCATTTGTAATTTATTTCTCACTCTGAAAATGTTTGGTTTTAGATCATCCCACTCTACATATAAAATCCCTGGAACCCCTTTTGTTTTTCTCAGTTACGAGTAAATTGCTGTTTGATATCGGTGTGAACGTCCTGTATGCAGATTCGAGCTTGTATCGTAATAGGCGCGCGCGCGCGAGCGAGCGCCGGCACTCGCCCTGTTCATCCTCGACGCATAACTCTGCAACATTAAACCGTCCGCCGTAGGTCAACGTAGATTACGCATAAATTCAGGGGAGAGACGATTTACGACGTCAACCGACACCCCTTTTAACCTCGCGGATTTTCTCTTCCTTTGTCTAACAAAGTTTTTTCGCGGGAAAGAAGAACCCATTAACGCCGAATGTCATAACTAGACTGCCGGTCCTTAAAAGCATCATAAAACACTGGGACCGTACGAAATTTTATGCTTTGTCGCTCGACGTATCGTTCGCCGAATTCATTGATTCTCTCACTTACAATTCTGTTTGACAGTTTTGAACGAAATTAAGTTCTACTTTCTTGCACTTATCTTAGAAACAATTTCTCTTTTTGAAAGAAGAAGATAATATTAACCCTTTACGTACAAGGATTTTTTAAAGTATCAAAAATTATTCCCTCGGGAAACTAGATTCCGCATCGAAGACCTAACCCACTGCATGCGAAGCTATTTTTTAACCCGGCGGTACACGTGTGAACTTCTGAAACAAAAGCACCGGCACCGTTAACCAATTGCTGTGCCTTTGGGTTGTTTCCGGGCACAATTAACTTTCTACTCATCGAATTTCTAATTTAACACGTTGGCTGCCGCGCGAATTTTACGTGACTTGCCCATGGCGTCAACATGAATTTTTCGTTATGCGATTTACAGCAGATTAGTTTAGTTGTATAAACTTGTTTTATGCATTTTTCGTGGCGGGGGTCACCGGTGACCCCCAAGGTGCCGCAGACCATTTTTGCGATTATATTTCAATCTCCGAGTTTAGGATGAAGTTTTATTTAGTAAAATGTTCTAATGATGAAGATTGCACTTCACCAAGCAATTACGTACAGAAAAAACGTCGTCATGAACTTAAAAGGGAACCGGGAGGTATGCGAAATATAAGGCGATTTTGCGAATTGTGTTATGAAAAAAATGCAAAACAGCTAGGAAGAATGAGAGCAAAGAATTGCACTAAGAAAGTGACGACATATTGTGCTGACTGTTCTGGTTCACCTTTTCTGTGCCTACCGTGTTTCAATGTGTTTCATCGTTATGCGCACAAATAACATGTATATTTCCTTGTATTAATAAAATTATTTTTGCATGTTCTGTACAGCATTCATTTCTTCAAAGCATTACAGAAACAATGGTATTATTTAGAAATTTATAAGTATCGATGTTTACCCTAATTATGTATTTTAACTATTTGTCGCGTCGCCGGTCACCGGTGACCCCCACAGCAGCCAACGTGTTAATCTAATTTAATCTAATTTAACTTTATATATATATGTTACCGTGAATGACCGAAATTGGAGAATGTCGACTTTCACCGGTGAATGTCAACAGATGCCAAATACGTCGGTGAAAGATCGAATATTTCATTACATTGTTGTACATTCGGACCCTCTCCGGTGTGTGTCGACAATCACAGATATGCTCTGGTGGAGGTCAAAAACCTGTCATTGCAAAAGGAAGTGTTCCACAAATAAATGCAGTTGTAAAAGCAAGGGTCTCTTGTGCAATTCAAAGTGTCATAATAGTTTAAGTTGTTGCAATAAATAAGATTTGAATCACATAACTAAGTAATTTTTTTATTACTATTATTTTCTTTTCTCATGTAGAATGTACCGTGTATTTTAAATTCTTGGTCATTCCTTTCAGAAAGAGAGGCGAAAAAGTTACGTCATCCTTGTGGCGTTTTATAGCGACTGAATTACGGAGAAGAAAATATAAATCTCCAACATGTTTAACATTCACCATTAGTGCATGGCGAATGTCAACATTTACCGGTGTAAGTCAGAAATAAGGGTATTTAGCAAATATTTCGGACATACACCAAGCGACTATGTGAATGTTGACATTCACCGGTGAAAGTCGATATTCTCCAGATTTCGGTGTTTCACTGTAACACATATATATATTACATATAATATTAAATTTTCTTATTTCTTCATTCTGTTTATTATTATATATAATATATGTACATAAAGATAAATTAGATTAAATTAGATTAAATTAGAAATTTTCTTGTTCTTCCATTCTGCTGATTTTCTAATAAGAAAAATTTCAATAAATTTTATTTCGATGAACATAAAGTTAAAATTATGCCTGAAAACAAACCGAAGCCACAGCAATCGGTCACCCGACGGTAATTCAAACCGTCGTAAAAAAAAAGCTTCTGGAATATTGTTTTACATGGGCGTATTAAAATCTCTTATTAACGACTAGCAGCGGAACTGTGCGGCGAAGATGGAGGCAGGATAGGATTCGATCGGCAACGAGCGTAAACTCCGCGATCGGCACGAATCGTTCGCCATTAGTTTCGGAAAAGTTGGTCGATTGGTTTCCGCGACAGCCATTACTGGATTCCGGACGCTCGTCGTTTTCGTTTCTGCTCAGCAATTATGCAAAACCACGAAGGAAAGTGGTCAAACGTTCGCGGGCAAGTTTGCAACGCATGCCCGAGGTATTAATACGGTAAGATCGACATTAACATCTACAAGATTCTCATCATCGATAACGCGCAACTATGTGGTGCTCGAATCACCGCGTAAATTCTCCCAATTAAGCCGGGTTCCCACCCTCTCTCCGGCCGGGGAGTAAAACCCGAGGCTCGCGTCTTAACGAAGTTGATCGGAGCACATCGTCGGCTGAGCGATGAACATTTTTTCTATCGCCCCCCTCTCTCCTTTTTCCGATTTTCCGTTTTGCTTCTGTTGGTTTCGGTGCGACGTAAATCGGCGACCGTCCCGCCGCCGCCGTCGCCGTCGCCGCTGCCGCGCCGAGCCGAGCGGAACCGAGCCGAGCGGAACAGAGAGCCGAGCGGCGGCGCGGCGCGGCGCGCAAAAAACTGTTCATCTTAAATGGAATGTACGCAGATTGAAACTAACTCTTCGTCGGATCCCGCGGTCTTGCAATTTCTTTTGGAATCGGTGCTGGCGAGAGAGCCTCTCGGGGATTGCGGCGTGGTATCGTAAAACCGAGTCAACTTCTCGGGGAGTTTAAAGGAATTGAAAGCGAGGGGAGCGAGAAGGGGCGAGAGAGCAGGGGTCGCCTTGGACGAAGAGAGAGAGAGAGGACGGGTAGACGAGCAGGGAGCTATCCCGAGAAGATACGGGCGGAAAGAACGGACGAGAAATAGGACGTACACCGTATAATGCCGGCGCGATAAAAAGTATAATGAGAGGGGATCCAGCCGCTGCTGTAAGTACAAAGGAATATTACAGTAAGATCTGTAAAGTGCAAAGCCGCAAAATAAACGAAAGCACGCGTAATGGCGTATCGGGCCCCTGTCCCACAGCCTCGGTCCCGGCTTCGCCTGCGCATGCGTGTAACTGCGTAATCGTTGGTTAAACAGACCTGCGGGATGATCGTGCTACACCGGGCCCGGCCAACGGAGGAAAGTGAAAGAAACCGGGGGAAAAAGCTGCGAGACGCGACACAAAGAACGGCTCGATCCACGGATATCGGTGGCAAACCGGAGGATGCGGTCGAGTCCGTCTCTGTCCGACCAGAACAAGCCATTGGCTCCTTTATGTTTGATCGTGATATTAAGGAATCTTCTTTTTGTCCTTCTTATCTTGAATGATTGGCTTAGAAAGGAAGATTGCGGGACCGCGAGCTCGGGACCGAACCCTGGCAATTGATATTTCTGTTCATTTATTTCGATTTTGTCCCACGATTTCTTTCGCCGTTACCGCGCGACAAGGACTTCTTTGTCGTTATTGGTTTCTCTTGGAAGAGAAAGGATGTTTATCGGTATGCCGGTATTCGTTCTAACAGGTCGGTAATGACGGCCGGGCCGTGGATTTCTATGCAAAATAAAAATTGCTGCCTCGGTTGAAAAGGACAGACACCGCGTAAAAGAACTGTTGAACTTATTTCAAACTTATTTAATAGAATTTTCAATTGTTGCGTCGAAGCAAGAGAAATCTAAACAATCTCTTTTCACGTTATAATCCCGAACGGAATTATTGGATAACGTTACCGGGCAACTTTTTTGATATTGAAACCTTGCATGAGATTCGCTAATACGTTATTATATATTATATATTATTATATTATTATATTATTATATATTATATTATTATATTATTATATTATATTATTATATTATTATATTATATTATTATATTATTATATTATATATTACTTACAAAAGAGCACAAAATAGTGGACGTACAAAGCAAGGATTGATTACATATCTAAATACATATAAAATTAAGGATGATTCACGATAGAAATAGCGCCGCGAGACAATTTATTCCGAAGTTATACTGTAAATTATAGACTTCTGGAAATTATAAAATGATTGTCGTTAAATTAATGCGTCGATAAGCTGAAGCTGGTACTTCGGTATATTCAGGCTTCTTCTATTCCATCAACAGTTGCACTTACCGACTTCTGTAATAAATTCACGAAATCTGCAGCCCAATGACAAGAAACGATTTTTCACGAAGCAGACACGTGTCGATAACAGCGTCGACGTAATCTTCAGTGGCATTATATCCATTTGCCAGGTATCGGAAGGGTAATACTAATGGATAGTGCGTAGATCAAGATATGCAGTAAATTCTCTTCAGTCGTCGCTCAACGTGTAAACGGAGATGGCCAATTTGGAAAGAGGGGACACGATTATTCGAGTCTCGCGGCTCGTTTTTATAGTCGCCGATTGTCACAACTATAGCGAGGCTATAATAATCGTGTCCCCTCTTTCCAAATTGGCCATTTTTGTTTTACACGTTGAGCGACGATTGAAGAGAATTGAGCCGTTTATTTTGAAAGTGGCATAAGTCACTTTTTCAAAAAAATCGAGTTAATGGTAACACTAATTACAACTGAACGGTATCTTTTCATTAAAAAAAAAAAGTAACTTATGCCACTTTCAAAATAAACGGCTCAATTTATAGTTGTTGACAATCGGCGACTATAAAAACGAGCCGCGAATAATCGTGTCTCCTCTCCCTAAATTCTCCATTTCTGTTTACACGTTGAGCAACGATTTTCGAGAATTCACTGAAATTAGATTTTGGAAAAATCCCTCGATAGAGACAACGCGACGATGAGCGTAAAAGAGAGAGCTTCGGCCAGATAGCGGCCGCGATCGCGACATTGTGCATCGTTGCAGCTCGAACGTGGCGGCACGAGGTTTCTAGGAGGCTGGCGAAGAATAGAGTGAGAAAGCGGCGCCGCGCCGGTCCGCGTCGGTAGAAAACCGGATGCACACTTTTGCGCCTGTGCTGCACGGACCAGCGACCACCGCCGCTGCCATTAATAATCGAAGGTCCACGCGGATGGGTGGGTGGTTGGTCGGTCGGTCGGTCGGTCGGCCGGTGGTGCGGTTTACTTTCTTTGGAGCAACAATATTTAGAATCCAGCGTGATACACTTGCCCGGCTGTCAATAGGGGTACGGCACACCATGGGAAAGTCCGACTCCTCGCCGGAGATCATTTCAAGACTATTCGAGCGAATCGGCTGGAACGCCTACGGATGGGTTGGCACCCTGCCCAGCCCTGTCCGTGCATGTTCCCTTCTAGCAGGCTGCACGTACACGCGTTCGCGGAGCGTTCGCGCGCCGGACAAGCGTGTTTCTGTGGCCGTGCTTGTACTTGTATCTCCATCGGCGCTTATAATTGATGAAATGACACCGGGGTTGGAAACCACGGCCGGCGACTATCGGAGCTACGCGATCGAAAACCGCCTCGAGAAATTGCTGCGCGCCGCGGCCCATGAAACCGGGGGGTGGCGAACGAAAAAAAAACGTCGACGTGTCCCGACTGTTACGTTATGGAAAAAAGTGTACCCGAAATTGGTAAACGAAACTCGAACTACTTAATAGTGACTCGCACTAATATTCGGACACGATATTGTTAGAAGAATTATTGCCCCTTTTTCAACCGACAAAATATTAATATTACGATAACATGATTAAAAAGATTTTCATTTTATATATAATTATAATGTAATTCATTCGCTGTCCGAGTACTTTTGCGACGTTAAATTTTCTCACGATCTTGTTTATCGCTTATTATACAAAAGAACATGTGCGATAAATAAACAATATTTATGTTTCTACTTACTTTAAGAAGTGCTTTATTATATGAGAAAACAATCGATTCGATAATACCATCATAAACAATAAAAAGGAGCAATAATTCTTCTAACAATATCGTGTCCGAATATTAACACTATGCCGTCCGGTGGCACCACGCTGGTGCCATGCAAAAACTATCTGTTGTATGCCGGTGGTACCACTTTGGTGCCGTTTGAAAAGACTGAAATAAGATTTGAACTATATTTCTTGGGTGTTAAAAGGCAGCAAACTAACTATAGCATTGTGCTTGTTTAACTAAGAATTAAGTACGAAAATTCTTGGATGACATATCTTAACCCTTTGCACTCGATTGGTGACTCTGAGGCACCACTGAAATTATTATATCACGTTCCAAGATAATTTTTATATTAACAAAGTTTAGGTTTAAAAAGTTGTTAAAAGTTGTACGAGTTGTATGAGTTACCACGAGACTCAATTTCACACGCATAAAATGCATTTTGTCATATAAAATGGAAATACTATAAGTCAGAAAAATTATTTTTGATTTACAGTTGAAACGGCTTCGAGTGCAAAGGGTTAATTTTAGGAATTTATATTACCGCCATCTTCGAAATTTTTAAAAAAATCTAAAATCTCCAAGCTATTATGCCGGCGTCGAACAAAAGAATCATATCAAAGATCTGCGGACGGCATAGTGTTAATGCGAGTCATTTGTATTTAGTCATCGAAATAGATTTATAGGCTTGCGGACAAGAAATTCGCAAAGGTACGATCGCGATGGAAAATCCAAGAATTGTCTTTGCACAAATCTGATGCGCTTCCGGCGAACATTTTCTCGCGAATACCTCGTGACGTTCGAATAGTATTCTTCGTGTCCTCAATATTCCGAAGATCATTGACTTGTTTGCATGTCGTACTCGGAAACCCATGTTTCATCACCAGTTATGATGCGTATCATGAACGTAGAGTCACGAGCCTGGTTGCCAGGTTCGGTGCGAGATTCCAGATTGGTAGAGTGGGGGCTGGTAGTATGGAGGGGGGCGTCCCTCGCTGCCTCGCCTCGCGTGGCGGAGTCGGAGACACTCGGAGAGGCAAAGGGTGTCCCTATTGTACCGCATTTCTTAGGGTAGTTTGGTAGAAACGGACAAAAGGCGAGCAAGACACCATTTCTTTTAAAGTAACGAATGTCGTTCGTACGAGTTGTAATATCGTTTAGTTAACACTTCGAAGTGTAAGGAACAATAAAAATTTGCCAGAAAAACTGGTTACGAAGCTATTAAATCTTGGCTTCGTTTACATTTTTGTTCGGTCGAATGATTTGAAATGTAATGGCCATTTCTATGGTATTGCGTTCAATTTTTCTACTTTGAAACATTTTTCTTGATTGCAAATGGTACTTTCGCGATGAAATAAAGAGTAAATAATATTAATATTATTTTCGTGACCCCGTATAAACATATGTACAGCTTTAAATGTACTAATTTATAAAGACAAATTGTTACGACAGACTTTCATTTGCAATAAGAAGAGAACACGCGTGTACGCGCTCTTGTTGAATGAAAAGCACAGTAATGTCTCTCTAATTGACGCTCAGATTGTACACAAGAATGGACAATTTGGGAAGAAGCGATACGATTATCCGAGCCTTGTGGTTCGTTTTTATAGTCTCGAATTGTCAACAACTGTTAGAACGAGCTGCAGGGTTCGAATAATCGTATCTCCTCTTCCCAAATTGTCCATTTTTCTACACAATCTCAGCGACAATTAGGGAGATATTACTGTATATACAATAGCGACACCCTCTAGCTAGCCGAGTGATTCCGAGTGGCTCCGACCACTTCGCACGAGGCGAGGCAGTGAGCCCCCACTCTACTATTCTGGAATTTCGCATAAAAACCTGGCAACCTAAGTCACGAGAAATTGGTATAAGAAATATCGTTAGAAATGTAAAATTTAAAATAAATTCCACTGCAATTATCGCAGAAACACATTTGCGATCGACTGACATATTTTTATATGACGACCATGAGGAAGCAAAGTCCGTTGTTGAACCGGACTGTCCTCGCGTTCGGATAATCGTTACGATATTTTACGAAGAAGAACTTTCGTTTTCGTTAGATAAACAATGCCTTTTATGGACGATAAGAGCAAAGCTATTCCGCTCGGCCGAAGAACTTCAAGAAAGAACCGACGCAAAGTTTCGCTGTCAGGGAATTCTATGCAGTAATACGGTCCCCGAGCAATAATACTGTCTTGTCACGAATTTGTACAACACCGTGTGCATACGATACAGGAACAAACGCTGACCACAAGCGGCGCAATTGTTAGACTCCAAGTTCCCTCGTCACCGTGCGTCGTTAAGTATCTCAAAATATAAAAATCCACGAGCCCCGATCGAGTTGAGCCTGGCCAGAAAAGCGATCCATTGTGAACCGTCACGCAGCATGATTTTCACAATGACAAGCTACATCCTAATCCACAATCGATACAATGGGTGTACACACAGGATGTCTCGAGGTAAATGCAACTTTAGCAGAAACGTGATTAGTGCAACCTGCGGCAAACTTGTTGCGTTTCGATATTCTTTCCTTTCGCATTCTTTCCGATTTTTTACGGATGCTGCGCCGCGTTGTTTAAACGTCGTCTACGTTGTCGATTCATTCTTTATGTCCTTTCTAATAAATCTCTGGAGAAAGTCCCTAAAGAAAGTCGAATAACTAGACTATGGATTTTATATTGGGTTGGCAACTAAGTAATTGCCGATTTGTTCAATGAAATAAAAAATTCTTTTTTACTTGGAACGAAGTTTAATCTGTAATGTATTTTCCATTTTGTTCGATGACCTTTTGCCATCTCTCTGACAACTTGAAAATTCCACGCTCGTAGAAAGTCTGATCCTTTTCGGCCAAAAACTGAGTTAAGTGAGATTTTACAGCGTCATCATCGTTAAAAGTTTTACCGCGAAGGGAGTTGTCCAGGCATCGAAATAAGTGGTAATCCGATGGCGCGAGATCAGGGCTATATGGTGGGTGTAACATCGATTCCCAACCAATATTCATCAATTTTTGCCGAGTGGACAAAGACGTGTGCGGCCTAGCATTGTCCTGCTGGAAAATGACACCTTTACGATTGACCAATTCTGGTCGCTTTTCCTTGACCGCTGCATTCAATTTGTCCAGTTGCTAACATTCACGGATAATAAAAAATAACATAATAATAATAATAATAATAATAATAATAATTTTATAATATAACATTTACGGATATCATAAAAATGGGAGTGAGTGACATCTATAACTGAAATCAGCAATTACTTAGTTGCCAACCCAATACATCACTCAAATGCAAAGTAGTGAAAACATTTGAAGAATATGGAAATATTGTTGCACTATTTTCACCTCGTTGCAAGAATAGTATTAAACCGCGTAAACTTTATAAAATCCGAAACTACGTTTCATTTTCTTAAAAAAAGGTTTTACCACGAGAAAATCGAATACTGGCAATTCTATTTCAACGATAAAATGAAAACGAATTTCAAAATTGATATACAATCTGGACAAATACACGGATGAAAATATTTGCGCGATGAGAAAGAATCGAAAAAAATATGTGCGTAGCTAGAGCATCTTCTAATTAATGCGAATGATTTCACATTTGCTTCGAAATCTATAATCGATTTTTACATTGTTATTTGCGATGAGTGTTAAACGATGAAGTAGAATATCAGTTTACAATGAAGAAATTTCTTTTTCCATAAAAATTGATTCAAGAAAAAAACAACTCAAAATATCCTACCCTTTCTGATCGATTAGTATAAAAAAAAGGTATCGTCTTACATGGCTACATAATTGTTTTCTGCCACAAACTTCTACGCCGAACGCTAACATTATATTTCGAAAAATGTCTATCAACAATATCAATGTATACATATACACAATTATAAGATTACTACGATTTCTCGAAAAAATTCCTCGATTCGGTCCCGCTGTGTAACGCGTCGATACTTCTCCGAACCCCGCTAGAAATGAATTTGTCTCTGGTCGGCGGCCGCAACAACTGCAGAAGCCGCGGTACGTGCTTCCGGGTAATAAAGTGTTAACAAACGCGTCGACAAGGCTAACTGCACTTCGTCTTCGGGCGCAGACAAACGTAACAGATCCGCCGGTGTAGAATACTACGAGGTAGCATTGCGCGCACGGTGAATATACATCGTTCGATCCGAAGCGGCACTGGGTAGCAAGCGTGCTAGCACGAGTCGTCAGTGTCTACGACCCGGCTTTCCGATCGCTATTGACCAGTCAGCGAGTCGAAGATCCGCCGCTCGGGTACGAGGCGCGGGTAGTTACCAAAGGGAAGATGTATCTACCGGTGCCACCTAATACAAACCAACTTAGCCTTGATATAAGGATTTTCAAGCGAGTCGGAGTCGGAGTCGGAGTCGGTGCCGAGCGGAAAGAGGAAGACGCAGATACAGGTAGTCGGGAGAAAGGGAATAGTGAGAGTGCGCGGCTGGGACGAGGGCGAGGATAATAGAGCAGAGCGAGAGATATAGAGAGAAAGAGAGAGCGGGAGAGCGAGGGCGAGAGATACAGAGAGAAAGAGAGAGAGCGGGAGAGCGGGAGAGCGAGAGATATAGAGAGAAAGAGAGAACGAGAGAGCGAGAGAGCGGGAGAGCGAGAGAAAGAGAGCGAGAGATATAGAGAGAAAGAGAGCGAGAGATATAGAGAGAAAGAGAGAGCGGGAGAGCGAGAGCGGGATATATAGAGAGAAAGAGAGAGCGAGGGAGCGGGAGAGCGAGAGGTATAGAGAGAAAGAGAGAGCGAGAGGGGGGAGAGGAGGAAACATGGTGTGCAGCGCGGCAGGTAGAATCGTATCGGCAAATTGCAATCGACGACCGCCTTGTCGGCAACTCCTTGTGCCAAGAGGAAGGTGCTAGAAGGAAGATAGAGCAGGAGGGAGCCGAGAATACGGGGGCCAGAGACAGAGACAGAGGGGTTATCTACTATCCACCGAGTGATACGAATATCCGGCATTGTTTAGGTCTTCGGGGCTAAAAGTTATCGGCCGCGATCGTTCCGGGAATCGCAACCCGGTGTTTTCATTGATGCCTTCCGCTTTCCATACGCGTGGGTCGGCCGCGATCCATATATACCTGTGCACGTACCCGAAGCTGTCGGATAAGACCGGGTCAGTTCGCACACGTCCGCGGGGACGCAATAATCTTTCCCGGGCCATAAATCGTAACGGGTTTCCGCCGAAACAGCCGGCTATTATTTCGAAACAACGGCCGAACGGGATGGAAAGCGAACGGTAATTCGACGTTTTTCAATTGCAGATCGGTGCTGCAGGATATTGATATCATGACCGACGAGATTTATGACGGGGATCGTTCAATACTATCGTACATTTGCGCACGTACGGTAATCCTGTCCCTTGACCCCTTCGCGCAGAAATGCGTGTTCATTTATATACATTACAGAACTGTAAATCAATTTTTAAACTTGTTCGAAACTTTTTGTACTCGGGCGAGGCCTGGTTCCGCCGGTCGGCTCGGCCGCCTTGCGCCAGACGAGCTCGTCTCTCATCGGTCAGCATTTTTCATTCGATAACTTGTAAACAAAGTCGCGGATTGCATTTGCGCCGAGGGAAAAGTCACTTCAAACGACTTCAGGATCCCCTTATTTCCCGGAGGTAACACAATTTTGGGACATCCTGTATATCGGTGGCTGTGTAAATATCGTATGTCAAAAAACATGTTTTGAATGTCGAATTAAAATTTCAAAGCGTTAACGGGGCAGTTTTTTTCAGCATTTTTGTTCCTATTACCTTTATTCTTAATTTTTGGTAACAGAAGAATCGAATTTTGTTTCGATTTAGAAAAGAAATATAAATTGTACATTCATATAAATATGAATTACGAAATCATCGCGAACCTTATTCGTTGTTGTAGCGAAAACAGTTAATATTGAATTGATAGAAAAGTATTGTAGAAATTTTAAAAATCAGATTTGAATTTCTATAGTGAAACTATCACAAATCGTTTCTGCACTGTTTTTTTTTCTATTTCTGCTGTTTCTACCGCGTGTTTATTTTTACGAGAATAAAAAGCACAATTCTAAATCGATGTTCGTGTTTACGTTAGAAAGTGCAATAAAATGTAATGGATCTTCCGTTTCAAACTATACGTTGTAATCTCAGGTTTTAGGCTACACGCATGCTTTGCGAGTAACTAATTCCTGTGTGCTAAGCAGTGCGATTTCTTACAGGGAAATCCGAGATTAGATATTAGGTAATCCAATATTACGTTATCCAACAAAAACGGTTACTATGATGTAACTTACATCTAGCTGGAAGCGAATCAACTCTTCGATCGTCGCCTCGGTCAAATTGAGAATCACGCCTCGTTTCTCGGATTTAACCCTTAAATGCATGATTTTTCATTTTGAATTTTAAAAAATCGTTTTTTATAGGAATGTAGTCATAGGTTACGTAAAAAATAAATTAAAAAATCTAGGTAATAATATTGAGTATTTATTTTGAAAAAAAGTTGTATGTAGACTTTTGGCAACAATATGCGTATATTACTAAAATTATTGTAGACGTAAACAAATGGTTATGTATTTATATTATCTATTAATATAGGAATTTTCACATTATTTATGAATGAAATGCAGCAAAGCAATTGCGATTTTTGTTGCGACAGAAAGCAATTTTTAAACTTGAAAAAAGAAGATATCTCTCCAAGTAACACATTGAAGGTTATCACCCACCGCATTCAAATGTCAAAAAACATATAACTTACTCGCCAAAAGTAATGTCAAGTCTTTTATTTCACACATGGTCTATTGTCTATTGTTATCAACGTGTGTTCGGAAACGCGCATACTCGGGTTTTTGAATAAAATTAAGTGGAACTGGAATGTAGACAATTGGCAACAATATGCATTTAAGGGTTAAACATGAATTTTTGTAATGTCACATTGCAGCCTCGTCGACGAATGCGTCGATGGTCGATAAACAATAGAGAATGTTTTCTAAGAGCGTTAAAATGAGTGAACGTATTCGAAAGTCTGTAATTCATGCACGACAGTGTTATAAAAAAGCGAGTGGGATTTTCGCCCCGATCAGCGTGCGCGTTCTGCCGAGCATACGTCTCATTGTTCCGACGAATCGACTTGCCATAATTGCGGTAATAAAAGTGCGGAATGATTAATGGTTCACCAATGAGATTCAAATGCTAGTAAAGTTTTTGCGCGGTCGCGCATTTCACGCGTGCGTAACTTTTAAGGATTCCCGTAACTCACTGCGCCGTCGTTCAAATTGAACCGGGGGAAAAAAGGGATTAGTATGAATCGCTTCATTAACTGTATGCATATGTTTACGAGCGCAAGGAAAACGCCATTATTCTGATGCGTTGGCAGTTAATGAAAGCGAGGGAAGCAGTGGGAGGAGTCTAGAGGGACGAGTGCCAACCTTTTGCAGTACTAACGAGACTATGCGCGGAGTATGTCTGGTTTCATAGTAAAACGAAACTGTAATTCGTTTTTACTGACTCATTAGGGAACACGGATTTCCTTGTGCGTCGTTCTTTTCCGCGTTCTAACCATTCCAGCCTCGCGGGCTCCACCGCACTTCGGATCGGCGTTCGTACAGATGATATTTTCGATGACTGGAATCGGCTTCTCAGAAATGATACTTGACCGGATCGTAAATTTCACAACGCGGGATTCAACCTTAATTGGATCTGTGAATTTTAATCGCTGCGATTAGAATGCGATAAGATAACGTGACGAAACTTGCAAAGGACTTGACACGAATTGAATTTAAACGGTTGCTCCGCCATATATCGACGAAGTGCTTCATAATATCTTCGACGCGTAAAACCGAACAGGAATTGCATCGAATAAGAAAAACACGAGATGAATATTTCTGAAAAAGAAGATATTATTGGTGTAACGTGTTTATCACCGTAACGTAGAGAAGGTTAATTAAGCGTTCGTTGCAGAATTCTGATTTTATGGTATTCGATTTTCACAGAACGGCTCTCCGACTTTCTGTATTTGGTGATCGTCACATCGGTCTCTCCATGGAAGACCGAATTAAGGAAGCAAAACGATATCCGACACAGTAATCGGATCCGAAATGGAAACAATCGATCCCAACACGCGCAAGAAACCATCTGCAACTCATTTAAAAAAAAAGAAGAAAATAAAACGAAGACCTACTCGAATTTATTAAAAAAATCGAAATCCTGAAAGTAAAACTATAATGATATGCATTATCGTCGTCGATAATTGTGTAGTCGATGCTACGTAAAAAATAAATAAATAATAAATAAGTAAATGTATCTCGACAGAGCGTTTCCAAATATTTTCAACGCATAAAACTGAACGGGAATTGTATACAAGAAGAAAACATGAAATAACTTTTTATCGTATTTTTTTATATCGTGTTTATCATCGATCTAGAAAGAATTAATTAAGCGTTCGTCGAAGCATTCCGATTATAACCAATTCTGTTTTTACACGGTTCTGATTTAACACGGTCTACAAAAATAAATTCAATGTTCTTTTCACATGATTTCGTACGAATCAGTTAAAAAAGTTATTTATTTTAAATATCGATGACAATTATTTCCATTAACCGTAATTTTCTAGATACATTCTGGGAAGTACTAATTTTCAATGCATATACAATACGTACACGATGTCTCCTTTTATACGGTATTTTGTGGATATGCGTATTAACCGTTTGCACTCGCAAAGGGGGATAATCTTTTATCTTTTATTTATTTAGTTTATTTTATATACAGGCTGTCCCAAAAATGTCTCGCAATCCGAAAGTGGCGGGTTTCTCGGGTCATTTGAAGCAACTTTTTCCTTTACAAAAATGTTCTCCGAGGCACCGTTAACGAGTTATTAACTAAAAACAGTGACCAATGAGAGGCGACCTCAGCTGGCGCGAGGCGGCCGAGCCAACGGCGCCAGCGGTCGAGCGGTCGAATCCCAGCTCAGCTGGCGCGAGGCGGCCGAGTCAATGAGCGGAACTGGGCTTCGCGCGCTGGTTGGCTGGACCGCCTCGCGTCAGCCGTACTCGATTCTTATTGGTCACTGTATTTCGTTAATAACTCGTTAACGGTGCCTCGGAGATAATGTTTGTAAAGGAAGAAGTTGCTTCAAATGATCCGAGGAACCCACCATTTCCGGATTGCTAGACTTTTTTGGGACACCCTGTATATACACACATTTAAGCAGAAACTAAAAGAAAACATTGTAACAAGGATCCCTGGAATGAGGTACTATTGTAAATATTGTATGTACAATAATAAAATGGCGACTGATATGACGACATACGAGCGCAACGATAAAACGCATAATGTCGCCTGCACGGCGACGCACGAGTGGAAAGGGTTAATAGAAACCGATCGTTATGGTACTCGATTTTCTCTTGCTTTTTGTATTCGGTTGCCCTGGGGGCTGGCAAGTCCTCGGAAGAAAATCGGCAGGAGAACGTTTCCAATTTGAAAGGATCACGTTGGACGTACCCTATCGTTCAGCCGAGAGTCAGGGCCGATCGAGTGGAAACGTCCACCACCCTGGCACGAAGCAGAAGTAACGTTAGCCGAGGATTCAGATGCGATCGTTACAATGTCGGCCGAGACAGAGTGGCGTAAGTCGCGGTCGCTCGTCGGAATAGATGTTACCGTCAGCCGCCACAAGACACCTCAGCCATCACGCGGAACGAAATCGTTTATTTAACGAATGGAACACGCGCTTATTCATCGGCGCAGTTTTTCCTTTCGCCGCGCTCCGCGTTAGCGGCCGATAATTTCTTAGGAACGGACTTCGTTACCGGGGCAAATTAATCATTTTCGGGGATCTCTCAACGCGAGCTGCACGATCCTTTTTTCTCGTGCACGAACTTCGGCGCGACCCTCGTTAGATTCAAGACATTTTTCCAATTTCGTCGTCGTAGGTTCGCAAAAGTTGTGAAGTGGCACGCCGCGGGTCAACATTTTTGCGCGAGCAATAATTCAATAATAATAATAATTTCTATTCGTCGCGCGTAATTTAATTGTTAAACATTCGTTCCAAATCATCGCTGTACAGTGAACTCTTTACAGTTTGGTGTAACTTCGTAGTCGCGCAGCGATTTATCATGTTTTTTAATCCAATTTGATTTTCCGTTGCTTCTCCGTCGTCGTCGAGACGATTGCGGTCTCCAATCTTTCGTTAGACGTGAATTTAATCATTATTGCGAATTCATTGTTAATTTATATATATAGAGGTTGATATATCCATGTACAAAATTTGGACAACAGAGGGTCAACACACGAAAGGATAGAAAAGTGAGAAGGTCGATCGAAGCGATCATCGGCGAGCAAAGAGAAACGATGTCACGGAAAAAATAAAACGTCACGCGGGCCGATCTACTTTGCGCACAATAATTTTCAGCGATTTCTGTGTTCTTCGAAGAGATAGTCCTCGGCCGAACACGATCGGCATTGATATTCTGTATTACTTTCTTAGAATGTATCGCTTGCATAGCCGATATTACGTGAATTTCCGGATCGGGAGAGTGCCTTCTTCATTGCGAGGAGAGATTACCGAGGGCAGATACTAAGAAAGGTTCGAGACCATCCCTCCGCAACGGTGAAACGCTGGTGCAACATGGCGAACGTAATGGACGATCGTTCACGAACGGCTTTCACACGATAAACAATCGATACCGACGTGCTGTTGTTAATCCGGAATTATCGTCCCGAGGCAGGGCGTAGACTGTTATCGAGAAACCAGGAAGCAATTGGAAGCCCTTTTCTACGGGAGAGCTATTCTTGACGCGTATCACTATCGTTCCGCAAATTGTCAAGCCGGTCCACGACTTACTTCGTTTCCGTGATCAATTTTAATCTGAACCAACGTACTCCTTTAACCTCTCCTCTACTCGCATTATTCGCCCACGGGTGTTCACGCGGCTGTTTCATATGGATTCGCGATCCCTCGATTTGCAAATGCATCGAATTCGCGGACACCGAATGTTCAGAAAATCAAGATTTAGCCTCTCTTATCGTTAGACATAATCATCAAATTTTTAAGACTGAAGCAATTAGTTTATTTCAGAGACGTTTGATGATACTTTTATATACGTATACGTATGTATATTATACAGGGTGTCCCAGGTTTTAATGTTCAAACTTTGTCAGTACATTCTATGGCACGAAGTATGAGAAAAATGTTATGTAAACATAGGTCACATAGAGCTTTATTAAGAAGTTATAAGAAAAATTCAGAATAGGAATAGTAATCAACTAAAAAAAAAAATAAAAAATAAAAAAAATCTTCGATCGATGTCAATCATGTATTGTCGACAACGGTTATTAATACATTTCGAAATGTATTAATAAACACAGCTTACATAAACACACGGCATGTGCTGATCTATTCAAGCCAATGCTCGCAGTAACAGCAAGTTGATTACTATTCCTATTCTGAATTTTTGTTATAACTTCTTAATAAAGCTCTATATGACCTATGTTTGCATAACATTTTTTTCATACTTTGTGCCATAGAATATACTGACTTACTTAGTGCCATAGAATACACTAACAAAGTTTGAACATTAAAACCTGGGACATCCTGTATATTTGATTGAAATTCAAAATTTTCACAACTTGCACGATAATCTCGTGCTCAATTTTATTCTGAATGCTCTCTAAAAATGTTCATAGATCTCTACCAAAATTCTGTCTAATCGACAATCAAATTGTGCACAAAAATGGATAATTTCGGAAGAAGAGATACGATTATGCGAGCCCTGCGGCTTCGTTTCCACAGCTGTTATCGTATCACGGTCGAACAATCGCATCTCCTCTTCCGAAATTGTCCATTTTCGTGTACAATCTGAGCGTCGATTAGAGAGAATTTACTGTAGTTACCAATGGTCGATCGAAGTTGATCGCGTTAGATAAAACACGAACAAGTAAAGACCGTTTGACTCGGCTGGTCATAAAGTTCTGGAAACGTCCACCATGAAGCGGCCTTGAGGGACCCCACAGAAGCGTGGCCTAGCTCGTCGATAGTATTCGCGACTCGAGCACAATGGACAGCATGGTTTCCGCCTGGATAGCGACGCTAAAGAAGAGCAGAATGGTAGAGACCGAGAGAAGTCGTAGACGCAGGAAGAAAAGTTCAAGGGGGAGAGAAGAAGGACGAGAAAAGAGAGCGACCATCATCCGGTGGGGTGGACTGGCAGAGGACAGGGCTACGGAGGAAGGAGATACCCGAGCTTCGGCAGACCACAATAAATAGCCGTGGTATCGTGTTGCGAGTAATTGAACGGGGCTTCATCCGTGGCGCATTAAGTATTGAAAACGTGCTGGATCCGGTGAGACAGCGGAGGCAGGAAGAGAAGAAGGGGCCGTGAAGACCAAGAGAAGAGAAGAGAAGAGAAGAGAAGAGGTTCGAAGTTATGTTCCGTATGCCGCTCTGTTGTTGTCCAAGAGTGTTTTATGTATGTGTGTGTGTGTGTTTCTGTGTGTATGGGTTTCTGTGTGTGCGCGCGCGCGCGCAGCGATTCCCGAAGAGGAACCAGAAGAGGAACTTCTTTCGCTGGCGGCGCATAATGGCGCTGATCTTGGCCACTCTACGGTTACGTGAGGGCAATACCGTATTGTTATTTGTTGGGTTAGGCGCGGTGCTCGCTTCCAGATCAAGTACCCGCGTGTCTGCGATACAGCGGGGCCTGGAATAATATCGCGCGAGCTTATTGTTGCCGCTCGTCGCAGATAGATCATTCTATTATCGAGATAGGGGATACACGCGCGAGCCAGCTCGCACGTTACACGATGGCGCGCACGTTCCCAGCGAACTCTGTACGGTCTTCTCTCGCTCTTCGGTCGCCTTCGTCCTGTTACTTTTGATTGATATTCCGCGCGCGCGCGCGCGCACGCACGCGAGTGCGAGCACACAGGCCGGCTTCCGTGGATCCGTTGTCCCTTGATTGAAACGCTCGCGCGCTGATGAACCCGAGAGCAAATCGAGCGAGGCTGCGCGACTCGGCCGAAGAAAGCGGCCCCGCTGAACCACGGCGCATTTCAGGCAGGGATTTTTTGAGCAGATACGGAATCAGCGATAGAGGGGATTCTAGAATTGGCATCGAATGATGGATACGAATCGTTAAGATGATATCTTCGCGTCTACCTCGCCCCTTTGGCGCGCATAAGCCTGCCTGGGTGATCCAGTGTGTCGCTTAAGTATTCATTTCGTTCTTCTCAAATTGACGATATATCATGCTCCCTTATACGGGCCCCCGACACCGGACAACGTCACGCGCGCCCTGACATCTCGAAGAGGATTAAAATGAAATAGAGGAACCGAGGCGATATTTTCCGTGGCTTACGTCACTTGACGATTGTATCGGCGGATCCACCGCGCCGCGTTCGGGTGTCGGAGCTTCCGTCCCTGAATAGCAATGATGATAAAGTAAAGTCGCGTCCTTCCACGTTGATCCTGCGACAACGTTGCCGTGGTTTCCATGTTCCGCTTCTTCGTGTCAATCTTGACTCCAGATGCTCTCGATCGAAAATTGTTCGCTCGATCGACTACGAGTTCCTCTCGAGCATATCGCTGCATCGCTTTCCGACTCGTGATCTTATCGCAAACAACATCGATTGTATCTAAATAGATTGCATGAAATACAATATGTCATGCAGATTACAGCAGTGTGAATAACAGGATGAACGTCTAGCGTACGGACCACGATTAGGGTTAAAAAGTACATTTAAGCTTTTAGGTACGGCTGAATTCTCTGCGAGGCTATTTCTCTGGACGGCAGAGTCTGATATGTACTGTACAGAGTGTCTGTATATGCTGTCTATATATTGATAAGATAAGTCTGTATATTGTAAATCGATGTGAAGACAAAAGAAGTGTGAAACAATGCATTTGAAGACGATTATTTGATTGAAACGATGACCGAGTGAGCCACTATAGTGGCGCGTCGTTCAGAGAGATGACATCCGCGAAAGCCATTATGGTGGCGCGTCGTGCCTAAAAGGTTAAGGGATGTTTTCGTTTGTCGGGATGTAAGAAAATACGTGTCATATAGTTTTCCAAGAACTATCTAAAAATTTTATCAACATCAGAGTGTCCAGATTCGATTTATGGTAATGTCTCCCTTACTGACGCTCAGATTGTCCACAAAAATGGACAATTTGGGAAGGAGAGATACGATTATTCGAGTCTTGCAACTCGTTTTTATAGTTGTTGAGAATCGATAACCGTAAAAAGCGAGCCACAAGGCTCGAACAATCGTATTCTCCTTTTCCAAAATTGTTCATTTTTGTGGACAATCTGAGCGCCAATTAGAGAGACATTGCTGTATTTCCATTTGACAGATACCGCAACATACGCGGTACAGTAATGTCTCTCTAATTGACAAAAATGGACAATTTGGGAAGGGGAGATACGATTGTTCGAGCCTTACAGCTCGTTTCTAAAATTGTGGATAATTGGTAACTATAAAAACAAAGCTGGAAGGCTCTGAATAATCGTATCTCCTCTTCCCAAATTGTACACTTTTATGCACAATCTGAGCGTCAGTTAGAGAGACATTACTGTATTCATGGTAAATCCTCCTTCGCAACATTAAACGAGGCATCGCTGGTATAGGTTAATGTAATTATTTAAAAATTCATGCAATCTTCTACCGACTCGTCGAGTTCGCAATGCTAAAAACATGCGTAAAAAGAACAATACGTAAAACATGCGCTTGCTAATTTGCAAGCGTGCAATATTGGACAATGCGAAACCGTAACTGGCAGCAATCGACAGTCCGGTTAAGGGATTAAATAGCTTCGAGTTCGAAGAGTCGACAGATACAGGCTTTCGGTAGGTAAAACGCGAATAAAGCATACGCCTGAGCCACGTACGGACGCGTTCGAAGAACTTGTCATTAGTCTGACAGCATGACGCGTCGTTCGGCCGACTTGGGTCACCAATCGATACGGTTGAAAATCATCGAACATGAAAAAGACCGGGATCAGGAGTCGTGGTGGAGAGCTTGCGCAACCGTTAAATCGCGTAACGACTCTCCTGATTACATGTATCCGTCGAAGGATTCGCTTCACGGTGGCGGAATACTCATCTTTCGAAGCGGCGACGTTTCCGATGGCGAAACCTGCGAGGTGTCGGCGATTAGATTGAATTAGGTTGTGCGCAAGATTGCTTCGTGCGCTTTCGGATCACGGTTTCTGCTGAACTGTGAGAAACCACTAAACTTTCATCCGCGGTTCTTGGTTAATCCCGTAATCAACGAGACCAGAAAGCGCATTCTTATTAAGATTCGAAGCCGCGGCGCGGCGCGCCGGCGACTCCTGGTTACTTCTCTCGCGCAGCCCATTTGCATCTAGTATCGTAGATCCCCGCAAACGATACGACCCGCTGCTACGGTCAGCGGCTACGGGCTGCTGGCTGCTTTTTTCTCAGGATGTGGAAAACAAAGACGGGAGAAAAAGGAACCTTCGTGCTCGATCGCGAAGCTATCCGGAAACGCGAACGGTACGAATCGTTCGGCGATTTTTCCGCGCGCGGATTTCGCTGGAAGCCGAGAATCTGAATCTCGTTCACTGGAAAAATCGTGTTGCCTCGATCGTCTGTAATTGTTGCACAATTCCTGATAAGCACAGCGTGGAGTCTTCGAACGGAATAAGTTTTTCAAATTTTAAAACATCAAGTATTTAACCCTTAGCGCTCCGAAGGCTCCGCTACGGAGTCATTTGTCATTTGTTCCGTAACTTCGACGGCTCCGCTGCGGAGCCAAATGTCTTTAGCATACGTTATCGTCGGCGTTAGCAATTGTTATCTGTAGTTAAAACGTGCCAAGTCCGTACCATTACGATTAAACCATTTTTTGACCTTTTCTATGGTTAGCAACATGGAGAAAAGTAAATATTACGATGAGAATTTAGAGCCGAGCGATACCGAAGACGTATTTGATTTTGAAGAGTTAAAAGACATTGTGGAAGACAATGTTGGTTATGACTCTGACACTTCGAGTAGTAGTAGCGAAATTATACTACCAAAGAGACGAAGAATGAGAATTATTGAAAGCGAAAGCGAAGATTCGTTACAAGACTTAGACGAATGGCGTGATGTTACGGAAGAATTACGTATTCCAGATAGAATACCTTTTAGTGTATTGCCACAGGTCGTTGGATCACAAGTTTCTACAAACATTGAACAGCCGATACTATAATTTAAATTATTTTTCACGGACGAATTGGTAAATGAAATTATAAAGGAAACCAACGATTACGCAGAAAATGTTCTAAACTTGAAAGAAATATCTAGTAACTCTATTTGGCAAAGTGAATACCGTGACATTTGAGCCGTTTATTTTGAAAGTGGCATAAGTCACTTTACCGTAATGAAAAGTGGTGATTTTGTATTGTTTATACGAAATTATTTATACTGAGAAAAATATCAGTATCCTGAGATAACAAATACAAGTAAATCTTCTCGAAAGTTAGCATCCATATTTTTAAACGTGTTAAAACGCAAACTCTTAAATATATCGACTTAAAAACAAAGTGACTTATGCCACTTTCAAAATAAACGGATCATTTGTCCAAGTAAACCCAGAATGCGCATGGCAGATTGTTACCAAAGATATCGCACCATGGTGAATTACAAAATTTAGAATTTATCTTTTATTTACAATAGGAAAATGTATATTTATAAAACAAATAAAATCGAATGCATTCGCAAGGACGTGTAATCTTTTCCGCTGAAAATAAGACTTCCTTTATCTCAGGCGCTCCGCTCCAAAAATGTGCCGGAGTTGCTGGTAGACGGTACTCGAGAAACGCGCGGAGCGCTAAGGGTTAAAAAGTATTTAATTCACGTTTGTGAATTCAATGTTTGTAGGATAGGAATACGATCGAAAAGACTGAAATATTAATTCTGGTTTCAGCGAGATCTATCGATCCGAGATTTTGAGTGGACACTGGATGCATCGGAGGCGCGTCGACTGGACACGTACCTATCGAATGCATCTTTGCATCGGTGAATAGTCGCCGCGGAAAAGGTGCAAGCACCGCACGATGATCCTGAGAGGTCTCCAGGCTTAACTAACTGCGTTCCTTATCTAAATGGCAATAATAATTGGCTGTGAAGCGTATCCCGTATCGATACCCCGACAAACGTGCGATGCACTGCCATGGGAACAATGCACCGTCTGACTTATAGCGCGTTCGGTGTATAGAAGGCGTTCAGACAGAGAGTTCCCGGAGATGATAGGTGCGAGGTACACGTTCCTGAATCGAGAGGGGGATAATTCGGAATTATCATTCACGTCTAATCGATAATAGGCTCCGTACCTCCACGAGTTTCTGCTTGACAACGTATTCGTTTGCGAAACTTGTTGAATTTTCGAGGGCCCGATGACGCTTGACATTAACGCTCGAACGACCGATCCTCTCGACAAAAATACAACCGTGTACGCTTTCAGGATCGTTCATATTTTTGTTTATCAATTTTAATTGCAACATATTCTTCAAAGTATCCCTTCTGCTTCTTCTTATTGAAACACGTGGAGGTTGAAATTATACAGATTTTCGACAGAAACCGGATGGCTAAATATTTAAGCTCCGGGTTCAAATGGGCACAGGCTTCGTTATCCGAATCTATAATAATTTTATGCCTGTTTCAACTTACTCGATAACTTTGAAACTGTTCTACCAAAGCCATTTTGTGGTTGTACAATTGTAGGATAAAATTGAAACAAAGTTGAAGAGGATATACGGCAATATTAATCGAGCCTGAACGACGTACATACCGAATGGAACTGCGAATAGATGATCGGCTTTCCAACAGCCCGTTAATTAGTAGAACGAATCGCGTAACGTTTGCACCAATTAGCGCATAAGCGGACGCAACAATGGCATCGCAACCGTGCATTGCTAAGTAATTGAGAGGCACGTCTAGCCGTGATACGGTTAACAGTAACTCGGATCGTTTTATCTCCGAGGAAAAGTGATATTACGTTACGTGCTCCGATATTTTGTAATAATAACAATGAATCGAACGTTGACCTTACTGGTGCGCTCCGATTCAGGCATGTGGTGTGTAATACTGATTTATAGTTGGGAAATCTTGAAAGCTTTTATTATTCGATGCTATTGCACAATATAAATCCGAATAATTGATTGACGTACGAATGAAATTGCTTTCGAGAAATTTTTCAAGAATCTCTCTATTTTTTATCCTATTATTTGCGCTATTGTTTCAAGTATGGGTCACAATAGAGCGGTGTTTCATAATAGGTACATTTACCTATTATCAAAGGTGTAAGATCCTTTCATCCGTCATTCAAGTCGACCGATAAGTTAAAACTAGCTTTACGAAATGCGTGAAACGAAATTACAATGATCGAGTATGCGATAATTATCAATACTTTTCGAAAAAGGCTTCGACGATGTAACGAAGCAGGAGGAGACAATTTCGAACACTTAACGCAAAATTTTATAGATTCTATTGTTCAGTTTTGTGATTAATACGTTTGTTGAACTGATAAAATATACATATAGAAGATTAAATTGAAGTGTCCTTATTTTCAACACAGCCAAATATAAATATACATTAGAAAGGGTTAACATCTCCTCCGCATTCTATAGTTTTATATTTCTTTAATCGGCGAAAATTGGATCTTGTTCGCAGAATCCTGCAGTTGAACTTATCAGAAATGCCTCTGCAAGTCTGTGAATTTTCGCCGCACCGTGTACAGTCTTCGCCGATGGAAGCACAGTGTGCAGGCGAGTGTACGGCCGCCACTGTCTACCCTCGGTGACACCAGAATACGTCAACGAGGGTAACCGCGCATCCCACGCATCGCCGACCCAAGATCCACGTTAATTGCCGTAAAAAGCCACGCGCCTCCTCCCACTCCCCCGCAGCTGGATCGTATTTTCTCGGCCGTGTGTACATCGCACGTCCTTTTGTCAGCGAATAGATATCGGCGGAGGTAGCCACTTAACCAAAGGATCGATCGCTTCTTCGACCGCGTAGTTTCACCCGCGGATCTCCGCGCGTCTCTCTTTCTCTCTTCCCCCTCCTCCCCATCTCTCTCTCTCTCTCTCTCTCTCTCTCTCTCTCTCTCTCCGTCTGTCAGTCGGGGTAATTGAGTTCGGCGAGTGCGCACCGACAAAGTAAACCGTGAGGTATCACGGTACCGGGCGACGTCCCGCGGCCGTTGTCTCATAAAGATTACACGGTGCACGAGTTTCCATAAATATTCATGCTTCCATAATTGCTCTTCCTGCTCCCCGCGCGCCGTTGAATAACGACCGTCCAACGAGAATTCAGATTTACTGGCGATCGCCATCGCCGAGTGATTTCCAGCCTTTCCGCGGCGCGGCGGGCACAAGCGCGAGCGAGCTGGCACAAGAGCGAGAGAGCGGGAGAGCGGGAGCGGGAGAGCGAGAGATATAGAGAGAAAGAGAGAGCGGGAGAGCGAGAGATATAGAGAGGAAGAGAGAGCGGGAGAGCGAGAGATATAGAGAGAAAGAGAGAGCGGGAGAGCGAGAGCGAGAGATATAGAGAGAAAGAGAGAGCGAGAGAGAGAGAGAGAAAGAGAGCGGGAGAGAAAGAGAGATATAGAGAGAAAGAGAGAGCGAGAGAGAGAGAGAAAGAGAGCGGGAGAGAAAGAGAGATATAGAGAGAAAGAGAGAGCGAGAGAGTGCGAGAGAGAGCGAGAGAGTGCGAGAGAGAGAGAGAGAGAGAGAGAGAGAGAGAGAGAGAGAGAGAGTCGCGAGATCCAATGGATTGCGGATCCGATCCGATGAATTCGGACGGCACCGAACCAACGATCACATCGACCACCAGACGGATCGCGTTACGCTCTATCGAGATCGACTGACAAGACCCCAGGAATAGGAGATTTTCATTTCGTTCCTCTCCACCGTGGGAGAAAGTCCCGTCTGCTCGGATCGCGGGCTGATTGCCTCGTGCCGAAGCGGATTCCCAGTTGTCCTGAGAACTATCTTCTTACTGTTGCTGCGCGCGATTAATGAAGTTGTAACTTTGTTCGGCAGATACTGCTCCGAGATTGGTTTAAGGAGACTGCGGATCTTTAGGTACGCGAGGCTCTTCGTCTCGTTCATCGAATGATTTCGGTTAACGGTCGAACCACGCGCAGCGGTCGGTTTTCATACAAAAAGCGGAAGAAACGTATGAAATTATTAAAATTGTATATTCGAGCCTTACTTTTTCATTTTATATCGTTAGTACGTGTATTTGGATTTTCGTTGGGTTAGAATAATCAGAACAAAGTGCAGTGTTTTAATGGTTTCTGAATAAATTTTAAAAAAATATTTTTCAAAGAACAAAATAATTATAAACGATGATGTAAATGTAGGACGATTCGGAGATGGGCTACCTTGAAGCCACGTAGCCGAGTTCAAAGTGAACAAATGGTAAAAGGGATCATTGTAAATAATCAGTCACATGTTTAATCGATCTACCAGCGAATAAATTGTTCGTTATGGGGATATTTTTTAAAATTGATTTTCTTCCGCTTTTTGTATGGAAATAATATGGACAAACAAAAGGATCTAGAAAAGGTACATTAACAAATATGTTGACAAAAGTTGATAAACAGAATTATAGATGATCCTAAGTATACTCGTTTAGATTTTTTTTTAAAGGTTGCCGTTTCAGTGTTGAGGGAAATTAGGACCGAGATAGATACAGTATACTTTTATATAGCCAGAGTTGTGCATTATTCGAATAATTTTCTCGAGTAAATTTTTATTCGAACGATCTTTGAATAAAAGCTGCGAATAAACGAAATTATTCGAAAATAACGAATAATTTTGTATTCAAATGAAAGCGTTATATACGAATAAATCTGAAAGATCTGTCAATTATATTTGTTAATCGTAACTCGAAATCATTGTTTCTCGCAAAGTGCCAAGTTATCCTAATAATTACTCACAAACTACCAACAATGAGTTACCTGAATGAAGATGTCAGCGTTGTTAAAGAATAATAGACACCTTACATGACATTTCCGTCCTTACCTGTAACAAAACAGAAACATAGTTGGTTAATAAATCTTCCAACCCACAATTCGTCTACAGATAAATAAATAGACAATCGAAATTATATACTCATTTATATTATATATTATATAATATATATATTATTATAGTTATTATTATTATATATATTATATGATATTAACTCATTTCTTATCATCGCGACAAGACCTACTGCATTTTCGAAAGCAGCTGTAGTCCACGCGAATCTGCCGCAGGCTGTCCTAATCAGCAGCCAAGTATCCTGGTAGCCTCGGTGAACAAAAATCGGCGTTTGCATAAAGACTGGTCTAGCGATCGTGAGAAGCGCCGCGGTACCATCAGAAAACGCGGCATTTCAATTTCAGCCTGCCGGACGATTCTGCAGAGCGTGCCGCGCAACAGCCCGACAAATCCTTCGACACCATCGCGCATAATAATTATCAATTACCACGTAATCTCGAGATCGAATATAATTAGATTTACCGGCGTTCCCTCGTTCTCGGCTAAAAATCACGCGGCAACGGCCAGGCTAAAAATGCCGGGGGTATAAACTTTTAATTATACAGGAACGCGGGCCGCATCGGGCCGTAATTGTATTCACGAGTCGGTGGGTACAGTCTATCAAAGAATTTGTCCGCGTGGTCAGGAGGGCTGTGGAGAGATAACCGTGCACGATATATCGCGCTAATTCAATGTCTTCCCCGGCGCATTTACTTTCGTTGCAGCTGGTTGGCTGGCATTCCGATTGCAGGACGGAAGGAGGGGAGCCAACGAAACGAGAAAAGAAGCAGAAAAAGGGACGAAACGGACAGGTCTCTGCGGTTGCCGCCGCTACGCAGCGCGGAGCTCCGCTCGGCTTCGGCTTCGGCTTTGGCTTCGGCTTCGGCTTGGCGAGACACAAAGCGGCTTGGCTCTCTCGGCTCGGCTCGGCTCGGCACGGCACGAAGCGGAGCGGCGCGGCGCGGCGCGGCGCAACTAATGTTTCTACGGGACAGGTCAGTTACACCACGAAAACGTACACCTCCGTTGATATTGGGCCCGAACCACAGGAATTGCCTCGAAAGACACGACGCGTTGCGTCACGGGAAAGAAAGGAGCACACGAGCGTGCGGTCGCGGTCGGGCCTCGGCTGTAGGCCGGGGAACGGCCTTTAGGAAGTGCGAAAGAGAGTCGACGCCGCGCCGGTGCCCCTCAACTACCTGTAACCACCTGTAACTACCTGTAATAACCTGCTTTTCTTGCAACACTTTCACGTTCAAGATGGGATGGACTTTCGATGGATCGTCCATGTGTCGTCATCCAGTAACGAGCTCTCGGTTTCCCGCTCGCGATCCCGCTCTCGATCGGCGAGCACCGTATTCGTCGATCGAACGTCCTCATTAAAATAAGTGGGCTCATTTCCACGTCGCGCCCAGGCGCGCAACCCTAACGGAGTCGTCGCAACACGTCCGACGAAAAGCCGCGCGCGGTTTTTGCGCCCGCGGAAGAATATTGGTCAATTAGAGACGGAATTAACGATCCTTCGGGGAAGCTTCTATTGATCATCGATGATACGTAGATCGCTCTTGTGTGAACCGTAGAATTCCTCCTATTCATTACCGGATTTTTACGGCTTTTTCAGGGATACGATTCTTGGCGCTTGGTTGTATTTTACATTTTAATTCGCGATTCCGTCGATCGAAGCAGATATTCTGTTCTTCGTCGATGTTTCGAATAATCGAAAATACGATAGAACTGTCGGGAATATTTTAACGAGCAAGTATATCGAGGATACTTCGAGAAACGGTAGGGTATCGGATCTGATAAAATAAAAGTTTTTGATCTTCAAAGTTATTCTTTGTGCAAAATAAAAATTATCTCTTATGAATTGCAAGATGCAGAGGAGCTAAATAGAAAGACTTTTCCTTTAATGCTTTCATTTCAAAATTCTTTTAATCTCAGCGCTGTCTTTAATTACAATTGACCAATATAACCATAAATTGCATGGACGCAGTTTAATTACAAGTTTTAAGGTACGAACTAGAAGACAGATGGAATCTTATTTAAATTCTTATATTTACAATCTCGTTTAAACTCTTGTATCGACAATCTTAGATGAATTCTTGTAGCGACGATTTCAGATTAATTCTTACATCGACAATCATAAATGAATTCTTACGTTGACTATTTAGAAACACGACACAGTAGTTACAGTTTTAATAGAAACCACGGTATAAGGAGTGTTCCTAATAATTGTTGTAATAAAAGAAGACTTGCTTGCCGATGGAAATAAAAATTCTGGACGAAAATAACACAGTTAGAAGAACGTCGCTAACGATTGGCGATAACTAGACCGCGAAACAGTATGCATTTATAGCGTGTAGAAATCAATGAAATTCAAGAAATCATTTACATTGTTAAAAATCAATAACGTTTTTGCTTTAGTTTCGGTATAATTAAGGAATCTTCTAAACAGCGAAATGAGACCGGTTTTTTCAATTCGATTTTCGAGAAATAAACGTTAAAAATGAACGATAACTACATCGCAGATTTGTCGCGTTTACAAATCAAATGCAACTTGTCTAAAATTATCGAAGAGGAAAAGATATCTCCGAGCGACTGCCGTTTCAATGCATCGGATGCAATAAATTGTTCCTTTGCATAAAGATTAGCAGTCCGATGATAATGCACATCGGATTTTCCCCGGCGAGCGAATCGGGTTCTTTTCAGATGTCCTTGTCCGTGTCAACTATTCCGGTGACTTCATATTCCGAACGAAAGACCACATACTCGCGCGCCTCTCTTTTTTCCTCTGTCCCTTTCTTTCGCTCGTTCCGCCGCCCCCTTTCTCGTTTTTCTGTCTTTCTTCTCGTATTCCCCAGTGTGTTTCTTTGAGCCGATGCACGCCGCACAATTTGCGCTCACGAGCCTAATGCTTCCCGGCATTATGCTAATTTCTACCATCGAGGCTCGGAGATATTTGCGCAATTGAAGAGTTCGCTACGCGAGGACGCGCTCGTGACCACCTGTGCCCCTCTCTCTATCCACCCGATATCGCAGTTTTTTTTATTTAATTACAGTGGCACGCGGATCTCGCCGGCTTTTCATTCACCTATCGCTGTACACGCCGTGAATCAAGATGGTCGCCCCTACGAGCCGGGCATTACGAGGCACGCTATAAATAGTATTCGCAAAAATCCCGCCCCTTCGACAAGTAAATCTTTGCCGACGCGGTTCCACGAGGTTATTTATGTTACATTTATTTCTCCTGGCACGGAGTCCAAATTAAAAGGATTTCCGACGACGATGTTGTTTAGGATAACGAACTGTAATGACTTCGATCTTCGTCGTGAACTTCTCAAAACTCGATCAACATTTCCCGTGGAAAACGAGACGAAAAAGCTGGTCTAATTACGAGCTATGAAGAAAACGTATTTTCTGCTTCAACCACGATAAAGGCATTAAATTAACCAGCCAACTGTTGCGATCTCTTCGAAAAGTGTGATCTTCCTCATATTTTATTTAAATGCAACAGTCTTATAAAACGTATAATTTAATGAAGAGTATCAAATTATACAGGGTGCTCGTCCTAACGGTCACACCGATTTTTGAGGCATTCACACTGATTCGACAAAAAGAAACCTTTGCAACAGTAATTAACGACTACCTCGAGAACAACAAAGCGCGATAATAAAAATTTCGAAAAATTCCTTTACTCGACGAAAAGCTCGGATCACCTTGATTTCTTCAAACAACACTATGCATTTCTTACTTAATAATTTCAACTATTTCCACTGCGACAATATCTCATTTTTGTTTCGTCAGCACTAATACGCTAGGCCGGCAATGGTTTTCTCGAAAGAAATTGCGAATGGTCGGCTAATTTTCAACGCGTTGGACAAGCCTCGCCCTCCCTCTCTCTTCGAGAAGCGTAAGATGAGGGCCGGCGCATAATAATCATCGCGTTATTACCCTCGATGGATTTGGTTTTCTAACGAGGAAGGGTAGGTTCGCTGGCTTCGTTCCAGAACGAACTATCAGAAATTGCATGAGAGGCATTATAACCAGTGCCAAGTTTCGTGTGGCACGCGAGAGATTACTTTCTAGAGCTCCGGCATACCTTCTAGTTGGAGAAGGTTTCCTTCGGGTCTAGGAAACGTCCGGATATGATAATAAGCGATGCTCGCGCCAACGTTGTACGTCGAGCACGATTCAAACCCTCGGGGCTACGTACCAGGCTCGCATCAACAGCTCGAAGAACCAATCCACTTCCCTGAAGTCGCTGTCACGACCACCGGGAACATCTCTGTTTTCCCTGGATCGTCTTTTAAATCCTCGTTGCGCCTTTCCCGACAGTCACGCCTCTTCGATTCGTTTCTTTCGGCGTGGCAAGGCACCAGGCGTTTACGATGCCGCCACGTTTTCAGTAAACTGCCAGTTCTCTTAACGGGACTCTCAGGGTTTTTTTTTCATCGTCGGCAGAACCGGCGATTTCGTCAAGTCCCATGGTAATGGCAACTCCCTTTGTCGGGGGCGTATTCCCGTTAGCGCGATAGAGACACTCCGCGTTTCGTACGGAAATCACGCGCGACATTCGGCTTCGCGTTTTTAGCCGCGCCCGGTTTCCACGTTGCCACAACGCGACGAGAGAGTTTCCCGAAATGTTATGGTTTTCGTCCCGTGTCGGAGAAGTTCGCAAGATTTTAACTCTTTGCACTCGAAGCCATTTTAACTGTAAATCTAAGTGAACTTTTCTGACTTACAATATTTCCATTTTATACGACAAAGTTCATTTTATGCATATGAAATTGAGTCTTGTGGCTCATACAACAGTTAGGCTTTTAACCATTTTTTATATCTAAGCTTTGATCGTGTAAAACTTATCTTGAAACGTGGTGTAATAATTTTAGTGGTGCGTCAGAGTCACCACTCAAGTGCAAAGAGTTAACTTTATGTTCTTTTATTTTTAGAATATACAGAGTGGAGCGGAATTCGTGGTACAGTATTTTCTCCCTAATTCGCGCTCAGATTGCGCGCGAGAATGGACAATTTGGGAAGATTGATTGTCAACAATTGAGCCGTTTACTTTGAAAGTGGCATAAGTTACTTTGATTTTAAGTCGGTCACTTTGTTTTTAAGTCGATATATTTAAGGGTTTGCGTTTTAACACGTTTAAAAATATGGATGCCAACTTTCGAGAAAATTTACTTGTATTTGTTATTTCAGGATACTGATATTTTTCTCAGTATAAATAATTTCGTATAAACATTAAAAAATCACCACTTTTCATTACGGTAAAGTGACTTATGCCACTTTCAAAATAAACGGCTCAATCATAAAAACGAGACGCGAGGCTCGAATAATCGTATCTTCCTTCCCAAATTATCCCAAATTAGAGAAAAATTGCTGTACAACCGAGAACGAGTGGTACGCGAGTCCGCGTGAAAAAATAAGAAAAAAATGTGGTATAACATTTTTTTTTATCCCGTGTTACGTTTTCGAGAAAATCGACTTTAAAGCTTGTTCAGCTTTGTGAAGGATTTAATTGTCGTCTATTCTGCTATCGCAGTTGCCACCGTTCGAGATAGTGTTTACAAACATTTATTATTGCGAACTACCGTCGCTGTTAACGTTCGTAAACACTATCTTGCTGATGGTGATTTAATGCAAGAACAAGCAATATAATTTGATTAAAGTCAGATGCTTCTTCTGTTACACATACTTTCTTATTTTCATCGACAAGAATAGAATAGAAACACTGGTTCAAAAATTCAAAACCTTCAATTTACCAATGTAAAAAAAGGGCCTACCAATATTTAATTGAAAATACTTCAGAAAAGAAGAATAGGTTCATGTACTCCTGTACTCCGAGCAACAAAGAAAGTTCGTTTCTGACAAATGTTACTTGCAAAGACATTAAACATTTCTTCGCGCATTTTAAGATCTTCGAAATACAAAATTACATTTTTGTGTTCAGAATTTTTTAAGATATTTTTTCATTCGATCGTAAATACGCAGTTTGAAAATCACGTTTCCTTAAAAAAAATGTTATGCCGTTCATTCACTGGAATATTCCTGCTCATTCGCCAGCTAAATTTCGGTTCAATTCTGACCGTTTGACATATTTTCCATTAAATCGTATATTACGCTCTTAAAAAGTCCTATAACTATGCTATCAGGTTAGTGCGAACTTTAGTCGACGATTAAATGACGATTTACGCGAATAATCGTTTTAACAAACGCGCAGATTAAGTATGCAGACAAGTCACCCTACTTTGCACAGAATCATCCCGATCGCAGGACGCGTCGACGGGGTAAAAATCGTCGAGCAAAAATTCGCCGCTAATTACCTTTTCCTTTCTCTCTCTTTTTTTTAAGGGGAGCGCGCGTCTGTATAGAGTTGTACGAGGAATGTTGGTGACAGTGCACGGTGGACGTCACTTCGTTCGCTTTTTCCAGCGATTTTGCGTTGTTGCGCGCCACAGCCGCCACGCGTTTTTCGTTTTTTGCGTGATCGGTATACCCAGAGAGACCTTGATCGGACGGACGCGATGGCGCAGAACGGGTCTGCGGGCATTATCAATCACGGGCTTAATGGTAGCTTCAAATGCATCCTCTATCTAACCGAACCCATGGTTTTGTATCGGTCCGCTCGCAGACCGATCTCTCCGCCGTTCTGCGATTTGCCGTCTTACGCGATTCGCAATTTCCATGGATCGCGTAAACGTTATTACAGTTTTAGCGTCGTCCGCCCTCCTATCTTCGACACTACGACGGGTGTTACCCGCGGCTGGACGCACACACGCAGCTATTCATAATTCGAACAGCCCATCGATAACGTCTTAACCGAGTCCCATTTGTTGTCGACACTGACGGATCATTGCTAGTAAGTCATTGACGATTCTCGTCTCAAATTGTCTTCCGTGACTTTTCCACCGCGCCGAACTAAATAGCTGTTGCTATTTCTGCGCGCTCCGCACTGTAATACCAATCACTGTGTTCCTCGTGAATCGTTCATTTGGCGGATAAGCAGTCTACCGATAAGTAGCCGCTGCGGATTTCATGCGCTTTTGACAAAACCGAGCGGGTGGAATATAAAACGGTGAATGCGTGGAAAGAATTCAACGATGCTTATTACAGTAAATTCTCCCTAATTTTCCTTCAACTTACAAAAAAAAAAATAGACCTCGTTTTTATAACGGAGGGTGCCTTGCAACT
Source organism: Megalopta genalis (assembly GCF_051020955.1). NCBI lineage: Eukaryota > Metazoa > Arthropoda > Insecta > Hymenoptera > Halictidae > Megalopta > Megalopta genalis. Next base: position 31,503,203 of record NC_135016.1, read on the forward strand.
CGTTTTAATAAATATAATATATAGTAATATAAGTATATATAGTATAGTATAATATATAATATAAATATATATTATAATAATAAGCCGCGACGGTCAAATAATCGTATCTCCTCCTTCCGAATTGTCCATTTTTGTTCACAAGCTGAAGGAAAATTCGGGAGAATTTTACTGTATTTTCAAAGTATTAAAGCAATAAAGAATGAAAATTCTATTTACTTTCTGTTTGTTGTAATTAAGGCAGAGACTTTTTATTTTGGTTTAAAGACTGCTTATACGTTTGTTTGTTTGTAAAGTGTTTATTTAAGGGGCTTATACAATTTAACAATTACTACTATAACTAAAAATAAACAAAAAGTTTTTAATAATATTGATATCTCTCTCTTATAAGTACTAATGTATATATGCACATTAGTGGTAAACCGTTATTGCGTTTGTCAGGTTTTTTTTTTAAACAGTTTATTATAATTATTTGTACATCCTTATACATGTAGTAATACTAAATATATAAACATGCTTAACAAGTACTTATGTGTATCTGCGCAGTTCTTACCTGTAGGTATTAGGTTTACCTCTGCTCCTTTCTTCTTAAATCAAGTAAGTTCGTCTACAGTGGTTGTAGTTATGTATTGCACGTTGAGCCTTTGGTCCTCGTCTTAGGTATAGGAAACGTATGTTATCTAAAAAACCTATCTACAGCACTTAAACCTAATTCTAAAATTGGGGTTTTTAGTTTACATTATTTTGTACTATCGTTTTTGTGCGTTTGTTTGTACTATCCGTTGTACTCGTGAAATATCTCTAGGGCTTGGTACGGTAGCCTATGTTTTATTTTAAATTGTTTATTATGGCTTCCTATTTCTGTTACTTTTGTTAGTAATGGGTTACTGCTCATTTGTGTTTTGTAGAAGTGTTCAGCTAATTTTTTGATATATTCTACTATTTTCGGTAGTTCTGCTTTTTTGTGCATGTCCTTGATTTTCGCGTAGTTGTTCTCTGATAATATTAATCTAAGACACTTGTTCTGGTAGGTCTGTAGTGGTTTTAGTTTGGTTGGTGCCGCGCTATACCACACTGCCGCTGCATATGTAATTGTTGGTCCCAATATCATTGTGTATATTAGTTTTTTGTTTAGTGCGGATAATTTAGAGTTGGTGACCATTAGTGGATATAGTTTTTTTTGGATGGCATAGGCTTTCCTGAGCGCTTGTTTCATGTGTTCCTTAAAAAGTAGTTTGTAGTCGAGATGGACACCTAGGTATTTTATTTTGTTGACTGGATGGATACTATGGTCATAGACTTTTATGGGTTGTATTATTCTTATATCCTTGGTCTTTTTTGCAAATACAATTACTTCCGTTTTCTCTTCGTTGAGTGCGATTCCCCCCCCCCCCCCCCCCATTTTGTGTAGTATTCCTGCAATAGATTTATGTGTATTTGTATTTGTTTTACTGCTACGATTGCACTGAACGAGTATGCAAAGATCACTATATCGTCCGCAAACAGTGCCAATTTCGTTTTGGGGAATGTTGGTAGGTCATTTAGATATATGTTGAAGAGTTTGGGTCCTAGTACTGATCCTTGCGGTACACCTGCTTTGATTTTCCTTTTGTTTCATTTGTTATTGTCTCTATACTGACTTGTAGTTTTCTATTTCTTAGATATGAGTTTACAAATTTAAGTAATGTTTTGGGATATTTGAATTGGATCATCTTGTAAACCAGTCCGTCTATCCATACCCTGTCGAATGCCTTTTCTATATCTATCATTAGCATTACAGTCACGTTGTTTTTGTTGTAGTTTGTGGCTATATCGTTGACTGCGTACTACTTGTTGTACTGTATTATACTTCTCTCTAAAACTTGTTTATGTTTGTATTTCCCATTAGCGTTCCCATATGTTTTGGTTGTCTTGTGTTTTTCATTAAGTTTATGTTTTGTATTGTGTATCCTAATTTATTCAATTCTTTCTTTATTTCGTCTATTTTTGTTTGGTGGTGTAGTCCTTGCATGACATACGTTTTCCTCTTCTCTGTTTTGTTTGTATATGTGTGGAAATAAAGTTTCCTCTGTATCCATATCTGTTTTAATAGTGTTGTGAATACCTCTGTGTAATGTTTGTGATATTTAACGTAATAGTTCTCTTTCAGCAGATCTTTTAGCGTTTTCATAAATGCTGCATGTGTTTCTATTGCTCCATGCAATACCAGTGGAGGAGGCTTTCTGTTTTTAACTTTGTTTGATTCTGTTGTTTCACTGTTAGTTTCTATCTTTTTGCTTTCGCTGTCTTCATCAGATAGTATTTCATATCTTTTATTATAACAGCACCAAATGTGCTGCTTCATTTTTCTTATTTATTTCCTCCGTGAAGGAAGCTATATGGTTGATTTCTAGGTTATGTTCCGTTGTCTTGTGGAGTTCCTTTAGTCCGTTTCTTCGGCAGGTTTTATTGAATATGTGTATATTCCTGTGGTTCCTACGGTTACTATTTAACACTTTTCCTGGTTTTTTATAACTGTTTATTTCTGTTTAATTCTTGTTTATTTCACAAGTCGTTTTTCGACGCCACGTGCTGTTCCCGCTCCGTCACGAGGAGTGGTGACATTTGCCTTATACGTTGGGATATCAGTAGGAAGGATGAAGTATATACAAAGTAAGTATATACAAATTGAGGCGGATCGGTTACTTGCGGGAAGAGGAGCCGTCTGTTGGCGGGTCTGACGGTAGCCGCCACATCGGTGTCCCTCGAACGGAAGCAGCCCGATTTTTCCGCGGAGAGGCATCGCGACGATGGTCTCGCGGGCTTGTATAGGCGCGCGTACGCGGCCACCATTAAGTCTTTAAGCAATAGAAAGCATGAAACTATGAATTAGAAGCGAGCGGGCCTAGCGGCGGTAATATCGCGGGAACGCCACCTGCCACACGATGCCGGTTAATGGATTTGCAAAGCGCCAATTATATTTCCGATAGAAGGAGGAACGAGCGCGGATCTCGCGGACGAGATGAGACGAGCCGAGCTGAGCCGAGCCTGAGTCACGGCCTCGAGGCGCGTCCGCGAGCGCGCGAATTCACCGCCGCGCCGCGCCGAGCAGCGCGGAGCCGCGCGGAGCGGGTCCCAGTAGCTTCTGAGCGCTCCTCGTGGGAAAATTGGCGATTTCTCATGCCGAGCAAAACCCTGATACCTAAGCCTTTCTTTTGCGTGTCGACCGGCCGCGGATTACCGAGGACGTTTTGATTTATTCTACCCGTCCCTTTTGTGCCGCGCTGTTACAACGCAAATTTTCTTTATAACGCTAGGGCTAGGATACCTTCTGCGCCTTCGGACGCGTTTCGCGGCGGAATGCGGCTGAACAGAGAATACCCGGTTATACGGATCGGGTTTTTGCTAAAAGTGTGTTTTAGATCGGCGGGCAAATCGTTGGTCTGGAACCCGAAATTTTTAACCGAATTTCAGACTTTCGACGAGATCGAGACTCGGGGACGGGGTCGAAAGGACTCTGAGTTTTGGTTCGTCGTTGTTAAGATTTTTGAGAAAATCGTTCTTGATTAACCATTTTTTGGTATTGGGTATGCTAACTGGTTAATTGGTTTTTAATTCTTAAGCACTGGCGTTTGGTCTTAGTTTTAATATAAAAGCTCTCCCTTCTCAGGACACTGTCCTCAAATTCTTTACGTGTTTTTCTGAATTTGATTCACTCATTTTCATCATAAAGGAATAAAATCTTATGACGAAAACAAATAGGCCAAATACAAAACTGTGAAGACATTAGAAGAATTTCGGAATATTTTTACGTTATATTCGATTTATTACTATTTTTATAGAGTAATTTTAATATTTTTACGTTATATTCGATTTATTACTATTTTTATAGTAATTTTAATATTTTTACGTTATATTCGATTTATTACTATTTTTATAGTAATTTTAATATTTTTACGTTATATTCGATTTATTACTATTTTTATAGTAATTTTAATATTTTTACGTTATATTCGATTTATTACTATTATTAACAGATTTACGATATTTTTATTCGATATAAGTTGCATACCTTGTAATAATTAGCATAGACAATTTTTATTTCGCACAAGGACCCGCAGTTTATTAATGCGTAATTTTGGCTGTAATATGTATCTATCGTTAATTCAGACAGTTAACCCTTTATAAATCTAGCGTCAAAGTATGCGCGAAATAAAACCATGAAACTCGTATACCAATCGAAAACAATAAAAGTTTTTACCTCGTTTGTATCACGAGAGCGATCCTTGTGCTCGAAGAACATATTTCTACATCACTTACAATCGCACAATGTAATTTAATTGCAATCAGGCGCACAGTTTAGTGACAGTTGAAGAATATTAATTGCTCGGATCAAAGTGCTGGAAGGGGCCCAGTTTTTTTTTGGGCGAATGGAAGATCGAGCGAATTTTAATTGCGGGCTCAGAAATGTCGCGTTCAGCACGCGTTGATAATTGCACGCGCGTGAATTTCGCGTCACGTGAAATCGCCCCCCTTTTTATCCCAGTTCTTCGACCCGCCCGACTTTCACTCGCGGCAACGGTCATATAAAATCAGACCTAACGAGCGTACGCAGGTTATATAACATCCTACTACATTCACCCATGGGAGATCTCCTTCCTTTTCAATAACGAACTCACGCGTGTGCCTTCCTTCTCCATATAAAAATCCAGGACGACCGGCCTCTCGCAGTTGTTACTTTGATACCATTGTGACAACTCGATGCACACGCAACCGGTGTCATAAAACGATATTCTGCGAGCTACGGATTACCGATTTCGTAAACTCGAGACCTTTTAAAAGACTTATTGGTATATATTATAGCGTGAAATGATCGAGAGCGATCGTCTCTGTAGTCTTTTAACCCTTTGCACTCGAAGCCATTTTAACTGTAAATCTAAAATCATTTTTCTGACTCGTAATACTATCATTTAGAAGACAAAGCGCATTTTATTCGTACGAAATTTATAGTTTTGCGACTCCTACAACAGTTAGACTTTTAACAATTTTTTACGTCTAGACTTTCATAGTACAAAAATTATCTTAGAACGTGATATAACATGTTATATCATCAATATAATCATTATATATCAATATAACATGTTATATAAATGTTAGCGGTATCTCGAGTGCAAAGGGTTAATAAATAATGTACATCTCGTCGTATCGTATGGTATTCTTGTAATCCTTGCTTTATGGTTTTCGACGACTGTCGGATTACATCTTTGCTGATTTATATTTTTTTACATTAGCCGATTTTCTAGTTAATTATTATTTTCTAGTTATGCATATTTGTCTTCTTTCTCTTCTTACGCATTTTTTTCTGCTATCTCTGTTCAGCTTAATTTGCAAACGCTAATAATAATAATAGTAATAATTACCGCGTTTCCTCTTTGGTTCTATCCAGTTTTGACAATTATTCTTTTCCTGCACTCGTTCATGCTTCCACCCTTATCTCCTAACGACGAAAGATAAAAATCTCTCGCTCTCTCTCTCTCTCTCTCTCTCTCTCTCTCTCGCGTTGATTTCTGCGATACTCCTGTTACCCTTTCTGAACATTTCACTTTCGTTCGATCCTAGTCTCGGCCTTAGCTCCGGTATTTATGAAGCCTGCCGCGTAACGAAGGGAACGTAAAAACGGTTTCCGTGGGAATCCGGCGAGACAATCGTAGCAAATTAGCCACGCGAAATCATTAAACGTTATCATTCAATAATGCCGGTTGGACCGAAGCGTAATACCTGCGCCGAGGATCGTTTGTCGGCTAACGAGTACGATAATCGGCCCCGGTCTCGTCCGGCACAATTATTTCGGTAGAGTTCGAATGGTCGACCGCGATCCGTTCTTCCCCCGGCCTCTCTAACAACATATGTACATGTATTTATTTCGTCTCGGACCACGTAAAAGTAAACCATCGAACACCGTACGGCGTGTTTTTGCTCCGCCGATTTTTCCTTTTGTTTTCGTTGTTTTCCCCCCGAGCCCGAGAAATAACAGTCGGTGCCAATCAGCTGTGATTGGCGCACGGAATAAAATGTGGAGATACCACGGTCCCCGTATTTCCTTCGGTAAACCGTACCGTCGGGTAAATCTTCACCGGTGGTGGTATATAATTACTAAGATTATACATATCAACACAACTAGAGCGAAAAACACTGACCCGGTTGTTAAACCGCTGCGTGCGAGTTGTATCGGTTATCTCGCAGGTTGGCGAAGTGCGCGCGCGCGCCCGCTGCCTGCCGTTCCTGCAGCCGATGCCAGTCGCTGCAGTTGCTGCCGCCGCGCCGCTGCCAGTAGTGCCGGTGTACCTTCACTCTCGGTCGTCCTATTTATAACCAAGGATCGAATTCCATCTAGATTGGAAAAGGTAACTGGATCGAGTTGACTAGATCGATCGGCTCGCGAAAAAAACGCGCCTGGTCGTGCCTCGACGCGCACAGGACACCGAAAATACTTTTTGCTCTTTCGTCGCAGGAATCGGCCGCCGTCGGTCGGTCGCTAAACCCTTGTTTATTTCTTCTCAACAGGCCCAAAAATGATCATTATCGGATATCCATGTGAAGAATATGCAGATCTTCTTGGACAGTGTCCGCCATTTTTCGGTCAACGCGATTGTGATTACTTTCAATTGGGATTTTTACCAATTCGATCGGGAATGCAGCTTTGAAAATATGCAGAAGTTACACTTGCAAAAGTAGGTTTATCCACGATCTAAAGTAACCGCGTGAAACGGGTCTCGGAGAGAAATTGTTTTCTTCTTCTATTAACCGGTTAGCTGTGTTTGACGAGCATACTCGTCACGGAGAAGTGACAGTATTTTGTGTCACGACGAGTATACTCGTCACGCGTAAAAAGTGGCGACCATTGGCTATTTAAATTGTAATTTTAGTGAAAACAAAAACATATTCTCAAATTTCAAGACGTTTAGAATATTTTCAGGCGAATCCTGCACGAAGGTGTTTACATTGTTATAAAAATAAGATTAGAAAAGAATCACGATATTGGTGTTCGACGTGCAAAGTGCTAATATACATATATCGTTCCTTGCTTCCTTGCTTGTTTTTCTTTAACTTTTATAAGTATTTGATTTTTTTCTGCGTTTTTCGTTTATTATGTATGTAGTATAAGGTTAATGTTAAGTGAATGAGTAAATATTAATAATAAAATTGTTAATTTTATAAAATAAAACCGTGTTTTTCATCCAATATTTTAACAGCGACACTTATTCTGTGTTTGATGAGTATACTCGTCATCGCTTAGTTCTCGCGACACATATAGGTACGCGCTCTAAAAAGGAGGCGCCACAGCTAACTGGTTAATTTTAACAAGACGAGAAGCACGATCTCCTTCGTTCACGTTTTCTTTCGCTGAAATTACAGAAACGTTTGTACGAGGACTTTTGTAACGAATTCCTTTACCGAAGCATACATTATATAATAAATATCGTAAGAAGCTCGAGTAAAACCATTTAATAAAAGTCACTGTCCTATAAAACAGTATAGTGGGTTGGCAACTAAGTAATCGCCGATTTGTTCAATGAAATAAAAAATTTTTTTTTACTTGGAATGAAGTTTAATCTGTAATGTATTTTCCATTTTGTTCGATGACCTTTTGCCATCTCTCTGACAACTTGAAAATTCCACGCTCGTAGAAAGTCTGATCCTTTTCGGCCAAAAACTGAGTTAAGTGAGATTTTACAGCGTCGTCATCGTTAAAAGTTTTACCACGAAGGGAGTTGTCCAGGGATCGAAATAAGTGGTAATCCGATGGCGCGAGATCAGGGCTATATGGTGGGTGTAACATCAATTCCCAACCAATATCCATCAATTTTTGCCGAGTGGACAAATACGTGTGCGGCCTAGCATTGTCCTGCTGGAAAATGACACCTTTACGATCGACCAATTCTGGTCGCTTTTCCTTGACCGCTGCATTCAATTTGTCCAGTTGCTAACATTCACGGATAATAAAAAATAACATAATAATAATAATAATTTTATAATATAACATTTACGGATATCATAAAAATGGGAGTGAGAGACATCTATAACTGAAATCGGCAATTACTTAATTGTCAACCCAATATATTAGTCGCGTTTAAGGCTCGGTGGTCCTAGGCGTTGAATTACGTTTCGCTAATTTTCGTCGCGAACGCATCGACATGGGATCTCTGTTATCCTCCGGAGAACGTATTACAATGGAAAATGTTCGGCAAAAAATAGCTTTTCCGTACGTGTCCGTCCCATTGAAATTTGACGGGTTAAAAGAGGCGCGTCGCCGCGAACCGACTCCTTCAATTTACAGGATTCATGGCCGCTGTCCCTCAACGCGAGAATATATCTCGGCGGCAGCGTAACGGTTGTAATCTTATCAATTATAAATTGATTTATCCTTGAAGCGTGGATAGGTGATTAGAGGATCGGACCGTTCCGTGGTAATACAGAAATACAGATGTCCGCTTTAGGCGGCGACGAGTTCACCGGCCCAGTTAATCAGAGAGCGAACGACTGACGCTGACGTCGACGTTACACGCGCGTTATTCCATCTTTTCCGGTTTACCGCTCGTAAATTATTACGGTCGAGCGACGATCCCTTAAAACACACGACATAACCGGGCATAAATTCCGGTGCGCGCATGTACGGGACGCGTGTGCACGCCGCGCGTTACATCGGCGACCCCGATCGGGAAAAACATACCTCCAATTAGAACGCGCTTCCTAGGGCGAATGCCTTTTAGTGCGCGGCATTATAAATCAGATGATATGTAGCTCGTTCTTCTGCATCTACATTCCTCCTAGGAAGGATTAATTGGTACCCTCGGCTTTTGGTGAAAGTCGTAATTACCGTTCGTCCCCGAGTATCGTGTTTTACGAGGCTGTCGCTGGTTTTGATGGGCTGCCGCCTTTCCTTATTCCTAGCATTATTGTTGTTGCGGTGTATCGACGTGCGTTACACGCCCGATTTAACGGCCGCTTTTCGCGCAGCAATCACGATTACTTCGACGTCAAATTACACGGACGAATCTATCGAGCGCATCGTTCGACTTTCGGCGCGCGTCTTGGACCAAAGGGGCGCGGGCGACGTTATTCTGAGATCGAGTCGATTAATCTCCATGGAGATCATATAGTTAATCCTTTGCAGCGGTGACTCCGAGGCACCATTAAAATTGTTATGTCACGTTCTAAGATCATTTTTATATCGTCGAAGCTAAGATTTGTAACATTGTTAAAAGCGTAACTGTTGTATGAATCACGAGACTCAATTTCGTATGCATGAAATGCACTTTGCCGTATAAAATTGGAAATACTACGAGTCAGAGAAGTTATTTTCAATTTACAGTTCAAACGGCTTCGAGTGCTAAAGGGTTAACAGTTATGCGACACGTGGAAACCCTTAACCCTTTGAAGTCTATCGGGACAAATGTGTGCCACCGGTGTGTTTCGTACGCCCATTGGGAGAAACGAATCCCGTTTTTCCATAATACACGAATAAACCGGTCTTAGAATGCATAGCACGCACATATTTGTTTACATGTCCCAGCCCTTAGCGTCTAAAAGGGATAATAATCTACGCTAATAAAATCAACATTTCTTGTTATTAGTTGTTGCTTCAGATATAGCGCGAATCAACGAAAAATAAATCAGACTCCAAAGGGTTAACGGTCGTTCTCGTTTGCCACGAACGTGAATGAACAAGGAACAGTTCGAAATTGTATAAATTTGATACATATACAGGGTGTCCCGAAAATGTCTCGCAATCCGATTCCTGAGGTCATTTGAAGCAACTTTTTCCTTTGCGAAAATGTTCTTCGAGGCTTCGTTTACGAGTTATTAACGAAAAACGCTGACCAATAAGAGGCGAGCTCGGCTGGCGCGCGGCGGCCCAGCCAACGAGTGCACGGAGTCCGGTTCCGCTCATTGGCTCGGCCGTCTCGCGCCAAATGATCTCGCCTCTGATTGGTCACTGTTTTCCGTTAATAACTCGTAAACGAAGCCGCGGATTGCATTTTCGCTAAGGAAAAAGTTGCTTCGAATCACCTCAGGAATCCCCTATTTTCGGATTGCGAGACATTTTTGGGAGACCCTGTATATATATATATACATATACGTATACATGTTTATTTTTCACTTTTTACGCACGCACGAAAGCTTCTACCACGAGGGATTCGGGTCGCATGCGAGACGACGAATCGAAGAATTTGTTTAACGACCGACGGAAGTAGCGCAGCTCGAGAGCAATAATATTAACGGCCTACATTAATAATCCTATGAAACCGACAGCAGCAACCTGCGACTTCGATGCACCGTTTGCTAACGACGATCGTTCTCCACCGGTTCGTTTTTTACGCCGCGTCGTGTACAACATAAAAGCAAAGGTCCTTTAACGACACAACAATGAAAAAGTCGAATTGCCAGCACGCGTCCTTGTTACCAATGGAATGGTAGAATGGTGATCCTTGAGGCGGGCGTATGAATATTTATGCGTGCGCGGACTGTTAGCCAGAGGGGGGCAAAACGGTGATGCCGAAGCTAGATCATTACGACTCGGGCTCACCTACTTGACCAACATACTGCGCGTCAACTCGAGTACAATTCGTCCCTGAGTATACATTGCTCTTTGTTCTCTCGTTGTGCATGGACGAACAGTGGAGTCGATAGCGGTCCCCGTATAAAAGCGGCCTATCTCGCCGCATTGAAATCGAATGATTATCGATACGGCTCTCGCCGTTTCTCCTTTTGTTACTCTTGATTTGCTTATCTGGACTTTCTGCGAAAGTAATCATCGCGAGGCACGTCCTCTCGCGTACGCGTGCAGCCCGGGCCCGCGTCCGGGCCCGTTCGTGTGCGCGTGTTTCGCGCGCGTGTGCGCGCACCGCGCGTCAAACGAACGAGGATAATAAACCTCTCGCGGAGGCATTGTTCGTAATAAAGACGAAGCGTACCGAGCTCTTTTCAACCGTGGATCGTCCGCACAATCGTTATAGAGCCTGGCGTGCCCGTGTCTCGTTGAAAGCGAAATCTTATTCCCGCGCATTTTGTTTGCTCCTATGCGAGAACCGTTCGCTCGCGACTCGGAGAGAAAAAAAAAAGGAACGTTCAAACCTGATACGTCTTCAACACAACGTTGTCGGGGAAAACGACTTTTGGTCGGCTAATAATGTTTTATTAACTCCTGTACATTGACGTGTCCGACACGTGATGGAGATTTCTAGTAATAACTTGTCAGGTACGAATGTTATTACGTTCTTTCATGTCGGAATAAAATTCAGGCATTCTGTCGTCGATGTTTAAGCGCTCGAAAATATGTGGGGTTATTAGCGTGATTTGTTCATCGAACGAACACTCCCCCCCTCTCCTACAAAAAGCGAACGAATATTTCTCGCGTTGTACGAAAAATATCGATTTGTTACACCGCGTTTTCGCATTATAATTTATGCGATAGTTCTATCACGCGTCTACAGATGTCTCGCAGCTGTGATTTAGCTATGATTCGATTTATTTAACCTTTTGAGCTCTGAATACTCCTGGCAGAAACAGTTCGTAGGGACGGAGCGCGACTATCGCTGGGGGCGGAATACTTTTTTGCCACACTGAAGTGACTATTCAAGGCGCAAACAGTAATAAATTATAGTGATTCTTTTGCAGATGGTTAAATAATTAATCTTCTGATTCAATGTCTGACGATAGTGATTCACTATATTCTATTTCACTGTCGTCCCTTGTGAAATATTCCTCAAGATTTGACATCTTGTAGGGTGTCACGAATAAAAAAAAAAAATCGAACAAATTATATTCCACACTATCGTTGTTGACGCGAGCGAGACCCTGAGGTTCTTACATTCACAAGACGATACTGCTGACTGAGTCGTTTCGAGTGCTTCGAGTCGCGAAAAGGTGACAGTGCAGGTAATTTTTTTGAAATCTAATTGGTTAGAGAGTGTAACACATAAAATGAGATTTTCGTTTCGGAAATTCCCGGGGATTTTTATGACCCTAATATTGCCCAACCGCTACCTAAGGAAGGCAAATTACTAACGAGTGCCTCTGTGTTAATTTTACACGAAAATAACTGCATATCGATTGAAAAAATCGACAAACGCATATATGCGCCCTTAGTCCAGGCCGATGACTTAGAGAAAACACATAAATGCGGCCTTAGGCTACACGGATGACTTTCGCCAAACGCATATATGCGTCCATAGAGCTCTAAGGGTTAAGGATATAACGATTCGATGAATTCGTTCTCACGACGATATCGCTTTTCTGGAAAACAAAAATCGTGGCACATTTTACCCGGTCTGACAGCGGAGATTCAACAATACGAACGATAATAATCGTAATAAATCTAATTGCAACCACGGCGCACGAAGAGGGGCAATTAGTCGGGTAGAATCTAACGTCCGAGCGCGCGCGAGTTACCTTAATCACCTCGAATAACCGAGGTTCTACCGCAAATATTTCTCGCGACACGGAGAACCGCGTCCGCGGATTCCCCGAGTCGGCGACGGTATCGCTTGTCCCGATTAATCCGGTAGCTAATTAGCGATATTTTCTGGGGCCGGGTACGCCGATAGATCACCGGCGAGCATTACGCGCGCGGAAATAAATCGCAGGGGAAATCTGGTGCTCGCGGGGGCCGTATTCGCGGATGCGGCGCACTTAGCGCGGCTCCGATCCCCTTTCTGGCCGTTGGCCGTCAGGTGTCAGGACCGGTGAACAGTCTCACCTCGGTGCCGGGCCCATCACCGGGGCCCACCGTGCGAGTCCCTGCGCCGCCAGTATAACTCATCTGCGGCGAGGCCCTCGAGAGTGCCGCGAGAGTTCGCAATTACAACGACGGAAGAAACGAGATGGAAGGAGATACGGCATCCCCGCTAACAGACGCGGCCGACCATATGCGCTTCTGAGCTTAGGTTGCTCGCGAGTTCTTACAGCAGCTGGCCGCGATAAGCATTCGATTCTCCTCGTCGCGGATTTTCGTGGAATTTCGTCGGACGTCCGGAATGTCATTCGAGATTCAATTCGGTCTCTGTAGCCGTTTCGTCGTCGGATGGAATTCATCGTTTTTGTTTCGCTATTTCATTCCGAGGTCTCGAAATTTAACTCTTCGTGGACGAGGACTTTTCGAAGCGCTAAGAATAGATTCGTCAGAGCACTCGACTGTCTCTCTGCGTAATTGAACTGTAGCGTGTAGGATTTACGTATTTGTCAGAGAAGACATCGTGAATACAAATTCTATAGACTTAACAAAATCATGGGATTTGGAACGCTGCTATTACGAGGCATCAGTGTTCAGAACTTCGTGCGGCGATTTCTCGGAAGTGAGAAACATGTGACCTGCGGCGTTCTTTATTGCAGACGCTGATCTGTCAAGGACTTTACCCGATGTGGAAAATAAAGCTATAAATAGTTATTCTTTTGTTGTTAACCCCTTGCACTGTAATAGCGAGTCGGACTTACGATGAAGATTTCGTATATGATCTAATAAGTACGAACGCCTTTTGTTATTAAAGCTTGAGAGTGAGAGTAAATGAAGGAACAAAAATTGTTTCGATTTATTAAGAGAATTGTTAAAGATGAAGAAGGACTTTACCGATGTGGAAAATAAAGTTACGAATACTTATTCTTTTGTTGTTAACCCCTTGCACTGTAATAGCGAGTCGGACTTAAGATGAAGATTTCGTATATGATCTAATAAGTACGAACGTCTTTTGTTATTAAAGCTTGCGAGTGAGAGTAAATGAAAGCATATTTATGAGGAACAAAAATTGTTTCGTTTTATTAGGAGAATTACTAAAGATGAAGAAGGACTTTATCGATGTGGAAAATAAAGCTACGAATACTTATTCTTTTGTTGCTAACCCCTTGCACTGTAATAGCGAGTCGGACTCATGATGAAGATTTCGTGTATGATCTAGTAAGTACGAATGTCTTTTGTTATTAAAGCTTGCGAGTGAGAGTAAATGAAAGCATATTTACGAGGAACAAAAATTGCTTCGTTTTATTAAGAGAATTGTTAAAGACGAAGAAGTGCTGATCAACGTAGTTGTGAAACAAAACGTAGCGCAAGGGGTTAAACCATTGCTTAAACTAAAACTTGTTCGCGTTCTCAAATGTACAGTGAATATTAACTTCTGGAGAAAGAAAAGTAATTTATAATCTATTTCTGAATAAACATTATTTTTATGCTTGATTTACTATAATTCATAATGTTTTATAATTCGTTACAACATCGTTAGTTCTTTCTATTCCGGACAAGTACGAAGTTATTTATATTAAAATTATAGCGTAGATGGCTAAAACACGATTGAAAGAATAAATTCTACTAACTAAACGAACCGAACTCATTGTTTGGATTTATTTCGCACAAATATATGGCACTGGGCCAATTCGATCAAAATGTACTCTTCGGTAACTCTATAATTTCATACGTAAATCATTCTCAAGATTTCATTTCGTTCGACGCTTTTTACGTACTTCGTGTAATGTTTTAACCTTTTAGGCTCGACGCGCCACTATAGTGGTTTCCGCGGATGTCATCTCTCTGGACGACGCGCCACTATAGTGGCTTACTCTAGTAACTCACTCGGTCATCGTTTGAATCAAATAATCGTCTTCAAATGCATTGTTTCACACTTCTTTTGTCTTCACATCGATTTACAACAGTCTACAGGGTGTCCCAAAAATGTCTCGGAATCCGGAAATGGCGGGTTCCTCAGACCATTTGAAGCAACTTTTTCCTTTACAAAAATTTTCTTCGAGGCACCGTTAACGAGTTATTAACGAAGAACAGTGACCAATAAGAATCGAGTACGGCTGACGCGAGGCGGCCCAGCCAAACAGGGCGCGAAGCCCAGTTCCGCTCATTGGCTCGATCGCCTCGCGCCAGCTGAGCTCGCCTTTCATTGGTCACTGTTTTTCGTTAATAACTCGTTAACGGTGCCTCGGAGAAAATTTTTGTAAAGGAAAAAGTTGCTTCAAATGGCCTGAGGAATCCGCCACTTTCGGATTGCGAGACATTTTTGGGACACCCTATATATACAATATCAGACTCTGTACAGTATACATCAGACTCTGCCGTCAAGAGAAATAGCCTCGCGCAGAATTCAGCCGTACCTAAAAGGTTAAAATCAATGCAACGTGTTAACAGATTATTATCGCAGTCGGAAGTTTTTAGCATCTGAAACCATCGATATCCGCAAGGTCCGATCGCAAGGAGAATAGTCAATTCGGATTGAAAGATCGGAATTGAAAGAGCATCGAAGTCTGGAAACCGGTTTAATCGGTGTTTTTTTTTGGAACTATCGGAATTCGGAAGCCGGTTCTTTAAGGAATCGGTGTCCACGGTAATCAATGCGGAGAAAGGTATGCGAGTTCGTGTCAAGTTCTAATAAACTCACGGGACCGGTTAAGTGTAAACCGTGATATCAGAGTTTCCGAAAAAACTGATTCATTGCAATTTACGGAGAACAGGGAAGTATTTATGGCCGTGCCATAATCAACTCCTATTCTGAGTCGGGAAAAGGACGATTCTGGACGAAGCGAGAGGCCAAACCCTGACAAGGAGTTACGAGGCTGTTGACAATCGTGCACAGAATTCGTAGAACCGTATAATTGCTTCATAGTCTAGGCGATCCCCGACCGCGAACGGCCCTTAAATCCGTTCTGCATCCGCGAGCACGCGTTCTACGCGCGCGAGTTGTTGCGTCGATATGCATCGTGAAGAAGCCGAGATGGAATTGTAGAAAAGGGACGTAGAGGGAGAGCCGGCGGCCGCGTCGTCTAATTGAAGTTTATCGCCTGTTCCAACGTGCCAAGCTAATTCACAGCGTTTGCATTCGCGCGCGGATGGATTCCACGGTATGCGCCGTGGAATCCTTCGAAAAATGTAGGACGGTCGATCGAAAGTGAACGAAAAAAAAAAAGAAAAGAAAATGGAATTAGCAGTTCTTCGGTTTTCGCCGCGTGAAAGAATACGCGACACAGTAAACATCAATTGTGCAAATATACGTAATTAAGAATGCAAGTTGAGAATGCGAAGATGGTATAAAGTAACGAATATAATATTTACAGAAACTGTTGAAAAATTAATTACGCCTTTCCGTAAGGTTGCCCCGCGATTGTTCAAAAATTGCGATATCCGTGTAAACGTTCGGCGGTATGTTGGAAGTTCGGTGTACGTACTGTTCTGGCTACGGCAAACGTATTCCACTTCAACCGCAGCCAAGTGTGCTACTATGTAGTATTTATTCGAGTGTCTTCGGCTTCATTATAACGGAAGGCAGTTTGAATAAATATTACTTAGGAATGCAGTAATAAGCTTGGATTCTTAGTTGTATATTTACGTTTCGAAGACACTTCAATAAATACAGGGAAACGAAGTCTGACTGGAAATACTTGGTTGAGCCTCCAAGTAGATTACGATCGTACGTGTCTAACCGGCAACGTGTACGGTGAAACAGAATTTAGCGATTTTCATATATCCTCTTACAAAGTGCTATTTCCCATGTTTACTTTGCAAGCTGTTTCCTCAAGCTATTACGAAATTTACGAAATAGTCTACCGAACACGATGTTCCGTAATATATAATTTAATCTACAACTTTTCGTTATCGGCGTTGAAACGATTCATTGTATCGTCGGTAAAGCGCATTTACACCAGCATAGTGGCAAACGTAGTTCTCGAAATTTTCTCGTTATTATTTTTAGGCAATTGTAACTAAGAACCGATCGCTGTGTCTTTGGTTCGTTTTCGGGCATTATTGACTTGATATTTATTTTCATTAAAAAATAAACAAAATAGAAGCATGAAAGAATTTAATATTAATTGTATTCGAAACTGAACGAAATAAAATAATATAAGAATTTAATATTAAATTGTGTTCGAAATCGAACGAAATAAAAGAATAAAAGAGAGAATTTAATCTTAAATTTCATTCGAAAGTAAACGAAATCGAAAAAGATCGAATAAAAAACAAACAATAAATTCCATAAATATAAAGTAATAATTATATAATAATTACATAACAATTATAATACGTTTGCCGTATAATTATATAAAGTAATTATTATAAAGTAATTATTATTATATATAAAGTTAATTATGCACGAAAACAAACCGAAAGCACAGTGGTAACATCCCGTGGTAACCGTCTCCACTGCCCTAAGTACTTCCAAGCGTGCATGTTAAGGTGTGAAGTGTGCAACTCGACTACTTTGTCAACACGTGCAATTTCACAAGTAGCCATCAAATTCTCCGCGGTAAGCTCTCCGCGCGTTCGATTCCACGTAGCCTCGCGAGCGCGCATATCGAACTTGATGGCACCGCTAAGTATAGCGAACGACAACAGCAAAGTGTATTAGGTCTATCGGAAAGTTCTGTCCGATAGTGTCACTTCAAGTTTCAATCCATATGCACATGTTAATTTGAGACATATATGACTATCTCTTTTTATCATTGCATTTACACACATGTACTATCCTAAATAAACTGAAACAAAGATGTCTCGTGTCATTATTAAGCGAGACGCGATCGTGAAAACATGGCTACCGATGATAATGCTAGACCACATGCTGCTTTGGCGACTCGTCAGAAAATCGCAGAGCTAGGCTGGGAAATTCTGTCGCATCCGCCATACTCCCCAGACCTAGCACCCTCCGTTTATCACTTGTTTCTCTCTTTGCAAAACTTTTTACAGGAAAAAAAATTCAAAACTGAAGCTGATGTCAACCAAGCGCTAGTCGAGTTCTTCGCCTCTAAAAATAAATCATTTTTTAAAAATGGCACTTACAAGTTGCCATCACGCTGGCAAGAAGTCATAAGTAACGATGGAAAGTATATTCTACAATAAATATTATGAAATGTATGAAAATTGTGTTATATTTCAATTCAAAAACAGACAGAACTTTCCGGTAGACCTAATAGATATTCCTCCGAAGGTGACGCGATCATCGGTCGGTTGGTAATCGGCGGCGGTCGTGAAACAAACTTGCGAGCATGAAATGACGAGCATCGGCGGAGGACAGGTTGGCTCGGGCAACCACTGCCGTCGGGAGGGTGGAATGTCACCCATTAACATTCCCATAAAACCGCTGCCGCGTGTAAACACCGCGGATAGCGTAAACGGTGGCGGTGAGAGAGGGTCCGTCCTCCTATCCGCTTCGGCGTAGGAGGCGGCCGGCCGGGTAGACGGACGAATGAGAAATAGAGACAGGCCGAGGGAACGAAAGAGAGACTGTGTGAGAAATCCAATCCGCTTCCATGGGGTTATTATGGTGATAATTTACTACTCCTCTTGAGAGGGCAGCGGCGCGGACCATGCCGACCGTTTATGCATAGCCATAGTGGAATGCCGCGTCCCTGGTCCCACGGCGAAGCGTTTACACCTTTCCACAGTCGGAAACGAGCCTAATCCTGAACACGTCCTCTGCCCCCCATCCCACCCCCTCCCTTCTCTTTCCTCCCTCTCGCACCCTCTCCAACCCCGGTCGCTTTCGTAGATCGGAGTTTTCCACGCCGGACGAGGACAAGAACCGCCGACCGGTAAGCCGCGTCTTTCAAAGACTGACGCGGACAACTTGATACTGATTAATGAGGCGAGCACCGGGGAATCGCTCGCTGCCTTTTCAACCGGTCCCCCTTTCTCGAGTGTGATATAATTCCGGTATCTCCGCGCTGGGATCCAGCTGTCCGCACGTTTTCACGTGGAGAAGACTTGATCGTGCTTTTGTTGACCTTTCTGCTTTTTTTCAGTCGTTTTGCTGGTTCGATTGTCGAGTGTCTTCGAATTCTGACGGGTTAACACGACTTTGATGTACAGGATGTTTCGTCGGCAACCTAGCGAGCCGATATTTACAAACATATTAAATGGCGCAGCTTTTATATAAATCTCCTGAACTCCGCGCGGCACCGCTAATATTGTCCCGGATTTTAGTGAACAGGCAGTTCTCTACCGTCCGATTCGATTTGCGTGAACAAATATTTAGGAAACCTAATATGCATACTTAGACTACACCGTGGATAATTTTTCTCACTAAATATTTGTTCTCATTGATCGTGTCAGTCGATCTATTCTCCAAAATATGGTAATATGGCAACGTGTCGACAGTCTAAACTCCGACTATGCTCGTCCTGTACCTCGTCCTATAATAGCGAATGTTTGTTATTGCAGTTTATAGATCAACTTATTTATCAATGATCAAGATTCAAGTATCACGTTCAACCCTTTTGCTACGGCAGCTCCATCCGCCGAAGTACCGTCACCGAACGGAAACTCGCTCCGGAAATATGCATAGTACGCGTGGTTTCTGTATATATGTTGTTCCAATTCTTAAATAATAACTGTGCCGAATAAAACAATCGTTGCTCCAATGTATAATATTTATATAATTACAAAGCCTAACGATTCAATGTTTAATATAATTAATAACGAGACGAAAATTATTAAAATATAATAATATGTAAAAACTAATAATATAATTCTGTGTGATATACAGGGTGTCCCAAAAATGTCTCGTAATCCGAAAGTGGCGGCTTCCTCGGGTCATTCGAAGTAACTTTTTCCTTTACAAAAATGTTCTTCGAGGCACCGTTAACGAGTTATTAACGAAAAACAGTGACCAATGAGAGGCGACCTCAGCTGGCGCGAGGCGGCCGAGCCAACGGCGCCAGCGGTCGAGGCGGTCGAATCCCAGCTCGGCTGGCGCGAGGCGACCGAGCCAATGAGCGGAACTGGGCTTCGTGCGCTGGTTGGCTGGGCCGCCTCGAGTCAGCCGTACTCGATTCTTATTGGTCACTGTTTTTCGTTAATAACTCGTTAACGGTGCCTCGGAGAACATTTTTGTAACGGAAGAAGCTGCTTCAAATGATCCGAGGAACCCGTCATTTCCGGATTGCGAGACATTTACCCTGTATTTGAAAGCGAGGATCTATACGAAGACCAACATCGCAATCTTTGCACTCGTACCGCGAATCCGTTCTTTTATCGTTTTTGCTACAAATTACACATCTTTGTCTTCTGTATATACTCCATTTCGATGCCGCATATATGCGGCGCTCGGCGCAAAAGTGTTAATCGTATCAGACGATCTATTCTCGTAAATACGGTAATACGACAACGTGTCGGCAGTCTAAACTCTGGCTATGCTCGTCCTATGCTCTCATCCTAAGGATTGAGCGACGCGAACGTTTGCTATCGCGGTTTATAGATCAACTAATTTATCAATGAACAAGATTCTAGTCTCGCGTTTAAGTGTTCCTTCCACAGACAGACAGGTATGAAAGGAGGAGCATGAATTTTCGGTTAGGTTCGTTAAGGATTTTAGCGTGATGGACACGACCGCGGTCGGCCGAGTGGAAAAACTAGTTTTTAACAAGATATCGGGGATTTTTCGCGATTCGTCGGCGGGCTCCTCAAGGTGCTCCAGTATATTTCCTCGGCCGATCTTATTCATCATGGTGTATAAATAGCGCTGGGACGCATACGGCAGCCTCTCCTTGTAAGGTGGACGCGAAGGATAACGCTGAACGCAACTGGGGCAACACGATTCCATATTGGGAGCCGCGGAGGACGTTCTTGGACGGTTGGACGATCGAGGGCACGCAGAGGTCAGCGATAATGACCTTACCCTAATTCCGCGGCACGACCGAGCCGAGTCATGAATTCCC
Source organism: Megalopta genalis (assembly GCF_051020955.1). NCBI lineage: Eukaryota > Metazoa > Arthropoda > Insecta > Hymenoptera > Halictidae > Megalopta > Megalopta genalis. Next base: position 31,523,879 of record NC_135016.1, read on the forward strand.
GAGTGCTCACTCACCACCGGGGTACTGTCTGTGTTAGTTACCGCGATCGAGGGACGAGATCGGTTTATATGGACCGTGCCAGATCAGCGGATGCCGCGTTACTTACGCGCCCGATCGAATAAACCTCGTTCTGAATTTTCTTTAAATGCCAAGCGACGCGACGGCGACGGCGACGGCGACGCCAACGGCGACGATGCATATACAGCGCGTTTGCGAAATCGCTGCTTTCCTTACCGAGGATCGTGCAAGGTTGTGCTCGGCGGATCGGCAAATGCTTTCCATCGATCGACGTCGGGTACGTTTTCTACGGATTCCTACGAATTTTTATTGCTTTTATATGCTCGCGATAAAGGTACAATCGCGTTTCGTTAATAAGTATTTTGTTTGTAGGATAGGGTAGTGGATTACTGTAGGGTGGATTACTATGTAATAAAGTGTCTATTAGGCCTATGTAAAAGTGCCTTTAGTTTATTCTTTTATTTTGTTTAGATTTGAACGAAACAATTTGATTTACTTTATTCGATAAATATAAAGTTAATTATGTCCGGAAACAAGGCATAGCAATCGATCACCCCGCAGACGATTTGGGAAGAGGGGGCACGATTATACGAGCCTCGCGGCTCATTTTTATAGTTGCCGATTATCAACAATTATAAAAATAAGCCGCGAGGCTCGAATAATCGTATCTCCTCTTCTCAAATTGTTCATTTTTGTTCACAAGCTGAAAGTCAATTGGGGAGAATTTACCGCATACGGTAGATCTAAAGACACCATCTTTGACACTATCTAACAGTTTATAAACTGTTTAATAAATATAATTGTATTGTATAAATAAATATATTATAAATATATTATAATTATTTATACACATATATTATTTATATTTATTATTATTTATTATTATCTATTTATATTTATTTATATATATTATTTACACATATATTGTTAATATATGTATAAATAAATATATTGTATTGTATAAACTGTATCTATCAGTTTATATAAAGTGTTCTTCTAAAATGTTTGAAACTCGGACATATTCTCATGTTCTGAGCGTATGCGAAACTATTTGAATGTATATATTGCTTGTGTTTCCGTGTTAATAGCGATGGTTAAATGCAAGAATGGTGGTAGCAGCAGAGATGCGTAGTTGAAGGAGATGCCTAGGTCTATAATGTGTGACGTGCACACGACGACACAGTGATCGGTTTCCATGGAAAAAGCGGAAAAAGGTCAGTCTTCAAAAGTGTCCCCTTAATGCATAATTTATGGAGAGAATGTTCGATTTGATCGAATCGCACTGAAAACAAAAATTGTATTTTTAAAAAGTTCGTTTATATAAACAACTAAAACACTGCACTTTGTTCTCATTATTCAATTCCAACAAAAACCCAAATACCATGTACTAGTAATATAAAGTGGAAAAGTGAGGCTGAAATATATACAATTCTAGTTGTTATATGTTTTTCTCCGCTTTTTGTATGGAAATCGACCACTGTGCGACGTACAGTTTTTTTTTTAGACCGTTTAGCCGTGTTTGAAGCGGTTTAAGTGGTCGATGTACCATTGCTAGCTTCGATTAACCGTTTGAGTCCCAGGGGTTATTCAGGAAACACGGTCGAAAAGTGGCGAACAGCGTAATAGCGCTTGTCTTAACCCTTTGCACTCGAAGCTATTTTAACTGAAAATATAAAATCATTTTTCTAACTTATAGTATTTCTACTTTTTATGACAAAATGCATTTTATGCATATGAAATTGACTTTTGGGACTCGCACAACAGTTACACTCTTAACAACTTTTAAAATCTAAACATTGTTAATATCAAAATTATCTTAAAAATGTGATATAACAAATTTTAGTGGTGCCTCAGAGTCATCACTCGAGTGTAAAGGGTTAATTGATTGCGAAGAGAACCAAACGGCGCGATAGTGCTCGTCAAGATTGACAAACAAAACATAAAGAAAAAAAAATGAAAAAAAGCAACTATGCGATGTACGCGCGTCACTAAAGTTTGATCGCGCGACACAAGATCTGAACAGCGCGATCGCGCTGCTTGGAACTCAAACGGTTTCTTGATATATACAATGACACACACACACACACACACACACACACACACACACACACACACACACACACACACACACACATGTCTACATAGGGGCAATAAATGCAGGTACAAGCCCGAGCTTCTCGGGGAAACACGTACACATTAGGACTCTTTTTTATCTGGAATTTACCTGAAGGAATAGTGGAGAGGGCAGCCTAATTGCATCTAAGGAACTTAGTATAAAAGGACTGCACGTTCCAGTTCAAGACACTTCCCAGAGGACTACAGAGGCGTTCATCAGCCTAAAAGACGATCAGTCGGACAGTATCTCCGCGACTTCACATACAGTTACTCTTCTTCACATAAAGTACATTTTGTATCACGCATACACGTATTATACATTTTATATCCGCTCTAGGTGCTTTTTTAAATCACTGTATTATATTTGTATTGTATTATTAGCAAAGAAACAATTACAAATTCCAACACGGTTAATGAGCCTGTTGCACAGTTGCGCTCAAAGTTGCACAGAGAAGCTTGTACTTTTCAATAAAGGATGAATTTGATTCTTGAAAGATGATTTCGCAAAGTAGCGAATTTGGAGCGCAGGTTCTGTGAAACGACTGTTGCAGGCGAGCGGGCGATTGTCGCGACGGTCCCGACAGAAGCTCTCACGTGGAAGGTATTCGATGGACCGGGGAATGTCGATGGCCGTACGCGGCATGCTTGTTTTCCATAAAACGTGGCTGACGCGAGGCTCCGCTCGGCGTGCTCGCGAAATCCGCGCGGAGCGTGAGGCCAGACAGATGCGTGACACGGCTGTCTGCCTATCGTCTCGGGACCCGTGCATTCGCTTGGGAGCGCGCCGCGAAAGATTATGCAACGCACGGCTTTGGCCTGTGCCGGCCATATGGTGGCGGTACCTTTATATCTGCCGTCGTTATTGGCGCGAGTCTACGCCCTGTGCGCCTCCCGCCCGCGTATTTATCTACTACGCTTTGCCGCTTCGATCGTGGCAATGAGACGCGCGAACGCGAGCGTGCACTCGCCCGCGAACGCGAGACGCAGGTGCGGGGACCGCTTTATCGGAACTCTCCGAGTTACCCGAGGCTTTTATCTCGCCAAGAATTTCTGAAGGGTCTCGCTATGAATTTTCCTGCCATTCGGTCGCGATGACGATGGAAATTCTGCGCGCTGGAATTCGCGAATCCTATGGAACGACGAACGTCTCTGATCGGTGGATACTGCGACGAGGGTTACAGTGCACGCTGTCGGGGTCAAATTCGAACAGAAAGCTGGCCCTTCGTTTTCATTACGGTCCCCGTCGTATCGCGCCGTGCCACGAATTCTTTACACAAAAATAAAGCTCTGCTCGGCTGTCGCGTAATGCAACATTTTGTTGCGCGAGCTTCTCGGTCAACTTTCGGCAGCTCGGATATCGATTCGTGCACTTAGATTTCTACTAATTACCACTGATCAGAGCAAAAGTAAGTCGCAGAAGTATTTCTGAAACAAAATTCGATAACCTATTGATTCGCGTTTAATTTTATTCATTTTAATCGACGCGACATTTTCGAAATTAGCAACGCGCGTGTATTCAGAAAAAGAAAACTTCGACGTTAAATATCTCAAACATTGTTAACCGTCTGCTCCTAAAAGGGGATGCCGTTAGCTTCGGTATTCGAAGTTCTAATCTCGATACTTTTTTTGTTCTCAAAATCTAGAAATCGAAGGCAACTAAATATGTACGAAAGACAAAAATTATCTCGTTCTACCCGGAAAATTGTTATGCATGAAGAAGTGCTTATAAATGCAATTCTAAAGGAAATCATTCTGCAAGGGGTTCGAACAGATTCGCGGCGTTCATGGATCGATAATGAATTTATTTGCTTCGATATAAAAGCTAAATTGGCCGAAATTCTCGATCACGGTAAAAGAGAACGTCGCCCGGAGACGCCCACGACACAATACGTATTAATATTGTGAATCATAAATAGGAGAAACCTTTGGCGGAGCATGGACCAAGAGTTTCCACGATATTTGCCTCATTTGAATAATGCATGCATCCGCGGAGAAAATATGTGTTAAGCCCGCTCATGGTTCCGCAGACATATTGGCGCGGCAACACACGTTCCTCCCGAGTATTTATAGTTATCCGACACAATTCAATATGGCCCTAAAATAATTTCTCCGTGGCAGCATGGTGCCAAAGATTCATGGGTTGTTGTTCGAGGCGCTAGCTTGCCGAACGCTTCAATGATTTGCTAAGCATCGATGACGCAGAGTAGGCGCAGAGTAGACCTTGATAACGATCCGGTTCTCGTGGAATTGATTTCGATTTCGCTTCGCAAGAAATACCGACGTATTGGGTTGGCAACTAAGTAATTGCCGATTTGTTCAATGAGATAAATCGGAGATTGCACTAGATAGACTTCGAGATTCCACTGCATCAAAATATTTACAGATCCAGCAATTTTAGAGACAAATAATGGAAATCGATGGAAACCAATTTGGAAAGCAATTTGGACTGGAAACAGAAGATTCGATAGATTCGACAGAGCTGACGAAATTATAGCACATGTTCCAATGCCTACTATTGGGTTGGCAACTAAGTAATTGTCGATTTGTTCAATGAGATAAATCGGAGATTGCACTAGATAGACTTCGAGATTCCACTGTATCAAAATATTTACAGATCCAGCAATTTTAGAGACAAATAATGGAAATCGATGGAAACCAATTTGGAAAGCAATTTGGACTGGAAACAGAAGATTCGATAGATTCGACAGAGCTGACGAAATTATAGCACATGTTCCAATGCCTACTATTGGGTTGGCAACTAAGTAATTGCCGATTTGTTCAATGAAATACAAAATTTTTTTTACTTCAAATGAAGTTTAATCTGTAATGTATTTTCCATTTTGTTCGATGTCCTTTTGCCATCTCTCTGACAACTTGAAAATTCCACGCTCGTAGAAAGTCTGATCCTTTTCGGCCAAAAACTGAGTTAAGTGAGATTTTACAGCGTCATCGTCATTAAAAGTTTTATCACGAAGGGAGTTGTCCAGGGATCGAAATAAGTGGTAATCCGATGGCGCGAGATCAGGACTATATGGTGGGTGTAACATCAATTCCCAACCAATATCCATGAATTTTTGCCGAGTGGACAAAGACGTGTGCGGCCTAGCATTGTCCTGCTGGAAAATGACACCTTTACGATTGACCAATTCTGGTCGCTTTTCCTTGACCGCTGCATTCAATTTGTCCAGTTGCTAACATTCACGGATAATAAAAAATAACATAATAATAATAATAATTTTATAATATAACATTTACGGATATCATAAAAACGGAAGTGAGAGACATCTATAACTGAAATCGGCAATTACTTAGTTGCCAACCCAATAGATTACGGTAGTTCCTTCGCTGATTCAATGTTTCGCCCGCACAACGTGGTACGAGCGACAGCCGCATCGTCTAATTTATGGTATTTGGGAAAGATCTACTACCATGATCTTCGTGTGACTTATAATGCGAACATTGGATAAATGCGAGTAATAACACAAAGTCGTCGCGGGATAATACAAAAAGTAGATATTTCTTTTACGAAACTTTTTCGTTTCAATCGACGCTGAAACGATTAATTTCACGCGCTATGCTCGTGAAAGCAGGAAAGAATGTTATTAACTTCGCACGGTACCGCAAATTCGAACAAAACAATTTACTGTAATCCGACCACCGACTACACCGTAACGTACTACCGGCAATAAGCTGCTGGCTTTACGGAGACTTTTGACTTTCAGCTAACGCAAGGCTGCATTGCTAAAATCGCTGCGCAATGACTCCGCTGTCCCATTACGCTCGGAGAGGTTGACAAAGCTCCGCGAAGCGTAGCACAGCGAGCTGGCAGGGCGCGTTTAAGATACAAGGATTACTTATCTCGCGCTCATGTTTCCCCGAGGGTTCATCATCGCGGCCCTGCGTGCTTTATCGAGCAAACTTTCCAGCCTACTGCCTTCGAGTCGGCTCGTGGATAAGGGGCAGCCGCGAGGGCTATGCTTTAAACCTTTTGCTGCAATCAAGCTTTTGAAATTCAGCCGCTGCGACGTGTTTACGAGAATCCTCGAAAGTAGGCGATAAAACAGATGCTCGCGCTTCGGCCACGGTTCTATGCCAACAGTGTACGGGGATGAAATTGATACGGCGCTATATTATCCCTGTTTAACGTTAGTAGACCGACAATGTTTATGCAAATCTCGAATTCGTCGTTTTATCGATGTACTTTTGAACAACTAGAACCGAACTACCATAGACTTTTGTTTGCGATAATTGAGCCGTTTATTTTGAATGTGGCATAAGTCACTTTGTTTTTAAGTCGATAATATGTCCCCTTAAATATAACTATAACCCCCCCCCCCTATAAACCCTTAAATATAAGGGTTTGCGTTTTAACATGTTTACAAAAATGTGGATGCTAACTTTCGAGAAGATTTATTTGTATTTGTTATCTCAGGATACTGATATTTTCCTCGGTATAAATAATTTCGTATAAACATTAAAAAATCACCACTTTTCATTACGGTAAAGTGACTTATGCCACTTTCAAAATAAACGGCTCAATTATAGGGTAGCAGCGAAGCCGGTTACTGTGCTGTGATCAATTTGCTGTGCCTTTGGTTTATTTTCGAGCACAATTAACATTATTCTTCTATCAAATAAGACAAATTAAAATGTTTCATTCAAAAATGAACGAAATAAAATAATACAAAATATTTAATATGTCTTACTAGGTTTGTATTCAGGCAATAGTAATTAACTTTGTATTTATCGAATAAAACGGATTAAAATGTTTTATCCGAAAATAAGTAAAATGAAAGAATGAAAAATGCTAACGTTTTATTCGATAACTATAACGTTGATTATGCCCGAAAACAATCCAAAGGCGCAGCAATTGGCGCACCCCACGGCAATCGGCTCCGCTACCCTAGTTCCAACGCTGAGCCATCGCTAGATTCGAGTTTGCGAGTCAACTTACAAACAAATTGTACGTTTAAAGTTACAAGTGCTCGTAACGAAAACGTGAAGAAAAGATAGATAGATAAAGACTATTAAAGGCCAATTATTCGCACAATATATTCTCACAGCAGCCTCCTTAAACGTCGACGACAAAACGTTTTCGTTTACAGTCGTTCCTTCCATAACGAAGATTAGATAATAATTTCCTTGTTCGTCGCGAAACCCGCTACGGGCTTTCACCGCGTAAAATTGATGTCTCCTCGCGAATGGATTCGGCAAATTGAAAGCTACGATAAACTCGATATTAAAGTAGGAAGAGACAAAGATCTCCTCGGGACGATTATATAAACATAAAACGGCTATTAGAGGCTGGAATAGAAACTGTGCGCGCGCGCGCGCGCCATACGGGTGACCGCTAGATAATCCGGCGGCGAACGTTTAAAAACCTTTCAATCCTCCCGTTCGGATAAACCCGCGAACCTCTCCGTTGGAACGAATCGACAAAGCGGACGCGCTTTCTCCGCGAAAGAAGTATCAATCACGCGGCGCGGCCAGAGACCATTAGAGAGTGGTCACGGGATCCACGGGTGATTTACGCGTGCCCGATACACAGGGGTGACAAAAGAGCGCGCTAGGCTATTCAACGGTATAAAAGCTTTCGTTGAACGTCTATTACGACGGAGTAACAGTCGACAATTGCCCCGAACCCTTTTCACCTTGATCACTCCGCGGCAGCCCTACGTTAACGTCCCGTGAAGTATCTTATCCCACGTAGAGACTACAACGCGCGTGTCTTCTTCCTCTTTCACGGCATATTCTTTTTTCCCTTTCCCTCTCTCTCTCTCTCTCGCTCTCTCTTGCTCTCTCTCGTCGTCTCTCTCGCCCTCTCCGTTTTTCGCTCTGTCTTCTGCTCTGCTTCATCCCGCCGTCCCCGCCCGGCAGTGCGTCTACCGCGCGGCGATAAATCCACGTAAAGGGCCCATATAAAACCTGGAGGGAGATCCATTCCTTCGGGGATTTCCTCTAGCCACGAGTGGCCTCACGGGCTCTCCCCCCGGCCCCGCCGGAGCTCCGTCTCCCCATGGTCTCGGGCACCGACCAATCGATACGCGATACCAACTTCCCATGGCGAATCGGTTCTCATGCCCGCGGACCCAACCGAACAGAGTGCCATTATATTCTAGAGCGGAGGGCCCGGAGAGCGAGCCACGCATAGCTGCCGATGGGGGACGCGTGTGCGTGCACTCCTTCTACGGGTAATGGGAAGCCCGACCTAACCCCGTGGTGGTGTATCGGAGAGGCCGCACTTATCGCTGTACAATTTCATCGGCACTTAAAACGTCATCTCGCGAGGCTCCACCTTTTCATCAGCTGCTAATCTCGCGCGGGCTCTCTCTCTCTCTCTCTCTCTCCCTCTTCCTTTCGCCGGATCGGCCGCGCCACGGAACCACCGTCGTCGACGCCCCTCTGCGTCATGTACAGGGTGGACGGAATATTTATGGTGCACGGGGTGCAGCCGGGACCGCGGCGCCGAACTCTGAACACTTTAGAAATCTTGCTTCGGTTTTCACGATTGGAAAATTTATCGGGGCGTCGCGTGTGTGTCGGTGCGAAGTTCCTTCGATCGTTGTGTTTCGAGCTTTGGGCTTTTTCAGAGTTCTCGAGGATGCTCTTTCATTCTCTCGGAACTCTTAATTAACGTCGCTCCTATTTAAAAACGATCGATTGAAATTTCTGTGAGAGATCTATTGTACTTTGAAATTTCTGTCTAAACTCCGAATAAAAATCTAGCAAAATGAAATTTCTATTAAAAATCCATTGTAATTCAAATTTATAATATAAATTTTGTTGTAATTAAATTTCATATAAGAATCTATTGTAATTTAGAATTTCTATTAAAAATCTACTAAGACCGTTGATCTTAATGTAAAAATGTACTAATAATTTCGTTAATTAATATTTTGACTGCCATGCAATCCATATGTGGGCGGTGGAATTATTTGCTCAGATTTATATATTAACCCTTTGCGCTCGAAGCTGTTTCAACTGTAAATCTAAAATAATTTTTCTGGCTTATAGTACTTTTATTTTACATGATAAAGTGCATTTTATGCATATGAAATTGACTCTTGTGACTCACGCAACGGTTACGCTCTTAACAATCTTCTTAAGTCTATACTTTGCTGATATAAAAATTATTTTAGAACGTGACATCATAAATTTTATTGGTGTCTCAGAGTCACCACTCGAGTGCAAAGGGTTAAGATATTATATCTTCCGAATGCCATTAGGATTCGCAAAACGTACGAATGTTGATGATGCAATCGATGTCACGCAACTTAACTTCCAATTTTAATTCGATTAAATAAAATGGTTTCATTTCTGGCCATTTTTGAGGTGGCCGACGCGGTAGTCAGTGTTAAGGAGAATAAAAGGACATTCTTCGATTCCTTTAATGTCTTCATTGTTTGGCATTTCGCACAGTCAATTTTATCATAAGCGTATAAAATCCGCGGTCTAATGGTAACGTGTCAGAGTCGTTGCGATGCTTTCGAACATAATACGCTAAATACAGAATGTTATTCGCTTCATTAAAATGGCACTAAAAGTCAATTTTACTGTCGGCTATTACAGCGATTACTATTTACCCCTTGTCGTGCTTTGCCGAGTCTGAGTCGTGACGGAGATTTCTAGTAACATAACCTGTTAAGTACGAATCTTATTGTCCCTTTAAGTCAGGATAAAACGGCGTTCTCTTGTCATCGATGTTTAAGCGTTCAAATAAATCTAGGCGTACAATAGAATATCAATTTTCTTTTTCTTCTAAGAAACGAGTACAGTAATGTCTCTCTAATTGACGCTCAGATTGTCCACAGAAATGGACAATTTAGGAAGAGAAGATACGATTATTCGAGGCTTGCAGCTCGTTTTTATAATCGTTGACAAATTCGTTACTATAAAAACAAACCGCAAAGCGCGAATAATCGCATCTCCTCTTCCCAAATTGTCCATTTTTGTGTACGATCTAAGCGTCAATTAGAGAGACATTACTGTACTTTTCATTCAACAAGAGCGCGTACACACGTGTTCTCTTCTTATTGCAAATGAAAGTCTGTCGTAACAATTTGTTTTCATAAATTAATACATTTAAAGCTGTACACGTGCTTATATCGGGTCACGAAAATAATATTAATATTATTTACTCTCTATTTCATCGCGAAAGTACCATTTGCAATCAAGAAAAATGTTTCAAAGTAGAAAAATTGAACGCAATACCATAGAAATGGCCATTACATTTCAAATCATTCGACCGAACAAAAATGTAAACGAAGCCATGATCTAATAGCTTCGTAACCAGTTTTTCTAGCAAATTTTTATTGTTCCTTACACTTCGAAGTGTTAACTAAACGTATGTTCTAATAATATGTTCTAATCGTTGCAACTGCGAAGATAATGATACCATATCAAAAAAATTATTTCACCTTTTTTTTATACACATACCGTTCGATGCGACAGACGATAATATACCAAATAATACAATCGTTGTACGCAATTCATACGCGAGGTACGCGACTGATTGCACGCGTCTGAGGCTAATAGAAAATGCAGCGCGGACGTCGCGTCTAATAGCAAGCGGCGATCGCATACGTCCAGCCGTTTGCGTCTGACGCTTGTAGGAAATCCCGCCTTTAACCCATTTGCATTATATGGAAATATGAAAAAAAGGCCTGTATCACCGAAAAATTTTTAATTTATATTTAGGTGTAAAATTGTATAAAAGTAAAAAGAAAATCATTTTTCAGCATTATTTGTTAGAAATCTTGTTCAGTGTGGTAATATTTGAAATATGGGATACATAGAGGCACTTCACAATATTTTCACACTAATTCATTTTTTTCTTCCCACTCGAATTCACTATTCACTATCATCGCTATCGGATCTTCCTTCTCTAATTCGTCTTCTTTTTGCGGCCTAATTTCTTCCGCACTACAATCAGAAAAACTGCTTTCAGATTCCAGAATTCCATCCATTTCTATTGTCAAGGTTACGAATAAGTTTAGCGACTAACAAATTTCAATATGTGCACAGAGCACCGGCGATAGTGATTGCAGAGATAACAAAGTGCGTGTGTGTAACAGTCATCGGTATCGCTGCTTGTCCCTGTGATCTTATACTGTTAGGGAGTGTGTTATTTTATTAATGAAATATTTGGATTCAATACCGAACGCAGCCGCGTATATATACGCTCCGGCGATAGTGACCAGGAAAATTGAACGTATGAACGCTAGTGATCAGGAAAATTGAACGCTACCCCTCATTTTCGACTGTTAAAATAATTGTGGAACACCCTGTATATGAGCCGTTTATTTTGAAAGTGGCATAAGTCACTTTGTTTTTAAGTCGATACATTTAAGGATTTGCGTTTTAACACGTTTAAAAATATGGATGCTAACTTTCGGGAAGATTTACTTGTATTTGTTATCTCAGTATACTGATATTTTTCTCGGTATAAATAATTCCGTATAAACATTAAAAAAATCACCACTTTTCATTACGGTAAAGTGACTTATGCCACTTTCAAAATAAACGGCTCATATACGCTAATGATGCAAATGGGTTAAACGGGAGTTCGAAAGTAGGGTAGCGAGGACCGCCTCCTAAGTATGTATACGGAAAAAGCGTGGTTGCTTCGCTCGGCTCGCCGTAGGAGATTAGCATAAAAAAAGGGAAAGATCGGGCAGCGTAAAACGAACGTCGGACTGCAGGCGAGTCGGTGGCTCGAGAAAGCGATCGCCTCCCGTGACGGTGTCCTAGCGGTTTTCTATCCGTGATTCATTAGCCGAAAAAGAGAAGCCCGAAGAAACCGTACAAACGACGGAGCACTTGCTCCGGTGTGCCCGGGACAGGATCTAACGGGTGCCCTCGGCAAATTGAATCAGCGAGAATTATTTGAATTTCCTGCCACGTGCACGCGCGAGGAATCCTCCGACGGAACACGGACATCCTTCAACAGGAAATTAGCTCGCGCGGCGAGAAGATAGATTCGAGGCGAGAGAGCGCCGTGAACCGAAGCGGTCGACACGCGAACTCGGATTCCCGGGAAGCTGATCGTTTCCGGTACGATAGTGTTGCACGCCCGGCTCCATTTCCTTCGTGTCCCGCGCGTGTCTTAACTAATAACACGCCAATCGGAAAGGAATTGCAGCTCGTGGATGCGGCTGATACTCCCGAAGGATACCACGCCGGGTTTCTAACGAGAACTACACGCGATTCAGATTAATAACACCGGCCGGGGCAGCTGTTCGTTCGGTGCCGAGCGGGAAGTGCCGGAGATAGAACCGGCCGTGTTTTCATAAGCGAATCGCTTAGCCGATCGAAAATGTTCTACATACTTGCGCGGAACAGTCAGTGATTTCGTATTACTGGACTGCGGATGTCTATGCAAATTCCTGTTCTCGTGGACTATTTTCCGTGAACCAGAGCCAGCGAAATATTCGTTCGGCCGGCTAAACGATCCCTCGTGATCAACATGAAATGGCAATGCCATCGATGTTACTTAATGCTTGTTCGAATTCGAAACAGACACGTTGCCGACACGTATTAACACTATGCCGTCCGGTGGCACCACGCTGGTGCATTCAAAAACTATCTGTTGTATGCCGGTGGTGCCACTTTGGTGCCATTTGAAAAAACTGAAATAACATTTGAACTATATTTCTTGGGCGTTAAAAGGCAACAAACCAACTATAGCATTGTGCTTATTTAACTAAGAATTAAGTACGAAAATTCTTGGATGACTTATCTTAATATTAGGAATTTATATTACTGTCATCTTCGAACTTTTTTTTAAAATTAAAAATTTCCAAGCTATTATGCCGGCGTCGAACGAAAGAATCATATCTAAGATCTGCGGACGGCATAGTGTTAATTTTGAGTTAGCTGTTAGTGTCCGTGTGAATTTTGATGCTAATACTATAGAGACCCTTTCATAGGAAATAATTGTATCAATATCTTGATCCAAGCATACGTTGTATTAAAAATGATGGAAAGTCAGTTTTAGGTTCAGTGTGAACACTATGCCGTCCGGTGGCACCACGCTGGTGCCATGCAAAAACTATCTGTTGTATGCCGATGGTACCACTTTGGTGCCATTTGAAAAAACTATCTGTTGTATGCCGATGGTACCACTTTGGTGCCATTTGAAAAAACTGAAATAACATTTGAGCTATATTTCTTGGGTGTTAAAAGGCAGCAAACTGACTATAGCACTGTGCTTATTTAACTAAGAATTAAGTACGAAAATTCTTGGACGACTTATCTTAACCCTTTGCACTCGATTGGTGACTCTGGGGCACCACTAAAATTATTATATCACGTGCCAAGATAATTTTTATATTAACAAAGTTTAGGTTTAAAAAGTTGTTAAAGGTTGTACGAGTTGTATGAGTTACCACGAGACTCAATTTCACACGCATAAAATGCATTTTGTCATATAAAATGGAAATACTATAAGTCAGAAAAATTATTTTTGATTTACAGTTGAAACGGCTTCGAGTGCAAAGGGTTAATTTTAGGAATTTATATTACCGCCATCTTCGAAATTCTTTTTAAAAATCTAAAATTTCCAAGCTATTGTGCCGGCGTCAAACAAAAGAATCGTATCTAAGATCTGCGGACGGCATAGTGTTAACACTTTCGATGTTCGATCTGTAGATGCTACTGGCGAGTGCCACGTTGTCTAATTTGTGGTACGCGGGTTCTCTCCTAATGGTTCCGCGAGCGAAACGAGCGAAGAACGTACAGTTGCCACCTCGCGCACTGCTTCTCTACGTAATAAAAATTCTTTATTATTTTGAGTATGCATTGAACGAATTATTGGCAGAGTTGCATTTCACGTTTTATCTATCGGCAGTTCTCTAATAATTATTTTTAAACAGAAAATCAACAATTAAGAATTCCTTAAAAGATAGTTCGAAAGCCGCAATAAATTATATCGAGCTTCTTTTGAATGCAGTCCAGTTATTAAAAAGCCTATTAATAGGCTTCCGATAAATAAACGGTTGAAATACATACGAATGGAAACATATTTGTTTATTAGTGGGAGAAGCACTGTATTTATGAAAACTTTCTTCTACCATGATCTTTAAATGATTTATGATATAAATGGTGATATGTCAAATGAATGAATTGAATTATTCTTATTACATGCAGTTATAATACTTACAAAACTGAACGTACACCTTTTAAAACGCAATAACTTTTTTAAAATTGGACTAAGTGACTTGAATTTTTTTTTAGATTATAGCGAGGTTAATCTACTAGACGATGACCAAAATGTTATTTTTTTAAATTTTGCTATTACTTGGAACGACAAAAAATTCTCGTTTTTTAATTTCTTTATCTGACGGAAATTTAAAAAATGCCCCTCGCAGATCTCGATAACTTATAAGCGTGCTGAAAATTTTATCGACATCGGTTGACGTTGTTATGAGTTACAATAAATTAAAGATGGCAAAAATCGCAGTTTTATCACGATTTTGTCAGTAATTGTAGATGTCTTTTTAATCAAATCTGATGTTACACTTTTAAGAAGGTTATGACTATCAAGGACGTTAGAATTGTATTCAGGGATGTAGGAACTTGGAGAATGTTCAATATTCGATCTAAAATGCGAGATAATTTAAAATCAACACCAACGAAAATAAGGCGATAGCGTGCTCAGCCGCGTGCACGCATAAACCTCGCGTAACATACAGTTTTTGTGTACCGTGTCGAGCTCAGCTGTTCGTGTTCGACGCGGTAATTCTGGTGAACGAACCCAAAGTGTAAATAAACTAGCGTCAGGTGTTTACAATCCGCGACGTGACGTACGCAAGGGCCACAGATCCGTTATTATTCAGGCCCGGGCGAGTCGCGGCTCGTAAGCCAAATGTGACTCTTCCTCCCTCTAACATGCTCCGTGACTCATCCCCACTACGCACCTTCAAGCATCCCTCGCGCATTCACGCGACACCATCGCTCGCGGCGCGGAGCGTAGTACATATTGTGTATGGAGCTCAAGTAGTGGGGGAAAGAGTGGCTCGCGGCCGAAATGACTCGCCCTGGCCTGCTTTATATAATAATTTAAATCCGTTACCTAATTTTCTTGTATCCCCAGCAGTGGCGGTTGTTAGAGTATTGCCCTAACGGGGGCGCGGTTTTTCCCTGATCTTTGTCTCTTCAAAAATCCTACTCCTTCTTTCTTTTTGTAAATCGTCGACCACAGGCGCGCGTGCCTAATTCGCGTGCCTAATTAAACTTAAATAATTTCTTTTTTAAATAATATAAAATAATATAAATATAAATATAAAATAATAAATAATAACAATAAATATAAATAATATAATATAAATATAAATATAAAATTATATATATATATAAAAATAAATAAATAAATAAATAAATAAATATATAAATATATAAAAATATATATATATAAACTTAAATAATTTCTTTTTTAAATATGTTGGTTATTTAAAACATATGTTTGTCATAATTCTATTAAAAACCAACACATGTGTTTTGAAAAAATGATTTAAGTTTTTCTATATATTATATATAGCAATAAAATCGTAAATGAGTCAAATTGACTCGCTCTGACAAAACTCAGTGTAGATATAATCATTGCGTAGATATATCTTAATTTTATAATAATAATATAAATAAAGATTATCTATATCTTCTGTTTCATATCCTCTAATACAGTTCTAAACGAGAATTAACGTTGAAGCTGCCAAGTTTTGCAAATGACCAGCACGTGTTGCATTATAACAATGACAAGACTCTGGCTTTATTTAAACTTTCCGCCACTTATATTATAATGTAAGCTCGAACGAAGGAATTTATACAATCGTTTCTTAAAAAGATCGTCATAATATCAGCAATTTGAAAATGTAAATTGAGAGACCATTTAATATAATCTAAATAGCTATTTATATAGCTAAATAACAATTTGTGGATGATCATTTCATAACAACAAATGTGCAGCTTGAATATTCGTTCACTGAACAGGTCACCTTACGATCCGAATGGAGTTCGTAAATATAATATGAAATCTTAAAAGTAATACGAAAAAACAGCAGCTACATGCTCCCTCTATTAGACTTTTTCACGGTAGTCAACATTCCGGATCAATATGTGCATAAGCGACGTATTCGAAACGCGCGTGTGTCAAGCGTTCGTCAGTTCTTTATGCAGTCAGGTATGCGGTCGAAAGAAAAAGGAGATCTCGAAGCCCCGAGTTGACCGTAGTCGCGCGGGCGCGCGCGCGCGCGCGCGCGGATCGCCTCGAATTTCAAGGTCACCCGTTTTCTCCGCGGCGGTATCTTGATCGAGCGATTAGGCAGTCGGCGAACCGATCGTCCGCTGACATTTTCCCAAGATACATAACACAGAGTGCCGCGGGGCCGGCTTATCGACGGATAGATCAGCCTTTAGACTCCTTAGAGTGTTAAATGACGTGTGGTATCCGTAGAATCTGAAGCCCGATCCGCGATCATCTCTCCCCGCGGCTTTCCTCCTCTTCGGTCGCCCTGCTCGCCACCTCCGCTCCCGGCCGTGGTTAGTCGTAGTTCGCGCAAGGGTCTCTTCTTCTTCTTCTTCAGGATCGCCGGTGCACGCGTGTGCATACGCGTCCGCACTTATGCGCGCCTGTGTACGGGGCCCGCGTTTTGATCGAAGGCGCGTATAAGCAGGCGGCCGAGGGCCTAGCGGAATGAAGATGTGCGCGCAACGGCGGCTGGCACCATGCAATCGCAGGTGGTCAATTAGAATCCGCGTTCTCTCGCACACCACGGTAATCGGGGCCTTTACAGCTACCCTTTTTTTCCGCATTTATAATTACGAGGCCTGCGGCTCCGACCGTGCGCGCTCCGTAACGATCCACGCCTTCCTTTTACCCGGCCCGCATCGCACCCTCCGCCCCTACCCCTACCCAGCCCGCGCCCACTTCTTCGCACGCTGTAACTTATACCGTTTCCTCTAAGCTAGGGTAGCGGAGCCGGTTACTGTGGGCTGACCGATCCCTCTGCCTTTGATTCGTTTTCAGGCATAATCAACGTTACAGTTATCGGATAAGACGTTAGTATTTTTTATTCTTTTATTTTATTTCGTTTATTTCTTAATGAACAATTTTAATCCGTCTTATTCGATAAAGGTAATTATTGTCTGAAAACAAACCCATGGCACAGCAATTAGTCGCCCCACAATAATTGGCTCCGCTACCTTATTTTCGCGCATAGAATTACGCCTCTGTTACGGCCAGTGTTGCCGGTTAAAACCTTTTTTAAATCATTGTTTCTACGTATACCGTTCGCTATACGGTACTGTGTAGTTTAAGAAAACAATGCTCGATAGAAAATACCAAGACAATGTGTCCTCTCAGTTTGAACTAGCGGTCTGACGGTTTCCGAACAACAGACTGTGCTGTTCTCAGAACAGCAATTCGATCATTTGTACGCTAACTTTGCGTACAATGATCCCAGGTGTCGAGTGTATACATGTACAGAATGTCCCGTTCGAGTGCGAACGGCGGAATATCTCAGAAAGGGTTCGAGTTATTAAAAAAGTGTTCTTGCAAATGCTGTTTGGTGTGACGGGGCAGATTGCCTGGTGTTAATACCTTTTTGTGGGTGAAGTGGTAGAGGAGATTTCGAGATCATGTTATTTTTAAAAAATAGGATCATGTGTTTTTTGCGGATATAATAGCGAGTCTCGAAACTAATTCAGCGATCTGCTATTTGGGCGTGATTGCGTGTAATAAATTTGGATCATAAATTAGAACGATCGAATTCAGTGGCGATATGTATGGTAACAGAAGGGATGCCAGGGAATCTGCCACAATCTACGTGAAAAGTTCGATGGCCGATGAAAATTAAAATCGTTCTAATTTATGATTTATTACGTGGAATGGCATCGGTGTACCTTGTTCGCTTTCACCTTTGACCTTCCTCTTCCCTCCCTTCGTCATTTTTTCCCTTTTTTCTTCTCTCTCTCTCTCTCTTTCTCTCTCTCTCTCTCTCCGTCTGCTCGTTTCGCAAACCCGTTTATTTTCTAACGGAATCCTGTCTTCCATTCTGCCGAGAGAAAAATTTTCAATGAATCTCCACTTCGTCTCCCCCCCCCCCCCCCCCCCCCGCGACCTGCTACGGGAACCCTGCAGCGACCTTAGGGATAGACCGGCTTAGGGAGGTCGACGATGCGAAGAGAGTGAGAGAGAGAGAGACCCGTTCGCGGTCCGGATTGCAGCGGCCGATAGTAACGCGTCGAGCGCTTTCGTTTTTGTACCGCGCGCTGATAGGATCGCGTGAATGGATGAGGGGTTTATGGGATAGGGGGAAGAGTGCCGAGTAAGCTGGACCCCCCTATAACACGCGGCATGCGTTCTGATTTATGCGAGTCACACAGCTCGTGCGAATATGGGTTACGTGGCGCGAAACACGTGTTTATGTAAGACGCCGCGGTTCATTGTGATGGAAAAAAATAATTAACACGGCGATGCAGCTATTTCACTTCGACGAGGAATTATTACGGCGCACAGTGGTATCTTTTCCCAAGCAGTTGGCCAAAATGCAATTTCGAAAGTGTAGCAGCGTAAACCTGATGTAGTTCGTACACAGTGTACATATAATTATATAATAAATTTGTTATATATTATTATTTTTACATCGAGTCTATTTGCGTATATATTTATAGGTCTGAACCATATATAATTAAATCATATTAAAATGTTTATATCTGTGCTGTACATATTTCGAAGCATTACTTAACATTCTTCAAATATGGTTATTAACAATGAGAGCCGTCAAAGTTGACGATTCTCGTGCTTTGTAATTAAGCTGAGGTTTACCCTTAATCCTTTATATTTTTCCTTATTCCTTATTGTTATCTCTTTTTCAATTTTCTTTCCATTATTTTTTCCTTATTCTTCCAACGATATATCGTTGTTCGGCTTCGCTTTAGAGAATGTTGTTTCCTTAATATTTTTAACGAAAACAGATTTATTTCTGAATTTATGTTCCTTCTTAATTTCGCTAATTATAAAGCTGTTGAAACGAACACCATCGTATCAAATGTTATATTCCAACGATATAATTATAGCCAAATATCGGAAAATTATCGATATCCAGAAAACTATGTTAAAAACAAAGCTTGTGTTATCGGTGTCTGATTTTCCGTTTTGAATTTTGCATTTCTGCCGACACATTCAAATTCAGCTGTACCTCGTAAAACACGGGAGCACCGATATTCGTCAAAATTGCACGAAGTTACGAATCGTACTCAACTTTATAAGAAACGGTACCATTGTGGGACGTCGCGTGGTTTGCTCGAAGTAACCGGTACGATCGCTGTCACTGTTGACTTGTTTCCTTTTTACGCGCTTTCGTATCTTGATATCTCGAGATTGCATCTTGTCTCGGCGTGTTGTGAAAATGCATATAGAAGCGAAAACCATGTACACAGAGCCCTTCTACAAACAGCGTTGCAACATTTGATCCGTGTTGTGCAAATCACTGTCATACGGCCGTTGTACGCTGGATAGATTGATGGATAAGGAACAACACGTCAAAGCACGGCAAGTGGTTAAAAGACAATGCGCTCATTCATAATTCGATGCAGAATATCCTAAGAGTGTTTTCGAACTAAATGTATATCCGATACGACGCGGCTCAGAGTTTCATCAAAATCTGCGATGTGCGATCTCCCGCTCCCCCTCAAGATCACTATTGCGATCACCAACATATACACACACGCACACATACGCACACACGCGCGATCGTCGCGCGTCAGTCAAAGTCGGCTGTATCGGCTGAATCGCGTTCATTATGTAACTGCATGTGCAGTTATGACGGTTACAGTTATCATGCGGCGGCACTCTCGATTTTGCTAGGGGAATTCACTCTCGTTGAATCGAACGTAACTCGCGCTGAATTTTCAAATGGTGCTGTAACAGTTGCGCGAAGTGTGCGATCGCGATCGCGATCGCGCGCGACTGCACGCGGCCGATGCGCACGAGCGATCGCAAAACGGCCTTGCTCGATCGCCGCGGACTGGTTACCCTGCGCACAGAACCAGATCGCATTCAGCCCGGGCCCGGTTGCATGCCAGGCTTTAAATTTCACTCCGGTAAATCTTTCATTTCGACCGTATTAACGATTAACGGCATCGGCGATCGTTTATCGATCGGCCCCGAACCGGCCGACCGTGACGTTCTTAATCTTGCTCAATGACCACCCCGGGCTCGGTTTTCGGACACGCGGATGTTCGCACAGAAACCGCAACCCGTTTCCAGCTTTTTCAACTTCCTTTCCGTCGACGGCCATTAATTACAATCGCCGCTCTCACCGTAGCCATTCGCCAGAGACTTAGAACTTCCAGCGATCGATGCTTTGCTGCTAAACCATTTTTTTCTTTTCGATCGCTTCGCGCTTGCGCAACGAGCCTTTGATACTTTTATAGCATCATTTTCTACTGTTAAAAGTGCCGTTTAGGCTGATCGGTCTTCTTATCAGGAAACGAAGATTTTTGAAAAGTTTTGTTGGGAAATCGTATAATTACGATGCTCTGTAGAACATCTTGACATTCTTCGACTTTCTTTCGGTAATCATGATTTATGTATTGTTGTAAATTATTGGAATCGCGTACAGAAAATTGTGTTATCAACATTTAAGCCATTCTTGCGAACATGTATAGAAATTCATTGTTCGTCCCTGTGATCAGAATTTGGCGAAAGGTGATCTAATTAACGGTTATAACACGTTAGATAATATAACTAATTTATAGCAATTGGGCAAAGAATAATCTGGCTAGCGATTATCGATCACAATTCGTTAGTTGTTGTAAATTATTATGAATCAGCTACGAAAATTAACTAGTTTTACTAACTAGTTATAATCATTGATCAGACTACTTTTTGCCCAATTCTGCTTGCGATTATGCATTTCTATACTGCACAGTCTTGTAAATTATTTTTAGATTCTTGAGTACATGTATATTGTTTGACACAAACATTGTAAGACGTTGGAAGCAAAATAAATGAAAAATTAATCAGACGCTGGTTGCACGAAACGGGATCTGAAATGCGTGCAGGAATCGAGGTTGCGCAACGAAAGAAGTGACCAGTCGTTTAATCGTTCTCACAGTTTCCATTTTCCGTCGTTTCGAATGCAATGAACGAGAATTCCGCGCGGAAAACGAGGTTCTACCGTAGCGTTGCACGTATCTCGAACCAGATGTTTTGTGCTAGTTTCGTTTAATCCTTATGAATGCGAGACTCGCTCGAATCAACGTTAGCTTCTAAGAATGACAGATACGAATTTGGCGAAGCACGAGCAATACGTTCACCAGGAAATTGAAGCATTGCCACATACCAATTACTAGGCAAAGTTTGTACACGACCGATTCCGTGCGGAGGGATTTGCAAAAACCGAGCGTAATTAGCGGAGTACGTCACGCTGCGCTGTGAAACTGTGGGCGATAAACCGTCGAGTAAAAACCGTTGATTTCTATCTCGGGCCACAATAGCGAAATAATCAAGATAAAAGTTTGATATCGTGTTCTGTGTTCGCGAGTCACGTGGACGGTCCCCGTCGAAGCCTGAATTCTGTGTTCCTCGACCGAGACAAGTTCTTTCGGCGAGTATTCGTCGGAAATAAGGCCGCGTCTATCAGATCGGAACCACATGCGCCGTTTAAATCACTTTTTCGTGACTTATTCGAGCGCCGAGGGCAGAAACGGTCTTCGGAATATTATCAATCACGCTCGAACATTACGTAGCACCGGGCGGAGAACTAGCTCCGAGCTAGGAATGTCTGTCCACTTCCTCCATTCGCCGAAAAACCGAGTAAATTATGATGTTAAGTCCGATTGGCCATAGATCCGTGACGGCGTAATGGCAAACCGAGAAAGCCGCGGCCCCGGCAAATTAGAATTTTAACGTCGATCCGCGTCGTGATCCCTCGCGTTTCGATCTCTATACGTTTAGAAAGTTCTGACAGCGCCGATCACACAGTTCGGTATCTGTTCAGGCTTGCGCGCGCGACCCACAACCACAACCTGCCGCGAATTGTAACTTGCTAAATACTTCCGCGGATTACTGGCATTTTCTTGATCCGAGCAATGAGCCGGCAACTTTTGCTTCTACAAAATGGCGAGCGTATTCGCGGCATGTTTCTGCGGGCAACGGCCTCTTGCACAATAGTATACTAACTCGTAATTAGACTGCGAATGTTCGTGCGCTCGGTAGATCTGTATTTGCGAAACTCGATAAACTACGTGGTCCGACAAAAAAAAAGAAAGAACAGGTTCTATACCGTTCGTGACGACCATCGGTCGTCATTCAGCACAGAAATATCAGACCTGCGCGAATTGTAGCGAAAATAAGAGATAACTGTTTCAAATAATTTGTTTCTTTTATTTATATTATATTACTAATTATATCGATTATATCATATTACGACAAATATCAGATTAATTATATGATATTTATATATATAATATTTATAACATATATATATATATATATATATATATATATATTTATTATATGATATTATATATCATTATATGATAATAAGTTCATCCTTCGGAGATTTTTGTCTGGATCTATCCGGAAGATCGAAGAGGATTTTTCTTCAGAAAAATGTTCTTTACTGTAGAATTATTATTTAACATAGTTGGTTCGATTCTTCTATCTTGTAGAAATGGCAACGACGATGTTCTCCAGTCTGTTAGATACACGTGGCATGGTTCTTTGAAATATTGTAAAATATTGTAATTGTGAAGCTTTATGTGACGTTAGAAGAAAAAAACGACGAAACAGAATCTTGCAGTTGCAATTGAACAATCTGATAAAGTTAGATTCCCATTTTTCTTTTCGCTTGGGAGTTATTCGATCGCTTTGATTCCCTCGTTAGAAACTTCGCGACGTGTCAAGTAAAAATATGAATCCAGCAGAGTAATGCTAAACGGCCTTGGCGCGTTTCATCGTCAAGTGGTCGACGAGTTATTGCGAAACAGACATTTTGCACGCTGTCTCTAGCGGATGGTTGCTTCCGTGCCCGAATCTCTCGCCGCTGTCTGTTGCGCAAGACTATGCAAGTGTCAGAGAAGAGAACCTCGTAATACTGATTTATTTCAAATTAAATGTTTCCGAATTACGACAAATTTTATTACATTGTAAAGATAATTGATAATGTCTGTATGAACAGAAGAAAATCGTTTAAAGTCTCGTCGCAACGAATTCTAGGGACAGTCATAAACAATTTCCCTCTATCAATCCGAACTAATTAAGCGTAATCGCAGAAACAAGCTATTGTAACGATCTCAGTTTCTGACACTCGTCGCACAGTGATTTGGGAATTCGCTTTCTGTGACAAAGATTATTTTAGCGCTGCTTCAATGTTCGAGATTATAGTATGGTAAGTAGGTCGTTGAATTCATTTGGACGCCAGCTATAATATTATCAAGTCAAATATACAGGGTGTCTCGAAAATGTCTCGCAATCCGGAAATGGGAGGTTCCTGAGGTCATTTGAAGCAACTCTTTCCTTTGCGAAAATTTTCTCCGAGGCTTCGTTTACGAGTTATTAACGAAAAACAGTGACCAATAAGAATCGAGTACGGCTGACGGGAGGTGGCCGAGCCAACGGCGCCAGCGGTCGTGGCTCCGCCGGCTCGCGCCTAATGATCTCGCCTCTGATTGGTCACAGTTTTTCGTTAATAACTCGCAAACAAAGCCGTGGATTGCATTTTCGCTAAGTAAAAAGTTGCTTCAAATGACCTCAGGAATCCCCTACTTTCGGATTGCGAGACATTTTTGGGACACCCTGTATACATATATTAATATTTAAAAAATCCAGATGATCAGCATTTTTTATAATAGACAAATTGTTGTTGGCGTTTTTATACTGTAATTTGTAGAAAAGTGAATGCTGACCAACTTTTGTTGGAAAGATTTTTTTCGCCGGATCGTCGGAAATGTCTAAGAAGTCGTGGTTTGTTTTGAAATTGCATAGGAGCGATCAGTGACGAGCGCGTTTATCGCTCGACTGCTTGCCTAAACATCGAATATTGTTGGCTGCTACAGTAAATTCTCCCTAGAATACCAAATTTCGGGTTGCCGTGAATTTCCCTGTGCTAGTCCTACGTCTACGTAATTTATTGCGACGTCGATGTTAAGGGCCGACGCAGCCAGTCAAGCGTGTAATGCGGCACGCGACGCGGCTCCTATGATTCGAATTCCCGGAAGACAACACAAATGGTCTGTTTGGGTGTGAGTCAAGTAAATAAAACTGCGGGAGCTACAAGATACGCGGTAGGTACTAGGTACGCGATCGTCGAATTGGTGACGTGTGGCCTTCGAATTGCCTTCGAATCGTGGTAAAAAAATTAGAAATAAAAATGTTAAGTCATCGTTTTTGTTATAGCATTCATACTAATGTACACCGGCATGCTTTTTTTGCCGACTGCCTCGAGTTTCGTTCTTTCTCTCTTTCTCTCTCCCTCTCTCTCTCTCTCTCTCTCTCTCTTTCTCTCTCTCTCTCTCTCTCTCTCTCTCTCTCTCTCTCTCTTACAAGGTATCGGCACTATAAAAATTGTAAATATTTGCTAAAATTATTCTGTATGCGAAGGTAGGAAGAGGTTGCACCTAAACTCGATATCCTCTTTTTAGCAATTGTTTAAGCTTTCATATAAAAAAAGATCCGGGGCTTACAACTCTATTTTTTCTTTTTTAAATTGTTGTCAAAGTTTGACATTTTATCAATTTGACGATACTTGCGTATGGATTAAAAAAATGACCGGATCAGTTTTCTAATATTTTATAGTTGGCCTTCAAACGTTTAATTTTACTAATTTATCTAAAACGAACAGTATCTTGGATTTTGGAGCTTCAAAGAATCATCACTTTATAGCAGAAAATTTGATTTTGCTATATTGAACGCGAAAAATTCGATTCCGAACACAGAAAGCGAATTCCCAGACCTCTGCGCGTCGTATCGCTCACGTTTTTTTTTACCGCTTCGCGTTATTAATCGAATTAACTCACCGTGTCGATAGTCATTAGCAGTATCCTTTGATCGTGCACCGATCGGACCACATTCGAGCTTGTATAAAATTGGAAGCTTCAGCCGAAGTTTCAAACGCGCGACGCTCGATACAGGAAATCAGTGGCGACGATTATCGATTTATTTGCATGCTGGCTTGCGCGCCAACAGTAGTCGGTAATTAAATAAACATCGACGCGACGATTAAAAGCCGGATCACCGTGGCTGTACACGTTCGAGCGAACGTAAGGGACCGGGGTGGGGTGGGGGTGGGGAGGGGAGGGCGGTAGGCACGCGGAATTTTTCGCTTATCTGTAAAGCCGTCGCCGCGGAGGGTTGATTTTTCATCATGGTCGCACGATCGAACGGTAATTGATACTATTAAGTGAGCGGCTCGCTTATTACAGCGCGACGATAATGTATCCACAACGCGACCACCCTGCAGGGAATCTTGAATAATTATATTTTCCATAGGCGGTGATAATTACAGAATACCGCTGGCTAGTGGAACGAGAGTCTGCTGCGTTCAGGGCCGCCGTTGCAGTAAACACTGTGCCCAGGGCTTGCGAAAAATGCAGGCTCGGTAATAGAACCGTAAAACCAATAGCAATTTTGAAAGTATGCGTATGAAATGTCGTCGTGAAGATAGAAAGACGGTTGAAATATTTTTCCTGGACGGCGATTCTTTTCCACGTTATTCAATCGCCGCGGTCTAAAACCCGTATTAACCTCTTGCGTTACGACGAGGCGGATGAAGATTTCATACGTAATTAGACTTTATGGAAGAGATACCAATTGTTCGATTTCACTTGCCCATTTTTGCCACAAGTCCGTGAAATCCGCACTCTAATTACAAGAAGCTGAACGTTGATCTCGATGTGTGGTAGGTACAAACGCGAAACAAAACTGCTGTTCTAGGATTTGAAATCCTTAACTATCACGCCTGCGTGTGTCACGGCACGCTAAATTAACCGTTTGAGTCCCAGGGATTATTCAGAAAACACGGTCGAAAAATGCCGATCAGCGTGATAGCGCTTGTCTTAATTGATTGCGAAGAGAATCAAGCGGCGCGATAGCGCTGATCAAGATTGACAAACAAAACAAAAAGAAAAAAAATGGAAAAAAGCAGCTATGCGATGTACGTGCGTCCCTAAAGTTTGATCGCGACAATAGATCTGAACAGCGCGATCGCGCTGCTTGGGACTCAAACGGTTAACAAAAGATACTTTTGAGCCGAACTTCATTAAGTTCGAAACGATGTTCTCTGTGCACGAATGATGCCAATTTTCTTTCGACAATCGATTCAAGACAAGTTCAAAAATTGATTCGCAATTCTGGCGTGACGCATATATATATAATTAGACTTTATGGAAAAGATACAAATTGTTCGATTTTACTTGCCCATTTTTGCCACAAGTCCGTGAAATCCGCACACTAACTACAAGAAGCTGAACGTTGATCTCGATGTGTGGTAGGTACAAACGCGAAACAAAATTGCTATCCTAGGATTTGAAATCCTTAACGATCACGCCTGCGTGTGTCACGGCTCGCTAAATTAACAAAAACTACTTTTGAGCCGAACTTCATTAAGTTCGAAACGACGTCCTCTTTTTCCATCGAATTTTCCATCGACAATCGATCGAAGACAAGTTCAAAAATTGATTCGCAATTCTGGAGCGCCGCATATAGGCAAACGTGCGTCGAAGGGTTAATGGACCAAAGTGTTAAACGAATTACCACAATCTATATATTTTTATATGCTTGTCCTATGAATATACAGTTCGAGAAACCATTCGGTAGATCGACAGGGGTAGCGTTCGAAGAGCAAACTGGGGTGTCCGGGCGACCGCTGTCGCGAAGAGGATTCCCGTGAAACAAAAAATTGCATAGTCGGCGGCCTTGGCGGGTCCAGAGGGGAGCAAAGGGTGGCTGATGGGCGGAGTCATTAGAAAAGTACCCGGGGCGT
The DNA here is from genome assembly GCF_051020955.1 of Megalopta genalis. NCBI lineage: Eukaryota > Metazoa > Arthropoda > Insecta > Hymenoptera > Halictidae > Megalopta > Megalopta genalis. Next base: position 31,550,995 of record NC_135016.1, read on the forward strand.
ACAAGTAGCGTGATGTGTCCCTTTGGATGACGGAGGCGGAGAAGCGAGAGGGGTTGGCTGGATAGAGCAGCCTCGGCGGGGGATAAATATCGCGAGGGAGGGCTGCGCGAAAGGGAGTGAAACCGAGTGGTGAGTGGACGGGCGCAGCAGACCCTCTGCTAAGATAGTGCTTACCCGAGGAAAAACAAGTGACAGGCGTTGTTAATTGGCAGCCTCTAGATGGCAATTAAGATTAATAACAAGCCAGCAATCGTCGGCCGCCGATGGCCGGGCGCAGCGGCGCGCGCACGTGTGCGCTACACGTTTATGCGATGGGGGCTAGGCACCGACGACCGCGTTATAGTATCGGTATGCTTGGACGTGAGCGGCTGCAGGAAGCCGGGACAGGTAACTTCGACGATAATAATATCATACATGCGAACTCCGAGGCACGCAGCCTGCCATACGATCGGATATACTAATGAGATAAACCGCACAATTGATTCTTCTTCTTTTTTTTCCCCCCTCCCCTACGTTCGATTTTTCTTCTTTATTCCTGTACCCTCTTCTTTTAACCTCTTACCCTGTAACATCGTGTTAGGTTCGTTATAAATAGACCGCGGATTTTACGCGTTTATGGCAGAAGTGGTGTTCGATGAAATGCAAAAATCTCTGAAGATATTAGAAGAATTTCAAAATATTGTTGCGTTATTGTTAATATATCGAAACTATATTGAAAGGAGAAGTACATTTTTAACCAACCCCAATTGCTCGCGATTAATAGAGAAAATTCTTTATTTTGCGAAGTGTGGATGTTGTTCACGTTTTTGCAATCGAAATTAAATTCTGCTTTTCTATCGTCAACATTGAAACATCGAACGAAAGGTTTAGCATACAATAAACACAAGTTTTTCTTCTTGTGAAATTTATTAGTGACAAAGGAGTGCTAATCAACGTTAATTTATATAACTTAAAACTACTCGGCAAACGTTTAATAAAACTGAATTTACTTTGATGCATGAAGTAAGATGTGGAAATTTAAGATCCACGGTCTTCTCGGTGATAAAAGGCGAACAACATTTTCAATAAAAATCCTCGGACTGATTATCTATACTTTGCAAGTATATCGTTGCAAAATATAAAACTCGACGCTTTAATGTCGAGACATTTTTGATTAGCCCTTTGCACTACGATTAGCATTTAACACTGCTCTGTTGTTAGTAATTTCTCTACTAGAATTAGATAATTAGATAAGGGAAGAATTCAATTTTGCTTCGATTCAGAAGAAATAAATATCATTCGCATTTAGTAGATTACGTATAAAATGTCCGACACCGATTTGACTCGTTGCCATAGTTCCAGGGGTGAAGTTTATAAACTGAAATTCTGAATTTCCTATGCAGTCGATGATGCAGTACTGGGCGTGTCACTCTGACAACGGTCGATTGTGCACTACCGAGCTCTGCAGATTTTCAGAATGCTATTTATTAAGGTAGAGGTAATAAAGTTCAGCAAGGCGCTCGCTGTTGCTTTCAAAATCACTCTCACTCGGGGGAAGTTCGCCTTGAGACAGTCTCTCTCACTTGTCCATCGTTCCAGCGGATCGCGCGAGCCTCTCAATTTCAATTCCTCCCAAAATGGGCACATCCAGCTCTTTGTTTCCCATTTTGGCTCCTGGTGGAACATTTTGTCATGGTTTGGAAATAGGTCGAGGCCGATGTCTAGCTTAAACCAGTTTAGATGGTCTGTCCTTAGATCACAGATATCATTGCAATACAGTGAGAAACATGGAGAACGTGAAGTAAAACTTTGATTTCGTATTTAACGAACCTAAATCTATTATTATTTAATCTTAATCCCATCCTCAAGGTCAAGAAATGGACCTGGTTTACAATTTCCAAATGCTCAATCTACACTCATCCTTCCATTCTTTAATCTGCTTTTAATTTTTTCTAACCTATATATATATATAGTAACCCTATCATTATTACATATTTTATATCTACCCTCTAAGCAATATCTATTAGAATTATCTAAATTTTCGCATCTCTTCCTAGCAATTAATTCCTAATTATTTCTCTCACCGCTTACAATCAGTTATTTCTGCATATATAGCCGTTATATAGCATGTAAAACATTCAGTTTTACACATATCTACTATCGTATCCTAAATCTTATGCTCTATTAAAATGCACTTGTCTTTGTAAACCTGTTACATATAATATAGCTTTTTTAATATACTATTTTAATATATATATTTGAAATTGAAGATGCATATATATTTATATATCTTATATATATATAAGTATTATATATAACAGATTTATAAAGACAAGCGCATTTTAATAGAGCATAAGATAATATATATATATAGCATATATAAATATATATGCATCTTCAATTTTCATTGAAAAGCAACGAAAGAGGGAAATTTGAAGCTGAAATTGATTTTGCAAAATCATCATTTACCGGCGATCCCGACGCCGTTATTGCTATAAAATTAATATCACTGTCCAAGAAAGTTTTTCCCTTCCACGGCGAAAGTTATTTACGAGTGAACCCAATATCGCCGGACGATTCGATTTCGCAACGGTTGAGCAACCAAAGAAAAGAAAAAAATGAAAAAACATTCAGTAAAGAGCGGTGCATCACGCCACGGTTGATTTATCCCCGTGTCCGGTTGGTTTCTATCCTGACAATGTTGCACGCGCGACACGTGGCGGGGGAACAGTGTAATTTAAAGCAATAAAGAAAATCACGAAATCCGAGAGCCGCGAAGAGGAACGCGCGTACAGGAAAACTCGCCGCGCGGCGTAAGTAGGATACGGCACACCATAATGGCCGGCTCGGCCGCAATAATAATGATCGATCGTTGCATAATCAATAGGTTACGCAATTTGCCCCGATAATCCCGGCGAGCCATGAATGACGAGCACACGGGGCACCGTGTAACGATCCCTAATTATCCGTGGGCCCCGTGACCAGGCGCCGGTCAGAGGTAGATTCTAACCTAGATGTGAATTTATGTTGGCCGGGCCTCGTTAATGCTTGAGTTGCAAGTATCCGTTTCTCGTGACTGCGATATTAAACCCTCGAAAAGAAGAAGACGCGGGGGGAATCGAGCGCGAAACAAAAGCCATCGGGCCTTGACCTTGCTTCAAGGAATTTAACTGTGGACTAGACCCACTTTTTCAGGGTTAATTAGGCAAATATTCTGATTTGGATTTTGATCTTCGATCGAGTGGTAGCTGAGAGGCTAACGAGTAGACTAAGCGGACTTTTAATTTATTTATTTATCTATTCGTGGTAAATAGTCAGAGAGAAAGCAATCAAAGAATTTAATATTACCGTTGCAAATATATAATAATATAATGTATATAAAATCATGTCACAAAAATGAGTAAATATATATGTAGCTCCAGCATTTTGCAATTAACGAGGACAATTTTTCCATGGCATAAGAATTCGCGGTGTAGCTACGAGTTGCAAATAATTAACGACCTTCCGACCAATAACTAAGAAATCTGAAGACACTACTTTTTTGGTCATTCCAAAGGATTACAGTTTAGTTAATTAAAATAATCTCAAGATTATCGATATTATTGAGATTATCCCGAATTTGGAAGTTGTTGCTTTTGAAAAATTGTGCGAATATTTTGTACGCTCACTGTACCTGTCTCACGAAGTTCCAGAGGGGAACACGTTTATATGCATGTATACGTGTAAGCGCTTACGCACCGTGGTGTCTCGACCCTCCAAATGTGGGCACATATACATCTCACTGTATTTTATCTTCCCCTTTATCGTTTTACACTCAACAATCCACGCATTTTATCACATCGCATCCTCTAAACGTTAAACGTTTATGACCGATGAAAGCGAACTCGTAATAAATTCTTTTTACACCTGAGATACGATCGAACGCGCATGTTACAGACATTTCTTCCATAACCATTGTGTATTATACATGGTACTACGGTTACGTCGTTTGAGATACAACCAGGACAAAAACCTCTCTCTTTTCTGTACACAATTAAAAGAAGTGTCCAGTTTCTTGCGATTCGTCGGATGGACTTCTTCTTGAAAAAAAACTCTTCCGTATCTTTACCAATGTTTTAATATACGAGATTAGTTAAATGGTCTTGGAACGTTCAAAATAGATGCTAATCCGATTATGCGCGGGATTATAATATTATATATTATAATTATATATTAATTATATTATAATTATATATTAATTATATTATAATTATATATTAATTATATTATAATTATATATTATAATATTATATATTATAATTATATATTATAATATTATATATTATAATTATATATTATAATAAGGCGGGGAAGTGGGGGAGAGGTGGAAATTTTCTAGTTGACAGAACAGTTTTGATATACAAATCGTTTTCATTGGTTCGGCTGCATTTTTTTGATAACTGAAATTAAAATACTAAAATGGTGAGGAATTATTTAAAAAATGGTTTCTTAATTGACTCGATAGGAGAATAGCTAATAAATGCATGAATCTGCGTAACCTAATTATTAGACACAAGAAAAGCTTCCTTGATCAACTAAAAGATTGTTTATTGTAAAAAGAAAATGAAAATGCTATTAGATTATGTTAATATAAACGTTTTTTAGCACTGTAAAAATCTGCGCATGCCATAAATGCATAAAGATCCGCGGTCTATTAATAACTATACTTGCGAATCTTATGCATTTGTGGCATAAGTTCGCGAATTGCTAGAAAACGAGCTGAATCGGTACCGAATTTTGTTATCATTTGAGTGCGGATTTTATACATTTATGGCAAGATCGAGCCGTTGCATATCAAAATAATAGAAATACTAAACGAATTGAAAAATGTCAACGTATCATTTCCAATCTATTCGAATTAATCCAACAAAGAAAAAAAACTTTCTATTTAAATTCTATTCGTTGTACTTGACGCGGACAGTTATAATTTTGACAAGAATGACTACGTCATATCTTTGTACTATGTGTAAATTATTAACGTAAATGCAAAAAGAAATACGTTTCCATCAGGCACTCACGTTTCTTGCAATGAACATAAACAATTATATAACATTTTCCATAAAAATCCGCGGTTACCGTTCTATGTTCTCCAAACATAGTTCGTCGCTTGGACGGTCTAATTTCGATTTAGTCGATCTAAGAAACGCTCGCAGATTTTTCTGAAACAAACAAAAACCGAAAGAAACGCGCTGGATACATCGATAACGGAAATTCGGTTCGGCGAACGATCGAATTTGTTATTTGGTCAAGTGCACGGGACGAGATCGCAGCTTTCTTCTTCTGTCCGCGAAATCGAGAGGGCTGGCCCCGCGAAACAGGTTGACATTTTGGGGAAGAGGGTTTCGTAACCGGGGTCCGATCCGGCCGCGGCGGTGCTCGTTTCGGGAAACGAGAGGAGCACGGTCGGTTGCGCAACCAATCAACCGTATTTCGCAACGTGTTTAACACTAAAGGCTCCCGTGGCCGCGACGAGGAGAGCGTGGGCACACGCAAAAGTATACCGATATATTTCGTGAGCCCACGCGTGCTCGGGCTCGCGAGAGCGACATTCCTTTCGAGATGGAGCCCCGGTCAGCCGGCGGAGAGACAAGTTGATGCCCACGTATCTACACGTACCTACACGTATCTGCACGACCGAGGCGAACACGAACAGCTGTGGAACCTGAGAAACCGATGGGAACGTCGGGGAAGTGTTACGATCGGAATCGAACCGAGAGACGCGACCTACTTGAAAATTTTCACTGCACCTTCCTTTCGTCCTTGACGCCGGACACTTTTCAAGCGTTTAATCCTGGAATCGGAGTGGCTCCGGCGACGCGCTATGGTCCAAAACGCGATTCCAGCCGAGCGAAATCATTTTTGTCGATATACAGGGTTACCCGGAAAGAATCATCCGATTTCAAAAATTTATATTTTAAAAAATTACACACAGAAAATTATAATTCAAACACGAATATAACGGGAAAATGTATGAGCTTTTGTTCAAAAGTGCTCAATATGACTTCCTTTCGTTACACGTATGATATCATTGCGATATGAAAGTTCTTGTCAAACACGGTGTAATGTATCTGTGGTAATTGTTTGTATAGCATCACAAATGCGTTTTTTCAGTTCATTTACACTTGTAGGTGAAGGTGGTACAAAGACAAGATCCTTCACAAATCCCCAAAGGAAGAAGTCGCATGGGGTTAGGTCGGGTGATCTCGGAGGCCAACTGCGTAGAACCATATTATCGGATGAACTGCGACCAATCTAACGGTTTGGTAGTTCCGTGTTAAGAAAATTCCGAACCTCCAAGTGCCAATGGGGTAAAAAGTAAAACTCGCACATTTTCCCGTTATATTCGTGTTTGAATTATAATTTTCTGTGTGTAATTTTTTAAAATATAAATTTTTGAAATCGGATGATTCTTTCCGGGGAACCTTGTACTTTTCGCTATGCGAATATGCTGTGCGAAATATTAGGTCTACCGGAAAGTTCTGTCCGATAGTGTCACTTCAAGTTTCAATCCATATGCACGTGTTGATTTCAGACATATATGACTATGTCTCTTTATCATTGCATTTACGCACATGTACTCTCCTAAATAAACTGAAACAAAGATGTCTCATGTCATTATTAAGCGAGACGCGATCGTGAAAACATGGCTACCGATGATAATGCCAGACCACATGCTGCTTTGGCGACTCGTCAGAAAATCGCAGAGCTAGGCTGGGAAATTCTGTCGCATCCACCATACTCCCCGGACCTAGCACCCTCCGTTTATCACTTGTTTCTCTCTTTGCAGAACTTTTTACAGGAAAAAAGAATTCAAAACTGAAGCTGATGTCAACCAAGCGCTAGTTGAGTTCTTCGCCTCTAAAAATAAATCATTTTTTAAAAATGGCATTTACAAGTTGCCATCACGCTGGCAAGAAGTCATAAGTAACGATGGAAAGTATATTCTACAATAAATATTATTAAATGTATGAAAATTGTGTTATATATCAATTCAAAAACGGACAGAACTTTCCGGTAGACCTAATATAAATACTGTATTATTATTGTATATTTATACATTCGCATATATTCTATACACATAAGTTTATGCTAACAAAGGGTATAGTCGTAGCACAGTGACTCGTCTATTCTATCGCAGTTGCCTCCGTCCGAGATAGCGTCTGCAAACGCTAATTGTTGCGAGCTATGTAACAAAACGCTTACATCGTTGTCTAATGTTTGTAAACACTATCTGGACGGCGGACTGAGGTAGCTACGGTAGAAGAGTGGGCGACAACTAAATCCTTTACAAAGGTGAACAAACTTTAAACTCAATTTCTTCGAGAACGGAAATCCGGATAAAAAAATGTATCAAATTTTTTTCTTATTTCTTTCACGTAGGATCATCCCCTGCTCGAATTCCGGCCCACCCTTACATTATATTGGCGACACAATCCTTCATCTATTCTTAAAAGTTCATTTTTGTTATAATATAATTGTATAAATTCAATTTAATGAGGATTTTTACGAAATTCAAGAAGATTAAAAATATAATGACTTAGTTAAAGATTAATTTCTAATTTTCGACTTCGTTAATTCAATTATTCTGGTTTTGTGGGATCGTTTTGTGTGTCGATTTCATAATTGAAAAATTCAGTTCCAAATTTTAATTAATTCGAATTTTCAATGCCACGTTTTCTTATCCCCATTTTTACAGTATTTTAACACGTCCCCAATTTAACACTAAACCTACCACGGTCAAAACGACCGAATTTTTATTTTACGATGCTACGAACTTTGGAGACTTCTTCGTGGGAAATGATTGAACAAATTATATCATTGAAACAAGTCTCATAATTAAAACTTTACAAAATCCAAATGAATTCTATCTTTTCACTCTTATGAGTCAATGCACGTCATTAAAGGTCGGTTGGTTTAGTGTTAAGGCTGTTTCGTTTAACGCTTTCACTATGTAAATCAAAAGTTAAAGCACATCAGAATTCGCCCGAATAACGAGGTAACTTCATTAAATTCAGTATCGGCTCGTTTTTGGTTGAAAGAGAGCCTCCTTTCAGTGATAAGAAAGATAACAATAATTGGATGCACCACCTTTCTCGAACCGGTTATAAAATATTTGCAAGCATCCGCCAGAAAAAATGCAGCCTCGTTCGGAGTAATTTAAGACGAACTGGAAACTCTCACTCACCGAAACAGCAGCATCGTTCGACAGCAGTCGGACAAAAGGGCATTTCCTCACTCACCTGTAACAAATGAAAAAAAACAACATTCTTAAGCGAACAAATCCTTTCGAGCAGCCGTCGAAACGTCGACAAGGAGAAAAGTCGAATAATTATTAAACTATTGTGTTCCCCGTAGTGTGCAGGGTACTATATATCGTTACGTGTCTCGACGATTTCCGGTTATCGTGTAATCACTATTACGTGACAGTTCCCCCAGGCCACGGCGAGGCACGAGACCGAACGCGGATTTCTTGCCGCGTGTCGTTCGAACAGTTTCTCGGATTTCCATTAACCGGTGTATAAAAAGGAAGGCTTCGTATGGGACGGGAAACGTAGGATAATCATCCCAATTATGCATCTGCAGTTCTTTTCTTGTTTTCGGTCATGAAAGTGTAAGAAATGGAAATTGTCTTTTTTTTCTCGAAATTAACTTGATCGAAATACGTGCTTCGTAGAAAATAAAATTATGGTTATTAACTTTCGTAAAAAAATATATGTTGTTATTTTTGTTCAAAAAAGATTATAATCTAGTTAACTAGCAATTTAATTTATTAGGTTTTGGCAGACACACACACACACACACACACACATTTGGATTTCTTGAATAAAATTTACAAAATATAAATAACAGAGAATTAGAGAATCCATGAAAAATGAGAAAAAATATTCTATTCGAAGCTTGCTGTCTTTGTCATTAAATCCTAGTATTCGATAAAGGAACCTTAATTCTGTAATAAATTTTTTAACACAGAAATGAAGTAGAACTAAAATATATATATTTTTTTTACTTATATATATATATTTTTTAATTCTACTTCATTTCTGTGTTAAAAAATTTATTAAAAATAAATATATATAATATATATTACATATATTAATAAATAAAAAAAATATATATATTATATATATTATTATATATATATATATATAAATAAATTAATAAAATAAATATATATAAAATATATGTTATTATCATGGACACATGCATTTGCAACTTATATATATATATACATATATAAAAAAATAAATATATATATAAAATATATGTTATTATCATGGACACATGCGTTTGCAACTTTCTCAATTTATTTTAGTATTTCTTAAGAAAAAATAAGATAGAAGAAACGAATACAACGACAAGGTTTTCAAGGACGAACGTCGCCTTATTGGAGAAATCGGGTTGCAAATAAAATATTGAATTACTTGAAACAAGTATTTAAGATTCGGGTGTCTAATCCGGTACGCGATGGAAATATTTTTAATATTTAAAAAAAGCTATAAATCTGTAACGATCGTTGAGACAAATAAGGTTTTTAAGTGTACTGGTTCAATGCCCCGCACAAGCTTCGAACAAGAAGCGCCGTTACTCATTGTCAACGGTCGACGGGCTGACCTTAAACGATTTTCCAATGCGACACGTTCGAAGTTTTCGCCGTGTGTACGCGTCGACTATAATTTCGGCGGATCCCAATCCTACGTGCGTGAAATGTACAATTGCTATTAATTGGTACGTCCATTGGGGCGATCAGTCATTGAGCCCACACAACGCGTAGATCGGATAATGCTGACTGCATAATGCCCACGAAGCATTATGCTAACTGTAGAAGCCGGATCACGCGACCAGTTTAAAAGCGACGTTTATTCCAACGACAATGGATTACGACGACACACGAAACTGTAAATCGTACGAACGAAATCGCTCGATTGCATATTTCAGAGAAATTGATTCGCGTTCATTTATATTTACGTAAGTGCGAGGCGAGTTTTTGCTTGCCGGAGAAAGTATAATACATATAATTACATAAACGAAATTGGACCAGGAATATGTGCACGCGAAAGGTGCACTTTTTTTCCTTAACACCTTCCATCTACTGGGAGCACGATCGATACGTTCGCAGATTCCTTCAACGTAGCCGGAAATTCTGCTCGAAGAAACAAGAAGGAAATTCGATTAACACGTTACCGACCGGTAGCGATTCGAGAATCCTATGCCTTTCTCACCGGCCACTCAGCCGCATATTCTTAGCCGCTCTGTCTTCAACGTTATTATTTATATCATCGTCTTCTGAATCACTGTATATTAGTGGTAATACAGAACGTCGCTTTCGAATCATTACATTACTGCTATCACTTTCGTCATCGGTACCACTTGTGGAAGAGCAGTGAAGACAATCTGACAGATCATCGAGATAAAACTCATCAACACTATCCTTTTCATTCATCGTGAAGGCTAAATTTGTATAAACTGTATAAAAATATGAGTGCTTTCAGAGCAAAGCAACGAGTATCAGAATACAAAATAAGAAATGCTTGCTGCTTGCTATACTTGCCAATCTAACCTAATCGAATCTAACGGAAAATAAAAAAGTCGATTAATCGGCTACCGGTCGGTAAGCTCTGTGGAATAAAAGTCGATTAATCGGCTACCGGTCGGTAAGCGCTGGGAACAAAAAGTCGATTAATCGACTGCCGGTCGGTAAAGTGTTAAGTTTTACCGCGATACCGGAAACATAGTTCGGTTCAACGATTTATTCGGCTGACGGACAACAGGGGATAACTAACGAATGAAATACGACTCGATACTATCGGATAAAATCCGATCGAATAACAATTTATCTAGAGAACAATTGATCCGAATAAGAATTCGTTCGAATAAGAAGCTATCTCGGGCATAATTAAATTCGTACCTATCGAATAAATGAAACATTATATTATATTATAATTATATTATTATAATATTATAATTATATTATTATTATATTATAATTATATTATTATAATTATATTATTATTATATTATAATTATATTATTATAATATTATAATTATATTATAATAATTATTATTATTATAATTTCTGAATAAAAAATTTAGCATGCCTTACTCGATGAATATAAAAAGTTCATTACGCCCGAGAACGAACCAAAGGCACAGCGATTGGTCATCCCGCAGCAACCGGCTCCGTCACTTTGCATCCTTCACCATAATTTCCGCCTTTGACAAAATGCGAAAGATTCGCGACAACAATTCTGTTTCCGAAATCGATCGAGAATTACTCTATTTTGTACTTGATCGCTCGCTTTCGATCGAACGATACCACGCGGTCGACTTTGAGCTCGAGCCGTCGTTGACTTGCTGAAACTGCGCCGAAACGCGGCGCCGAAAACTGAAAGTGAAAATTGACGCGACACCTTAACAAGTTCCCGTGATCCCGCATTCCTGGCCGACCGCTCGAAGACCGACCGAGGCGTGGCCCCCGCGGAATTCCTCGGATCGCTGCGACCTCAGTATCAGGACGTTGTCATCGGCGCTGGCCGCGGCGACAACCAGAAAATCGGCGGCCGGCCGATGGAATTCGCCGTCTTAATGCGGAACGTTCCTCCGCGGGCCTCATCGACAGATACGCGGCGCGGCGGCGTTCTGCGCGCGGTAAGTCCACTCGCGCCGATTTGCATAATGAGAAATTATGCGTGCGCCGGCGGAAAGCGTACCGTGACACAAATATGCTTCGCTAATACCGCACGTAAGCCCGCGCGACCGGGGCCGGCGCGGCGCAGGCCCGAGAGCGCCTATCGGCAGAATGCGTGCCCGTCGTAATCGTTATTGGTTATTTACATCGGCGTCGAATCGGCTGCGCCACGGCGCGAATTAACTTGGCCGATTCTGCCGCAGCCTGTAATTACAAGGATTTACGCCGATGGGACCGGGATAGGGGATGAGTCATGAGCGAGGCGCGAGGACGCGGGAAATTATAGGGAATATCGGCCGATTTTCGATTATTCCTCGTTAAGAGGCCGCCTACCGACACGAAGGCTCATCAGCCGGGCACTACCGATCCCTCGTCCCGATAGCCCCTTTTAATTCGTCGAATTAGAAGACCGCTTACGGAGGAAAATGGAGGATGATCGATAAAAATTTACGACGCGTTTAATCCCCGCAGCATCCATCATCCCAGGATTTTTAGAACGATCGCGGAGGTGCGGCGTAGGGGGGAGGCCGCGGCTAGAAGTTCCGGGGGTAAGTTGTTCTATATATAATTCGAATAAAAAAGATTCGCTTTCGATTGTTCCGAAAGCATGGACGCGATCACGCGTCGTCTACTTTAGTAGCGTTCGCGACAGCGAATTGCGCGGTTTTAGACAAGATAGTAGACACATACCGGGCAAGTAAATACAGGGTGTCCCAAAAATGTCTCGCAATTCGAGAATGGGAGATTCCTGAGGTCGTTTGAAGTAACTTTCTCCTTAGAAAAAATCCAATCCGCGGCTTTGTTCGCGAGTTATTAACGAAAAACAGTGACCAATGAGAGACGAGCTCGACTGGCGCGAGGCGGCCGAGCCAACGGCGCCAGCGGTCGAGGCGGTCGAATTCCAGCACAGCTGGCGCGAGGCGGCCGAGCCAATGAGCGGAACTGGGCTTCGTGCGCTCGTTGGCTGGGCCGCCACGCGCCAGTCGAGCTGGTCTCTCATTGGTCAGTGTTTTTCGTTAATAAGTCGTAAACAAAGCCGTGTATTGCATTTTCCCCAAGGAAAAAGTTACTTCAAATGGTTTCAGGAACCTCTCATTTCCGGATTGCGAGACATTTTTGAGACAACCTGTATGTCGCAGTCACTATTTTTTCTTGTCTAATTCAATCATTCAATGTCGATATTATTGTTCTATTCTTGTAAATCAAATAACATTTAAGAACATATTGTAATAGCATTTGTTAGAATATTTGAATATATTGGGTTGGCAACTAAGTAATTGTTCAATGAAATAAAAAATTTTTTTTACTTGGAATGAAGTTTAATCTGTAATGTATTTTCCATTTTGTTCGATGACCTTTTGCCATCTCTCTGACAACTTGAAAATTCCACGCTCGTAGAAAGTCTGATCCTTTTCGGCCAAAAACTGAGTTAAGTGAGATTTTACAGCGTCATTATCGTTAAAAATTTTACCACGAAGGGAGTTGTCCAGGGATCAAAATAAGTGGTAATCCGATGGCGCGAGATCAGGGCTATATGGTGGGTGTAACATCGATTCCCAACCAATATCCATGAATTTTTGCCGAGTGGACAAAGACGTGTGCGGCCTAGCATTGTCCTGCTGGAAAATGACACCTTTACGATTGACCAATTTTGGTCGCTTTTCCTTGACCGCTGCATTCAATTTGTCCAGTTGCTAACATTCACGGATAATAAAAAATAACATAATAATAACAATAATAATAATAATTTTATAATATAACATTTACGGATATCATAAAAATGGGAGTGAGAGACATCTATAACTGAAATCGGCAATTACTTAGTTGCCAACCCAATATAAACAAAATATTTTTATACGTTGCCACGCATGTCAATTGGCGCTGTTCCCGAGACTCGGGGCGTAATGTCATTGTAACAACTTACCCCATCTCAATTGTACAAATGGTTCCTGTTGCGTTACCATGCATGTACTAAATTACAGCCCAGGGAAGAATGGATTCACCGTATGTTACCCAAGAATTGACCTCGTACCAAATAAAGAAAGTAAATGCCGTATCGTATATTTGTCCGAACTGTGATGATTCCGACGAATCGTTTGACGATATCTAATTTTTTCGTTCAAAAGATCATCTCTATTCGATTAAAGTTGTTCCGAAATTATCATTACATTAGATTATTATTTTCATTCTATTACATTAACCCTTTACACTCGAAGCTATTTTAACTGTAAATCTGAACCAATTTTTCTGACTTATAATACTTCCATTTTGTACGACGAAGCGCACTTTATGCATACGAAATCGAGTCTTTCGGTGACTCGTACGACAGTTACGCTTGTAACCATTTTTTAAAATCTTAACTTTGTCGATATAAAAATGATCTTGGAACGTGATACAAGAATTTTAGTGGTGCCCCAAAGTCACCACTCGAGTGCAAAGAGTTAATGTTTGCGCCGAAGACAGTACATTTTTCTCTTTCAATAATATACAATGTAATTGTTATTTAGAATTTACTGTACATCGAACCAAATAAAACATTTCGTGATGGATACCATAATAGTCCACTGTCGCCAACTGTTTGGCACGTCGTCGAAAGAATGCATTTGCAGAGAAACATCCCGAGCCGATCGGCAAATAACATTCTATTTCCGAGCGCGCACTCATCGGACGCAACCGTCCAGTCCATCGTAACCGATAAAAACCCTGTACGCCCATTATTTTGTAATTGCCGCAATGTTTTGCAATCGTTCGCAATTTATTAGTCAACCGGCCGTTGGTTATACTTCCGAGGATATTCTCACGCAAGAAGAATGAATGTAAATTCATTGATCGCTTCATTGGCTTGTGTCGGCTGCGGCGATTGCGTGGCCGAGCTCCTCATCGGCTCGTACACACACACCTTCATCATTCAGCACCATGAAACGTAACGATGGGAAACCGCTGGATTACTACGCAAGTAATAAGTTTCTCAACAGAGGAAAGTAGTAGCGGCGCGCGAGTGCGCGCGAGCGCGCGCCACGCGGTAGCGATATCTCTGTTAATTGCAACCGGCCGGCCGCATGACGTTGTTGCCACGTGATTCCGATTAGTCACTGACTCGCTCGTTTCCGCGGGTTAATTAAATAAATATCGCCGGCGCGAACTTTTCTGCGCGGGCCCCCTCGATCAGAAAATTCTAACTAGTTTTGCTGCACGGTTGGTCATTTGTATCGGGCGTTTTTCGATTTTGCTTCGAGGACGTCGACATAACTGGCCGGTTCGTAGAAAAACGCACGCCGGGGGAACGTGTTTAGACGCCTGGGCTGCTGCGGCCGCGAAGATTATCTGCCACGAAGCTGTCCTGTTTTCAAATCGATAACTATCTATAAAGTACCGTCTATAAACTCGAGAAAGTACAAACGGAAATGTAGAGTACAGCTCTCCAACTTGTTCGGTTTTAAAGAGCCACCGGCACCACGTCTTATTGGACTTTTGATATTAATCTTGGGCATAAACACCTGCAAACTGTTATTAACTTTTTGCGCGTCCAGGAGGCCGATGTTCGCGTTCAAAATCGGAGGCTAGAAATCGAGCGTAATGCAACTGTTTATCGACTCTATGCAGCGTTGATCATTATTCCAGTAAAATTCTATTCGAGCGAAATAATTAATCGTTATTCGATTATTTGCTGTTCGAGCTGCTCGTTATCGCGGTTATTCATTATTCGTTTCGCCAACTTTGTTCCGTATTTATTATTCGTCATTTCTTCTTTGCGTTCGACCCTGAACTATTGCGGTAAACAACAAGCCTTTGCTTGTTTATCCATTAGTATGCGTTCTACTAGGCTGGTCCTTCGATAATCAATGACTTGTCTTGTGATAATAGTGACATCGGATGCGTAAATGTATCCGGTATGTGCAATTTAACTATACCGGATGCTCACTTTTTTTGACGATGTAAATACGGATGTTTCTAACTGACACACAAGAATGAAGTTATCGCATTATGTGAAACGTGTGTGTGTGTGTGTGTGAACCAAAATAAATTTATATTAAAGGTTATTGGAGATCCAGTTCTGGTTTCAAGTTTAATCTGAAGAGACGTCGTCAACTAAGTGCTATCGATGAATTTGGTAATTATAAAATAAAAATAGTAACGTTATTCGTGAATAGCAAATATTGAAACTTAACGTTATCCGTGAATAACAAATATTGAAACTTAACGTTATTCGTGAATAACAAATATTGAAACTTAATGTTATTCGTGAATAACAAATATTGAAACTTAATGTTATTCGTGAATAACGAATATTGAAACGTAACGTTATTCGTGAATAACAAATATTTAAACTTAATGTTATTCGTGAATAACGAATATTAAAACGTAACGTTATTCGTGAATAACAAATATTGAAACTTAACGTTATCCGTGAATAACAAATATTGAAACTTAACGTTATTCGTGAATAACAAATATTGAAACTTAACGTTATTCGTGAATAACAAATATTGAAACTTGATGTTATTCGTGAATAACAAATATTTAAACTTAATGTTATTCGTGAATAACGAATATTAAAACGTAACGTTATTCGTGAATAACAAATATTGAAACTTAACGTTATCCGTGAATAACAAATATTGAAACTTAACGTTATTCGTGAATAACAAATATTGAAACTTAATGTTATTCGTGAATAACAAATATTGAAACTTAATGTTATTCGTGAATAACGAATATTGAAACGTAACGTTATTCGTGAATAACAAATATTTAAACTTAATGTTATTCGTGAATAACGAATATTAAAACGTAACGTTATTCGTGAATAACAAATATTGAAACTTAACGTTATCCGTGAATAACAAATATTGAAACTTAACGTTATTCGTGAATAACAAATATTGAAACTTAACGTTATCCGTGAATAACAAATATTGAAACTTAACGTTATTCGTGAATAACAAATATTGAAACTTAACGTTATTCGTGAATAACAAATATTGAAACTTAATGTTATTCGTGAATAACGAATATTGAAACGTAACGTTATTCGTGAATAACAAATATTTAAACTTAACGTTATCCGCGAATAACAAATATTGAAACTTAATGTTATTCGTGAATAACAAATATTTAAACTTAACGTTATTCGTGAATAACAAATATTGAAACGTAACGTTATTCGTGAATAACAAATATTTAAACTTATACGTTATTCTGTATAAATAAACTTATTCGTTATTCCGTATAACATTTTCTCGACACTGAATCCGAGTATTTTTCGGGTCATAAACGCGCGCTGTAGCAGATCAGTCGATTTTTCGACGAACAACCCGCGAAATCGGAAGTAATTATCGCGAGAGATTGGATTCCGGACGAGATCGAGGCTGACATTTCGAGCGAGCAGGGCCGAGAAAGCGACACACGACACAATTATTTCAGCGGTTTCGTGTCATTTAACGCAATGCTGGATACTTGCATTCTAATAACAGCCGGTTATTCTCGGATCATTGCGCGCGCGCGCGCGCAACGGATGACGTAACGAACCCGTCCGATTTCCATAGTCGTTGCCGAATCACCTTTGATTTCCGTAAGGCCGCCGATCGGCCGAAGAAAATCGCGTGACTTTTCATCGGCGTCCAATTAGTCGCGGGAACTGTTTTCACGGCGTTCGTCGTCGTCGTGTAAACGGTATCGTTGCTTGAAAAAAAAGAAAGAAACAAAGAAAGGAAGGAAACGATAGCGTAAAAAGCAAATATGAAAACGCGCGCAGGACCTTGGTAATTACGGGCACCGGCAACGTTGATGAAAAATTATAGAGCAAGATCGTTTTTGAAATTATAGCTTCGGCGAAATGTAATTGCCGCGACGACTGTTCGTGCTAACGCTAAAAGAAGGATATTATTGCTGAAAATAAATGAGCTGGAACACGTGTACACAGTCGGTTGCAAGAGTCCGGGCTCATTGTTCTTTGAAAGTTTCATCCTACAAGCGACGTTTAACATTTCGGAAGCCGCGGAAAGAATGACACTTTTTGAAATCGTACAACTTCTTAAAAATCGGACCAAATGACTTGAATTTTTTGAGATACTAAACTGACTAGTTTGCTTAATAAAACGTTGCAAAGGTTGCAATTAATTCGAACGGCGAACGTAGATTTCATCGTAATTTGGTTAACGTTGTTCTAAGTAGACCGCGGAGATCGAACGAAAACAGTGAATACATTTAATGAATCTAAAATTACAATTAGCTTACTTTCAACTCGCTAAATTATTAATAAATTAAATAAACTGTGTATAACTACTGCATCTTGCAAATTAAAGCGTATAATTTTTATTTTGCATAAAAATCCACAATCTATTTATAAAATACAAATAATTAACGATTTTCGACCAATAATGAAGAAATCTGAAGATTTTGGCACATTTCAAAGCCTGTAAGTTATCAAATATTTACAAAATGCATTGTTTCGTACAGAGCTTGACATTTTTCTTTTCTTATCATTCTAATCATTTGCAATTCTCGCAAAATTGTTCTCACTCGTTGTCTAGCAAATTAGTCGATCCAACGTCTCGAAAAACTTCAGGCCATTCGGCCTAATTTTGAAAAAGTTATCGCGTTATGAAAGGTGTGAACATACTTCCCGCGGCGACTGTATGTTGGCACGCAATTGTAAATCAATGAGTTTTTGGATAATTGTCTTCTAGCTTCGCGCACAGGTTTGCAGAAACGTTATTAGCTCTTCGATGATCGCGGAACGATTTTGCGCACTTTATGGGCGTCAATTAATTTCTTAATTAAAACGGAATACGTCCTGAAAGCGTGGTGCTTCTTGAGTTTCTTTACTCGGAAACAGAAACCGGTTAGAAAGCTACTGTTTTCGACTTTTATCACTGACTGTATGTGCAAGGCGAACGGCATCTTTATCAATCGCACGCGATTCTTATCGATTTGTAAAGATGAAGATATTTAATACGTTCGCCTAACCTTATTAGCGTCTACGCGCGATAAGTAATAAGCGGAATAAGTATGTGCTTTAACCTTAAACGTCTGTTTTTAGTTTGGAATAAGTTAAACTGGTCGACGGGAACGCGGTCGAGAATAGGGACATTTACCGAAGGTATTTCGATTTTTCAAGTATGCCCGTTCGTTTTACCGTGTTTAGCCCTTCTCGCGTTCGCAATAAGTTTTAAAGCAGATCGATGCCGACGTCGTAATCAGCCCGTGTCGGATGCTTTTATGAGAATGCAAATTCGCTTCGTCGAAAGGTTTAATTTATGTAGATGATAACTGGCGTAATGTACGGCCGACTATTATCGAAACAGGCTTTAATAAGATCAGTGGAAATTATATCGTGTAATTTAATTAAGCCGCGCATCGCTCGGTCCCCCATGTATCCCGGCTTGTCATAATGAGACCATTCTAGGGATGTTTAATTTGTCGGGATCTCGTCATCAACGCGATTCATTTCAGCTGTCGGCGATTCCGATCTGTTTTTTTCGAATCGTCCGATCTTATCGATAACATCTAAATGTATACATTTTTATTTATGCGATGTATGATTTTCTATCACGAATATAATGTTGTAACAATACATTCCGAGGAATCTCGAGAATTACTTATTCGAAACATTCATCTTTGCAGATTGTTCTCAATTTGTCTGCTTCGATAATATCGTTGACTTTCGCGAGAGAATTTTATAATGGTAAGCGACGTATACACATAAATAAATGTCGCATATTTGTGAATAGTGTAAATAATATTTACAAGAAGTTCCTTATATATTATCTTTGAACTTTATTCTTGTAATTGACCAGTAAAGTATACATTACAATTATACTTTGTTATCAATGTAATAATAGACTTGACATAACCTTCGTATATTTATAGCTTATGCAAACTTTTGAAGGGGATGAGAATAGAAATTTGTATAGACTTCCGTTATTTGAACTAGTTTCAGCTTACCGAAGCTATTATTATATAATTACTGTACTATACTATTATAGGACACGTCTTCTTATTAAAAATATTGGACACGAGTAATAAGAACAAAGTGAGCGAACAAGATAAGACAACATTTACTATGAAATTATATAAAACGATAATGTCTATCATAGCCTTTTCACGTTAAAATTTAAATCGTAGTTTTATCGTACATCTACAAATGTCTTGCAGATACCAATTTTGTAAAGATTTATCGATTTGATTTAGTGTTCACTCACCGATCGTTCGGAATTAATTGCTCCGAATCGAAAATCAATTTGTACGCTAGTCTATTATATTCTATTATGTTATAACCTCCCACTTTTAATTCGATCGAATAAAATACTTCGATTTCATGAAATGTTCGAGGTTCAACAAAGCTATAATTGTTAAAAAAAATGTTACCGCAGCGTTCAGGGATCTACGAACCTGATAGCAAATCATCTTGTTTACGATAATATAAGAATCGTATCTTTTTATGGAAAATATTATTATATTATTATATATTATTATTATATATATTAAAAAAAATATTATTATATTATTATATATAATAATAATAATATATAATAATATAATAATATTTTCCATAAAAAGATACGATTCTTATATTATCGTAAACAAGATGTTTTGCTATCAGGTTCGTAGATCCCTGAACTAATATTATTATATTATATATAATATATATAATAATAATATTATTATAATATATATATATATATATATATATATATATATATATATATAATAATATTATTATTATATATATTATAAATATTATTATATTATTATATATATTATAAATATTATTATATTATTATATATTATTATAAAATATTATTCTGCAATTTTTCAACGATCAGTGAAACTTCGAATCTCAAGGCCCCGATTCGAGTGGCCCCCGAACTCGAGCAATCGATTATCAACTCGAAGCTACATTGTTCAGCGGAACACCTGTCCGTTCGCACGCCTCGGTTCGCGGCCGCGTTGAAAAAGTCGAGCGTGGCAACGAACAATCAACGGGATACAGCGGTTGCTCGCGCTCGCCGGGGCAACACTATTAATTACTGTTAATCGTGGCAATTAATCGTGGTGCGCTCATGCCATCCCGGTATGAATTACTATGTTGCGGGCCGTGTAGCCGTAATTCACTGTCGCCGTCGTACGAGTTATCGTTTCTTATCGAACGGCCCGCACCCCGGTTGTTTGCCGGCTGCTGCCGCTACTTTTCTCGTCATCGTTCTTCCGCTAAAACCTCGCGGAGATCAACCGTGTCCCTTATAAATCTCCCGTGTCCGTTCATCCTTCCGATACACGGCGCCCCAAAAATTAACACTTTCCTCACGTTCGAAACCGATAACTAACTTCCTATGATAAATAGGGATGAAATCATCGTACGCTATTGCGTACCCTTGGGATCTAAACAGTTGACTCGAAAACAACTTACTAACTGTGAACGGTGAGACAGCTCTTGGCAATGGGGTTTGTCATACAACATAATAGACAATAGAAATATGCAGATATACGTAGATTTCTTTAGGTTTTGTTGAAATATCAGTAAAAATGTTAAAGTTACTTTGAGTTTATAATTATTCACAGCACCGTAGGTGATCTCTTTTAGTTGAAACGTCCTGTGTATTTAAGAAAAACTTAACAAAGTGTAATACTTGCATATTTCCATATTAGAAATAATAGAAAATAGAATAATATATATAGTAGGCATCGGAACATGTGCTATAATTTCGTCAGCTCTGTCGGATCTATCGAATCTTCTGTTTCCAGTCCAAATTGCTTTCCAAATTGGTTTCCATCGATTTCCATTATTTGTCTCCAAAATTGCTGGATCTGTAAATATTTTGATGCAGTGGAATCTCGAAATCTATGTAGTGCAATCTCCGATATCTAAATTTTTTGTTGTACGAAACGTTGATCGATTACGGTGATCCGCATACGACAGTATTTATTACAAAAATCGGGAAAAATTTAATCTAGCGCTTCGATTAATTAACTATTTTATTATCCGAACACTTGTATTTCTTACTTTAGTTCGGATAATCGAGGTGTTCTATTTTACTTGTCATTCTTTTTAAGAGAATTTAACTTTATAAACGATACTCGGCGACTTTAAGTAACTCCGAATCATAGTTCGATCCTCACTATCTCTAAAATCAATACTTCTAAGCTTGTAAAAGTCATCCTAATGGTAGAAGAAGCGCATTTTTGTCCAAGATCCGTAGTTGCATTAGAAAGTGTAAGCCCTTTGAAATTGTCAGCGTGCAAAGTTCAATGGAGTCCGTACTATCGAACAAATTGCATATGATTTGATCGAGATTCTGGCAGACTTTGACTACAGTGTCTGTGTAAACGAAGGAATCTATCGAAGAAATCGTCGCAAAAGCAATTTATTTCATATCTTTAAATAAGTGATAGGATCAATGTAATAGCGGCGTAAGTCACATTTTCTTCATTTCGAGGAACAAGGAGTGTTTTTACCGACATTTTACCGACAGAAATTGTCAAGATAATTTAGAGTGAAATTAATATATGAGCCGTTTATTTTGAAAGTGGCATAAGTCACTTTACCGTAATGAAAAGTGGTGATTTTTTAATGTTTATACGAAATTATTTATACCGAGAAAAATATCAGTATCCTTAGATAACAAATAAAAGAAAATCTTCTCGAAAGTTAGCATCCATATTTTGAAACGTGTTAAAACGCAAACTCTTAAATATATTGACTTAAAAACAAAGTGACTTATGCCACTTTCAAAATAAACGGTTAATATACCAACATTATAATGTATTCAATTTGCTTCTCGAACATTTTCGCATGTATTGAAACTGCGAATTTCACCGCTGTCATTCTAATTCGTCCAAATGTAAAACCAAACGTCACAGATGATCGATTCCATTTCACCAGCGCACTTCTGGCGATAATACGCTAATACGTTCGCTAGTATTTAATTATTACAACCGACCGATACAATGAAACGGCAAGAATAATTTAAGAACACGGCAAAAGAAGACTACGAGTAAACTCGAGGAAAGAAAAGTAAAAGCATCGAGGTTCCCGCGTCTATTTAAGGCTCTGCTAGAGGAAGTCTTCGGCAAGGCCACAGCAAAACGATCTCTCCCCTTTTTCCCCAGTTTTTCTCGTCGCTACGGAGTCCTAAAAAACCGCCGGCCGTCAAGGGCGTACCGGTGTTTTGCGCAATATTCAGCGGCGAGATTACAAGCAGATTTTCCGTGCGGATAACGCGGCCCCGGCGCGGCGGAAAGGAAAAGTTGTCCCGGGGTAAATCGAGCGTTCCGGCTGACCGGTGACGTCTGAAACCGTGCGAGCACGTATGCGTTACGTGAAAACTCGACTGAACTTCTCAAGGAGTTCCAGTGACTGCGCGGAACAGGTAATTCGTGTCTAGATCTGACCTGTCGTTGCGCGCTGGAACGCAGCAACGGCCTTCTGCGGTCGACACGACACCCCTGTCTAGCGTAGACACCCGTGGAATTCGTTGGAAGGAGAAATCGCGCCGCGAGGAAGGGGCAACGAAATGCTCGATGGAAAAGCTGGGCAAGGACGATAGGAGATAAAAACGTTCCCGATAGAAAAACGGAGTTGCGAAAGGCGCAACAGCGGAAAAATGGAAGACAGGCGCAGCGCGGTCTCTCCTTTCGAACAAGCTCGATCGACGCTGTCGCTGCCAACCTCGGCAGTCCCGCGAATTCCATAAAATCGAAGCAACTTATTTCACCCTCTGCGCACGGGGAAGCAAATGGAAGCCGACGATCGCAGAGCTGGTGGTTTAGAAATTACCGAAAGAGAAGACTACCGAATGCGAGACGAAGGCAGAGACGAAGATCGAGATGGATCTAGGAGAAATAGAGATCGATGAATCCATAAAGGTTCCACGGACAACCGGAGTGGTCCAGCGAAGCGGAAAGGGACCAGGTAAGAAGAAGAAGAAGGAGTCGAAGGACTCGTGCCATGGAAAAAGGGAGCGCGGCGAAGTGGAGTAAATGTCAACGGTTAATTGCGAGTACGCGGACTAATGTATGCGTTCTTACTAGAATGGACTCTCCGGAGGGCCATTTCACGGCGTACACGTTGGAAGTTGCCCACCGTGTATTGCCACTGTAAATCAATCGACGGAAGCTTTACAAGGCGGCTGCGGTGGTACACGTGGTGTTTAATTAAACCATTATTCGCCAGTTGAACGTAAAGCGCTGTCCGAATGACGAAACGCCGATAAGTAAATGCGCGTTCGCACGATAATTAGTGCGTATATCGTTGCGTCGCTTCCATCGGGCATTTAAAACGGACACCAGACCGCTCTGGTTCTTCTCGGCCCTGTTCTCATCCCCCCCCCCTCCCCCCTTCGACGCGAACCATTTTCGAGCGAATTATTGCAGTTCGTTTATCATTCCTGCGTTGCTCGACTCTCATCCGTTCCTCGCGTCGATTTCACACATCTCTCAATGTTTCGAAATGAATAGCACATTTTACACTTCGTTCAACTAATCGCTAAGCTAATAATCTCATTTGAAACGTAATCGCGACGAAGATCTTGTACATAATCTGTTGAACACGTATGCCATTCGTTTCTTCTGAATCGAAACTTCGATTTTTCTGTTATCAAAATTTGGAAACGAACAGACGTACAGGAAGTAGAAATTGTTTCGTTCCATTAGGGAGATTATCAAGGAGGAACAGGTACCGACCAACGTAACTGTGAATGAAATCGTAGCGCAAGGGGTTAATGGCATCCTAGATTTTCGTTTTTAAAGAAGGAATTTGTATTTCATCGAATGCATTTCTAATACTCTGGTTGCGGCAATTCGATGTCAAAGAGCAAATTAAGTTGGAAAAATGAGGGAGAAACGCACGGATGTTGTACGCGCGTTATATTATATTATATATATATTCTATTATATATATGATATATACAATTATATTATATATTATTATATTATATATATATATATTATATATTATATATTATTATATTATTATATTATATATATACATTATATTATATATTCCTCGCATAAAGCATTCTTTTTCTAACAAGTTCGTTAGCGTCCACACGAAGGACAAAGAGGTACAACAATCGAAGAAGCGTTTAGGAAGCACGCGTTCGATCTCCCAATTCGATCGTGAAGCATGCCAGAAGGAAACAGCGCGGCAAAATGTCCCGATAATCACGATCGGTTCAGGGAAACCCGATCGACACCGGATTACCATTTTTTTTTTGCCGGCGTCGCACGATTTATCTTCCGCGCAACGGCGAATCCGTAGATCGAACGATCGCTATCCATAAATCTATATTCGCGATGGTATTTAGAAGCTCGAAAAGAAACGAGCCCTGATCGCCGCGGATTCCCATTAATCTCCGATGGCCGGCTGATTGAAAATAGTTTGACGTTTGAATCACGAGCGGCGGAAAGAGCCTCGACGAGCGGATTATCGTTCCTTTAATGAGCAGCCAAGTTTATTATCCCGTAACGATTAGAGGCGCTTGATAAACCGATAGAAAATGCGCCAGCGGTCAGCGCGAAGATAAGGCGAGCGAGCGCACGGTTACCAAAGGGGGGACCATCTCTTTGTGCCTTCGAGCTGCGAGCGGGAACGGCAGAAACGGCAGAAACGGCCACGACGCGGCGCGGCGGCAAACCGTTCAACGTGAACTCGCTGGAACTTCCGTGTTCCTGTATCTCTGATACCGTGTGTCTCTTAATGCGCCACGCGAAACGAGAAAATAATAATTCCATCGGTGTAACCAGTTCGCGGAACCTCGGAACAGGTGATGCTCATTAACCCTACAAGAAAATGAGGATATAGGAAATTGATAGAGCTCGACAACATTCTCCTATCCATTCGCGGTCGCGTATCTTGTTCCACGGTTCTTGAAAATTTATGCAACTCGCCGCGCCACCATGATATTCTTCACACTCGGATAGCGGACCGTTTTGACGACAATGCAGAGTTCTCGAGATAGCGCTTTCAGCACGTTAATTTTCCTTTAGACCAACGCTAAGTCCTCGTTACTTAAAGATTTGAATTTATTATTATCTATTCATTACTGTTTAAATACCGATTTTTATGCTACGCGTCCAAATAAACTCAGGCCTCGTTAGCCAGCTGTTAATCTTTTCCAATCGTTTTTCTGTACTTAGGTTACGTTAGATTTTGTTAAGTTAGGTTAGGTTAAGTTAGGATTGGGGATAGGCTAAATTAGATTAGGTTAAGTTAGGTTAAGTTAGGTTAAATTAGGTTGTTATGTTAAGTTAGGTTAGGTTAGGTTAGTTTAGTTTAGGTTAAGTTATATTATATTAGGTCAGCTTAGGTTAGGTTAAGTTAGTTCAGGTTGGGTCGGGTTAGGTTAAATTAGGTTAATTAGGTTAGGTTGAATTAGGTTAGTTTAGGTTAGGTGAAACGACAACCCTGATTTAACGTGGATCAAACACAGAATAAATCTCGATGATTGAATTCGCGAATGATTTCGTAGTGTCGCTGAATGCGTGCTATCGATGAAACCCGATGTCGATGGATTCGTGTCGACGAAAACATAGTCGTTGACATGATTGTCGATGATTTCAAAATAAGCCCGTATAAACGCATAAAAATTCGGAGTGTAACTCTGAAAACTACTAGCGAGACGAACGACGCGACGACTGTGAAAGCGTTGATTTCAAAGGTGATTCATGAAATGTCGAACTTCCTTTCCGAGATCACGATCTACATCCAGAAGCTTCTAACAAGTCTCAGCTACAAGAACTCGGTTCGTGAATGCCCGGAGGATCTCGAGCAGAGAGAGAGAGAGATATTATACATATGTTCGCATAAACTTTCTTTACTACTGAACTTTCGGTGTCCCGAGGCCATCGTCATAGTTATGTCCATATGTTACCGCGTATACTTATACACGTATATACGTTTCTATACGATAAACAATGGGGCTCGGTTATTATCCTGTTTTTAATCCCGACGTAGGAGACAACCGTAGATAATAATAGAAAGTTCGCGTCGTGTCACGGCGAACGTTTACCTGGGGGCGACGCGACTTTGTTATCGCGACTATGACGAAAGAAAGTGCTTTATCGCTGTTACAGAAATTGTCGGGCTATTTACATTCCTCGATCTGGCGATACTGAAAATCCTCTGTCTGCGGCCAATATTTACTGGCGCAAATATATTTTCACCACGACAGCTTTTGCAGACTCGGTCTTTTAAGTCGATGCAGTTTTCGGCGGTGTTTCGAGTCTATGAATTAGAATTAATCTACGAATCTATGAATTAAAATTTATTATCTCGTTATATCGATAACGTTGCACTTGCACATCCCAATACATGTCCCGTTTAAATGATCCGGTTGAAAGACCCAGAATAAAGGCTCCATTTATTAGAAATAATTCTTAAACATCTTTCAAAAGCATACAGTTTTAGGTTCAAGAGACTAACTATAAAATCTAAACGACGACGACGATCAGACCGCGAATCTTCGTACAAATTCCAATTTTCGTAAATTTACAAGAATTAAAATCATGCGAAGCTATCGTTCGCGAAACGAACATAAAATAAAAATGCATAAAATAATTGCGAAAATAAAATAAAAATGCTATTAGCCCCTCTTAATTAATACAGCTTTTTGCATTTTAAGAATCTGCGTATGCCATAAATGCGTCCGTTGTTCTGAAATATTTCGACCGGTAAACAATTAAGTCGAGGAAACCTTGAGATACCTTCGAGATTGCGAGAAGAAAAAAAGGAACTGGCGAAGGTGCACGGTTCTTTTCGTTCCGTGGAGGACAACCTTGCGAGGCACAGATCACGTGGGTGTAGAACCGAGACGAGGCATCGACTCGCGATATTCAGAGTTGGGCGAGGTCGTGGTAGGTCGTTCGGTTCATACGGCGTTCGATGGGAGATAAAGGTGCTCCCATAGGAAACCGAAGGGCACGAATATAATCTCAATTTACAAACGGCCCCGGGAACGGCATTCTATGGTAAAGGTAAGAACCATGCCGAACCCACGTTCTAATTGCGATGCAACGGTGCAGGTCGTATACAATGCGCGCGGATACTACAGATTTAATTAAACATCGCTGCACAATGGGTGTGTAAGAACTGTGCTGCGGCTTGTTTCGCCTTGGTTCTCGTAAAAATATTCTTTACAGCGTTCGGATATTTACGTACTTTCGCAGTGGAAAACGATCTTTTCGATTCAACGGAAACCTGTTCGGTTTCCCTGAACGTCGAGATCATTGCGAATCCTGTTATGCGACAGCCAGTTTGCATTAGTAATCATTTGTATCGGGACCGAAGAAAGAATTAACGTTGATTTCAATGAAGCAGATTCAACGATACGTAAAACCGATACGCACGGACTTGTATGGAATCTACAATAGCAATACATTAACTCTTGCTCAAAGGAAATAGAAAATTATAAAATGCTGGTAATAATTAAACCGTTCGAATAAAATCGATTGTATCGATACGGATCTTATGAAACAAAAAGGGTTCGTCTCGAACGAACGGTTAAGTCTGTTAATAGTTTTATTCGAAATATATTTACACGTAAATATTTGCTGTGCAGGAAGTTGATCCGAAAGAACTCGTTAACCCTATAATAATAACCCTACAATCCAATCGAAACGAGGTGCAAAAGCTTAAACAAAAGTTTCTAGGTATCGCTGTTGATAAGTGTTGCTAAGAAAACGATACGGGCTTCGATTTCAGCGATCCAGTTAACGAAATCTAGTACCGTAAATTCACCCTAATCGACACGCTCAACTTGTACAAAAATATGGATAATTTGAGAAGAGAAGATACGATTGTTATTATTACTCGCTTTTATGGTTGTTGATAATCGGCAACTATAAAAATGAGCTGCGAGGCTCGAATAATCGTGCCTCCTCTTCCCAAATCGTCTGTGGGGTGACCAATTGCTATGCCTTGTGTTTGGACATAATTAACTTTATATTTATCGAATAAAATAAATCAAATTGTTTTGTTCAAATCTAAACAAAATAAAAGAATAAACTAAAGGCACTTTTACATAGGCCTAATAGGCACTTTATTACATAGTAATTCACCCTATAGTAATCCACTTCCTTATCCTACAAATAAAATACTTATTAACGAAACGCGATTGTACATTTATCGCGAGCATACAAAAGCAGTAAGTTAACGATCGTCAACAACTATAAAAACGAGCCGCAAGCTTTGAATACCTTTTCTTCCGAAATTGTCCATTTTTGTTTCCAAACTGAGCGTAAATTACGGAGAATTTATTGTACGTGTACTCTCGGACCCAAACGGACCCAAACGGTCAGTACCGAACAGACGCGCCACCTAACTGTTCCACCTGACCGACGGCGCGATAAGTAAGTAAATTATAATCGCGTCGTCGCGGTTCGAGAGATCTGTGTCACAGAACCGTATCACGGGGAGCGATAGCAGTAATAACGATGGGGACAAGACGAGCCGCGTGCCAATCTCTGGTAAAAGACACCCAGTATGTCGGCTCGGAATTCCATCGGGAATCGCGCGCCGAACTTCAGACGCGAGGACAATCGGGTATGGCTATCACGCATACGCTCACGGACTAAGAACGACAAATTCCCTGGCAGTAGGCGGGATTGGTCGTTACGTCGACGGTCTCGGTGCATCGTATTCACGTGGATGCAAGCCCTGGTGCATGCACGCCGCTCTCTGTACACGCCTCCGCGTGAATCGCGAATTCTGACGGGTATCAAACGTCGCGTCGCTCTGAACTCGATCGACTCTCTCTCTCTCTCTCTCTCTCTCTCTCTATTTCTTCCTCTCTCTTGCCGTCTCTGTTAGATCTTGCGTTTCTACCTTCGCCTCCACCAAGGCTTTACGATGCATACTGGTTGGAAAAGTTCACTGGGTTAATGACTGTTTTGCATCAATCATCCGAAAACACCGAGTTTCCCTTCGTAAACAATGAGTGTAGAATTTCTTTGGTAGCGTCTGATTTTTATTCCACTTGTTTCTGATCTTTGTGGTAGAACTTTAATCGGACGACGGGCGAGAGATACAGTTCAACGAATTGAGAAATTGACGTCTGCTTGTCAAAATTAAACTCATTATTTCAAACTCTTAATATAACAAATATATAATATAAATAATAATAAATAAATAAAAATAAATAATAATATAATATATTATATTATATATAATAATATATAATAATATTATAATAATTAATATATATATTATATATAATATATATTATTTATTTAATTAATTTATTATATATTTATTATATATAAATATATAATAAAAATAACTTTTTTTAAAACTGGACCAAGTGACTTGGATTGTTTTTAGATGATAGCGGGACTAGTCTACTAGACGATGATTAAAATGCTATTTTGTTACATTTTGCTATCACTTGGAACGTCAAAAAAAGAAGATAAATAATTCTCGTTTGTTAACCTTTTTATCTGAGACTATAGTCAGGTTTATAGTCCAGTTTTAAAAAAAGTTATTACGTTTTAAAAGGTGTGAGCTCAATTTTGTGGGCAACTGTATCATTGCACATGTTTTTAAATATAAGTACGCAAAACATACGCATCGTGCAAAAATTGTAAAACAATAAAGGTATGCTTAGAATCCCCTAATCGCGAAACAAATTTCCGTCCAGGTTCCATAATTTTAAATATTTCCTACAAAAATATGTATTTGCATAAACTTCTATAGCCTGGAAATAATATTTCATCTACGATCGATCGCAGAAATATCGTACGCAACGATTTTATGTTCCATATTGTCGCATCGTAAAACAATCCTGAAATAGTAGTGCATAAAAGATTGGTAAAGCGATCGACATTAAAATATTTTAGTTGGTACACAAACTGTAGAAATAGGAGAAAAAAACCCGGCAAAGCTTCATCATAAATTATTAGGGGGACCGGAAAGTTATGTCGTTTTTGTTTACATTAAATTCAAACAGATAAATATACGCACAGAAACGACATTACTTTCCGGTCCCTCTAATATTTTCGAAGCGAAATTCTGGAAAAAGTTCACAGAGCCGTCAATCCTGAAAAACTCTTTGTTTTGTATCTAGTGTTTATAAAGCAACGCGAGCACACGTCACAAGCATTGTGCAAGGGGCCGCGAACGGTAGTGGCAGCACTCCCGTACACGGTGTAAAACACGATATTTATTGGCCGCGAAACACACCGTAAACGTAACCTTATAAACCAACAAGAATTACCGTCGCTGCTGATAATTATCGACAGTTCGAGGCGAGTGTCCGTAATCGTGTTTGTCCCGTTTCATTTTGCATCGCCCCGGTCTGGGTTCGGTCAGGAACTTAACGATTGCTTAACCGATGCTTCGCGGACTTGGTGCACAGCTCTGCGAGCAGCAAGTCAGAGGGGGAATTCGAGAGAGAGAGAGAGAGAGAGAGCGAGAGAGAGAGAGAGGTGGGGGATCGAACGACACGTGAACGGCTCGCCTTTCCATATTATTTATCTCCGGCTGCTTTATTAACGTCCTTCCCGCGCGGATTATTAAATAAAGCAATTCCCTGCGCACGTGACCCTTGACCCTCATTGCAGATCCTGCAGAGATATCGGTTTCGTTTTCACCGTGACGCGGCAGCGTTGCCTCGGCTCGGCTCGGATCGGCTCCGCTCCGCTCCGCTCGGCTTGGCGCGGCTTGGCGCGGCGCGCGTGCACAGCCACCCTTCCCCACGTGTGCGTCCTTTGTGTACGCACGACGATTAATTCGTGTCCGTGGGTTCGTTACGCGGTTGCTCGTTTTCTGCCGCGGCCGGCGAGGATGATGATACGGTAACTCCTTGTGGAAGCATGATTATATTACGTGTAACTCGAAGGTGCGGATTTACGACGCGCACTCGCTCGCTAATCCTTAACGTGTTTATCTTGTGTTTTCCGAAGATGAACAGTCGGATGCTGTTCCCGTGTCCGTGCCGCCGGCTCCCGAAACGCAATTAACGTCCGTTCGGTATCCGTCTCTCGTAAAGTGTCGCGGGCTCGTTCCTCATCCGGCAACCGACGATAAATTCACCCGATTTTTCAGTAATAGGAAACGGATTGTAAGGGAGAACGTTGAGGGGATCGTTAGAGCACTAAACCCGTACGCCGACGCACGACCGCGGCGTAAATGCGCGTTGATTCCGTGTGATCGATTCGATGCGCGAGTCGATGTTGCACTCGAGATATTGGTAATTGGCATCGGAACGCGAATTCTTGTCGACTACGGTCAATTCTCCCGAATTTTCCTTCAGCTTGTAAACAAAAATGGACCATCTGGGAAGGGGAGATACGATTGTTCGAGCCTCGCGGCTCATTCTTGTAGCTTCCGATTGTCAACAATCGTAAAAACGAGGTGCAAGCCTCGAATAATCGCATCTCCTCTTTCCGAATTGTCCATTTTTGTTTCCAAGCTGAAGGCAAAATAGCGAGGATTCACTGTACTCTGAAATCATCCACTTTTTGGGCACTTTTCTCAGATGATTTTCATTTAGACGGTGGTTCAGTTTCTACCAAATACAGTAATATCTCTCTAATTGATGCTCAGATTGTGCACGGAAATGGACAATTTAGGAAGAGTAGATACGATTATGCGATCCTTGCGGTTCACTTTTATAGTTACGAATTATCAACAACTATAAAAACGAGCTGCAAGGCTCGAATAATTCCACATTGTTCATTTTCGTGCACAATCTGAGCGTCAATTAGAGAGACATTACTCTATATACAGGGTGTCCCAGAAATGTCTCGCAATCCGAAAGTGGCGGGTTCCTTGGATCATTCGAAGCAACTTTTTCCTTTACAAAAATTTTCTCCGAGGCACCGTTAACGAGTTATTAACGAAAAACAGTGACCAATAAGAATCGAGTACGGCTGACGCGAGGCGGCCGAGCCAACGGCGCCAGCGGTCGAGCGGTCGAATCCCAACTCAGCTGGCGCGAGGCGGCCGAGCCAATGAGCGGAACTGGGCTTCGCGCGCTGGTTGACTGGGCCGCCTCGCGTCAGCCGTACTCGATTCTTATTGGTCACTGTTTTTCGTTAATAACTCGTTAACGGTGCCTCGGTGAAGATTTTTGTAAAGGAAGAAGTTGCTTCAAATGATCCAAGGAACCCGCCATTTCCGGATTGCGAGATATTTTTGGGACACCCTGTATATATGTTATACTCCTCTTATGTTTTGTCAATTTGTTGGCGGATGTCTCGCCTATTTCGTCATTTTCTTCATTCCATAGGTCGTTTAGCTGGTTTTCCATGCACGATATGTGTCTCTTATGGTTTCATCCATTTATACCCATCTATTTCGAAGCACTTTAACATTTGATCAATCGCGTTGGAGATATTCAACGC
This sequence comes from Megalopta genalis, assembly GCF_051020955.1. Taxonomy (NCBI): domain Eukaryota; kingdom Metazoa; phylum Arthropoda; class Insecta; order Hymenoptera; family Halictidae; genus Megalopta; species Megalopta genalis. The sequence goes on from NC_135016.1 coordinate 31,584,042, forward strand.
TTACGAGCCAACAACTCTTGAATACCTAATCGTCGGAAAATGCGAATGTATTCAAACGTGAATGCATCAAAGACTGATCGAAGATCACTTGGAACCATTTCCTTCCCAATAAAGACGCACTCGAAGCCAACCTATTGGGATATTTTTGGAAAGAATATGCAAACAGTGGTATAGTACTTTAATAGAAAAAGAAAGTATTTACTTATTAACGCTTTCACGACAACAGTTCACGAGAGAAGAAAGCGAGCGGAAAACGAAAATGGAAAGAAATACTTGTGTTGGCGCACAAAAACACTACAGTAATGTCTCCCTAATTGACGCCCAAATTGTGCACAAAAATGGACAATTTGGGAAGAAGAGATACGATTATTCGAGCCTTGCGGTTCGTTTCTATAGTTACGAATTGTCAACAACTATAAGAACGAGTTACAATATTTAAATTAAAATAATAAATAATGATAATTTAAATAATAAATTAAAATTAAGAAATAAATTTAAATTTAATCGTATCTCCTCATCCAAAATTGTCTATTTTTTTACACAATCTAAGCGTCAATTAGGGAGACTTTACTGTATTCGTATCATAAAATTTACCGAATTAATTTTGCGATTACTACAGCAAAAGCCGAGTACATAGATTACATAGAATCGACTTTAAGAACGATTCTCATAGAATCGAAAACGAAGAACGTAGGAAATAAATATTTATCAGAAATGATTAAAAGACGTCCTTTAATTCCTTAAAAATCCCATAAAAATACCATCAAATAGAAACGATCGAAAGGCGTCTCTCGACGCCTTCGGTAGAAATAACGTTAAGTTCGAATATCCGTTCGGCACGATAAATCTCGCGTCTCCTAAATATTAAGAGTCCAAGCAGCAGAACAAAAGGGATTTTACTGCCGCAAACTTGCGGCAAGTCCCACGCCGCGTCAGCGGCGACGCGTTTCCTCCTCACCCTACGCAAAAATGAAAAGGTCCCTTGTTTCGAAAATCGTGCGGGTCTCGCCGGTTGCCGCCAACATGGTGCCTACGTATCTGACAGCCATTGAGACGTATGTACGTTGGCAATACGAGTGTGCGCGGTAAACGGTATGCATCGGTACCGGTGCGTACAGCTATCACCGTTTATGGTGTCGGTGAGCGGTGCCGGTGCCCGGCGTTCGACCGCAGATGAAGGCAATATTGAAAGTACGGTCCCGTTTTGTTTGCAGCGAATTTGTACCGTGTGAACGGTCGGCGGAGTCAAGTGTTCGGGATACGCGATCCCTGCGGTTCGATCGCCGGCAACCAGCGCCGCCATTACGCGCTAACGACTTTTCACATGGGGTGTAAATGTAGCCGGCGTGGCGCGCCGCGCCGCCGAGATCGGTTACGAAAATCTCGATAGGCCCCCGTGCAGGTGCAACGAGATGAATAGATATACGCCCGTGTACCGGCGGTGTGGGTGAAGGTAAAATTAGAGACGGAACGATAGAGGCCTACGGTTGCTCAATGATCAGCAAACGTCGCTCGGTTCATTGGAACTACCAACATGGCGGCCGAGCATTATCTTGACGAGCCCGATCAGCGTCGAAGAAATCGGGTACGCGGTGGATGGAGCGGTACGTTCGCGTATCTCGTATACGTGCCGCACGCGTGGATTCGAAAGGTCTTCGACTTTTTGCACAATTCGTCACTTTGCTCGCCGTTCGGTGAGATTTCTGCTCGACGAGCGAAACATGCTTCGGTAAAAATAGTGATACAACGGGAAGAGGGCAACAATCGTTTGAGAGAAAAATTAGTCGAGAGATCCGCAAAGATCGCGTGGTCCATTGCAATAAGTAGAATTGGTGGGTCATGATCAGACGCGCCAGTTGATTCCCATTCCAGTAGTAATATCTTTTAAGCTGATTTTTCTCGAAAACGGAGCGTTATATAAAAACATTTTAGTTCACATTTTCGTCTTGTATTTTGTATAGAGCCGTCAGTCATTCGGTGTATCATGATCAGACGCACCAGTTGATTTTCATCCAGTAGTATTATCTTTTAAGCTGATTTTTCTCGAAAACGGAGCTTTATGTAAAAAGATTTTAGTTCAAATTTTCATCTTGTATTTTATATAGAGCCGTCAGTCATTCGGTGTATCATGATCAGACGCACTAGTTGATTCCCATCCAGTAGTAATATCTTTTAAGCTGATTTTTCTCGAAAACGGAGCGTTATATAAAAACATTTTAGTTCACATTTTCGTCTTGTATTTTATATAGAGCCGTCAGTCATTCGGTGTATCATGATCAGACGCACTAGTTGATTCCCATCCAGTAGTAATATCTTTTAAGCTGATTTTTCTCGAAAACGGAGCGTTATATAAAAACATTTTAATTCACATTTTCGTCTTGTATTTTGCATAGAGTCGCCAGTCATTCGGTGTACTCCATCTTGCGGTTATAACAATATTTTATTGTAATTAGCATACGAGAAATAGTACGAGTATGCAATAAGGGAACGATATGAGAGCGAAGTATAATAACGAAGTAAAAAAACATTAAAAGAGATCGATAGACGTGAAATAAATCAATACTGGATTAGTTAGAGTATCGATCACCCGAAGAGGATTCTAATTGCTAATCCTTAACAAGTTACCGACCACCCTGTATGTATATACGGCGTGAACTGATTGAAGAACTTGGTATAGCAACGCAACGAAATATGGTGTATTTAAAAATAGTCGGCTGGTTGAATACGTTATTATTCAGCCTCGATCTCAATCTCGATGTTAATCTCAATCAGAGTCTGAACGGCGGCAAATGGGAGCTAGACAGAAGCGTTTCATGTTGCAACAACCTTGCATAGATCTCGTACTTTTCGACGCGTTATGTTCGATACACGTCTGCTGACTAGCAGCAATAATCCTGGCGCCTCTTTTAAATCGTCATTATCAGGCTTACCTAGAGTTAATCGTTAAAATTTTGGATATTTTATAATTGATATTGCGTCACTGTCGTCTTTATATAAAATTCCTTATTTACCTAATGTAAAAGCGGTTATACGATATAATAAATAAATAATTCGGCTATAAACATTTGTACATTTATAACTAGACTGCTGATTTTATACATTTATGAAAAAAACCGAGGCAATCAAGTATATCATGGTAAAAACATATAAGTTTCTTGCTGATATTTTTGCGCTATTTTTAACTTACTAAAATGATTAGAATGCGAGATGAATATGTATGTAGATCTTGTAACCAAGTGCAAATCATGTTTATTTTGCATAAAAATTCGCAGTCTATTTATAACGTACAAAAATCTTCGAAAGCTTATAAAATACAATAAAATGTTATTTTATTCTCGATTTTATCGCAGTAATTTTAATAAAGCAAAGAAAAATTTCAAACTTTCTTTTACTCATAAATGGGCGCGACGTCGCAATTTCTCGAAGTAACTCTCAATTTCCAAAGTAGCAAGCACGAAAAATAGAGTAGCGTAAAAATAAAAACGGCTGCAGAAGTTCGAAATAAAGATTCGTTCGAGATAGCGAAAATTTTCAACGAGAAATTAGTCTCTGAGAAATCGGTGTGCCGCGGGACACGGCGCGGAATAATGTTTAATAACTCGCGCGGCTTTTGCACCGTATAAATCAAGCTCAAGGCTCCGTATCCGTTTATTCGCGGCATAAAAGAGATAATGTTTGTTCGCGCATAATACGAGCACACGGTTCACGATCCCGAGAACGTTCGCCGTGTGCTAAATGTGGAACATGTCTCGTCGCGAGCACGGAATGTAGGTGAACGCGAAAGAAACACGAAAACGAAGGGACGGGGCCGCGGCGTACTTACGACGGCCCCTTTAATTAACTGGAATTAATTCATTCGGCTTTTTTTCGGGGGCGGATGATGCATCGGTCACGCGGCCGATAAATTACATAAGAAATCTTATTCAGGTCTAATTCATTACTCAAACGAATTCATGCGCCGCGATATCGCGTGGAACGAGCGACCCTATCCATTCGTGATTCACCTTCATTAATTTACATCTAAATATGGTGGAAGTTCGAGCAGCTACCCTCTCAACCACCGCCGGATGAATAATCGCGCGGCATCGTTCCGATTTTTCCCGCCGGATACGTTCGCCGCGATGCTAAATTGAAATCACGCGCGGTTCTGTTAGTTACCACCTCTCCTGATTGCTGCCCGTCAAAACTACACGAACCTAAAAGGTGCATTTGATTTCTGCCGATGAGAATCGGTTTTGTTGCAGTATACGCGGGATATACATATTTTGTTGCAGTAGTTTCGCCTTTTGAGAACGTAAAATCATCGGTCGTTCGAAAAATTGTTTCTTTAAAAATTTTTTCCTAAAACACTTACTTCGCTCGATTCAGTATTTTGCCAATAAAAATCAGGACTCCTGCGAGCACACGATTTCAAAGCTAGCAGAAATAACATTTAAAAAATCGCCTTCCGCTTTCTCGTGAAAGTACGGAACAACTTTCCAACAACGAGCCGACAGAATTTTTAATTGTATCATAAGAAAAAAAAATTGTATCTACAACGAAAACTATATCTTGTATAGATTCTTCTTAATATTCTTCTTAATGTCCGCAAAATAATTGTTCGGTGAAATTTTAATCCTACAGAGACGTTACTGAATTTTTACAAAATTTTCCTCGGAAGTATTTTCAATTTTTCAGAAAACAAACGTCGCGTTGAGAAACGAGCAAATCCGACGTATCGTAAATAATGGTTTAGCACAGCCATTTGTTGCAATAGCGTCTCGAGATGCTTTATTTCTGAAGAATATGTAAATCGCGAGCATACGATTTCAAAGCTAGCAGAAATAGATCGAAAAATTTTTCTTCTTTACTATAAACATTAAAAAAATCGCCTTCCATTTTCTCGTGAAAGTACGGAACAACTTTCCAACAACGAGCCGATAGAATTTTTAATTGTATCATAAGAAAGAGCTATAGTCATTTAATCTACAACGAAAACTATTAGGGGGACCGGAAAGTTATGTCGTTTGTTTACATTAAATTCAAACAGATAAATATGCGCATAAACGACGTCACTTTCCGGCCCCCCTAATATATCTTGTATAGATTCTTCTTAATATTCTTCTTAATGTCCGCAAAATAATTGTTAAATTTTAATCCTACAGAGACGTTGCTGAATTTTTACAAAATTTTCCTCGAATGTATTTTCAATTTTTCAGAAAGCAAACGTCGCGTTGAGAAACGAGCAAATCCGACGTATCGTAAATAAGAGTTCAGCACAGCCATTTGTTGCAATAGCGTCTCGAGATGCTTTATTTCTGAAGAATATGTAAATCGCGAGCATTCTTTTCAGCGACTGATGTACCACAGGCCGTGTTGCGATTAGTCGAGACGCGCGAGACAGAAACGATGGGACGGATAACGGCGAGAACAGCAACCTGTGGCTCGTTTAATCCTGTTGTCGCTCGTCTATGCTGGATTCAACAAAGTATATTTAATCCTGTATTAAGTAGCTTAAAGCGGGACTCGGCGATCGCAGCGAAAGACATTCCTTGTAAGCCCCGTGTTTGCCCGTTGACATTCGCCGTAGAACTTGCACTTTGCAGCAGTACTGCACGAAGATTGAGCAGCCTTTACCCTGTTATTGAGTTGCGTCGGAACGGATTAAATTCATGGCTGTTGTTCAGCCTCGTGTTGTTCAAGACAGGAGATCCGAAGAGAAAATTTGAACATCCAAACAACGCGACTCTCGCGTTAACCCGAGAAAGATAACCTACGTCGCAGAGGCGCCTGCGAAGACTGTTGATTTTTGTTAATTTTTCATAGAGGTCTAGTGATTTAAGTTTAAAATTACTTAAAATATAAAAAAATATAATATAAATGCATTTTATTTTTACAATAATGCCAAACCTTTAAAATGACTAGATTAACTTAAATAAATATCCATTGTTAGTATAAAATTGACGCCTTAGAAAAGCATGCGCCTCTGAAGCGTATGGTTATCTTTTACGTACGTTGTCATATGGTTATCTTTCTAGGGTTAATTAGATTTGATCGAAACACGTTTATTCTTTCATTGGTTTCTTTTTTTCTTTCTATTTTATATCCAACAGAACGAGAGAAAAATAACGAACAAAACGTTATACATTTGTATGTACATGCATAGATCAGCGACGTCCTTGGCACGATCATTAAAGACGTGTGACAAATGACTCGTGTAAACAGATCTCTCGAAGTGCTAATCCTCTCCCGTCTGACCCTGAACATTTGCGACTAGTTTCGATAAGCGTGCCGAATTGCTAAAGGACTTTTACCGTGTGTCTCCTGCGAGCCTGATAGACGTTATTTACGATGCCGCTGAGATTATTTATATTCCACGAATTTCGGGAAGTATTTCTGTCGAAGCAAAACCACGGTAAATAATCTTTCCTAAACGAACGAAGAAAAGGATATAAATGGAACAAATCGCGCAACTTTCAACATTTCGAAAGCAAAATGTTCCAGCCTCGAATGAAACTGTTCAAATTTTCAATTGGTTCCGTAGTAACGATTATTTTTTGATTTATCACTTTTCTGTTCTAAGAAAACATTTATGAATCCATTGAAACGTTTATTTCGCATGTCTACGCGTAAACAGAAAATGATTACTTTTTCGGAAATGAGAAAAAAATCTAGCTGGACAGTAACAGTTATTCTACTTTGTAAAAATTGCAGCACTTACGCAAAGCGTGCAATAAAATGAGTACATAAAAATCACAGCTTCCTTATCCATTCATACTTATACTGTTTCCAGTTTCTTAAAAAATGCTGAGTAAATTGAAAAATAGCATGGATCTTTATATTTTACTTTAAGATATTTCCGATGAAATAAATGCTTGTCCAGAATTTTTATCGATCAAATACAAAATAACTGTCAAAATTGAACTTTTATAACAGAACTAAAGTGTTAAAAATTAACTATAGAACGATCCTGCGTGTATACGAATACTAAAACATCGAGATTATATAATCTATGGTATATAATAATAATAGTAATAATAATAATAATAATAATAATAATTTATATATAATACATAATACAACGCATTATTAATACAAATTACAACACAACCCCACAATGTTACTTATGCCAAAAAATAGAAGGGGCTGTTCTACGGTTAAAACGGAAAAAGAAATAATTCAGAAGTTGAAAGTTTACTAAATAGCTCATAAAAGTTTACCGTTACATTACAGTTAAATTCAAGCTCTGGTAGCAGAAGATGAAACTGTTACAGATCCAATGTGCGACGACGAAATGTAGAGATTAATCGCACTGTGTTCCTTCTGCCAGGTCCCAGATGCGTAACAGAACCGAAAAGATAAAACTAGTCGTCGCGAAGCGAAAAATTTCGCAGTTTTCTTTGTCCGCGACAAGTTCGCACGAACTACGCAGGATGAATCATAACAATCGTGTGGCGGAATAGATTCGTGGATGGGACCATATAGGGTTCGAGCAGGTCCACCGAACGGCGACGGTCAGCGTTTCGAGTTTGGCGGATCCGAAGAATCCACTTTCGATTTCTATATGGACTTGTTTACGGGCCGCGTTCGTTTCTTATAGCTTGTAGACTATGCGCCTCTAAGAGGTGTCTCTTTGTGCGAAAGCAGCCGGGTTCTGTCCGGCGTCGGTGTGTGCACGAGCGCGCGCGCGTGCGCGCGTGTTCGCGTCCCTCGATGAGATATTACGAAATTCCGGATCTTTTCTTAAGCACAGTAGGAATCATATTTCCCCGTTCTGAAATAATGCCCTCGTCCCGTTTTGTTTTATGTCCTCCTTTGCTATGCGCGTTTGTCCCCTTGTATTCCAAAAAGGGAGGCCGCGAGCGAAGCCGCGGCGGTTTCACCGTGAAAAGTTGCGTGGGCTCCCGTGTTGAATTGCCTCGAACGTCCACACGTGCGTTTCAATGTGCAACTTTTCATTTTTCCCCGTAGGAAGGAAGTGCACCGACGGGCTCTCGCGATCCACGCTCGCTGCTTTCGGAATCCGAACAATGTCTGAATAGGAAATGACGAAACCTGGAAGCCGTGTGCCACGTGTTCCCGTCCGAATCTTGTCTTCGCCGACCAAACTCAGAAAATATCGGAGGCTTCGCGCCGATCTCCGTGTTGCATTTTTGCCACGATACGCCATCGACGATCGTAAGTCTCTTTACAATTCAAATTTCAAACGACGCGTTTCATTCCGGCTAGTTGTACGTCGAACGACGCAGTTCCTGGTTCTTTATGCGAGTTCTTTATGCGAGATAAACATTGATTCAATTGCAACGAACTCGAGTCAAACAGAGTTTTACATCCTTTTTCAACTCTCGGACGGAGGGCCATTTTCATCGACGTACAATCGAGGATGTTTACGACGATTCGCTGATTTATTCACCAATTTTTCAAAACGTTTCCGAAGATAGTTGTAAATCGATTAATCTTTTTATTGTTTCTAGTGTGACAGCAAGTTATTTAATTTAATTGCTTTTTTCTAATGAAGTAGTGGCGACCGGAGATTAAAGGTTATCGAAGTAAAAATTAAAATGTTACGAAGTATGATATTTACAATTCCATCGAACTTCTTGCATTTTGCAAAACCTAATCTTGTCGTTTTCTTTTAGATCAAATAAACATTTACATCTCCTACTGTTGCATAACCTACTGCGTGCTAATTAAGTTTATCGGTATTTGGTACGTTTGTTATGAAATTGGCGTATATTAAATGTTGAATAAAATAAATCTCTAATAGCTGAAAATTGAGTAATTAGATATTTTGAGGGTCTTCTAATGATTCTACTTTTTCGTGTTTCTCCCACACAGTTTAGTCGTAAATTCATTAATTAATTCGTGACTATTTTTAGACTCTACTCACCTTTCGCCTCGTGCGAGCTATAAAAGTAAGATGAACTGTGATCGAATAGCGAATTTTCTATTTCGCTGCACAGTGATCTCGCATAACCGAGGCGAACGAATAGCGATACCGCGCTCAACAAATTTGGCGGTAGCAGCAACAGTTGGATAGTTTCCAGCGGTGTCGAGTGAAAAATTGCGAAACGAGTATCTTCTGTACAGCTATCTCTCCGTTTTATCAAACGCTATCTGGAGTATCGGATTTTCAATATCTAGCTCGCGTAACAAGCCTTGCTTTCCGATTAGTTCCAGCAGCCCTCGTCTATTTTCCCCGAGACCGTATGAAATCTAAAACTATTTGGCGCAGTATCATTACAAGTAATCCAAGCAGATGACTATAGGAACAAAGGCAAGATCGGTATCACTGGCACTTCAAGCGGATGAAGTCCGCATATCCCGACACCGGAGTAATAAATACCCGCAGCGACACCTTCATAACAATAACCAGAACGGCGACAGAGCCATGAATCACAATCTATTGTTTCCCCGCGAGATATCGATCGATATTAGATTCGTGCATGTACAGGGGAATCGAAATGCTCGCCGATAACGTGTTCAACGCAGCGTTTAACGCTACATAAGCAGACGCGATCTCGGCGATCCGATGAAACGAACCTCTGTAGACAGCAACCAGCACGCGACCCGATCGCGACGAGGCCTCTAATAGACGCGAATGAAATATAATTTCCGTGCAATTGCCAGGTGTCCGTTGATAATGATTATCGTTAGTCCATCGCGCATCAGAATTTCAGTGCGGCCGCGAGGCGGAATGGAGAGGAAAAAAAGGGGGGGATTTCAAGCATCGGGCAATTAGGATATCGGCTGACTATGGATCCGATTAGCATCGCGAACGATTGGCTGCGACACATACGCCGGTAGAACCTCGTCATGATTTGATCTAGCGAAGCGGCAGTCCCGGGTCCGGTTAATGCGGTACGTAGGGTCGTAATTAAATGACTGATCTATCGATCCTTTCGGATCCGTCGACATGCGAGACGGCTACCTGTGACTGGAGGACGCGCGTATGTGCGCGTGCAATGCGATACAAGCCGGCGCGAGCGTGTGCGACAGGCGCGTACGAGCGCGCGCGCGCCAGTGTATACGGTAGCCATATATGGTGCAGAGACGTTAGTGGTCAGTCTGCCGTATGGTGATGGTAAAGCGGTGCCACCATCTTTATCTCGGTCACGGCGACTCCGTGAAAGTGAGAGCCGTTTCTCCCCGATGCTTCGAGTACCTGCACGTACGCATTATCCAGCCGATTCCCCTTCGTTTGCGTGAGCTCTCTCTTTTCCCTTCCTTTATCTCGCTTCTTTCCTTTTCTTTTCTTCTTCTCACGGGGCCCCGCATCTGGGTCGCCGGGCCAATTGTTTTCGGGATCGATCCGCACCCTGGAACGTCGGCTAGCCGATCCTTCGACGAGAACCTGTCGTTGGATATATGACACTTCGATCGATCAACTAACTAGCATTCCGCGAAATTGTAGGTTGCAAATTGCAGGTTTCGCCGGAAATAAATTGCGGTTTTTGCGCGTACCACGTAAAGACCGCGCGGTTTCAGAGTTTCATTTTACGGTAGAAAAATTACGATATACCATAGTGTAATTACTAGACCGACGATCTTTATGTTAAATACGATTTTTTCCCTCGGCGGTTTTTACGAAAGAGGAGCCAGACGAAAATGCGCATTTTCTTTCGACAATGTTGGTAAAGCGAAAGTAACGTAGCGGCATTCTTTTGAAATCTTTTTGTGTCCTCGTTATTTTATCCTAACAAAACTTTGGAATTTTATAGTATACGATTTTTAAGCTTGAGCAAAGTGTCGCCCATATTTTATGCGGATCAGTAATTTGTTCGCATATGCAGGGTGTCCCATAATCATGTTGACATCCGGATTCCTGAGGTCATTCGAAGTAACTTTTTCCTTAGCGAAAATTCAATCCGCGGCTTTTTTCACGAGTTATCAACGAAAAACGCTGGCCAATGAGAAGCGAGCTCGGCTGGTGCGAGGCGGCCGAGCCGATGAACGGAACTGGGCTTTGTCCGCTCGTTGGCTCGACCGCCGCGCGACAGCTGATCTCGCTTCTCATTGGTCAGCGTTTTTCGTTGATAACTCGTAAACAAAGCCGAGGATTGCATTTTCGTTGAGGAAAAAGTTACTTCAAATGATCCGACGAATCACCTCTTTCCAAATTTTAACATAATTATGGGACACCCCATGTAGAACTCTTTCGAATCAACGATTTCAGTCATAAATAAACTGCGGATACTTTATGAAAAATAAAAATTGTTCTCATTAATTTCACGAAAAACAGAAGTTAAAAGATCAATTCCATTGGTTAATGATTTTAATAATTTGTAAATAACGTAACATTAATCTTAAATTCTTCCGATATTTCCTTCGATCTGTATATCATTTCCTCACTTTGGACACAAGTGCATCATATCCGCAATCCAGTCAGGAATGTACACGTCGAATCATAGAATCCACTTAATTTCGCGGTAATAGAGCTTCTGATGTAGGAAAGACGATTGTAATTAAATTGCGATTAGACCAGCACCTCGCCGAGAAAAAACCTCTTCCTTCGGAGAAGACTCGTTATAAGATCATCAAGCGGCCCTTATTCTTCGCGCACGAAAAATCAACCACGAGAGACGCTCGATATTTTCCCCCGTGGCTTCGCGCGGTGGTCATTTTCATTTTTCTAGGAATTAAGAAATCGAATTTTTTAAAAATATATTTATAGCTGGAAATATGGGATCGATTCATCTCACGCGTAAAACCATCTCATCTGGAATTACCGTGCTAAGAGTTACCAACTTGAGTGAGATATGTATACAATAATTGAGCGAGCTACGAACAAAGGCGGATACATGTGTGTACCGCGTGGCTAGTTTGTAAAGATGACAATGTTAAATTAGTGTCATATTTTTTAATCATATTTCTTTTCATCAGGCACATCGATATTGCCAGCTGCTACATTATATAATATTGTTTACGTAATACGCAAATTGACCAAAGCCGTTCACATTTGTTGTATTCAATCGTCATGCATGAATACAAAATTTCGCTTAATTATTTTAATTGGTCTCGTTCGTGCACATTAGCTTATAGAATGTAGATATTCCGACGGCTAATTCGAAATAAAAACGACAATATGCCGGTACCTAAAACTTCACAAAATCATTAGAAACAAGACGTGAACTATAAAGTTTATATTTTGCAATTCTACCCGCATCCTCGGCTGGTTGAAAATCAAGAATCGAAGCGATCCGTAACATGTCGGTAAATTGATTTCTTAATTCCTGGAAAAATCAAAATGACCAACTGCGCGTCAGCTTAATTTCCAAACTTGTCCCCGAGCCGTGTCACTGATACCGGACGAGCGACTCGCTTGTACACGCGCGCGTACGTCGCGACATTATAACATTTTCTCTGTTTTTAGCATCCCCGAACGAACGGCTTCCATGTATCTTCCGTTCTATCGTAGCGAGTTGACGTACGCGTATACGCGTCACTATGCGTGAACCTTGTCGCGTGTATCACGTTCGGCCGCGCTGTCACTGTATCATCGTGCAACGACATGAAATATATGCAGAAATGTTCATCGATCGATCTTAATGATCCGCGAGGAACGTACGCAAAGAGAGAAGCTCTGGCCGTGTCGCGAAAGGTAGGACGACGGGGAGAGAAGGGGAAAGAGAAAAAGGGAGAAAAACGGGAGAAAAAGAGAGAGAAGGAGAGAGAGATAGTCAGAGAGAGAAGGAGACGAAGAGAGAGAGCGAGAAGGAGAGGGAGAGAGCGAGAAGGAGAGGGAGAGAGTCAGAGAGAGAAGGAGACGGAGGGAGAGAGCGAGAAGGAGAGGGAGAGAGAAGGAGAGCGAGTGAGAGAGAGAGAGAGAGAAAGAGAGCGAACGAGCAAGTGAGAGAGAGAGAGAGAGAGAGAGAGAGAGAGAGAGAGAGAGAGGGAAGGAGAGCGAGCGAGCGAGTGAGCGAGCGAGAGAGAGAAAGAGAGAGAGGGAGAGAGAAGCACCGGATCATCGTAAATGATTCTGACAAAAGGAAATACGGGTGGAACGTCGTTGATCATTTCCTGCGACGCGCGACGTTCCGATCGGCCGGTCTCCGTCGTAGATTTATCTCAGATTAACGTGTAATACCGCGATTACGGTTATAAATGGCTCGCTGTACGCGATGCGCTAAATGCTTCGCTATCCGCGGTTAAGCGGACTCTGGAAAAACCTCGTTTCTAATGAATTTTGCATTCTTCGGCTGCCACTAGGAAATTCTCTCTTTCGAGACCTTTTTCGGAAAGCTCGAGAGAAAACGGTTTTACGATGCGTTCGATTCTTAGCCGACCCATTGCATCTATACTCTTCTAGGAAATTTTGAATTTTTTGTATTTTCGTTTTGTCTACGATCGGGGATTTTAGTCGCGTCGATCTTCGTCGATTCCACTCGATATATTAATCCTTTTAGTGCCGAACAACGACTATACTTGTGAAAATGTTGTTTCGTTAATATTTTTAATAAAAAAGCAGTTCTTCTAATTATCAGAGTTTACAAAATTTCTTACCGAAACTATGCAAATGTGCACAAACTACGTCAAACAGATTTTGTATATTTCACTCTCAGTATACACGATTTAGAGGGTTAATTAATGTTAGTTATACAATGCTTGTGTTCATTAAATTGACTTTAAAAATTGACTTCAAATTGTTCTTTAAATGATAGACTGAATATGCGAGCGGTGTCTGTTGTTTAGTAACAACTTGTTGGTTAATAAAGGCTATATTTACTTAGAACTAGTTTAGTTACAAGTTTAATTACAATACATGATTGGATTAAGAGATTGATTCGATCAATTCCTGTAAAGAAGTCTTTTATCTTTTTCTGTAAAAAGATCTTTCGAAGTTATCGAAATTGTAATAATCTATCTATGAGAAACTTTTTGTCAAGTTCCTTTGTTCAAACATATATTATAATAAAAACCGTACGAAGTTAGCATAAATCCAATCTTGCCATTGTTATTAGTCGCGTTTAGAACTCGTCGATTTCGGAGTCAGAACAAAAAGATCGGTCATCATTTTGGCCGAGTATGTTTATTATTAAATTTGATTAAACCTCCCCGGCAAAAATCCCTTTTTATCCGAAGGATAGAAAAATGAACGGGACGATATCTAAGCGCGGGATGATAGGACGTCGCAAAGACCGAGAATCTTTCTCTGTAAAAAAATCTTTCGAAGTTATCGAAATTGTGATAATCTATCTATGAGAAACTTCTTGCCAGTTTCCTTTGTTCAAACATATATTATATAAAAACCGTACGAAGTTAGCATAAATCCAATCATGTCACTGTTATTAGTCGCGTTTAGAACTCGGTGATTCCGGGGTCAGAACAAAAAAATCGGTCATCATTCGAGTATGTTTATTATTAAATTTGATTAAACCTCCCTATCCGAAGGATAGAAAAATGAACGGGACGATATCTAAGCGCGGGATGACAGGACGCCGCAAAGGCCGAGAATAATTGCTCGCTACTCGCGAACAAAGACATTAACGGCCCAGTTCGCCGTCACGATCGCAGCCTGTTTGCCAATTTCACCTCGCCCCTGCAACAATGAACCTGCTGCTCGCCTTGGAAAGAATCTGCGAACATCACCGGCGGGCTTTCGCCCGGTTTCAGGAAATTCTTCGGCGTCGGCGACCCGCTTTCGCGCGCGCCGAGGATATTATTCAACAAATTATCGGTCTCGTTGTCGGCTCCCCGCCGTCCTTCGGCACTGTTTCGAAACGTATATCCGTCTTATCTCTCATCGAGGACTTTCTTCGCGGTGGATCGCGATCTTACACGGGGCGAAACACAGATACCGTATGGACGCGTTCGGGATCTCGTCGCTCCGCGGTATCTGCGACGTTCATCTGGCCAACAGAGCCACGGTATCGCTAATACACAGGCTCATTTAGATTTATGCACCGGGAGCGCGACACATTCCCCTACGACACTGGGCCCCGATTCCTCATGGACCTGCAGAAACGTCTAGCTGTCCCCTGCGGTCAGGGGCGGCTCGTAACGTAACTCCTCCGGGCTCTAGTCGACTTTATTTTCGTATCGGCTCGATCTTACCACCTCGCGCTACGATTTCTCGAATGGCTACACCGACTCTCAAAATTTTATTTCATTAACCCTAGAAAGATAACCATATGACAACGTACGTAAAAGATAACCATACGCTTCAGAGGCGCATGCTTTTCTAAGGCGTCAATTTTATACTAACAATGGATATTTATTTAAGTTAATCTAGTCATTTTAAAGGTTTGGCATTGTTGTAAAAATAAAATGCATTTATATTATATTTTTTTATATTTTAAGTAATTTTAAACTTAAATCACTAGACCTCTATGAAAAACGGTGCAGTCAGTTGTTTATTTCGCAGGCGCCTCTGCGACATAGGTTATCTTTCTCGGGTTAATAAACCCCGTAATACAAATACAATTCATTTTTCACGTTTTCTATCCAATTATTGAGATACAAGGTTGCTAATTATTGACATTTTTCGAAAAACGCCCGAATTCTTAACGTTCATTCCCTTCGGTTTATTTCGTAACCCTTTCACGGGCATTGGGAACTATGTTCCCCACCCACTTTTATTGCGCATATGAATCACCAGGCTCAAATATTCCCACGGTTGAAAGTTCTTATCGAATTGAAATATTCTTGAAAATTCATATTGTGCCCATGAAAGGATCAACGAACCGGAAATTAATAAGAATTTCATCTCCGATGAATATGATTTTTACGTATCCTATAGCCTACTAAGTACAGTAATGTCTCCCTAATCGACGCTCAGATTATGCACAAAACTAGACAATTCGGGAAGAGGAGACACGATTATTCGTAGCCTTGCAACTCGCTTTCATAGTTGTTGACAATTCGTAACTATGAAAACGAACCGCAAGGCTCGAATAAGTGTCTGAGTGTCAATTAAGGAGACATTACTGTATTATGATTCGATCCTTGCGGTTCATTTTTATAGTTCCGAATTGTCAATAACTATAAAAACGAGCTGCAAGGCTCGAGAAATTGTATCTCCTCTTCCCAAATTGTCCATTTTTGTGGGTCAATTAGGGAGACATTACTGTATTATGATTCGATCCTTGCGGTTCGTTTTTATAGTTCCGAATTGTCAATAACTATAAAAACGAGCTGCAAGGCTCGAGAAATTGTATCTCCTCTTCCCAAATTGTCCATTTTTGTGGGTCAATTAGGGAGACATTACTGTATTATGATTCGATCCTTGCGGTTCGTTTTTATAGTTCCGAATTGTCAATAACTATAAAAACGAGCTGCAAGGCTCGAGAAATTGTATCTCCTCTTCCCAAATTGTCCATTTTTGTGGGTCAATTAGGGAGACATTACTGTATTATGATTCGATCCTTGCGGTTCGTTTTTATAGTTCCGAATTGTCAATAACTATAAAAACGAGCTGCAAGGCTCGAGAAATTGTATCTCCTCTTCCCGAATTGTCCATTTTCGTGGACAATCCGCGCGTCAATTAGGAAGACATTACCGTAACCTTTAGCGTGTCTCAACTGACATTCGATGCCCATTAACCCTTTCGCTACGGCGGTTCAGTCCGCTGTAGCGCCCCTCCTGAACGGAACCACCCGCCGAAATTGAGCACATTGCGCGTGGATAGTGTATTTGGGAAGAAAAGGGATTTTTCTTTAAAACAATATAGTTATAATTTCTGCATAAGGTATAAAGTTATTTAATAGGTAAAAAAAGTTTCATTAACAATGGAAAAAGTGAAGAAATAATATATAATATACAGTAATAAAATAAAACATAATATTCATAATACAAAACATAATACATAATAATTAATCCTAAAGTTAGTACTTTCGATTTTCTATCCCTTTATGACATGTAACACGATAATAATGGGAAATGCAGGTAGAACAAATATAACTTGAATGGTGTGTCGTTTATTTCGGACTGTCGTTTGTTTGTTTCGTCAAAAGATTCACGCAATAGTAACAAGAGGCGGTGCAGTCCAAAAATTAGGTCGCGATTTTACCAGCATGTCGGATATATCCGTCGTTCGGAGCGAAAGGGTTAAAAATCGATAAGCGCTTCGCGCGAAAAGCGGAGTACATAAAGCTGAAGATCAGAGTGATTTCTGGTCTACGTTCGGGTCTAAATTAGCATAGAAAATGTGTCCGGGGCCCACGAGCTCGCAACGCGGCCCTGTCTACAGGGTGTACTAGAATCGTCCGACCCAAGTTTGGACTTGTACCGTGTCCCGTCCAGGCGACACGTCCCGCATGTAATAACTATGGGCATTCGAGAGTGTCCGCGACAGAATGCACCGGCCAGACAAATTTATCTTGCTGGACGTACGGCGCTAGATAGCAACCCCGACGGAGGACGGAAAAGAACGAGGCTGGCACTATAACTCAGGAAGAAAAGGCGGAAAGCGAGCCGCGAGCACACGGGACCACGGTGTATTCTTGTTTGTCGCGGTCTAACGAGTTTCGGCTTGGTAGCTTCGCTCGTTGATAGCCTGGTTCGAGGCACCCAGCGAAGAAAATCCCAGCCGACTTCTGCGAGCACCCGAGAGACATAAACGCGTCATGGACAAAGACAGATAGGAGTTTTCGAGGCGGTCGTGGCCGAAGAATTATTGCATCAGAGGGTTCTCTATCCGATCGACAGCGCCGGGTCCAAGGATCCTTATACTCGCGGAGATACTCGCGAGGACACGCCCGGGGATCGGCCGGAGACCCAATAAAACCTTCGAGCAAAAATCGCGTTGCGTTATATTTTATATTTGCTATGACAAGTTCGTAAATCCGATGTGGGCGATACCAAATTTCTCGAACGCCTGGCTCTAAAGTTACTCGTACGTTTTGATTGCCCACGCGAGAGGGTCAGGGTGCAGCGTCCGCGTCGTTCATCCGACCGCGTCACACCTATTTCCAACTAGCTCCGCCATATTAAGCCATCAAAGAACATTTGGCTATCGCGAGCCAGGCATCGCCCATACACGCATCCCAATCGTAAGTCGCGCTACGGTGGTCCACGGTCTACACCGTGGACAAAAGCTGGGAGAGACTGTTATATTTTAGAGGACGTTCCAGCAACTTGGTTTGAAATCGAAACGAACGGCCGCGAAATTTCTGCGAGAACAACTGTTACGTTTTTCGAGAAAATATTGTTGCGAATTACGCCATTTCTCTCGCGTCGCGGCGTTTTATTTACAATAAAGAATATTAACTATAACGCAACTCGATACAATTATATCTTAGATCTTTCAGAAGTGGGATGTTGATCGTTCGACAGTCCGAACTCAACTCTTCGATTGTCCGTTGGTAACACTCTTCCGTGTGGCAACCCCTATCTTCTATTACACTATCCGACAAAATCAAACTTTTTTTCTGGGTTCCTATAGCCACTATGAAATTCTTGTAGAGCTTCCCTCCCTGAACAAAAATCCGAAAACCGAATTGCTCCATCACCCTCAGTTTTTTTTAAATAGACGAGCTTTTGTAAAAACCCAAAATTTTCGACAAGAATGAGGTATTGCATGAAAAGTACAAACGTTAGAAAGTTCTAATTGGTGTTAAAAGATAGAGGAGAGTTTCCCGAATATAGTGGCATGCAATTTATTAATCGTTTTTGATCCTAAATAGCAATAAATTAATGTCAAAGTTTAAAAAAGTGTCGACGTGAGCAGTTTCTGCGCGATATTTTTGTATTTTTACGAAAAGCTTTTTGTTCAGCACGAAAACTCTACCCAGGATCGGATTCTGTAGACATTTCTGAAGAAGAAACGGCCCGGTAAAAGTGTCGGAACGATATACATTTCGAGTAGATCGAGAAAATGTTCGACGGCAACATGTACACGACGTTTTGCCGCCGTGTGTTTCGCTGCTCGCTTCTCTCTGTCCGACAGGGCCGAAGCTATGGGTAATCAACACCCATGGAGGGATCCAATGGGGCAATACCTCATTTTTGTCGAAAATTTTGGGTTTTTACGAAAGTTCGTTTGTTTAAAAAACTGAGGGTTATGGAGTAATTCGGTTTTCGGATTCTTGTTCAGGGAGCGAAGCTCTACAAGAATTTCACAGTGGCTATAGGAACTCAAAAATCGTGTCGGATAGTGTTATTCTTTAAGGAGTTGTTCACAACAGGGCAGTTTCACATTACAGCGACTTGATTTGGACAAGTCGCCGTAACAATATCAATACATTTCGCGAAGTTTTGCTCGTTGCAAGCGTGGAACATCGGTCACGCTACGCAGCCTTTGCTATGAAACGATTTGCATCGTTGAACTTCGAGTCTTCCGTTTATAGAGGCGACAGTCGAGTTTGCTTCTCGTTAGTAGCCACGTGGAAAAATGTTAAAGCGAGAAGAAAGAGCTAAGAATAAAGCATGTCGGCCTTTCAGCCTTGTCTATGTCGATCAAGCTTCGCGGAAATATCAGTTTACCACGCGTACACGCGATTCTCTAAAATTGGACACAAATTTTGATGAAAAACCATTATATAAGCGTGGTATTACGAAATTAATAAGACGCGTTCGATCGCGAAAATTCGAAGAAATCGTGTCAACAATTTTCTATTTGCCGGTTAACAGATATTTGATCTAAATGAACTGGACGGGCTCACACAAATAATACCAATTTAACCTACGCACCCGATAAGTTAAACGTTTCCCCGCAGATTACATCCGGATAAAACTTGGCGAACGTATCGCATCGTATTAAAAGCACGTTCAACGATTCTTCGATGTTCAATAATTCACCGACGAAACGGGCTACCAATTCCATTCGCTTTGTTGCCTCCAGTTTTTCTTTTTTTCTTCGCGGGCTGTACCTACGCGTTTCTAAAATTGCGGCGGAGCACGGTACGGCGTTCGTCGTCAAGAAATTTTAATACACCCTATATTTCTCGGACAGCGACGCGCGACGAACAATGCGAGTTTCAGGGGATTTGTTGTCGCGACGCGGTGAATTACATCGGTCGGATCTACCACGCCTAGGCGTATAAACTGGCCTCTTATCCGGAACGAGAAAAACGATTTTTCAGTCGTTCGCTCGGCCGTTCCCGACGGCGGAGTCGAGCGAATCGCTCCGCGCAGGATTTATAATCCGAGAAGGTGACGCATGCCTCATCGACGCCGACGTAACGAAATCCTCTCGCCATTGTATGCAGCGACGGAGCCCGCGCGATCGCGCGTTATCATCGGCTGCAAAATAATCGCACCGTTCCACGGAATCCTTAAGTAACTTGTTATTATCCAGTCCCGCTCGGGGACGGTCCATGATGGACCGATACGTGGGCACTGATCCCATAAATTTAGCTGCTTACACGACTCTGCTGATAGCTGCGCATCGAACGTCTGCACAAGTTCGCTGGAACTTCGATATTTCTGCTCCGCGAAGGATGAACGTTCGAACATCTTATTGGCTGGTCCGTACGGTTTTAATTTCGATTTATATTTCACGCATAACAATTACCTAAATTCACACGTTATTCGATAGCTTTGGTTTTCTCCTGTTGCGTAGTATTAGGGGGACCGAAAAGTAACGTCGTTTCTGCGCATGTCACTGCTTCTTTACCGTTTATGAGTTCATTGCGTAGTTGAAAGTCGTGCCAGAGACATTTCAAAGTTAAAGTGACTTGTTTAATTGTGAAAACTTAATCCTTAAATTTTCTTTCGCCATTTTGAGTGAAATGACTAGCCAAATACCAGAAGAGATTCATATCCGCCATTGCATGCTTTTGGAGTTTCACAAGGGTAGTAATGCAACAGTTGCTACCAAAAACATTTGCGATGTTTACCCAAGTGCCTTAGATGTTCGTAAATGCCAAAGATGGTTTTCTAAGTTCAGATCCGATAATTTTGATCTTTCCGAGACTCACATCGATCAGGAAGACCAACAACTTTAGACAATGACGTATTAAGGGCGGAAGTTGAAGCAAATCCGTGTCAGATAATCGAGGAACTATCAAATACTCTTAACCAACCTTGGTAGAACATCCGTTTTTTGATTGCTTGATCACTGCAGATGAAAAATGGGTCCTGTATGATAATCCAAAACGCAAAAGGCAGTGGCTCTCTCCGAATGAACCGCCACGAAGGACTGCTAAGCCAGGTTTACATCCGAAAAAGGCGCTTTTGTGTGTTTGGTGGGGTATTCGTGGAATCGTCCATTTTGAAGTGCTTAAACCAGGAGAAACTGTTAATGCAGACCTTTATTGTGAACAATTAGATCGAGTAAATCAATCATTAATTGAAAAATATCCAGCGATTATCAATAGAAAAGGCGTTATTTTGCAACACGATAATTCAAGACCGCACTGCGTAAGAAAAACGCTGGAAAAAATTAATGAATTGGGGTGGGAGGTACTGCCTCACCCACCATACTCGCCCGACATTGAGCCATCGGATTTCCATTTATTCCGTTCGCTGCAACACTTCTTAACAAACAAACACTTTCAAAATTTGGTTGATACGAAAAATGCCATCTCCAGATATTTTATTGAAAAACCAATTGATTTTTATCGATCCGACATTGAAAATTTGCACGCTAGATGGCAAAAGGTTGTTGCCAACGAGGGTGATTACACCATTGACTAAAAAGTAAAACTTGTAAGAAATTTATTTATTCCAATTTACTGTAAAAAAACGACATTATTTTCCGGTCCCCCTAATATAATGATCAAATTTTTTTAGAACCGTGACGTGTCGAGTCTATCGAGAATGAACATCTTGTTAAATTGACGCTCGACAGTTTTCAAAAAAATAGTCACTTTTATTAATCGCTTAAAAATATCACTACGAATTAAAAGTTTATTATGAATTGAAATCGAAATTTCTGTTATTCGAACAATACCTTGTTCGGATAAACTGTTATCCAGATTGGATATCTATTCGATAACGTCGAATAAAATTGTATTCGTCGATCCTTATCTCATATCCGTCGTCCGAATAAAATTTTGCCCAACTCTGATCTAAACAGACAACGTTTACCTGCTTGTTTCCGTAGGACAAAGCAATCGCCTTTCAACGAAATTACCGAATAACATCGTCTTTTAAACGTCGTTAATTACCTATAAGCAAAATGAACGATACACGTTTTATTTCATTTCGTCCGAAGTATTAAATGAAATTGCAAACCGCTCGATTATGTGAAAATTCTCCTCTGCAAAGACTTTTGTCCCTCGATTAGTTCATACACCGCGTTACCAACAACTGCAAGGTGTACGCGACCTTTGCGAACAATAAAAACTGGGGGAGGGAAAAAAAGAATCGAGAACGTTTAATAACACCTTGGAACACGCCCAAAGCGATATAAAATGACGATTTTCCCGCCTGGGATAAGGTCGGCTCCCACCTGGGCGTGATAGATCAGGGCCCACCTTTCCACGGCAGCTATCCCTTGGAAGTTGCATTGTTCTCCGCGTTTATGCGCAAACGCGAAGGTTGCGATATTAAAAGGCGCAGCGGTGAAAAACTTTGCCGCGCGGTAAGAAAGACGCCCATAAATTTTCGCGGTAATGATTATTTATAACCAGCGTCGGGTCGCGTTACGAGTCCACCGCTATCACCCGAAGGGACAGTTAACATTTAATAACATTTCAATTACAGCCTCGGCTGCTGTGCGTTCGACGCGCGCTAAATCATGCCACATCTAGCGGAATGTGGCACGCACAATGCGCGCGAAGAAGTTATGTTTGTCAGAACCAATTCTGCGGACTAATCGTTCGATCTTGTGATAAGCGATATTTCCTCGGATAATTTTATGGCGGAGCACCATTCATTCCTTTTAATTTATTCTTTACATCACTTTGTCAACCTTTTACTTTCGGTTTACGGTGTCGTAATGAAATTTTGTTGCAAAACAAATCACTTTTCGAGTCCTCTCTCTCTCTCTCCGTGTCTTTTAACGCCATAACTGCGCCGATCCTTGAATGCGACTGACGTATATCTTTTTTATAACAAGATTGGATTTATTTAAACTTCGTACGAATTGCTGTTATAATACATGCTTCGATATAAAGAAGATTATATAAAAATTTTGTATACAAACTAGTTTTATTATACAAGGAATTTAAATGGAAATGTCCGAACCAGTCACTTTGACCGATTTGGTAATTCTAGTGTTAAGAAATATTAAATAAAAAGTTAAATAAAAATTGATACATAAAACGATAAGTTTAAGTATGACAGCCGTAACTCTATAGGATCTTTATGCGATGTTAAGGAGGAAGAATTGAAATTTTGGCAGCAATTTAGCGATTGCTTTACACGCAGCTTGTAGAGCTAATTAAATTATTTAATAACGAAGAGCATTGCTTACAGGAAACACGAACACATTTAACGGAAGACGCGATTCCATACTCTGAACAAATAGCGGAAAAAGCTAAAATGAAACTACGCGTGTGCAACGACGCCGTTGCAAGTAGAATAATTATTATTTAATTATTATAATTGGCTTCTTTGGCGCCTTAAGCTCCGGCAGTCTTTTTAAAAATTATTCAAAGTCGCGGCGCGAGATTCAAAACCGTGACCGAATATTTTCCCTGCAATATCGTACGAAGGAGGTGAAAAATCTTGGGAGAGAAAAACGCAGATTCGACTTAGGCGGGCGTGCGCCAAAGCTCTCGCGTTCTCCGCTGTCACGGAGTTATGAATTATGCTTACTGCCAGGTTATCGGCACTCGTGTCACGCCGTAAATCGGTCTTGACACCCGGCGGAATGAAATCAATGGTTGTCAGAGCTCCGGCGAGCCCCGGAGCCGATACTTTTCGTGCCACGGTTTCGCAAACCTTCTACCACTCAGGTTGACAGGTGTCTCTTACTTAATAATCATCGAGAGTCCGTCGATGTGCCCGCAATTATGCCTACGCGCGGTCGTTTCGAATTTACCGGCGACGCGGTATCGGCTTGCGAAACGCTGTTTCCCCGGCCGACGTGAAAACTTATCGTATAAATCTCGCGAAACCGAACCGTTGCGTTGTTACAAGACAAGCCTGATCGAAATTTCAAGCAACGCGTCGTGAAAATCTAGAACTCGATGCCAATCTAGTTTCAGGCGTTACGTCAAAGTTTTATTGTCAACCTGGATCTAACAACAATTAACATTTCATTAACACCACTCAATGTGGGAGAAATGCTTGTCATTTATTGTTAACTCGAATTACAATGTGTCAAAATAATCGCAAAATGTATTGTTAATTATGTACATTATCCTTGCGTACTAGCATAGTTTTCTTGGATATTAGCATATTTTTCATGTATATTAGCCTATCCTTCGTGCATAAATTTGTGTAATATATAATAAATTTATATAATATAACACATGCTTTTCACATATATGTATATCGTGCACGAACATTTGGAGCCTAACGACGATCAATAAAAACGAATACACGTCAAGTGCAGATTCTGCATTATATAGTGTATTTAATGATACCTCAAAGATTTTGCAAATATTTCTAGAAGTACAGTAATGTCTCCTTTACCGACGCTCAGATTGTCCACTAAAATAGATAATTTGGGAAGAGGAGATACGATTTATAATTGTGAACAATTTATAACTATAAAAATAAACCGCAAGGCTCGAATAATCGTATCTCCTCTTCCCAAATTGTCCATTTTCGTGGTCAATCCGGGCGTCAATTAGAGAGACATTGCTGCAATACGAAATTATTGGTCGTTTCAATATCAAAAATCTTTAACATTGTTTCTTAAAAGAAAAAAAAACACGATACAAATTAAAATTAAATTAAAAAACGAAATTAAAGAGAAACTTTAAATACGTCACGAGCTCCCATTACCCGATTGCTTCCAAATCGAGCACACATCGATTCTTACCAAGCGTCATAATTGACGCGAGCAAGTCGAGCAAAAGTCGAAAGTCGAAAAATGTGTTCCACTCCAGTGTTCACGCCGCAGGCCGTGAACAAACAGCAAGGGCAGTGAAATCGCAAAAAAAGAAAAATTACAAAAATTCCGCGGAAAGCGCAGCGAATAAAACCGCGAATGAAATGCCCGAATAAAATCATTAACGCGCTTGGTGTGCGACGGTTTGCTTGCGTCATAGGAGGGAAATCAGAACGAAAGGGACACCGGAGCGGCGTGTATCGCGCGAGGCGGAGAAAGAGGAAGAAAAAGGTCGGTCAGAGGGAGAACGAAACGGAAAGTGAACCGCCACGTCTGGGCTGGTGTGGGTGTACAGGCTCGATGCACCAAGAGCACATACCCTCCCGGCTCTCGGTGTCCGCTTGTTCTCCAGGTTGCTCGGTGTCCTTTCCTCTCTCTCTCTCTCTCTCTCTCTCTCTCTCTCTCTCTCTCTCTCTCTTTCCCTCTCTATGTATCCCTTTCTCCGTTCGCGGGGCTCGCAGCGCGGCCTGCCAGCACAGAGACGTTGGCGCCTCCGGCGATTGCATACAGCACAGGTGTTCGTCCGCATTATGCCCCGTGTACGGTGCAGTGACGTCGCCGCCGCGAACGCCGAGCGACATTGTAATTTGTAAATTACATCTCGCTCTCGAGCAGGGGAGAGTCGGGCTGTCCGCGCGCTGTGTTCGGGCCCGGCCCGACCCCGTAGCCCGCCGCAAAGAGAACTTAATGAACCGCCGTGGCTCGCGTGTTTGCATAACGTTGTAATAACACGTGACACGATCGCCAACCACCTTCCGGTTATGATAATGGGACACAGCGGACGACGAGGACCGCGGACCGGAATATGTACGATCGATAGATCGTCCCCGCCGCTTTTTTCTTGCCGACGCGCGATCGCTATCGTCGTTTGTTTTGATTGCTGTCGCTGCCACGTTTTGTTCACCCTCCGATGCACCCACCGGTCGACGGCGACGGTGGACCCGTCGCAGGCGACTGTTCACGCCGAGCCTACCCTTCTGGTCGGAATGATCGGTTCGGTAGATTTTAATTGAAAATTGTTGGGATTGTAAAGAGCGTTCCGCAGAATCTGACGGAATAAGTTTCTTAATTCGAGCATACATTATAACAGAAACGAGGAGCGGCCTGAATAAATTAGGTCTTGTCATTTTTAGAAAGGAACTCGTGTCGGACATCTTTAGTGCCCGGTGGGTTGCTGGATCGTGCAGTTTATGCATTTGTGATTTTTATTTGATCCGTTCGTTATTATATTTATCGTTGTTTTGGGGTTTTTAGGTGGCACGATACATGCGAATACGTACTTTGAAGACTGCTAAATAAGTTTAGTAAGACAGACTAGACAAGTTCATTATGCACTTTTGTAGCATACGTAATAGCCTGAAATTATAATATCGTTAGACATGTACACGAACGCTTGAAGACGTTTTTTACTTTCTTGAAAACTTGGTAGAAAATGTGACCAATCTGAAACATGAATGCACATATTTTTGTTCTTCTACTTAAGAATGTTCTGTGTTATAATAACTAGAATGCAATCACGGCAAAAATAAGTAAGCGAAATGCAGTAATGTCTCTCCAATTGACGCTCAGGTTGCTCACAAAAATAGACTTTGTCGCAGGGGTTACTGCGACGGTTTGTATAAAATAATCCGAGAGTTTTTTTTGGTTTTTAAATAACGAGAACTTTAATATAACTTGTAACAAAGGCGATGAGATACAGTGTGTAGAAGGTAAAGGTAAACGAGTGACGGATGATACAGAAATATGGACACGTTGAGAGTCGGAGGAAAGCTTGCTAACTGACTTCTCTCAGTCGAGAGGTCCTCGTATTTATTGGTAGGGAAAGTCCTTGAAATTGGTAAGGGAAAGTCCTCGGGAAGGGCGAAGGCCTTTCCCGAAGATTTTCCGACCGGGGTGGTCCGGGACCTATGGTCCGAAGCTGTGTCCCAACGTTTTTATTGTTTTATTGCGGGGTGTACGCCTTGCGTCGGGAAAACCCGAAAAAGGCATGTGTACACCCCGTTTTTGAAGGACGTGTCTTTTTGTGTCTGGTCCGCCACAAGACAATCTTGGATGAGGAGATACGATTATTCGAGTCTCGCGGTTTGTTTTTATAGTTATAAATTGTCCACAATTATAAAAACGAGCCGCATGGCTCGGATAATCGTATCTCCTCTTCCCAAATTGTCCATTTTTGTGGACAGTAATCAAGTATTACAGTAATCTGAGCGTCAATAAGGGAGACATTACTGTAATTTGTAAACAAAAATGGACATTTTGAGAAGTATTATTTTATTATTAAAATAATTATTTATTATTAATATATTTTCGGATTATTTGAGCCTCGCGTCTCGTTTTTATAGTTGTTGACAATTCGTAACTATAAAAACGAACCGCAACGCTCGAATAATCGTATCTCCTCTTCCAAAATTGTCCATTCTTGTGCTCAATCTGAGCATCGGTTAGGGAGACATTACTGTACACGTAGCTTTAAGTAGGATTTAAGAATATTGTTACGGCGACTTGTCCAAATCAAGTCGCTATAATGTGAAACTGCCCTGTTGTGAACAACTCCTTAAAAAAATAGAAGATAGGGGTTGCCACGGAAGAGTGTTCCCAATCACAGAGGACGATCGAAGAGTCGAGATCGGACTGTCGAACGAGCAACATTTCAAATTGAAAGGTCTGAAATATAATCGTATCGAGTTGTGTTATAGTTTATATATTGTAAATAAAATGTCGCGACGCGAGAGAAACAGAGTGATTCGCAACAATATTGTTACGTTATTTTGAATTTGTTAAAACTATCAGCAAAGAAAGTACACTTGTATCTTATGTTGCTTGCAATTCATGCAGAAAACGCAGTCTAATAATATCATATTCATGCAAATATATAAGGAAGCGTTCGATAAAATGCAATTAACGATTCTTCGTGTTATTATGAATTTACAGGAATTTAATCAAGATCGCAGTAACGTGGTACAATGTTTCATTCCATGTTACTTCGTACGTAACATTTAACGCGCCGACTAGGAAGACGCGCGCGTTCGAGAAAAATAAGTACACGAAACGCGGAACGGTAGAAAATAAAAGAAAAACGTCGGAAGAACATAAGAGCACTGAAACAAGAGCAACGAATCGAAACTTCTGCGTTTGGGAATTGATCTAGAAAATTTCTATCTTGCACAAACATCCGCGCGTATATTATCCTAAACTGCACAGACCGAGTGAAATGTGCATCCTCCTTCGAGAATTCTACTTTTCCGGCGAAGTAATCTTTCCATCTCGCCGAGGAACGCTGAAAGTTAGTCGATCAGGCCGACGAAAAGAGATCCGAGATTATGCGACCGAAAGGTATGACCGGTAGTCGATGTGTGCTCGGCAGCGTGCCATTTGGT
Organism: Megalopta genalis; assembly: GCF_051020955.1. Taxonomy (NCBI): domain Eukaryota; kingdom Metazoa; phylum Arthropoda; class Insecta; order Hymenoptera; family Halictidae; genus Megalopta; species Megalopta genalis. Next base: position 31,612,284 of record NC_135016.1, read on the forward strand.
TGATCACCGTGGCGATCTAACGACACTGCTCCGCGTCGTGTTTGCATAATACCGTAATAACTTGGGACGCGATGGTACGAGCGAAGACACTGTTCGGACTCGGTAAACGGCGGGGAATGAAAGTCGAACACACGGTGGCGCGGCGAAGAAAAACGCTACCCCGGAAAACGCGGGACGCAATCTCGCCGCGATAAATGGCGCACCGGTCGCGACAGAATCGGCGATGATTCGCGGAATTGATTTTCCTGCGCCGATAATCGACGGGCATCGACGAAACCCCGGGACCCGGTACGCTGATTACGAAACCGGCGGAAAAGTGTAATCGGCAGCGATAAAGGTTTATCACGGTGATCCGTCCGTTCTAGGAAATTGCGAGCCATCCCTTGTTATTAGCTCACGCATTGGTACGCGCGCATAGTAATGGCCGACCGACTGTACACGCTCCCTCAACATTGTAATTTATCGACCGCGGCCGCAGAACAACCTGCGTGTTACCGGACACGCCGATCCACGTTCTTTCGACATGTTCGCCGATGAATTTAATAAAACGTGTTTACACAACGCCGCGTTACGTAACCGGGCGTGTGTCCTGCAGTTTGACCGGCGACGCGGCAACAAAAGTGAAAACAAAGAATTCCGCGTCTCGGAAACGGCCGATCGCGATACCGTTTGCGCAATGCCATCTGGAAACCACATTTTCGACCCTTCGTTATATTACAATAACTGACCAACGCGCATTTTATTATAAAAACGACGATATCCGGATTCCTTTGACACTAAACCTACCGCGGTCAAAGCGACCGCTTTCTTATTTGGCAATTCTGCAAAGTTCCGGGACTCTTTCGTGGAAAACGCTCGAATAAGTTATATTATTCGAGCGAGTCTTATGATAAAAACTTGACAAATTCCAAATAAATTCGGTCCTCTCACTTTTGTGAAGCAGTACATGCCAGTTTGTATTACTGCTTGGTAGGTTTAGTGTTAACCCTTTGCACTCGAAGCCATTTCAATTGTAAATCTAAAATAATTTTTCCGAATTATACTATCTCCATTTTATATGCATTTTATGCATATGAAATTGAGTCTTGCGGTGGCTCGTGTAAGTTGAGCATTTTCAGCAATTGTTTAAACCTAAACTTTATCGATATAAAAATTATATCGATATTGGAACATGACATAACAATTTTAACGACCTCAGAGTCACCATTCGAGTGCAAAGAGTTAATCGACCTCTACGGAAAGATCTCAACAATTTAGAGAACTGTGCAACAAAATGTGCATGTACAAACTAGGTTGTTTATTTAAACCACTGGTTTAAACCATTCTTTCGACTCTTTGAATGCGAACTCTTAAGTGTCGAACATTAAGAAAAAGTGAATAACATTATTTATTATAAAAAAAATGGAAAGATCTCTGTGATTTCGATAATTATACAACAAAATATACGTATGGAACTGGGTACAGCAGAATGTTGTTTATTTGCTTTAAAGAAGAACGGTAGGCCAGTAGAATTGAGATCGAACGAATGATGAGCACATGCGGCATCGAATACGCGAAAGAGAAATAATGAATAATAATGGATAATAGTATTAGAGAACAATTTACAAAGATTGGAAAGTGCTTCTTCATGGCCGTCGAAGAAACTAACAAAGGGCGTTCGTAATGCATGTTATCCAGAAAGAATACGTGGCAATTCTTGCGATGCGCTTCCGCAGAAAATGTCTGAAATAAATGCAAGATAATTTGCTCGAAAGTGCTCGTAATTGACGAAGCGCGTTACGCCGAACGGCCGCGCGCTACCTGGTACCGATTCGGTTAGAAAAATCACCGTGTAATGGTCGTTCACCGATTGATACGCGAAAGGGTTAAATTCAGAAAAATGGCCCGTGCACCGTCGATCGACGGTTCCCAGACGATGGAACCGTTGACGGCGCGCAAATAATTGCGGGGCAGTCCTTCGGACGGGGAGTTATATCGGCAAGCAGTGTTGCAATTTGCAAACCGCGGCGGAATGAAAAAGCCGGCTTTCGAGTGGCGAGCATCGAGAACCGGTGCGCAGCCCGATGTCTGATTCGCCGACAAAAAATCCCGATGAACCGTGCTACAATTTCACCTATCATAATAATACCCTCCACACGATTGCGACGGTCTGGTTATGGTAATCGAGTGGCAAATGCAAAGAAACGAGCTTAATACCCCTTCACGGTGGTTCCATTTCAATCTACCGGTACCGGGTATGCTCTCATTTTAATTGTATTTCTTACGAGCAACGTTATGCCGCTTAATCGTTTTCTCCGGGAATGATGACAAATGCTGCCACCATTCGATCGAGACTTTTAATCGCCTGCCCTGTAATGTCGTTTCGAGCTCGTTTTTAGATTACCACAGTATATTAACAAGTAGAGGTGGCAGTCGTTCGTTCGTCGATTTTGATCAAACACTTGCCGGTTAATCGAGAGCAAAATTAAATCGATTCATATTCTAATGTTTTCATTAATATTCGTTATCGGACCGCGGATCTTTGTGCGAAGGAAAAATTGTCTGGATTAATTCTAGAAAACAGGGTTCGAATACAAATGCGTTTCTTCTTTCGATACTATTAATATATTCAAGATAATGTAACAATGTTTAGAAATGTTTCCAATGCCTTCACAGTTTCGCATTTTGTATGATCACTTTTATCATATGCGATGTTAAGTCTGTCGTGTGTAGCGAATAGATATCGAATATTGCACAATTAATAGAAAGAATTATCGCAGCGTTTGAAAAACTGAAATAGCAAAACAACAGTTTCGAAAACGTGTACGTAGAAATTAAATTAGAAGAGCAGAATTATGTAAGAGAGAATTATGGGCATCGATTTCAACAATACTTTCGTTCACACGATTTATCTAAAATTAAATAATATTTACCTCGACTTTTTCGCGGATTTCTTCGAGCCTCGCAGCTCGTTTTTATAGTCGCCGATTGTCAACAACTATAAAAACGAGCCGCCGAGGATCGAATAATCGTATCCCCTCTTCCCGAGTCGTTCATCTTTGTTTGCAAGCTACAATCGGGGACACAACGATTACAATGTGGGACAATCCGTGAGAATTTACTGTGCACACCGCGCAAAGGACGAGTCTCTTTGAAATTACGCAGCCGTTGCCGTTCTATCGACATTCGGGAAAAAGTAATCCACGTTTAAAAAATTGAACATAATCTTCGTATGCGGGTCATCAAACCGAACCACTGGCTACCTCTTAGCGAACCGTGCATTTTTTTTTCGTTTAAGATGTTTCCAAGAGGAGTTCCAAGTGTTTCATTAGAACCGCTAATTCGGTAGCAGCTTTAAGTGGTCGCGTTCGGAGACTGACTTTCTTGAACTTTTGACATATTCGAATGCATGTAATTGACAAAAGCTTTTTTCGGAGCCGTACGAGGTCGCACTGGCGCATAGTTTGCATAAGAAACCGCGAGCCGGTTGATTGCACGGTATGTCCAGGGCTAATAATTGCTTTCGCCTCGTTAGCAATTACTTTTTTCCCGAGCGCCGATCATAATTTCGCAATCCGCGAAACAATTTTAACATTCGTGGGACACGGTACCGGTGTAGGGGGTTAAACGTTCAGCGTTTCCCGAGCACGTAGACCCCGGTTGAAACAAAGCCTGAGAAAGCAACCGCCGATCTCTGTTTCGCGAATACTGCGCCGCGATCCCCGCGCATTCCACGAGAACCGCGGCTGCCCGGCTCTGCTATTCATAATCGCCGGTGCCTTATTCTCCGATTTTTCGCAGGCCGCCGATTTTTTCGACGGTTCGAGAGAGTAACGAGGCACAGATTTTTACGGGGGGCTGAGTAGGTGGTTCGCACGTGATCTCGACGGAGAACGAGCCTTTCTAGTATACTGTTGTCCGTGGCTGGTTACCCGGCACCGAGAAATTCGCACGCGAATCGCCATTTTTGTTGCACGATCGGCCTCGAATTTCGATAGCGATCGATTTCTTTCTAACGGTCGATTCATCGGCTTTGTTCCGGGTTGAAACGGGGCAACGGTCTCGGGTTTCCAACGGAGTTTGAACCGGTCGCTTCGGAGGCGAATTTCTTTCTTTCGACGACAAATATCGATTTCTTTTTGCATTCTGACACAGCAGAGCGATCTGTGGTACACCTCGGCGAATGAATACTCCGTGTATCGTATGAAAAAGTAACGTTCATCGTACCCTTTTCACGTGCAAATTAATACAGTAGTTCTATTTTACGCTTACGGATGTCTTGCTGACGCCATTTTGTTTTCGCTTGTAATTTGTTTCACATTTTAATTAGCGGTACTGCTACTTGAAATTTGTAATTTGTATTTTACGCATTTTACGTTATCAATATGGACCTATGCTTACATGATCTTTTCATTCTCAGGGGGGTGTAAAATACGATACCGAAGTTTGATCACCTATTTCGGGAATATCCTGTATATGTCTGTACAGGGTGTCCCAAAAATGTCTCGCATTATGGAAATATAGGGTAGCCGAGGTCATTCTAAGTAACTTTTTCCTTTGCGAAAATGCAATCTCCGGCTTTGTTTATGAGTTATTAACGAAAAACGCTGATCAATGAGAGGTGAGGGCGCGAAGTTCGAGAGTCCGCAGCACGAGGCTTTGACAGACCAAGAGAAAGACTATAATCGTCTTATAAAAGATGTTATATATAGATGTTATATGAAGTGTATGTATATATATATACGAGCATATCATTAATAAACGAAATAATTGCCTTTAGTGTTCTTTGTCATTGAGTGCATTTCTCGATTCGGTTGCAACATTACGTTTGCTTCTAATGTATTGGGTTGGCAACTAAGTAATTGCCGATTTGTTCAATGACATAAAAAATTTTTTTTTGCTTGGAATGAAGTTTAATCTGTAATGTATTTTCCATTTTGTTCGATGACCTTTTGCCATCTCTCTGACAACTTGAAAATTCCACGCTCGTAGAAAGTCTGATCCTTTTCGGCCAAAAACTGAGTTAAGTGAGATTTTACAGCGTCATCATCGTTAAAAGTTTTACCACGAAGGGAGTTGTCCAGGGATCGAAATAAGTGGTAATCCGATGGCGCGAGATCAGGGCTATACGGTGGGTGTAACATCAATTCCCAACCAATATCCATGAATTTTTGCCGAGTGGACAAAGACGTGTGCGGCCTAGCATTGTCCTGCTGGAAAATGACACCTTTACGATCGACCAATTCTGGTCGCTTTTCCTTGACCGCTGCATTCAATTTGTCCAGTTGCTAACATTCACGGATAATAAAAAATAACATAATAATAACAATAATAATAATAATTTTATAATATAACATTTACGGATATCATAAAAATGAGAGTGAGAGACATCTATAACTGAAATCGGCAATTACTTAGTTGCCAACCCAATAGTTGATAGATAGACAGTTTTAAAGAGAGGTTTATTTTTCTATGAACGTAGACGTTCGAACCGATCGGATCTTGAACTGTTGCAAACATTTTGCAGCACGCGTCTGCTATCGTAACCAGGCAAATAGGAAAATAACTGTTCAGACACTGTTGTGTCAAGTACACAATTTTCTATTGTATTTTATTCGAACGCAACGAGGCTATGTTTTGTTATCTAACTTTCCGAAGGTAATAAGTAGTTTCCCAGATCGAATGAACCGATGCTAGTCTGTCGTAGGTTAATTAGTGGCACTCATACGGTATGTGGGAAATCACCAAGATTACGAACTTTAAGTAGGTATTTACGGTATATCCACAGGAGACGGCTTGAAAGCATGTTTCTTAAGATAGTTATAGTGATTTAGGAACAAGTCGCAGAAACGCTGACGTAATGAAGCATTTTTTAAAAGCGTCGAGCAGTCAATAACAAGATATCTATATTTATTTATTACACCGAGAACCGCTTATCGATTGCTTTGGCTGACACGCGAACGGCGGAACTTAGGAACAGGAGTATAACCGAGTAGATGCTTAGGATAATTTATAATTTTATTCGTCAATTTCTTGTCAATAAATTCTTTAAGGTACTTCTTCTAGATATATTAGTTTTTCTATAGACCTTCTATAAACTTTAAAATTTTATTAATAAAGAATAGTTTTAAACTGTATAAGCTTTATTAACTCTAAGCCTGCCGAGCATTAAAAGTGACTAATGCGTGTTGCGCGTAAATCTGAATTTATTTAGACTTTCCACAATTTTTATTATAACGTATACTTTGCGACGTTTGGAGTCCAAACTGACGTAAGAGGAGCACTTGTTCACTCGCCGAAAGAACGATGCAACTTTTGCAACGTCGTAACTTCCATTAAGAAAATTCAATCGTTTCCGATGAAACAGCCTTTATCATTTCAGGAACTATAAAACGAAGATTATTTTCTCGGTAAGTTTCAAGTTAAATTCGAAACTGCACCTTTCATTTTCTATGCATGCACAGCTTCTACCACGGCGGATTCGAACGACGTCGATTATTTCTCAACGATCGAGTGAAAGCAAGTTTAGAAATTAATTTAATGTTCTGGAATGATATAGATTACAATAATCGCGCGTTAAGGGGTTAACAAAATATGTAACAATTCTAATCGATTGCCAGTGGACTTGATATTTCAGTAAGAACTTTTAAACTCTTGGTACAAATTACCGTGCCGCGCGGCGTTCGAGTATTAATTCTCCGTAAACTCCCACCGAAAAATGTAGCCGATCCGACGCGTTATCGATAGACGGCAGATTTTATTGGTTCCCGAGAAGACGTAATAAATTTCTTATCGCGTTCGCGACCAGACGGAATTCTGAACCGGAAATACAGGTTTGGAACACGTTCGAGTTAGCAAAAACCGAGCCCCCGAAAGTTCAACATTTGCATAAGGATCCAATTAACGAACAATAAAATTCCACCGTCAATTTTCAGGTAAACGGATCCGGGACAACGCAGGCCCTAATGGGAATGGTAACAGGACGTCCTCCATTCTGCCGGCTTCCGATCGTCCGGCGCAACGGGTTCCGATCCACTTCTATCGGATCAGCGTTTACCTGTCGCCTCGCCGGCAAAAGGTGAAGCGAAGTTCGCTCGAAATTCAGAAAATTCGCAGGACGAAACGCGGGCGTCGCGGACTCTTGAGAAACACAATGAACAACGGCAGGTTACGGGTAACCTCCTGGATACTTGATCCCACGACCTTGCGAAGTGGGTCGCGCAACGGGGAAGGAGACGATTATGTTCAGTCAAACATGCGCGAGCATAATCTACGTGTAACATACTTAACATATACGGAACAAAACGGCCCGAACCGTATCTCTGCGATCTCACGGGATCCTGGCGACAGTACATAAACCACGGCACCGACGTGCACTTTAAGAAGCGTACGCTGCTCACCGGCGACTCGCGTGTCCACGGTAATAACTAGACTGCAGATTCTTATGCAAATGTGGACCGAAACGAAATTTGCATTTTGCCTGGATCGCTTGGAAGTACGGTCGAACTTCGATTATCCGATCCACCGATATCACAATCGTCTGCATACTTTTCGCGTGCAATCGGTGGACCGCGGTTTTTACGCGTTTACGATAAATGCGAACGGGTCGAATGCAAATCTGAAAAGACGTTGGACGAATAAATTATTAACCCTTAGCGCGCCGAAGGCTCCGCTACGGAGACATTTGTCATTTGTTCCGTAATTCCGAAGGCTCCATTACGTACCATTACGATTAAACCATTTTTTGACTTTTTCTATGGTTAGCAACATGGTGAAAAGTAAATATTACGATGAGAATTTAGAGCCGAGCGATACCGAAGACGTATTTGATTTTGAAGAGTTAAAAGACATCGTGGAAGACAATGTTGGTTATGATTCTGACACTTCGAGTAGTAGTAGCGAAATTATACTACCAAAGAGACGAATAATGAGAATTATTGAAAGCGAAAGCGAAGATTCGTTACAAGACTTAGACGAATGGCGTGATGTTACGGAAGAATTACATATTCTAGATAGAATATCTTTTAGTGCATTGCCACAGGTCATTGGACCACAAGTTCCTACAAACATCGAACAGCCGATACAATATTTTAAATTATTTTTCACGGACGAATTGGTAAATGAAATTATAAAGGAAACCAACGATTACGCAGAAAATGTTCTAAACTTGAAAGAAATATCTAGTAACTCTATTTGGCAAGGTGAATACTGCGACACTTGTCCAAGTAAACCCAGAATGCACATGGGAGATTGTTACCAAAGATATCGCACCATGGTGAATTACAAAATTTAAAATTTATCTTTTATTTACAATAGGAAAATGTGTATTTATAAAATAAATGAAATCAAATGCATTCGCAAGGACGTGTAATCTTTTCCGCTGAAAATAAGACTTCCTTTATCTCAGGCGCTCCGCTCCAAAAATGTGCCGGAGTTGCTGGTAGGCGGTACTCGAGAAACGCGCGGAGTTAAAATATAGAATATTTTTTTATTATATGTAATGTATTATGATATAATAATATATAATAATAATATTATAATATAGAATATTCTTTTATTATATATAATATTATAACCCGCGCTACGGGTTAAAATATAGAATATACAGATAAAAAAATATAAATATAAACTACATTATATTTTCAACTTATCACGGCCATGAACAGAGAAAAGATATTTTCATCTAATTCATATGTCTCGCACAAAAGTAATCGATGCGATCGATGCAAATTTAAAAGATCGATGCGATTCGATTTTCAGAAGCAACAGTTTCCTTTGTTCACGACCGGCGCGTATATCTAGATTTCAGTCACAGCTGCTATTAAAACTACAGTCGCAGATCCTAACGTATCGGCCAAGTTAGCCTAGTTATCCTCACGTTGAACGAAGCCGAAGCGAGCGAACATCGCGAAGAACATTGTCGACTTTATCGGAAATTTCAGGGAAAGAACGAAATTCCCGGGGAATCGGAAGGATAGGGGAACATGTCCGGCCGTAGTAAAAAGTTCGCCGATCGTTTGATAAATGTTTGTTCCCTGATTGGCTCTTTTGAGGCCGCGTCAACGGGGATCGGCGCGCCATTTGCCCCATTGAAAACGCGTTAAACGCCCGAGCGTCGAAAGCGAGCGGAGCTCGTTACCTTTGCCATTCTGGCCACCGCTCGCCGGTTTCGCAGAAGAGATTAACCCGCGCGTATTTTGCATACTTCTGGCCGGCGCTATCGATTATAACGATCAGGTGCTTAAAGCGTGTCCCGCAGCAAGGCCGCGCGCACAAGACTTATCCTCGAGGACGTGCGTACATAAGTACGCATACGCGAGCGTACGTGCTGCGAGTTTATTAACTCACGCCAGTGTTTCGCGCGCCGCACTTTGTTACTCCATCTGACAACGTAATCTTGCTACACGTTCGTTCGTTTCGCGTCCGGTAGTCCGCAAATAGATCACTTATGTCGCTCAACCGGGAACACTGTGTGCGCGCGCGCACCGTCGCCGACCGATCGGGGACCGGCATTTTTCCATGATCTCGCCTCCCGACCGTAATGGATTGCACGCGCGCGTGCCCGGCTATCTTCCCCGATCAACGTTTACGCTATTTTTTACGGTATCATCATCTTTACGACTCCGCGTATGCGTGCGCCGTCGGGTTGCTCTCTTTCGGCTTGTTTCTGCCTGATATCCCGGGACCCACCATCTTGCAAATAGCGACGCGAATCTGTTCTACGTACACGGGACGATAGAGAAAAGGGTTATGTCAAGTGTTGAAATTTTAGCCTCGAACAAAAATTAATCTATAGTTTACTTAGTACTAAGATACTAAGATATCGGTTTACATTTTCGCCGGTTCCGTCAGCGGGCAGCGACGGTGATGTAAACTGTATACAGTAGATATCGCGATACATCATCACCGGTACCATTAGATATACATCGTAACCTGACTGTTTGGGGGTCCCAGCGTCACGTATACAATGTGAAACGCAACAAATAAAACGTCTCTGATTGATGGATAAGACGAACCCAAGAAGGGTATAAAAGAAGCGTTTTTTTCTTACCAGACTCTCAGTAGAGTTTGGTCGCTCGATCGTTTTCGCCCATATACCTTCTCTCAATAAAGGAATAAAATAAAGTCCTTTTTAAGAAAAGAATTAGAATCATATTCATTTTCATTCCATAATCCAAACATCAAGGTTATGTTCTAAGACCTGATACACGTCTGTTGGAAAATTCATACGCAGTGTTTACATTTGCGTTTTAGCTTCAGATAAAAAATGTTCTAAACGCGAGTTTCCTTGCTTTGTTTGCCACTTCATTGCAATTGCAATTTAAACGAAAAATTGTAGATATCGCTTAGTAAACTACTCCTAAACTACGCCTAAAAAAGAGCCAAGTCGTTTGGTTCAATTTTAGGAAAATTGTTCTTTTTTAAACGGTGTTGAAACACTTTCACGCGCCACTGTAAATAGGCTGTAATATTTTATTTCACGTCTTTATTTCAATATTCTTTAATCAACATATTATTGTGTATTTTAGAATTATATTTTATGTTGTATTTTTATAATATTTTATAATTTAAGTATATATTGTGAGGAATATAATTTAAGCGAAAATGTGTGCCCTCTTTTAATAGCTGCAGTACGTTGAAAACAATGTAACAAATTCTCAAATTCTTTTAATGTCGTTACAGTTATAATATACATATAATATTATATAATATTATTATTATTATAATATTATAATATTATGGTATATATTATAGTATTATTATTATAATATAATATATTATATAATAATTATTAATTATAATAATATATATAATATATATAGTTAATAATTATTATATTATTATAATATATTATATTATATAATATTATATAATATATCAGTCCCTCTTTCTTTCTCAATCGGTATCCTTCTCTACGTTCAAAACACCACAAAAAACGTAGCTCTATCTTAACTGTCGATCGTCAGACCCGAAATTGTGACAGTTGTGTGGCGAGAATACTGTATACACCGATACCCTCGCAGGAACACCGGTGTTCGTAATTTCAGCAGGGAGATATTTTTTTTACGCGACGGATCGTGTAGGATCGTGAACAGGAAATACGGACAAGCATGTATGGCACCGGTGAGTAATAGGTTACCGTCGATCGGCGTATCGACATACAACATATACGACTGGTATCGTGCCACCGTTTGCCGGCAACAGTCGTTGGGGACCACCCACACGACGCCGCGGCGTTCTCGTAACAGTTCCCTTGGCTAATTACGTAACCAGCCGTCGCGACCTTCTCAACTTCAGGTGGAGTGACGTAGCTGGTACCGGCGAAGACGAATAACCGGCGACAGTTCGCTCCCTTTGATCTTTCATGCGATCCCGCTAACGACGACAATCGCTTAAAGATGAGCAGACGGTCCACGATTTCCATAATTGCATGGAAAATCGGCTCTCTCTCTCTTTCTTTCTTTCTTTCTTTCTCTCTTCCTCTCTCTCTCTCTCTCTCTCTCTCTCTCTCTCTCTCCCTTTTGATTCGATCGGATCGAGGTTCGACCATCGAACTGTACGTTGCGCGATGCAGTTAAGAAACTCGACCACCGACTTCGATTTGCATATTTATTTCGCTGATAGCCCGAACCGCTCTGGTGTAACTTCAGCCGAAGTACAGGGAGCAGCATAAAGATAAATCTTTACTGTTCGTAGGTTTCGTCAGTGACTCGGCTCATTTAGCTTCGTTGCCCCATTTTATTGTAACTCGTTAGCTTCGTCCGTTCGCAGTACTTTTTATCGCAGCCGAACTTTCTAAAAGTTCCAGCCCGCCCGAGACTAGACCATCTATTTCCAGGGACATTTATCTTTGGCTTTAGAATTATCGGGGCAACAGTTTTCGAATTTTCATTCGTTTCACGTCCCGACACCGTACCTACAGAAAAAATGTGAACTCTCGCACACTGTTCTCCGGTGAGTTAGACTTCGAATTTCCGCATAAATTCGTTCTGTACAAACATCTGTCAAATATGTCGCTAAGTACAAAGGCAACGAATCGAGTAGCTCGAAAGAAAGATATATAAAAGTATCTAAAATAAAGCAGTAATACGTACAATATGTTTATTGTACACGAAGAACAGTTTATTCGGACCATTTAAGATGCACGATCGAATTGTTCGTTTACATTCGAGCAGCTTGATTTCTTTCGAGTTACTCGATTCATAATTAATAATTAATTATTCATTCTGCTCGAATTATTAATTCGTAATATCCGACTCGTGTTTTGCGAGTACAGTAAATTCTCCCTAATTGACGATGGAAACAAAAATGGACAATTCGGGAAGAGGAGATTATTCGAACTTCGCGGTTCGCGTTTTTATAGGCGTGACAATCGGCGACTGTAATGACGAGCCGCGAGACTAGAATAATCGTATCTACTCTTCCAAAATGGTCCACTTTTGTTTTCAAGCTGAGGAACAATTGGAGAAAATGTACTGTATAAATATACACATACAGCAATGTCTCCCTAACTGACGCTCAGATTATGCCCAAAAATGGACAATTTCGGAAGAGGAGATACGATTATTCGAGCCTTGTAGCTCGCTTTTTAGAGTTGTTGACAATTCGTAACTATTAAAAGAAACCGTGAGACTAGAATAATTGTATCTCCTCTTCCAAAATGGTCCACTTTTGTTTTCAAGCTCAGGAACAATTGGAGAAAATGTACTGTATAAATATACACATACAGCAATGTCTCCCTAACTGACGCTCAGATTATGCCCAAAAATGGACAATTTCGGAAGAGGAGATACGATTACTCCAGCTTTGCAGCTCGTTTTTATAATTGTTGATAATTCGTAACTATAAAAACGAACCGCAAGGCTCGAATAATCGTATTTCTTCTTCCCAAATTGTTCATTTTTGTGGAGAATGTGAACGTCGATTAGGGAGACTTTACTTGTAGCGATTAAATAAGTCACTCTGTACAAATATCTTAAGAATCGAGAGGAGGGATAAGTTTCTTTGCCCGAGACGAATGCAAACCGCGGTCTCCTTCGATCCTCGAAATTCGAATGTATCGATATACCGATCAGCGCACGAGGGTTGAATCGATCATGTACGCCGGACAATCGGCACCGTTCATTAGCAAAGTCTCGGCACACATCGATCTTCGAATGCAGATACGGGCAAGCCGGGTTTCTTAACGCGGCCACCGTGACCTCTTTCTGTCCCTCTCGCCGCCCCTGTTTCAGGCTCGGTGTGCTCGAGCTAAATAAAATCTTGTCCATTGATGCAACAAGGCTCGAGATGGCCAGGAACCTTGCGGCGGCTGCTGCCGCGTAAACAATTCCGAGCACGAGGCCTTCGGCGCCATATTCGGAAAGTGTGTTACGCGGCAAGCTTAATTGCTCCTTTCTTCGTCTCCGGCGCTTACCCGCGAGATACTCTCTAGTTAGGGTCAATTATATACAGGCCAATATCGATAGATACCGTATGCGACACAGGGGCCTTTTACAAACTCTGCCTCTATCGCCGCTTCTCGCACTGCTACTCGCGGTCCTGTTTTTCCAAAAGGCCGATCCGCTTACGGTTTGACACCGGGGGAATTAACCCTAATATAATATATAATATATAATATATAATATATAATATATAATATATAATATATAATATATAATATATAATGTATAATATATAATATATAATATATAATATATAATATATAATATATAATATATAATATATAATATATAATATATAATATATAATATATAATATATAATTATATTCATCCTAATATAACCCATCATAACAATTTGTACGTTGACAAATTTGTTCGTATACAAAAAGATTGTTGAAAGCGTGGCCGTTATACGAATCACGAGAATTAATTTCACACACGCATAAAAGTATAATAAAATATATATTTTTCATAAAATAGTCGAGAAAAACTATTTTTGGACTTAATTTTCGTCTAGTCTGCGGATTTTTATGCGAAATAAAAATTTTCTGTATCCGGTACAAGCAACAGGAGCCGTTTTCGAATTCCCTTTTTTTTTTTTAATATGTCCAGCGTAATCGAATGGTTATGTTAAAGTTACGTCAAAGTTATTTCATAACGCATGAAAAGATATGAAAAGACCATTTCGGTGTTCGAATAATGGAAGAGCCGCTCCGTCGAACTGTCACGTAAAATCTCCGTTGATTTATTTCAATAAATACCCGTGTTGCGATAAATTGACGTCAGTCGAACACGATGCGAACTTTTCGAACAACCTAACGGCTCTAAAATTGTGTACACTGGCACTACAGTTGCACGAGCGTTGCATTCGAATTCGCACACTTCGTTCGAAGAGTCTTATTCGTATAATCCTGTTGAAAATTCATCGGGTTGTAGCTCGATTGCGCAATTCATTAGGAAGCATTACAGATTTACTACGATCCATTCGTCATTCGGCGGGGCGATTCACCTTTAATTCCTGGTGGAGCCACGACGGTCGTACCAGTTACAGCCGAGCGATTCTACGCGTGTAGGGTACGCCGACAAAAATCGAGCCGCGAAAGTGGGCTCGATCAGTCGGCTCGCAGGCATCTCTCGCTCCCCGGAGGAGGAGCGATTTTTCCGGCGGTCCTGTGCTCCGCAACCGGGTCGGACGAACGTTTCAGATCATTAATCGCTCGTTCCTGTAATTAATTGCTTCTAACCGGCGCGCACCGATCAGCATGGGACCGTGCTGTGTACACCCCGCAGAGGGAAATCTTGGCGCACACGTCGCTGTCTCTTCCAGCCGGATTTCTCGTAATCCGTCTCTCTGTAATTTACCGATCCACCGGCCCGCGAGAAACGCGTCTCCCGATCGTTCGCCTCGTTCGAATTCTATCGGTTACCAACGGCGACCGTTTACCTCTTTGACTAAGCCTCTAGACCGATGCGCGGAGTCCATTAACTTTTAGGGTCGATTCACATCTACGTGCCAGGTTAAATCGTGCTCGAAGGCCGACCAAGGCCGAATCATTCTTACGTTTGATTTACATCGGAGTGTTCGCCACTACGCGTGACGTGCTCGCAACGTGCCAGGCCAACGTCCGGTAACGTCCAAACGTGTTTATACTTGCAGAAGCAGGACCAGGCTTTCTTCGTCCGTAATCAAAACAAAGCGAGACGGAACTACGGAACTGGTACGACGTGGACAGAGCGCGCAATCTTTCGTTCCAACGTTGCAGGCAATAAACCCGGGAAAGCATTTCGACTTGACAAAGCATGCAAAAAAGGAATCTACGAAGGCTAGACTTCTGGTGACCATTTGTGGGTCATAATTCGATAAAATGTTAAATTCTGAAGAAAGTAACGGCTTTTCGGAGAAACTGATTGGTATCGTTTGACGAAGAAGTGATAACAATTTGGCATAACCCTGACACAACTTTGGCATAACTTTGGCATAACCCTGACATAACTTTGACATAACTTTGGCATAACTTTGGCATAACTCTACCGCGGTCTAACTCTCCGTTTTTAAACAGACAATTAATTTCGATACGGAGGGTGTTTAAACTACAAAAGTAAAAATTTTGTCTAGGATGACGTTTTAATGGTTTTCTAAAATTTTTAAGTTAACATTAATATGAAAAGTATATTTATTATTTTTCATAAAAATCATTATAATCTTAGAAAAATTATATCGTGTTTGGTCTTATTTTAATCAGAAAAAGCTCGCAATTGTATTGGAAAATCCGAAAAAGATAAAGTTGAACTCCGAATCTCGGTCTAAAGCACTTCAATCTCGAGGTCATCGGTCCTGCCTGGCACCATGCTGGCACGTTTAATGCGAACACTCTCGATCGAGCACGCTGCTAGCACGACCCGAGCCTAGCACGTAGATGTGTATCGACCCTTATTCGTCGATCGAAATTCGTTTGAAACTCCGCTCCGATTATGTCCGCGTTTGAATTATGTATCTAGAATTTGTGATTTTTTGTCCAAAATATTTCGTTCAGTTTTTCATTTTTACTTGTTGTTACGGTTTCGAACGTAATCTATAAAAACTGGATATCGTTCGCTCTTTGAAAATGAAAATAAAATTCAATTCTTCTGTTCTCAGCATCCAATCATTAGCATTGGCGTACACTTAAGACAATACATTTTTTTTACTATTCAAACAATTTGTAGTAGAATCAAATCTTGTTTAATCGTGTCGACCTCCATTCAGATAAATGTTTTATTCATTTAATAGAACTCTAGAGAGAGAGAGAGAGAGAGAGAGAGAGAGAGAGAGAGAGAGAGAGAGAGAGAGAGAGAGCCAAAAAAATTATTTCTGGTTATTTTAGTATCTGCTTTATTATTTTATGATTGTTGAATTAATTGACTTTTATTTGAATATTTTTTATTTTCTTTTTCTCTTTCCATATAATTCTTTCTTTCGCCATCTTTGCTCAACTTAATTTGTACCTTTGTTAAGACTTATGGATTTCGTCACCCATGTACAATAAATAATAATAATAAAATTTTGTTTCGTTTAGAAGACCTTCATTTTTAATAGATTGTCTAAAACCTTCATCGAAGAAATCTACATTTTTTGTTTTATAGTTGCTGAAATTGTGAATAGTTTTTTTATGCTAAAAATGCTTATGCTAGAAATGGTAAAAGGTTCATTTGAGCAACAGTAGACGTTAGCTACTTTCATGTTACGGCATGCATAGTGTAAAAATCATCGTTACGCGCGCGCGCAAATCGGCATGTCGCAGAATGGGCGAGAAAACCGGCCAGAAAAGTCGTCGGTTTCGCAGGTTTTCCATCGCGCGGATCACGTCCGCGCAGGCTGCGCAATCCGCTCAAAACGGAGTGAGAGGGCGGAACGCAGAAATTGGAAAGCGTCGCGCGAATATTCGCCAGCTTCGCGACAAGCGTAACCGCACGGTTCCAGATACCGCTGGAGCCCGCTTCGTTTGACTGCTAACAGATCCGCGGAGATACGATTCCGCGCGCGAGAAGAGATATATCCGCGCCTACGTGTTCACACCTACACCGAATGCCCGCACACGCACGCGGCTTGCCGGCCAACGGACAACCAGGAAAACCACTATATAGGAATTTTACTCCCGGAATATCGGGGAGCGATAGGACGACAGCTTCCAAGCACGTGAAAGCCGCTCACGTTCCTTTCGCCAGCCCCTTGTCCGGCGAAATCGCGGCGTATCGTGTGCTCGGGTCACCGGGGATAAGATACGGAATTCCCCGGCCGTCGCCGTGAAAAATACATTCCTGAATTTTGATGACCCGACGGGTATCAAATGCGTCGAGGATGCGAACCCTGAATCGCCGAGAGCGCGGGCGGAATGAAACGCCCGCTGACTCAATGAATTTCCATGTGGGTGCGTTGCCTCCGCTCGAAACGCGTGCGGAATGATCTGCTTTTGTTCGGAAATTATGGCTGCGCTGTTCCTTGATCGATGGGGACAGCGGCCCCTTTTCCTCGGTGTTCTCTGTCCCGAATCCGATCATGCTTATCGATCTTTTTTAATCGCTGGTTTACGGAGAGTCAAAGTTGAATTCTGCGAATAAATTTTACTTTCTATTTTATTATACCGTTCCGTACGATAAGTTTACTTTCAAAAATATGGACGTAGCTTTTTGCTCCGTAGAAAGATTAGTGTTTACATTGTTCTTGATTTTTCTCCATATTTTGTGAATTACGATCGACGAATAGTTCCGGTAGTATTTATCAATGTTCTCTGGTTTTAGCGTGCTCATTTTATAGATATAAATGTTTGTAATACAGGATGTTCAAAAATTATGTTCCTTTCGGGAAATTTGGGGTTACCGAGGTCATTTAAAGTAACTTTTTCCTTAGCGTAAATGCTATCTGTGGCTTCGTTTACTAGTTATTATGGAAAACAGTGACCAATGAGAGGCGAGCTCGGCTGGCGCGAGGCGGCCGAGCCGATGAGCGGAGTTGGAGCTTCGACCGCTCGTTGGCTCGGCCACGTCACGCCAACGTCGCCTTTCATTGGTCAGTGTTTTTCGTTGATAACAGGTTAACGATGCCTCGGAGAAAATTTTCGTAAAGGAAAAAGTTACTTCGAATGACCTTAGAAACTCCTGATATCTTGGAAATAATTTTAACATAATAATAATAATTAATAATAATAATTAACATAATTAACATAATAATAATAATAATAATAATAATAATAATAATAATAATAATAATAATAATAATAATAATAATAATAATAATAATAATAATAATAATAATAATAATAATAATAATAATAATAATTTAAATAATAACATATAATTTTGGGATGACCTGTATAAATGTTGAGAGCAATCCTAAAAATCCTGAAATAGCCTTGTTCGAGTAATTAAACACAGACGCATCGCAAAATTCAATTGTTCTTAGGCATCGCGGTGTTAGCATAAACATCGCCCGCTTGCGCTATGATTATTTTCGCAGCTACCTTGAGCTACATTGAGGACACAGAAGCGCTAATTTTTTTATTCCTAAACCTTAACAGAAGAATCAAAATTTTTCTCCGTTTAGTCGAAATTAATAACATTTAGATGATTATATAGGAAATTTTCGTCACTCCGATTGGTTGTTACAGCGCAAGCGGTCAAGTAAAATATTCCGTTCTCTTTTATATAATATCATTAAATGTATCTCACTAATGCAAAATAAACTGCGTTTATGTAACCCGTTGCGGTCAGACAGTTCCGCCATTCGAGCGTTGAAACACGAAGATATAAACTGTCCGTCTAATCGTATGTTCGCGGAATCCTCGTTCGTCGGCCAAGATCGCGAGGATGTGCGTGAACATCCGCGGCATGCTCGTGTGACCCAGATCGATTTCTGGCCGAGACAAGCCGCGAGGAGGAGCCCGAGAGGCGTACGAAATTGGGTATCCGAGTTTCCCAGGCTCCCTGGGGAATCTGGCCAAGAGAGCGTTACGAGAGTTTCTTGACGAGGCCGGAGCGAAACGAATCTCGTTCGCATCTCTTAGGGCTATCAACGGTACAGCGGGGCGCGCGCGCGCGCGCCCGCTCCTCTTCTCACAATCAGCTCCCCTCGGTTCTTCAGCAGGATGTTACACGGCCAGTTTGGTGCACGGACGCGGGCAACAGAGATGCAAGTAACACCGGGCCGATTATTATGCGATCTCGCGGAAGGTTTCCGTGATGGCACACCGTGGCATAGAACATCGTGGCCGGGATAGCTGCCTAAGCTCGAGATATCAATAAATAACCTATCTGGCAATATTATCTCAACGGTTTTATGCCCCGTGGAGCGGGGAATGCGATCCAATTCTTCCGTGGCCAGCGCCGACTCCTTTCCTTTAACCCAAGCCAGCGATCGGCTTGGCCTTCGCGAGTGGAGGTGCGAATGATCCGCCTACCATAACCGAACTCCGTCGGAACGTCCGTTCGTTGTCTAACTACGATGCACCAGTGCATCTGGTCCTTTCCCTTTTCCGCCAACTGTGTACCGTACGCCTCGCCGAGATTCTTTTCTCGCGCGAGAGCGTAGGTTCTCGTGTCGGGTCGTGCCAGATGTTTGCTTAACTCTTTCGTGGCGCGCGATTTTGACGATAACGAGAACCCAAGTTCCACAGAATATACCGTTACGAAAAATTCACCGCACCGCGCAATTCGCCAATCTTAATCGCAACACTGTCAGCAACTTACCGACGCGTTTTTGACTTTTATACATTTTCGGCGAAAGCAATTTTCTTCGATTGGACCGTTTCGAGGATTTTTGTACCTGAAGGGAGAAAACTCCCCCTTGTCCAGATTGCCTCTTTTTATGTGCTCGCAACTGTAAGATATGAGCCGTTTATTTTGAAAGCGGCATAAGTCACTTTGTTATTAAGTCGATATATTTAAGGGTTTGCGTTTTAACACGTTTAAAAATATGGATGCTAACTTTCGAGAAGATTTACTTGTATTTGTTATCTCAGGATACTGATATTTTTCTCAGTATAAATAATTTCGTATAAACATTAAAAAATCATCACTTTTCATTACGGTAAAGTGACATGCCACTATCAAAATAAACGGCTCATATGTCAAAGAAATATATACAGTAATGTTTCTCTAGTTGACGCTCGGATTGTGCAGAAGAATAGACAATTCGGAAAAATGAGATACGATTGATTTGAGTCTTGCGCCTCGTTTTTATAATTATTGATTTTTAACAATTATAAAAACGAGACGCAAGACTCGAATAATCGTGACTCCTCCTCCCAAATTGTCCATTTTTGCGCGCGATCTAAGCGTCGGTTAGGGAGACGTTACTGTACACAGTAATATTTTTTATTTTTAGTTGCAGCATTATTTGATGGCTCCTCGTCGATATAATTTTTATCATCGTATTCGTCCCTCGTTCTAGTTAAAATAACGCTGTACACGATATAATATGATCGTAATTACTTGTGTAATAAGTTGAAGTTCGAAACTTTGAAAATATCAAATAAAAAAAGCATTAACATTGTGTACTATGTAAGAATACTCGATCCTACAATACCATTTAAATGAAAACAACGTACAGATTGCAACGCAACAACGAGCTTCTCAAAGATCCATTATGGTACATAGATCGGAAGCAAAGTTATAGATTTTTTATTCCCGTCTAGTCGTTTCATCCGAAACAAAGTCCGAAATTTTGAAAATATCAAATAAAAAAAGCATTAACATTGTGTACTATGTAAGAATACTCGATCCTACAATACCATCTAAATTAAAACAACGTACAGATTGCAACGCAACAACGAGCTTCTCAAATATCCATTATGGTACATAGATCGGAAGCAAAGTTATAGATTTTTTATTCCCGTCTAGTCGTTTCGTCTGAAACAAAGTCCGAAATTTTGAAAATATCAAATAAAAAAAGCATTAACATTGTGTACTATGTAAGAGTACTCGATCCTACAATACAATTTTAATGAAAACAACGTACAGATTGCAACGCAACAACGAGCCTCTCAAAGATCCATTATGGTACATAAATCGGAAGCAAAGTTATAAATTGTTGATCCCCGTCGAGTCGTTTCGTCCCACTGTGCGTCGTTTCGCGGAATTGCGAAATCTCCATTGTTAATGCAACGAATTCCGGTATGTGGAGCAAGTGCGCTGCGTCAGACACACCCTTCGCAACACGTGTGATCGTGCTGGCTGACTCGAGCGCTGAAAGGATCATTCTCGTTCGAGGGAGATCTCCGGTATGCAGGGCCCACACCTCCTCAGCATTGCACCCACCGGCTGACCTACACCCAAACGCGCGCGACTCGGCTCGGCTCGGCGCGGCGCGGCGCGGTGCAACGCGGTGCAGCGTGTGCACCGCCACGAGACCGGGTATCCCGTTTCCATCGAAAGTTCACACTAATGGCATTTGCCGTGCCGACGTATAACGTCGGGATTATTACGATTTATTAGCTCACCTATCACGGCCCTGTTCGCGGCTCTGTATCACGACGCGATTAGGGATTGATTTCGGCGAACGAACGGGACCGGCTAGGGAACCTGACTCGCTCCCGCTATCTTCCACAAATGATACCTTGGATAGAGTGCTCTTAAATCTCGGACTACGTTCAACGGGATTACGTCCCCTAATTCCAGCTCGCCGATGAAGGCGTTCGGGTTTAGACATCGGAGAATGTATAAATCTTCTGTGGTCGGATGGCGATTTTTTGTGGAGAACAGAAACTTTGATAGTCCTATCGAGTCGAAAACACGGTGTGAGAAGGAGAGAGGTGGGTCGACTTTATCCCTACACCTGTGATCTTAATACCATTTCTACCGAAGCTGTAGCAGGACACTTTTTAGTCATTTCTATTTAACATCGCTTTTATCGAAAGAGCTGGAGGACATGTTTTCACAATTCTTAATAAAAATTCTTTCCTTTGTTCTATATCTTCTATGTAATCGTTTCGTTACTTTTGCTATGGCCATTGCAAAATTAATTCGGTTAATTGCATATTATAATTAATATAGATAGTATAGTAGATATATAATAGAATAGAATAGAAAATATATAGAATATATATTCTATATTTTCTATTATGCAATTTACTGAATTAATTTATAATAATTATAATGCTATATATAATAATATATATTCTACCATAATTCTGTGTGTGGTCAAAATATCTTGATCCTATAATTTTATTCATGAGTGCATATGTGTATAAGTGGGTATTTTAATATATATATATATAATATATATAATAATTCATAATTAATAATTCATAATCAATAACTCATAATTTTATTCACACATATATATATGAATAAAATTAAATAAATAAAAGTAATAAAAATATATATATATATATGAATAAAATTATAAGATCAAAAAATGTTGACCACAGAATTGTCAATATTTAAATTGTAACTTCGTTAAAAAGAGTCGCGCAAAGACGAATGATGATGGTCGTAGAATGGTTACCGCCCGTTTCAATCTCACGACAGGTAGAAACTCGGAACAAATTGATTAAACTCCGTGCAGATGTTTGAAGTTTCGCGAATGTTCGCGATATAAAACTTCACATTCAACTGGCGATATTGAACGAAAAAGTATTCGCGACAGGATATCAAGATTGAAATTTTGTGCAACCGATAATATCAAATATTTATGTTCGATCTGACAGCTTTTGATTTAGAACGTATTGTACGTCCCACGATTTCCCGGATCGAGCGATCTAGCTAGGCGTCATCGGCATTAGCATATCTCATTGACTCGCACCGACATCCAAGGAAACAATCCCGTTCCCATTGAAATCCGCCGCTCTCCAATCATAAGACCGTTTTCCAGTCGATCGGGGCGCCCTATCCAGCCGTGAGTTACGCGATCGCGGCAAGGTTAATTCCCCTGGCGAGAGAGCCAGGCCCGCACATCGCAGCTGGGGGAATTGTTTGCCGCGATCGCTCGGCAGCGATAATTTTTCACCGAGGAATCTCTGAACGTGGGGAACAGCCGAGCCGCATTAGACACGCCCTGCATATGCATGCACACGCGGATGCTGGCCAGCGCTCAAGCGTTTTCATGGAATCCGCTCGAGAGCGCGGCGGAATGCCCGTGCCCGCGGGTCACCACTGTTGAGTGATTTCGCTCGGTCGGCCGGATTCTCGGTAGTACTCTCCTTTTTTCCCCTCCTCTCTCTCCGTTCTCGTTGTTCGGGAAACTTCTTTAAACCAGGCGAACCAGAGCCAGCCCGAGATCTCGAGACCCACGACACGTATTCCGCGGTGTTGCGCAACTACGAGTGTCAATGTCTAGCTCTGTGTAACTGTAATCTGGCAGTGCCGGCACGCGCGCGGCTATCCCTGCCCCCTTTTTCTTTCTCGCCCCGAGATTCATCGACGCGGCCACACCGCGGATGTACTTTCAGCTATCCACTCCGGGGATCTCTTTGGTCGACCGGTCGCTCGAAAGGTTAATATGTATCGCGATACACCGGGCATGTTTTATTGGTCCGAGGGACACGGCGCCGGGTCGCTCGCAAAAATCCGAAATGTCGCCTAAATGTCAGGCCCCGATGGGGACGCGTTTCGTGGACCCTCTTTTCGATTCTTTCGGGTGCCGTTTGCGTTTCGGTGACTTCGGATACGCATGCTTTCGACTATTTGGCTTTGTATGCAAGATTTCTGGTGGAAATGGATCGACGGATGGATTCTCCCTAATTTTCCTTCAGCTTGCAAACAAAAATGGACAATTTGAGAAGAGGAGACACGTGCGGCTCATTTTTACAGCTGCCGATTGTCAGCAATTATAAGATCGAGATGCACAAGGCTCAAATAATCGATCTCTTCTTCCCAAATTGTCCATTTCTATTTACAAGCTGAAGGACAATTAGGGAGAATTTACTGTATTAGCGCGACATATGGACCGTTTATTTTGAAAGTGGTGCAAGTCCTTTTTTTAAAAAAAAATGAGATATGACGTAATTTATGCTTAATTTAGTATAAACTTTTTGTGTATAACTAGTTAGTATTTAATATCTTAAAAAATGCCAATGCTTTGTTCAATTTAACATTGGCCGGTAAAAGAAATTGCGTAACCATTGATTATGAAAGTGGTGTAAGTCCAATTCCCATCACGATGCCAAGCCTATTGCATACGAAAAATATAAGGATATATGCAGCAGCTATTACCTTATATACCTCCTGTGCATCATGAATATTTCAAAACACTGCCACATGAAGAGCATAAATAATTAATAATACCAATATCTTGTGTTAAGTTTAACAATATATAAATATAATTAACGTTCAAAATAAAAAATGCTAATCCGATTTTATTTATTGTTATTATTTATAAACAAAATTGGATTAATATGAGACATATTTAAAGTGATATTTGTTATTTCAAAATTGAAATTAAATGATATTTACAATTGACTAATTATGAAAGTGGTGTAAGTCCATTCGCAGCCTGGAAATTGTATATTATTTTAGTTAAATTCGCCTAAAAGAAATTTATATAATCAAATTACATATTGATAAATTAGTACAAACATTCCCAGACTTCACATAATTAACCTATATTTTTTAATTATCAGATCTGCTAACATTCAATTTTCTCGAAACGAAAGAAAGTGGACTTGCACCACTTTCAAAATAATCGGTCCATATAATGACAAGATTTATGTAAACCAGTGTCGGGTATCGCGTCGATTAAATATTTAAATTTGATTATAAACGATCGAGAAAAACGATTACTGACGAAAATTAATTGTATCACCGTTCTATATTCATTACAAGGAACATTCTAGTCGATGTAATAGATTCGTCCCTTCCACAGACATTCAGAAAAGAAACGAATTGCAATTGCAATTTTTGGAAACAATTTTTTAGGCATCTTCCTCTAACATACCAAAACAAATATAGATCTCTCGGACCAATCGTGAACAAGTTGTTCCGTTTTCAACTGTACGTTAATCGTTTTCGTTGTTCGGTAGTAGCGGCGTTAACAAGAGCCGTGTAACGTCGCGATGTTATGATCGAACGAATGGTAAGCTGGTCGTGGAATAGGAATGTCCTTACACCGAGGAAGCAATTCGGAAGGTGCAACGGGAGCACGCTCGACGAGTCATGATCAAGGAACAAGTCCGGGAACGGTAAACGCGCGACCGTTCCATAAAGTCTCGCAGCCCCTTAGCCACCCCGGTTATTAACTGTTACGCAACAGCATTACAACTGCACCTGGCTGGCCGATACAATGCATAATAAACCACGTAATGGTTGCCGGTCTAGGCGTAGATTAACGCCGGACACGAAAAACGCATTACGCGGCTGGGTAAACGTCTCGATAAAAATCAGAAGAGCCGCGGGGGCTTGGCCGGCCGAGCGCCGCGTAAAACAAGATCATTAATTGCCGGTACGGGGACCGTAGAAAATCCGTATAGACGTCCAATTCGCCACAGAACCACCTGTTCCGATCGCGGAACACTCGGTTTCGCAACAATCTTTCCCGCCACCGTGGGACCATGCAAATGGATTTTACGACGGCTCTTTCACGCCGTTACCATTGTTATTTCGACCTCGACTGGTATGTCCAATCCTGCGCGCGAGAGTCCGGTCCGGCCCGTTAATCTTTCCGTCGGCAACGACTGTCGATACGTATCGCGGCTTGCAAAATCGACCGGCAGCGATCCCGTCGATACGAGCCAGCGCCACGGCGATCACGATCGATCGATCGGTTTCACCACCGAAGCGCTTGTAAGCCGGCGCGAAGTAATTATCAATGCTGGTGGCTGACATCTCTGCCTGATTAGATGCTCTGGCCGAGCAGTTTTACGGGCCGATTCTATCGCCGGTTTATGCCAGACGAAACGCGTTGAACGACCGCCGTAAACGCAGCCACGAGTCGCGCGCGGTTCATTAATTTTTCCTCGAGCACAGCGCGATCCAGCGCGATCTATATCCCCTGATTTTTTTCCGGACGAATTGCAGGAACGAGAACTTGGGCGATATCGATGTCTCGCGGGCACCGAGGACATCGATCTTGCCGCGAATAATATCGATCAGGGCTTGAAAATATATCGATGCGAATAACTTTGGCGCAGCCGCGGGAGATTAAATTTTCGTTATCCACGGCACAGCATCCGCGATATCGCGATAAATACGACGAGGCATATTCGTGCGCGTTCGAATGCATAAAACGCGTACCTCTTCATTAACCGAAGACGATTTATTTAACACGTCGTCCCTGAAGTGAGCGTACATAAATCGATTTTAGATGGTATTTTCTAGCGACTCACTCCGTATACGCGTCAAGCAATCCCGACCTTGATGAACCTTCATCCCGAACCTAACGGAAGAGATCCGAGCCCAATAAGCGCGACGAATTCACCATCGGGAAGACGGACGTTCCCGGTACGGTCATAAACGGAGAATTATTTATCATATGGGTTAAATGTTACGTCCGATAAATCTCCGACGTCAGACACACTTTCCGAGAGAATGCGGCGGACTTTTACATCGATGATCGTCCGAACGTCGTATCATTACTCTTCGTACGCGGGCCCGGACACCGAGAGAGCTCCGTTACGGGGCCTTAAGGCCGAGTGTACACTAACATCGTAAACGCGCGAGTACCCCTCGCAACAGGTAGTTGACGAAATCTCGAACGGATCGAGCCTCGTCACGTTCTAGATATTTTCAAAGCCAGATACGCCGGCTGATTCAATTAGATCGATCGTAACGTTGACGGAACTCGGCGCGAACATCGAAGATCGATGAACACGATTAGGCCGCGGACATGCGTCGAACGTTTTTCCTATTGGAAATCACCGTTTATTATCTCTATAAATAGATCTGTTCCTCGTTCTATTCCGCGAAATTCACTGTTGCGCGGCGACTGTAACGCTGCTCTGCCCTGTATCCCGCGGAATTACACGGCTGTCGAACGCAATTTAATCCGTTGACCGCGCGACTTTCCGACCGCCAACGGTCCTATTAACATAACGAAACACGGTGAAAACCGACTCGATCGCGACTCGTTTGCGCATACGAAGCAGTTTCACTTTCCGCGCTAGCCGATCCGAATTTTCAGCTGTTTCATGAAATATCGACGAAGTTAAATTGCTAGGAAATTGGACCACCGTGTTCACCACGAAACAGATTACGAAATCACACGAAATTCGAATCATCGTTTATTAAGATCAACCATATACAGAATAAATAAAAAATCAACTTATCGTACGAGTCGTACGACTAATTGTAAGACAAGTTAACATTGTACAGAGAAAAAAGAATATCGTGATACATAGACCGGGAATTTTAACATAAAATAAAACCTGCGCGTTTCGACCGCAATGTACGGTCATTCTTTCTTCAAGGATGTTAATAACCTTGCAAGTAATTCATTAATATTCTTAATATCCTTCAAGCTATTCACCGTCTCAAATTTCACTTCCTCGTTTATCTCGTGAACGCATAAAATCCGCAGTGTGGTAATAGACGCCGAGAAAAGCGCGCAACGTTACATTTGCGGTGTACAACCGTATACATTCTGGCATAAAACTCATCGACTTTAAGGTACTAATACCAATTAACTAACTAAATTAGTTAACGCGATCGTAATATTATAAGCTTAGTAATATTCGAAGCTTAGTTATTTCAAATAATTTTGTTTTCATGAGACCGTTGATCGACGCAAAGACGTGCAAAGAATGGCGAATCGAAGTTACGCGATATTTTGTCAAGAACGATTGAAAAATCGGTAAAGGAAAAATAAAAATAGGTGTCCAGTTGCACACGCAACGGTTAACGTTTCCGCTGTCACGCCGAAAGCTCAAAAATTTCACGAAATTCAAGTATATTATGCAATGAAATCGAAAAGATAAGTTCTTACATTTTGCTGCATGATCCGAATAATATGGGAAAGATACGATAAATTAGCCTGAGAAATTAATTTTCAGATCTGTGCGGAAAAAGAATGCGCGCTGCCGGTTCCGAGTGTAGACTCGGCATAAACGTTTCAACCCGTTTAGCCCGCAAGAACGGTACGAGGAAGCTGCGGAAGCCCGCGGAAGGTTGCGGCGAACACGTCGCCTCGTTTCCACACACGACCGTGATAAATACTCCGAAAAACGTTTCTGCCGCGTGGGCGGGAGAGTGCGATCCCGGTTGTATGGCGTCCACCACCGGCGCGGATACTTTCCACAGTCTGGTTGTACAGTTAGGCGTGACGCAACCGCGCACTCGCGAACGGTATGAGATCCCAATTATCGAATGCTTCCGGTTTCTAAGGGTCTCGGGTCTGCGTGGAACAACGCCTAGCTGGGTTAGGTTCCTGGAGCGATGAATACCGGGATGAGGCCCGTTGCGCCGCAGGAAAAGTCGGCTCGCAGCCTCGCCGAGCTTATTGTTAGCTTTGAATCGCTCTCTAATTGAAAGACAGGTATCCGGCCGAGAACCGCTATCGACCGCTGTCAACCGCAGTATGTTTCATGAAAAAGCACTCCTGTCAGAAATAACAAATCAGCGCGCGTGAAACAGATCTTTTTGTACAAAGTTATGCGAATCGATGATTAACGATTACGACTCGACAATTATTATAACTAATCTATAACGAATCAAAGATTGAAGCTCGCTAGTTATTAAAATTAATTTATAACATTTTAGAATAACATACTATATTATTTATAATAACCAACGCGTTACAATCGTTTTCTAGCAATATGTGGAAATCCTAGAAATTCGCACGCTATCAAAGTCGATGAAACTGAAACTATAGAAAGTTGAAATTAATTATTTGTTAATTGATTAAAATTTAAGAATTAAATTAATTAACTACCAGTTAAACTCTTCTGCATTATAAATATCCTAGTAACGTTCGGTGCGTTTACAATAAAAATGAATTTAAAAATTAAGGTTAAATAATTAGCGTTACCCATGCGTGACCAACGCGACGCTCAACGTGTCAACTATTTTATACTTTCATCGATTTGTTCAGTGTCAAGTAAAATGAAAAGTATAATATAAGAAATATGTATTTTTTAATTTTGTTTCATATATCATATAAATATATCATATAAATCGTATAAAGTTCATATTGTAGATTGAGTTTTTTTCATAAATACCACAAATTGAGCAATACGGCTATCGCATTATGGGACTCCAGGCTCGATAGCGTGTTTCTAAAGTTCGTTTTCTATTTTCTTGTTACCGTTAATGTCCGGATGATTAACTCTCCGAGGAATCACTGGGACGTTAGTGTCTTAGAAGAATAAGGATCCGGACAATGTCATGCTAAAGAAATCCGGTCATTATTCCAACAAAGAGTAACTATACGCAATGAATAACATTGAAGACGTCCACTTAAAACGCAGCTTGATGACGTTAACATCAAAGGCTACACACCAGAGATGCGGCCCTGTCCACTAAAGTCATTCCACGTGTTATTGCGGAAGTGGTCTTTGAAGATCGTAAGAAACCGTCCGCGGTGATCCACGACGATCGGATAAGCCTGAAGATCGTGGTTGTAAAAGAAGTTTATAAGGCTTCAGATTATACGACTGTCACGGGCTATCTATCTTGGCCGATACATAGTGATTTCCGTCTTCCAAAGTGAAGAATGAAAAGATAGCTCTCGCGGCTACCATTTGTCGTAAACGCATTTTTATTTCGGTTCTATGGACTCTCGGGCTTAATATCTTTAACACCATGTGTTTCACAATTTCAATGTCCCGTTTCTACCGACGGATTAACGTCGTAACTGCGCATGAATCGGCGGCGATCTCAACGTTAGCCAATCAAACTGTCTGCCATTTGGTTATCTTTAATTCGACGCTGGTCATTCTTCGCACGACGGTACATTCCACAGATTATTTTCTACATACCAAACTGTATTGCCTCGCTGTTCGATTCTTGGTAATTTTTCAAACGAATTTGCTTCGCAGCCAGCGCTTTCTTTTCAATTATACTCGTTTAATCGGTTCTCGAAATAGCGTGTTGGACCAATGACTATCGATACGGTATCGTTGTCAGATATTTCTTTGCAGTCAACTTTTAGAGTGGCCGGCAAAAATAAGTCTATCAAATTCCATGTAATATTTATTATTCTTCGTTACCTTGAGTTTAATATTATTTAATATTATACGATATCTTGCCTAGATAAAATTCTTTCCACTCTTGTGCGAAGAATATTTGTTCCAATTACGTTCTGTTCACTCTACAGAGCCTTCCGTTTCAACCCTCGATCGTGTACTGTTTTTTTCTATGTATCAATTGCAATCGCAGGAAACTGCCTGAATCATCAACAATTCCGAGATTCTCAATTTTATAAAAAAAAAGATGAACATATCTACAGTTCCTTTGAACTAACATCTACCAACAGATCGTGTCGCGAATGACCTAGACGTTGACGCTACTTCGCGATCCTTTAATTAAAAAAAGAAAGCATAGCCATCGATCCAGCGTAAATCTAAGCAATCGATGCTAAAAAATTTCGCTGCTCCGGGTTAAACGTTCGCAAAATATGATTTCAAACGACCCGTCTTCGGAGAACGATTCGCGACGGACTCGATAGTCGAGGAGCCCCCGATCGAATCGAGACAAGAAAGACCCCTTACCTGATTGATGTCGCTGCCCAAATCCCTGGCGCTCTTCGCGCTCCTCAGCTGATCGCCACGGTACTCCCTGTACCTGATGGTGACCTCGTCGTCGGTGAGCGCGCCGCTGCCGCCGCTCCTCGCGTTCTTCTTGTTCTTCTCCTCCTTCGCCTTCTTCTCCTTCTTGCTGAACAGCTGCTTCACTTTGCTCATCGTGCCGCTCTTCTTCGCCGCCTTCTTCTCGTACTTTTTATCGGCGCCGGACGGCGGTTTCGCGGTGACCGGCGGCGACTTCGATACGTCGTTCGAATACTTGTCGTACTTCCGCTGCTCGGACGCGGTCAAGTTCATGTTCCGGTCGGTGTGCCTTCGTTCGTGCTTGATGAACTGTCTCGTGACGAATCCCTCGTCCTCGGACTCGATCTGCTCCCGTCTGTCCACCTCCTGCGAGTCACGCCTGTAATCGTTCTCGATGCCCGAATCGGCCAGACGGTCCTTCCGGTCGGAATCGCTGAGTCGTGTCTCGCGTTGACGCCGCTCCGTGTGCGACCGAGTCTCCTGTCTCATGTGCCTGGACTTGCCGCCTTCGTGGAAGGCCCTGGCCGGCCTGGTCGGACTCTCGTCGAACGGCTCCAACCTGCCTACCGATGCCTTCACCCGTGGACTCTCCCTGGCGTCGGAATCGTCGAAGTAATCCAACCGATTGCGGGACCTGCGCAGAGGCTTCTTCGGGTCCTCGTCCATCTTCCGGTGCTCCTTTCTCAGAGTCCGCGAGGTCTCGTCGTATCTGGTCTCGCAGCGGATCGAGTCTCTGGCGGTGGTGTCCGAGTCGTATCTGCTCGAGTTGTAGCCGCCGCGGTCGGTGCGTATCCTCGGCGGAGAGCTGTCGTAGTCGTCGTGGATCGGGTGCTTGCTGGTGGTGTACCGTTGGGTGGTGCGCGTCTCCTTGTAGTACTTGGACTCCAGTTGACTGTTCGTCATCTGGGAGATGTCGGTGTCGTAGTCGTCGTTGGGCCCCTCTCTCAGGCTGTCCAGGTGTCTCTTCGCGAAGGGCGACCTCTCCTTCCGACCGTTTATCGTGGGACTCTCGTGAAGCGGCCGACGCATGTCTCTGGCGTTCACGTAGTCCGCGTGACCGCTGGTCAGGTTCTCGTGGGACCTGGTCGTGTACTCGCTCCTGAGCGCCCTGACTCTCGCGTTCTCGCCTATCTCGTCCAATCGCTGCGTGGACTTGCTCATGCCGCGTATCGATTCGAAGTTCTTCTTCTTCGGCATGTACGGGTCCCTGGGCCTGGTGGTCTCGCGGTCCAGGAAGTCCTCGCTCTTCGAGAACTTCCTCTCGGTGGTGAACTTCTTCGCGACGATGGGCGACGGCAGCGCGTTGTTCTCTTTGGACTCGCCGCGGAAGTGGTGCGGCATCGTGTGACCCTCCTGATGGAAGTTGGCCACCTTGTACGGGCTGCCGGTGCCTCGGATGCCCTGGAATCGGTCCTCCGGGCTGTTCCTAGCCCGGTTACCGACCACCTTGAAGTCGTCCGCGTAGCCCTCGTGCGTTCGCGTCTCGACGATGTACTTGTCGCCGTACTTGTCCGTCCTGGTCTCGACGGTGTACCCGTCCCTCGGTTTCGCATCGATGTAACCGTCGGTCGGTATTTTGTTGGTGATCTTCTTCTCGTAGCCGTAGACCTTGCCGTTGTCCTCGTGTATCTCCTTCTCGAAGATGTACTTCTCCCCGTTGCTGTTCGTCCTTGTCTCCGTGATGTAGGTGTCCATGTAGCGTTTCGGCGACGCGACGCGGTTCGGCGTCACGGGGGACGGCACGATCGGCTTATCGATGATCTCGTGCTCGGACTTTTTGATCGGCACGTTGGCGCTGTTCTTCGCGGCGAATATCTCGTCCGCCAGCAGCCTCGACTTGATCCGGGACTCGAGAAGGTCGCGTCTCGCGCTCAGCTCGGACGTCTTGTTCGAGATGCCGGGCTGCGTCTGTCTCAGGAGGTACTCGTTGCTCTCCCGTTGCCTGGCGTCGGTCCCGTCGGCCCTGCCCCTGCCGGAAGTGTCGACGAACACCGTCGACGTGTACTTCTCCGGCTTATCGTAGAGTCGCCGGTCGATCTGCTCGAACTCGTGGTGCCGTTTCGCTTTCGCGTCCGAATTCCTGGACGCGTAGTCCTGCGTGCCGCTGTAGTGGCCGGCGAAGTGTCCGCTGGTCTTACGATCCTCCTCGAACCTGGACTTGAACGTGTTGATCTCGTTGTTGCGCCTGAGCTCGCTGTTGTACGCCGAGTAGTCCGTCCTGCGGTACTCCTTCTCCGCGGGACTGTTCTCGCGCGAGGAGTCCTTGCGCTCGAGGCCGAGGCCTTCGTCGCTGTCCGAGTGACTCCTCTGCGCCTTCTTCTTGTCGGTTTGCACCTGGGCGTAGATCACGTTGGTCTGCGGGGGCGGCGAGCCGCAGGTCTCGTTCGGTCTGGTATAGGAGAACGGTCGGTTGTTGTTGTGCCCGAAACCTGGCCCGGGCGACACCATGGTCCTGGTCAGCTGGGGAGGCGGCGATCGGTCGTTGGACAATCGGTGAATCATCTTGTGTATCGTTGACTCTTCGTCGCGTTGCTGGAGATCGTATCGGCTGCTGTGCAGCATGCTACTCGCGGCGACCTTGTCTACTTCGTCGAGCCCGGTGTCCTTTGCCGGTGAAGGGGTCCGGGCTGGCTTCTCCTCTTTCCTTTGTTCCCCCTCCCGTTTCGACTTGTTATCGTCCTCAAGCTCGATGGGTATGCGCCGCACGGCCGCCTTGTTCCCTCTACGGGGCGATACCGGTGGCTCGCTGCCGGGCTCTTCCGTCCGTTCGGGCTGGTCTCGCGTCTCTGCTGGCGGCCCGGTTACCTTTCTGGCATCGGACTCCTCTTGCCTGGACTTCTTCGCTTCCGGCCGGCTCGCGGCCTCGCTCACATCGATCCTGCCGAAGTGGAACGGCTGCTGATCGACGTGCGGCGACGCCTCGATGATAGGCGACAGCTGCTTCTTCGCGCGGAGGCTGCCCAGGTGCGAGCCCTCGCTCTCGCTGCCGCTCCTCTTGCGGTGTGACCGAGCGGACGCCCCCGCGTCGCTCGCGCTCCGGCCCACCGGGTTCCTCTTGCGCTCGAGCTTCGGGGAGAAAAACTTGGCTAGGGTGCCTCTTAGCTTCTTCGCGCTGGCATCGCTCGCGCTCCTCTCCAGTGCCTTCTTCTTCAGCCGAGGCGTCTCGACCGAGTCCGCGCCGGTCGTGCCACCGATCTCCTCGCTCCTGCGTCTCACATCGAGCGGCAGTTCCGGCCTCTTCTTGTTACGACGCGCCGGGAGTGTGCTGAATCGGCCGGGCAATCGGCGGTTATCGTGCGCGACGCAATGAAGGCTGCCCGCTTGCTGAAGCACCAGCGCCGCCTCCTGCGCCAAGTCCTCCTTGCTCCTCGACGCGATGCTCTCTTTGTGCACGGGGGTGGCGATCAACCTGCCTTCGCCATCTCCTACGAGCGCCGCGGTCACGCGGGGTGATTCGCGTCCTGCAACATCAAAGCAAACCCACCGTTCTCGTCAAACCGTCTTCCATACCTTCCACCGTTCGTCGGTTGCTATTTTGCCAGGCCGATCGCCGTTAACCCTTTCGCTACGACCCTACTCGCTCGAAGCGCTTCTGCTGAACGAGCAGCTCCGACGATAAATCTGTACGACCATCGGAGCGACAACTATCCTCTAGAAAAGTTGCTTCGATCGCGCTTTTTGGAAGAAAAGGAACTTCCCTTAACACTTTAACCGCCGTGTTAGCAATCTACGAAATTTATTGAAACTGAAGTATTTCGTTTAAACAAATTGAATCGAGAAGTTATGTTCTACGGTATGAATTACTGTTCGAACATTCGTGCGCTTTGCGGATTCTAATGAAATTAGGAAGATATACTATTGATTAGCGCAAGACTTATTTTTCAAATTTCAACAAATAATTTTGTCACCTTTGTACGGGCGGCGCGGCAGTTAAAGTGTTATAACGAATACCAGATAAAACATCTGAGCATACATATAGCAAGTCTAGAATAGAATACAGAATTCACTGATGACATTTTACGGAGATCGATTACACTTGTCCATCATAGCGAAAAGGTTAAAGCGATCGTCAAGGTTTTCGTGATCATTTATGTAAAACGGGAAGACTTCATTCGGAACAAGCATGGTTATTCGTTAATACTTAGCGATTAATTAATTTAATTATAATGTTAGGTAATATTACTGTTCACACTTGTTAAGAAGGAATTACATTTTGAACAGTAGAGAAGGTTTCGTTCTATCTCTGCCTTTTAACTAAATTTGTAATTTCATGTAACAGTAACTTTAACAGCAAGACTATATTAATTTTGACTTACGGCTTGAATCTTGACATGCCAAAATGTTCAAACGACAAGTGAAATAAATTATAACGTTATCAGATAGTAATATAACTCCAAATGATCTTAGAAATAAATTTGATCAGTGAACGATAACATTTATTGTTTCTCACAATGAGAAAAATGTGAGTTGCGTCACTGTAATTCTTGCCCGCTCAATTGTAAGTCCATTTGATTCTAAATTCAATAACAGTTTGATCTCGTTGCAAACTGCACCCGAAGGACTCTACGTTTAGCAAAGTTGAATCGCTACGAAAGAGTTCACCGTTCAACGTGCCTAAAAAAGTCATGAAGCTCGATCGATATCAAAGTTCAATGCTTGACGGAAATAGAAGATTCGATGGTTCTCGATCGAGGTCGGTCGATCAAAGTTCAATGTGGTTAAACACTTAAGGAGATCGATGAATCGTTTCTCGAGAAGGTTTTCTAAAAATGTAACTTCAATATTGCATAATTCAGTGCCAAAAGCTTCGAGAATCGTCGTGAGAAAATAACGACAGACGTGACAACGCGAAGAAACTAACGTATCTCCGGCGTAATTAGTTCTTCTGCCGACTTTCCCTCGCGTTGACCCCTGTGGTAAATCGTTCGAGCATTAGCTGTACTTTTTACCGCGGCGGGGTAATTTCCGAGTCCGCTTCACCCTAATTGCCGCGCGATTATGGTCGCGACGCGCTCGGGAAGAACTAATTAACATTCGTTTAATCTGACGCGATCAATCTATTGAAGCCTATTAATGTTATTCGAATTTCTGCTCGGTTCATTGTCCGTGCAACGATGCGCGTACGAAACGAACTCGTGCGGCGAGTCGAACACGAAAGCGTAGAACCGCCGTGCAAACGTAAAGTACTCACCGGACAGTAGGAAAACAGAGAAAGAGAGAGAGAGAACTCGATTATTGCATAAAAGATCTAGCTAATTAACAGCAAAAAAAACTCTGCAACCCACGGCTAAAGTCATTTTAACCGCACGAAGTCGATCCACTTTTTTCCCGCGGCAAAAAATTTCACAGACATGGCGCCCTACGTCATCGCCAGCCGGTATTAACGAACGAGCCAGAAGTCGCAAAATTTTAATTGGACGGCGACCAGCTCGACAACGACCTCCATTAGTAGAGTATATATATATAAGCCGACTTCGCGAATTCTATCGTGGATAATAGATTATTAGATTTCTAAATTGCCGGTTTATGCGACGGTGGCCAGTCTGCTCGTTATTGTTTAATCGTCTTGTTTAACCAGACGTTCGCAGTCAACAGAAGTCGGCCACGAACCCGATGCCGTTCTTCGTGGTTCAGCAGCGACAAGAAAACGCGTCTCCTTCTCGATCGATCGTTAAACCGAGACGGGCCCTCGTTTGCTTTACTTAATTACCGTCCAATACAGTCGACATAATCGACGCCATCTTAGCTGTAAATTTGCCGGACGATCATTAGCTTGTTACAGGGGGTCGAACGATCGGAAGAAAGCGAAGCCAGAAAAATTTCATCGACGAATATGTAATTCAACGGAAGAATCTTCGGTCTGTTTCAATCAGAGAAATCCAACGCGAGCGCCATTAAAATACTGGTACCGGTCGCGAGTAATTTTTCAGTTTTTATCGCATCCGCGTTAATGACTGCGATTTAGAATAATTCATGATTCTGTATAATCGACTGCAGAGCGAACTGCGGTGTCGCTGATATTTTTACGCGTCTGACTTTTACGATTTTATACTACCAGCTGTTGCAACCTTTCAGCGTTAATTTAACCGTTTTACAATCGAGTCGACTCTAGACATTTCTTCCAACCTAGAAGAATGTAGAATTGAACGCTTACTCGGGCCGCGCATGGATTTTTAACGAAATTATTAAACACAAACAGGCGAACGTTATTAGTGTCTCAGAGTCGTCATTCGAGTGGAAAGGCTTAACATTTATTTATTTACTTATCAACGGGTATGAGCCCTCTTAAGGCTAAATGCGCAATATACATAATACGATTATGTCTAACACTTGCAAATAAAATAGAAAAATCGAATAAATTTTTAAAATTGTTAATGTTGATGAAAATACGATTTAAAGAGATTTGATTCTTTTAAGAGAATCAATTGGTGTCTAAAAGCTGACGATATGCTGATACAATTAAAGCAAAGCTCGATAAAATAGAAGATCGTGAGATTATTCCATTTAAAGCTTTCTATACGAATGATAAGTCAGAGATAATACGGCGATACTTCAATGACAGAAAATTATTAGGCCTACCAGAAAGTTCAGTCCGTTTTTGAATTGAAATATAACATAATTTTCATACATTTAATAATATTTATTGTAGAATATACTTTCCATCGTTACTTATGACATCTTGCCAGCGTAATGGCAACTTGTAAATGCCATGTTTAAAAAATGATTTATTTTTAGAGGCGAAGAACTCAACTAGCGCTTGGTTGACATCAGCTTCAGTTTTGAATTTTTTTCCTGTAAAAAGTTTTGCAAAGAGAGAAACAAATGATAATCGGAGGGTGCTAGGTCTGGGGAGTATGGCGGATGTGACAGAATTTCCCAGCCTAGCTCTGCGATTTTCTGACGAGTCGCCAAAGCAGCATGTGACCTGGCATTATCATCGGTAGCCATGTTTTCACGATCGCGTCTCGCTTAATAATGACACGAGACATCTTTGTTTCAGTTTATTTAGGAGAGTACATGTGTGTAAATGCAATGATAAAGAGAGATAGTCATATATGTCTCAAATCAACATGTGCATATGGATTGAAACTTGAAGTGACACTATCGGACAGAACTTTCCGGTAGACCTAATAATTGCAGACAGTACAGCTAAATAGTCGTGATCCCGACGAGACATAGGGCAACCTAATTTGTAAGAAATCGGATGCAAAAATGTATGCTGAATGACCTCAAAGTCTGTAGATACATTGATAGGTGCCCAGAAAAATGAACGGTACGCGCAATTTTAGAGCGAACAATGGTAACGTATACATTCGTAATGGTATTATACGTATGTACATTTCGGAAGCAGTTAGCTAATGTTCAATATCGAACAGTATCAAACGTCGCAATAGCGCTGTACCTAAAACAGAGCTAGATAAATTGCAAAACCGGCCGGCTCCCACGTTCCCGGAGTTCACTTCGAAATCACAGGCATTATTTTCGTCAAGGACTAATTTAGGTAGGCTAAACGCGCGTTTTCCTTTTCCGACGTCGTCGGTAATCCGCGTCATACATTGTTCCGACTCGATGCGGACTGCAACGCGCAACTTTCGCTCTGCGGTATTTTTTTTTTAAGCCGGATAATAGAAATCGTGCTTCAATTTAAAATTCAGCTCATACGCTCGCGCACAAACGTAATACGCAATTTGACCTTTTCGGTGTGCACACGCCTTGCGAACCGGCGGGTTCGCGGCGGGAAATCGGTCGAAGAGACGGGATTCCGTGGGGGCCAGCCCACCTCGACGAACAAAATCTCATAAACTATTTCAACGATCTTCCAGATCGTCTAGATAATTTCTGCACGCATGAGGGAACAAGATCTCGCTTACGAGCATCGAAAGAAATTCAGAGATCTTCGCTATACGTTCGAGTCTTGAACTGTTTAGCTCTTGCGATCTCTTTGAAAAGCGTGTAACTAAAACGTGTCGCAAAATGTACACGATATAGCAATGACTATCGAAGCATAGTACTTCCTTCGCGCTACAATTTCTTCGCAATATTTATTATGAATTGTTTAAATAATTACTTATATCTTTTTTAGTTATTCGTTTTATCTCGTCTCGGCCTTCGAATATTCCAAACATCGTAACGTTTGGAAATATATTTTAGCTTTGATTAAAAATGCAATTTAAACAGCAAATTTTAATCTATTTTTACGCGCGACGCGTATACTCTTCGTCAAAAAATATCGTCATTTTTATTCACGGCTAACCGGTTAAATCGATGTTCGCACATTTTTAGAGGATAATGTAGTTTTTATTTT
Organism: Megalopta genalis; assembly: GCF_051020955.1. Taxonomy (NCBI): domain Eukaryota; kingdom Metazoa; phylum Arthropoda; class Insecta; order Hymenoptera; family Halictidae; genus Megalopta; species Megalopta genalis. The sequence continues at coordinate 31,651,180 of NC_135016.1, forward strand.
CGTTAACCCTAGAAAGATAACCATATGACAACGTACGTAAAAGATAACCATACGCTTCAGAGGCGCATGCTTTTCTAAGGCGTCAATTTTATACTAACAATGGATATTTATTTAAGTTAATCTAGTCATTTTGAAGGTTTGGCATTATTGCAAAAATAAAATGCATTTATATCATATTTTTTTATATTTTAAGTAATTTTAAACTTAAATCACTAGACCTCTATGAAAAATTAACAAAAGTCAACAGTCTTCGCAGGCGCCTCTGCGACGTAGGTTATCTTTCTCGGGTTAAGCGAGGAGAAACAAATTTCAGATAGTAGATTATGCTCGAAAACGTTTGCATGGATTCGAAGAGAACGCGTTTCCAATGAAAGACGCTGTGGGAAATGAAGGCTGCCTTTTGAATACGCGCTAAATACCGCGACGTCCTTTCCGATTTTCCATAGAATAATTAAAGGAGAAGAGAGACCGTGTCTGATTTAATCTCCATTTCATATTACGTCTTCGCGTGCAGCACAAGCGCGGATAATCACTCGATGCTCTCAACAAATATCATGTACCAGTGACCTTTCCGCAATAGCGTATACCATCCACAAACACAAGCCGGTGCACGTTTCTCGGCTGAAATTAATTGACGTGCCAGCGACGAGAACTATTTTTATGAAATTCATTTTACACGTTGGACAACCCGAGGGAAATTACTTATTAACTTTCGAAATGTCCGCCGAACCATCTTCCTTCGCCTTCCTTAATGGGGTTCTAGACGGGTGCGTAATATTCTGTAATGAAATGCTTAAGCACTTCTCAAATGGTACGAATACATGAAATCATGGTGCCATTGAATTTTAATAGAAATTGTTTCGTTTGTCACTGTCTTTTTCTAAATGCATTTCTAGCTACACCGAACGTTGGAATCAGCGCTATTTTCATGGTTATACAAATTTGTTCGTAAAAAGAACTTCGGTAATTCTTTGGAATAAGATCCTCGATATCGATTCCAATGATTTCAAAATGGTTTTTCTGAACAATTTTTTCCTATACAGGGTGGTATAATCGAGCAGAGGGTGATTCTACATGAAAAAATAAGAAACAAATTTGGTAGATTTTTTACCCGGGAGGCAACTGCGGTAGAGGAATAGGATTTTAAGTCGGACAACAATGAACCTGGACTCATTTTAAAGCTCGAAGCTTCCATTTACGCTTTGCAACGTTCATTTTCCTACAACAAATTTTTACATAACTTTGATAGTTGGGAATATGGAGATATGCTCTTTTTGGAAAATGTTACGGATTCGAACGTCCCCAAAATACACTAGAAAATTTTTTTCACAATTGACCGTAACATAGATTTCAAGATTGAAGCCTGCCCTTTACAATGACCTCTTTAATTCTCACGTGCAAGTTTTTTTAGTGGCTCTATCGAGTTTGATAAGAATGGTGTAGTTTACAGAGTAACACAAAGTTCACAAGGGCTCTACTTATTCCTCGTTTCTATTTTATAAAAAGACTAAAAAAATCATACCCCAAGTTTTCAGAAATCATTGCAAAAGGGAAGCTTCGATCTTCAAATCTGTGGTCTGTTGATTTGTGCAAAAAGTTTTGCAATGGTTTTGAAGACGCTTCAATTTGTAATATTTTCCGAGTAAATCTGTGTCTTCGGTTTTCTGTTTGTTGTCAGTTGCAAAAATATGGTACGAAACGAAAGTACAGTAGTTTTTCTCGGAAATGCCAAATTTCGGGTTGCTGTAAATTTCTTTATATTAGGCTTACGGCTATGTAATTTATTGCTACGTCGATGCTACGGTTCGACGAAGTTTTTCAAGCGCGTGATGCGGCACGCGACCCGAATTCCCGGAAGACAACACAAAATGGTCTGTTTAGGTGTGAGTCGGGTAAGAAAAATCGCGTTGCTAAAAGATACGAGAGCAATCTCCGTCGAATCACGGCATGTGGCCTTCGAATTGCCTTCGAATAGTGCCATGTGGCTTACGAAATGCCTTCGAATAGTGGCACGTGGCCTCCGAATTGCCTTCGAATAGTGCCATGTGGGCTCCGAATTTCCTTCGAGTAGTGGCATGTGGCCTCCGAATTGCCTTCGAATAGTGGCATGTGGGCTCCGAATTTCCTTCGAGTAGTGGCATGTGGCATCCGAATTGCCTTCGAATAGTGGCATGTGGGCTCCGAATTTCCTTCGAGTAGTGGCATGTGGCCTCCGAATTGCCTTCGAATAGTGGCATGTGGTCTCCGAATTGCCTTCGAATAGTGCCACGTGGCCTCCGAATTGTCTTCGAATAGTGGCATGTGGCCTCCGAATTTCCTTCGAATAGTGGCATGTGGCCTCCGAATTTCCTTCGAGTAGTGGCATGTGGCCTCCGAATTGCTTTCGAATAGTAGCATGTGGGCTCCGAATTTCCTTCGAGTAGTGGCATGTGGCCTCCGAATTGCCTTCGAATAGTGGCATGTGGTCTCCGAATTGCCTTCGAATAGTGCCACGTGGCCTCCGAATTGTCTTCGAATAGTGGCATGTGGCCTCCGAATTTCCTTCGAATAGTGGCATGTGGCCTCCGAATTTCCTTCGAGTAGTGGCATGTGGCCTCCGAATTGCTTTCGAATAGTAGCATGTGGGCTCCGAATTTCCTTCGAGTAGTGGCATGTGGCCTCCGAATTGCCTTCGAATAGTGGCATGTGGCCTCCGAATTGCCTTCGAATAGTGGCATGTGGCCTCCAAATTGCTTTCGAATAGTAGCATGTGGCCTCGGAATTGCCTTCGAATAGTGGCATGTGGCCTCCGAATTGCCTTCGAATAGTGGCACATGGCCTCCGAATTGCCTTCGAATAGCGGCGTGTGGCCTCCGAATTGCCATCAATTAGAAATAAAAATGTTAAGTGATCGTTTTTATTCCAGCATTACTATGTATTCATATTAATGTACACCGGCATGTTGATCGCTGCCTTTTATTGCCGACTGGCCCGAGTTTCTATAAAACACAAGCTACAAGCCTCGAAGAATCGCGACCGACTATGCATCTGTAGATTACCATTTTCATTCGATTAAACGCGCATACGAGTCATGAGCTCCTATACAATTCTTAGACAGTTCTTAGAGATCGCTGTAAACAAATTCTCGGTCTACTCGTTACAAAAGCCCATCGCGCTCTCCCGCGATCGGTAAATGGGTCGTTAATCCCGCGCGCTGTTTACTATGTTCGGAATAGTATGTTATCCGGCACCCGTGGTGTTGTACGAAGCATTAATAAACATCAGCCGGCTCGCACACAATCGAGCGGGCAACGATCGGTAACGGTAATTAGAGGGGACGCGTGGGTTCCATAATCAATGATAAACAAGCTAATGATCCGCCGTTGAGGCCGTTGACGGATTTACAGCGTCATTGTCGCGGTTCCACGGGTCGAGGAGCTGTTGCGCGCGACCTCGTTCGGGGAACATCTTGTCGAGGTCATCGACGAGGAGACCCCGGGAACGGGGCCACGTCGGGATTAGCGTTCCTGTTCGCCTACAAAAGCGGCGTACCACTTCTAGTACCCATAATGCCGTGCACCATTTCCACCGTGCGCGTCTCTCGTGGGAAATCGCTGTTAAATGGAGACTGAATCCACTCCGCGGGCCGTTCTTGCCAACTTTTACGAGCTTCTGTTTAACGCTAACAACTTCCATTCGCGCTCGTTCTTTCTCACATTTCAGCGACTAATAGCCGAGGCATTTCGAGCGCACTTACGGAAGGAAACGGTCTGTCCTGGTATTTTCTATATTTACCCGCCACCCGGTGCTTCTTTGTTTGCTTCTGCTCGTTCGACGTTCGAGCGGCGGGGAGAAATTAGAAGCCCCGATAGAACATCGAGGACGATTGTAGTAGGTCACTGGTACGGATGCCCGACCGATTCAGGAACTTCCTTCGAACACTGTTGCCGATTCTTTCAGACCCGGATTACATTATCATTAACCGCTATTTTCATCCTAGATACTCGAGAAATGCGGAATTTGCAATGCTATCTTGAAGCGTCTCGTTTCTACACACAGATTCTCATAGTTAGGATTTCATTCGTTTATGGGAGAAATGAATCGGTCTGGTGCATCGTCAAATAAGATATCGGATGAACGTAACAACATTGTTACATTATTTTCAATTTTTCAGAACTATTGAAATACTTACACTATAAATACTTGAAATACTTATACTTATATTATTAAATACTAAATAACATTAATGTAAAAAATACATTTTTATCTAGCTCCTGTTTCTTTCTAACTGATGCAGGAAATTGTTATCTTGCACAAAGATTCGCAGTCCAATCGTAACTGCGAATCTGAAGTTTTTTTTTGACCAGTTTAGGAAACTTGATTTTTGCAGCTTTCAATTACGTGCGTAAAAGTATCACAATTCACAGGATATGCATGAAAATTTCAACGACATTTCGTGGTCCGAAGAAGCGTCTATTACAGCGTATAGCAATGTTATATCGTCTAGTAATTACTTCACTTCGCTATTTTACTCGTACAGATTGCGCACGAAGATTATTATAGTGCAAAGATTCATCATAAAGCGATTGCCTCCAGAAGCGCAATATACATTAGCCGGGAACAAAAAGGCCGGGCTCTAATTGTTGGTATCGTAACATCCGTATGTTGATCGATAATTTTAATAATCAAATACGGAATGTTGAGCAGACAACGAGGAGCCGTGTACGTGTGTACGACCACAGTCAACGTCTTATTAAACGCGATCAATATCTTCGGAAGCCTTGAAAACAATCAGCATTCCTGGTAGCGAACCCAAGCCCCTCCACGTCGACCGGTCCGAGTAAGAAGTGGTTTAGCTAGATCGAAGTTAAATAATCGGGCTACATAAGAACCGTGGAACGTGGTAAACGAGTAATACGGAGTACATAATGCGAGCGAGGGGAATGAATAGAATCATGGCTGAAACGTGGTGGTGGCTTTGGACGCGAGCTTGTCCACGTGATCCGGATGAATAACCGGGAATAAGAGGAAAAAAGGGTTTTACGTCGTTCGCGATTTTCTAGCTTCGTATCGTGGTGCCGCAGAATTTGTTTTACGGAACCTAACGGTCGTCTTGGACCATCTGCGACATCGAATGCGAGGTCGTAAAGTCGACAAGCTTTCTAAATTCGGAGGTTTTAGATCGTTGATCCTTCGAACTCGGTATCGTTCTAAATTTATTTAAACATCTTTTTATTTCTTTTTATTAATATCGATGATACTATTAGGCCTGGTCTTTTAAACTTTATTTGAAAATCCAAAATAATTCTTCCGGTTTACAGCCAATTTCGATTTTACACGACTTAGTGCATTTTATGCATGTGAAATCGAGTCTTGTGACTAATACGATGGTTACACACTTTTGACAGTTTTATAAATATAAATAAATTTGACAAGATTTAGTTTACTATAGCTTACTATAGATAATTTACTATAGTTTACTATAGCTTACTATCAATTTAGTTTACTATAATTAAAAAGCGACGATTACGAAGAGCCATTGGCGCGATGGAAAGATGTTTTCTGAAAGGTGCAAAAATAATTGAAACGATACCTTTTCTGCGAGCTTTTGAGGGTTAATTTATTTTGTGATAACGAATTAGGCTTGGAATGGGTTAAAATTGAAAATTACATCGATATTTGTACAACATTTGCATCCAGACAGTCTTAGCTTTATTTAATGTTTCTTCTGCGATAATGAATAATTTGAAAGAGCATTCTCGAATAGACTCAAATGAATCGCACAATATCTGCACACTCTTATCATTAATTATCCATAGTCGGATTAATAACACGAATGCATACGATACCATAAGTAAAATGAAAATATTATTTCTGCAGATTTGCTAATGCTTAACCCTTGATCGGATTACGATGGCCCCACGCAGTTCGAAGGAGCCGTTATTAATATAAATTAATGCAGTTATTTAAAAATTCATCGAATCCCCTATTAACTCGTAAAATTTGCGACGTTTCAACGTAAATCGATTTGTACTCGCTAATTAGGAATTATGCAATATTTATTGAAACAACAACCGACGGTAACCGACGGTCCGGTTAACGGTCGAATCAAAAATGAGACTCGAAAGATCTAGTCATATAAATATGTACATTCGATTAATCGGAGTGCTCGAGTCTAAATCGGAATCATTACCGCTGAAAACAACGGGGAGCGGAAAAACTGCGCCCCCTAAGTGGCCTCGATTACCGTGCCTCGTGGCTAATTACTATGCAGACGTCTCGTAAAGCATACGTAGATTTAATTATCGTGTCATTAGCAATTACGTGCAGCCGGAAGGAGGAACGCGAGCTCGCGCGCGCACGCACGCCCAACGAATTTGTAATGCTAAACAACGTCATCAACGACGCTTCTGCAAGGGTACGCGATACTTCCGAGAGCTCCGGCCACATATTTATCGTCGCCGTATCGGCGATCGAAGCCATTCCGGGCAACCGCGTAAAGTGTCGGTAACGCCGGCTAATTGGAAATAATTACCATCGTTAATTTCTTTCCGCGGTTTTCAGAATTCTGCGCGGGGACGCGACGCGACGCGACGCGCGCGGAAATCGCGCCGGCCCGCGCGGATAAAACATTTCGCCACGTATTTACCGAGCCCGCATGTAATTCACCGTACGCATAAACAACGAACAAAGGTAAATTGGTCATTCATTTTCGTCGGGAGGCCGCGCGACTCCCTGTCCGCGCCAAATTGTTTCTCGGGACTCGGGGTTCGGCTAATTGCGTTCATACGCTGGATTGAAAGGGAACGTGGAAAATGTGGAAATAAGAAACGCGTGACGTAATCCGCGGATACGGTGCGATAGGCGATGCGGCCTGACGCGCGTTTAATACACTCGTAATTACGAGTTATGAATGCCAGATGGTATGACAGAATGCCCGTTTCCGAGTAATAAACTCCGGGGATCAATAATAGGCCCGCGCGCGCGGCACGTACCGGATTATACGAGGTAGATTTTAAGAGCCCGACATTCTCACGAATCGTTATCTTCCGTGGGTTTCGCCGGATCGCCGCCGCCGCTGCCGCCGTCGCCATCGTTGCGCACTGTCGCTTTTCTCACGAGTGACGATGCCTGTGAACCGCCGTCTACCACGAGCGGCACGCTTCCGCCTTTGGCGACAATTCGATCAAATTCAGTGCACACTTACGATGCGCAAACACTTCGCGACTCGGACGAAAGAGATCTCTCCGCTGTGGCGCCGGAAGGTATTCACCCCTTGCGTCATAACAACGAGGCAGAGACTCGTGATGAAGTGTTCATACATAATCTAATATTAGGTCTACGGGAAAGTTCTGTCCGATAATGTGATTTCTCAAGTTTCAACACGCGTGCGCATGTTCATTTCAGAGATATACTTCTCGAAAATGGTGTTCAGAAATTGGTATCGCGCTGGCAAGAGGTCATATGTAACGATGGAAATTATATCGTGCAATAAATATTAGTAAATGTATATTAAATTAAATTAATTATATTAAAATATAATATAATTGCTAACGTATTAGTAAATGTATGAAAAACATCGCAAACGAACGGAACTTCCGGTAGACCTAGCAGTCTCTACGCGCACACATATATACGGTTATGTTAATCGTTTCGTTAAATAAAATTTTGCCATTGGGAAAGCGGTAACAAACATACACACACACAGTAATTAACGCGAGACTAATATAATCGAAAAAATCCAAAAAATCGCAAGGCGAGGTCGATATTTTCTACTCCAAGAATTAACCCTTTGCACTCGGGTGGTGACTCTGAGACATCGCTGAAGATCGTTATCATATTTGTTTATATTGAAAAGACTGTTAAAAGAATAGCTGATCTACAGGGTGTCCCAGGTTTTAATGTTCAAACTTTGTCAGTGTATTCTATGGCACAAAGTAAGAAAAAAATGTTATGTAAACATAGGTCATACAGAGCTTTATTAATAAGTTATAACAAATATTCAGAATAGGAATAGTAATCAACTTGCTGTTACTGCGAGCATTGGCTCGAATAGATCAGCACGTGCCGTGTGTTTATATAAGCTGTTTTTATTAATATATTTCGAAATGTCTACCGTCGTTGACAATACATGATTGACATCGATCGAAGATCGAATTTATGACCGTGCGAATTTCGTTTCTATTCTCTTTCATTTCATTGAACAATTTTTGTTATAACTTCTTAATAAAGCTCTATATGAGCTATGTTTACATAACATTTTTGTCTTACTTTGTGCCATGGAATATACTGACAAAGTTTGAACATTAAAACCTGGGACACCCTGTATAAGTTACAATGTTTTATGCGCATAAACTGCACTAAGTCGTATAAAATAGAAACAGCATAGGTCAGAAAAAGCTATCTCGGATTTAGAGTTAAAATGACTTCGAGTGCGAATATTATCAATATTTTCTCAAGAACAAGACAACATTTAACCAAGCATCGTATTGCCTTGTCTCGTGAAAGCGCTATAATAAAGTCCGTTAAAAGGTTCAACGATCCGATTCCGAATAAAACAATGTCCAATATTTTCTAATCATTTAAAAAAAAATAATATGAATCTTTCAGAACAGAAGAACGATAGAGCAAATTGAAATAATGCAATCCGTAGTGAGATGGCTACGGAGGGATAGCAGCATAGGGTCCGAGAATGAATCCTGACAGCAGGTGCTTCGTGGGCCCACGGGTTTGCTAGCGGTACGGTGGGGGGGTTGTTGGGGACCCAGGGCCCGAGGAGCGGAGAAGAGAGGGAAGAATTGCCGGAAGTGCAGGTGGCGTCTTGCCGTGGCGGGTCAAAGGTCGCGCAGCGGTGCTGACCCAGTGCTTCGAGGGCTGTAAATGTTGTAAACGCTTCCACGGGTCCCGAGCGACGGTACGGATCATCGCGCGAACCGAAGCAACGGTAATTTCGCGGAGGATCACGAGCATAAATTAATATCGCGGTTATCTGATCATTACCGGCGAGGCCGGTCACGTACGAATTTAACCCCTCCGATCGGATCTGGCGATCGATAACTGTTGCGATAAGTATGAATGTAAATTGCGCGAGGCATAGATCGCGCAGCTATCCGCCGCATTATAATAGGCATGCATCCTCGAAAACAGGTACATAGAACGTCTCATTATGCTTAACGGTGTTGCGAACGCCTCGAAAATGTTACTGTTGCCGTGCTCTAAGAACGCTCTCGGCGCGCGTTTCACTCGCCGTTCAATTCGCGACTCTTTAATAAGCAAACTTGTTGCAACATTATGCTAAATAATCCTTTTATCGATTACACCGGAGTATGATTATATATTTCGTAATAACCGCTGCTGAAGCTTATGAATAATTTCGTTCGATTTTCAACAACCTATGCAGTAAATTCTCCCTAATCGACGCTCGGATCGTCCATTTTTGTGGGACCATGCTGCTCATTTTTATAGTTGCCGATTGTCAACAATTATGAAAACGAAGCGTCAGGGTCAAATAATCGTATCTCCTCTTCCAAGTCGTCCATTTTCGTGCGTACAAGCTGAAGGAAAATTCGGGAGAATTTACTGCATTCAGTGAAATAATGTAAAGAAAATTTTTACAACGAAGTTGTAACAATAACGGACACCGATCAGCCGATTTCGTTTTATCATCAGCAATCACGGAGACTAACTGTACACCTCGCGTTAAGATACACCGAAGAGTACGCATTAAGCCTATTAAAGTGCTTGATGAAGTCGCGCAGCCCCTGCGAGCGGCTGCGACTATGTGCGCTTGCAAAGCAGTACTTTGTTCGTAACGACCGCAAGGCAGTTAAACAATATACTACGACCTCTAATTCAATTACATAAATCGCGGGCCGGTATAAAATTGTCTAAAGAATCCCCCTAATGGACAATTCCGATGTAAATCATATCGTTATTATCCCCCGATGGCGAATCGGCTTTAATTGGTGTTAGGTTTATCAGTGCGCCCATAAAGTGGATGAATACCCGCTGGAATTAAGAAAATAAAACAAGATTTACGCCCCAATAAAGCTGTCCCACGAAAGTAACAGATCGGAATGCAACAGGATGCAACACGATGTTGCGGCTGGATAACGACGATAATTTTCCGGAACTTTTACAGCGTTATCTACTTAGTTTAATCAAGACACATACCACGCAGGCGGCATCAAAAGAACAGCCACCCTTTAGAATTCATTCCGGCTGCTTTATGCGTTACTGAATCTCTCCTTAAGCAAGAATCGTTCGCATTCGGACAAACCTATAAGCGTTTCGCAGCTAGTTACAGTCTCCAGTTACAACTGCGAAAGGTGTCGTCAAGCACCAATCGTAAACGATATCCTTCCGCGTGGAACAACGACGAAATCATTACTCCGCGGTGTTTCTCGGTACATTCGCAGCTCGCCGTCTTTCTTTGGAGGTGGTACCATTTTAATTATGATTTTTACCGTTGCCCGTGGGATTCCGTTACAGAACGAGATCCGATCGGCGAACAACGGCATTGCTTATCTTATCGATAATATTTCTCATATTTCTCTAACAAACATATCCCTTACGTCCTTTAACACGATTATTATTTATCAAATTAGCTTTGCGAATCATTCGTTGAACTGTGTTCGGACACGGAATTATTTAAATTAAAATATCATTTACGTACTTTGTTAATCTTCACTGTACACCTTGCTTAAAAATTTCATATGTTACACACAAGGTGTCGTGCACACTAGAAAATTAAAACGGCCGTCACGGTTAAATTACTTACTATTTCGGGTCCGAATAATTAGAAAATATTCTTCGGACGTTCTAAAGTAATGGTGAACAGCGTTTTTCTGAAAAATATTACTGTCACGTGGTAAAAAAAAGTCCGGAAAGTTCACGCTTCGTGACTTGTTCGATACTTCGAACGCGGCTCGAGTCCGTCCCGACCATCTGTCAAAGCCTCGTGCTGCGGGTTCTCGAACTTCGCGCCCTCGCCTCTCATTGGTCAATGTTTTTCGTTAATAACTCGTAAACAAAGCCGCAGATTGCATTTTCGCAAAGGAAAAAGTTACTTAGAATGACCTCAGCTACCGCACATTTCCATAATGCGAAACATTTTTGGGACACCCTGTATATGAGCCGTTTATTTTGAAAGTGGCATAACTCACTTTGTTTTTAAGTCGATATATTTAAGGGTTTGCGTTTTAACACGTTTCAAAATATGGATGCTAAATTTCGAGAAGATTTACTTGTATTTGTTATCTCAGGATACTGATATTTTTCTCGGTATAAATAATTTCGTATAAACATTAAAAAATCACCACTTTTCATTACGGTAAAGTGACTTATGCCACTTTCAAAATAAATGGCTCATATGCGTTGCTCTTGATAAGCGTCGATACATTGCTGACGTTTGTTCAATTTTAAACGATTCTTGACATTTTCCCACAATCGCGGATGATTTCTATTGTATTTCGAATACGATCGACAATGCTCGACAATCAATCGCAAAATTGCGAGTGTACTTCGGAGACTGTAATCTAATCGTAATATAATAATATCGATTTGCTCAACATAAAATTAAATCGGAGACGATTTGTTTCATTAAAATAGCTACATCCATCGATCATGCATGCGTATAGGGGTAACTAGGGGTAGGTACAATCGAAGGAACAGACATTCTACATGCAAAAACAAGTCGAAGAAGAGAATAACATTTTTCTTTCACTTACAGCTGCGTTTTCGAGAAAAATAAATTTGAAGATGCGGCAAATTCGCGTGGCTTTCAGTATGGCAATAAGTAGAATTGGTATGTCATGGCCAGACGAGTCGATCTATTCCAGTTCAATAGTATTAACACTTAGCCAACCGAATGGGGAGATCTCCCCGTTTTAAATTCAGTCGATTGACGACCGAATGGATGATTAATGAAAAATTAAAGCTGATTGCTTAATTTTATTAAGATTTGCATGAGGTACGATTGTTGAAGAAGTAATTGATGCCATATAAGTTTGCTTAGTAATTTTTGTTCAATAGAATGAAATATCTTAATTTTATGAACATTTTTGAGGTCTCTAGCGCGGTCGTGGAAGTGTTAATTTTCGAACCGATTTCCCTCGAAAACGAAACCTATTAAAACATCATTCTACACCGTTGTCTTATTTTTTTTTTAAACTTTCACCGTAAATAAAGACTTATATCAACGATATCGAAGGTTGATTTCATATTCACACTTTCGAACAAGCATGCAGCGAAAGAACTCGCATTCCTGGCACACGAAACACAATGTATCGAGCACATTCTTGCACACGCCAGAAAAATGTGCAACATCGATTCAGAACTATCAAGCGACTGTACGAAAGACATTCGCGGCAGAAAAGATATCGTATCGACCGATCTAAGCAACAACTATCAATGCGGTTATTGTACGTGGAAAATGGTGGTCGATCGTTCGCCGTGTATCGGGAGCTAGATTAATCTCGCGACAAGACGTATGAATGCCCGAAAGTTTTCTCGTGGTGCGCACGGACGGTAACCTAATTTGCCGCAGATAAATCTTCGCCGAAATGCCGATTATGTAACAATAAATCGTGTAACGATTCGCGCGGTTTCGTTGCCGATAAATACACATAACGCGTGCACGATAAATCGTAATGGAGCCACGGACAGCGGTCCGATGATATATCGACCGGTAACGCAACTCCGAATTGCCATTCGAAAAAATTCCATCGACCGCTCGGTGGACCGTTCGAGAATTTCGCAAGAATGTTTTGAAAATTGATAGGTTTCTTAGATCGTTTCGTAATTCGTAGAAGTAACCGGTTCAAGCGTGTACTTAAATCGATGACGCGAGGAGAACAAAGAAAGATAAGATCGGTTTTGCTACGAAAAATACAAATGGACGAGTTTTCACTAGAGAGGAGAGTTATATATTATTGTTATTTTTTTTACAGAAAATTTGCAAAATCCTTATTTATCTCAGCATTTAGATTAACGGACTTGCACAGATCGACTTCTGGGCCATTTTTGTTGGATACTATTTAGGCAGATGATTATTTAGATCGGAGATTCTTCGGACTAAAAACTAGACGCTATCCAGACAATTCTACAGTGGAGAATTATAGAAGGAAATGCGCCAATTGATCGCGTCGTTTCCGTTTCGTAAGGTGTTTTTTTTTTCAGAGACTCGTTAGACAAAGACGAACAGGCTCGCGTTGCTTTCGGCTTGCGCTCGCTTTTACGTGACGCTCCGTCGATGCGATCGCTAATCCTATTCTCATGATTCGTCTCATTTACACGACCTCCCTGCGGTTCTGTCTCGCTCTTTCCGCTCGCCGTTCGATCCTGCTCTTTCGCGCGGAGAGGTCTCGCGAACGAGCACGGTAAAGCGATGCTCGCGCGACCTCCACGTTCTCCGCTCGAACGATACCGATCCATTGGATACTCGGCACTTCCTCGTTTCAGCTGATCGGGGTCTACCTTAAGACCCCTTGGCACGCAACCAAGGATGGCGATCTAAGCGGATCAGGCATGAATACAGGGACGGCCGGAACCGGCGAAAAATCACCGACGTGGTAGCGCGGATACGTAATTAATAGGCTGCCGAGTTCCACCTGAACACAATTTTTCCCGGTCGATTATCGAAGATCTAATGCAAAAAACAACACCTTCGCATCAGATTAATCAGATTTCGTTTCCGGAAACGTGTGAAATCTTTGATTTCGCTATGATTATGTTGTAACTTTTAATACGGTAAAGCTCTGCCTGATACGAGACACATTTTTTATCTATATCGTAATTTTCGATTAGAAACGCTTTTATTAAAAGCAGACGCACGTTTAAAGAGCCAAAAGTGGATTATTTTACAATGTACCGCATTTGTGTGCAAATTCACGAATGCGAGAAATTGGTACCCACTGTTAGACCAAGTTTCACTTTTTATCAGGAAATTTATTTTCTTTGCCTTTCTTTCACACGTTGGGCACATCAAATTTGTTTGCTTTAAACTATATCGAACGCGCTATACAATGGTATTTAAGAACATTATTATACGCTTAGCATTTTTACGGTATTTATAATATAATCGAATTCCTTTAAAAACTTTTCGCACCGTATTTTTTTCATATATGGTTGCAAATATGGAGTTAACACGCGACAAAGAAGCGTTCATTTGACACTCGAGACACCCTGTATAACGAAGACAAGCTCCCTAGCTTCTGAAGGAGTTCGACTATCTCGGGATAGGTTTTCGTATTAGATAATTTTACCCTATCGTTTGAAAATATGGATTAAATATTTTGTTTGTGAAAAGTATCAGGTTTACGAGAATCGATAATGTGTCATCGACAAAAATCACTGCCGAAGAAAATACTGTGAAGCAGTACTTGACTTCATTCTCATAAGCAGACTGCGGATTTTATACATTTATGACAAAACCATGTAGATCAATTGCAAAATAATGAGGCTATTCGGAGAATGTCAAAGGTATCGTTGCATTCTCTTCGACTCATCGACGTCGTTCGGAAAAGCTCCTCTCTCTTGCAATCAAAACAGACAATTTCTATTTTCTTCGACTAGTCCTCCTAATACAATAAAGTTCGTCATCTTGTATTATAGTTTGCGAGGATCGGTTAGAGGCTCGATTTAGCAAAAGCTTGGCGCTATAAATACGTCACGACTGTCACAATAAGATACCTAATTTAGGATGAGCAAGCCTACTAAATTTCTAGCGAGATACCGTAAATTTCCGTAAGTATGTGCAACCTATCGATTAGACGGACGGGAAAAAGGGGAAACGCGTTAAAAGAATTTCTTTAAAACGTGTTAGCCGATTATTCGTCGATGGTAATATCGATCCGAAGAGATTCGATAGACCACGGTAACCTTATATTTCCACCTGGAATTCTCATTGAAGCCGACGCCGAAGCTTTCCTAGCAGCGCAAATAAGATTAAGTTTACAGCGAAGTCGGGGATGCATAAAAGTAAACGTATGACAGCCTTAAAATTGAAACAGCTAGTAAAGTCGGCCGGGTTTAAATTTCTTTTCAACGAAAAGCGTGGTACGCGTCGGCCGACGCATAAATGACCACCGTTTATTCGATACGCGATCTTCGCGATATCGGCCCATTCAGTACAGAAGTACTTCCTTGTGCCTTCTTCGCAGTTACCACTCGACCAGTTCGTTTCGTGAAAACCTGTTATTATACGGGCCTTCGTCAACAACCCGCGCCAGCCGACCGGAATAGAACGGGCTGATGTATTCTGACAATGTTGCAATATTTATATTACGATCTACGCGGAGAAAGCACCGACGCCGGTGTATAAATAGAAACAAGGTGTAACAAGAATTTCGCTGTCGCTTCGCGATTCTCGTCTCGCTCTTCGTCGGATTAAACGAATTTTTATTGTTCCCGTCTGTGCGACCGCAGCCCTTCGACAATTATTGGATTCCGAGGCTTCGTTCGTACCTTCGTTTGCATAGGTTATTTCATAGAAAATTGGTTCATCGGAAGAATCCTCCGCGCGGGTATGCGTCAGGACTGTTCAGTTTTATTCGTATATACGGCTTCGTTCGTATACACGCATTTCAGAAATTGACACAGGTGCGTAAACGTCTGTTAGTCCGTATGCAGTTAGGATCGAAGTTTATGTTATTCGAAATTTCGCGGCGGGGAGCTGTTTAAGAAACGTTTACGCGTATGTGGAGTTCGCGTTTCACGCTTTTCGAAAAATCCTGGGGACGCGAATTATATTACGTCGATGCGTACGTAACACATTTTTCAGGAAAATATTTCTGCAGAAAGATACAAATTGTGAGCAGTTGTACGTCCAGGAGGTTCATTTGGATGCTTATTCGGAAGCTCGTATGTATTTATGCATGACTGAGAAACGCGATTGTATTTCCTCGATCTAACGACACGATAAGTGACAAATGTTGTTCATATTAAACCACATCTGCAGTTATGTTGTACAATTCTTGGATAACAAGTAAAAAATTCGACGAAACGAACAAAAACGACCGACACGTGTTCTTTCATAAGGCTGAAAAAGCTGAATCTATTGGGTTGGCAACCAAGTAATTGCCGATTATTATAAAATTATTATTATTATTATTATTATTATTATTATTATTATTATTATTATGTTATTATTATTATTATTATGTTATTTTTTATCATCCGTGAATGTTAGCAACAGGACAAATTGAATGCAGCGGTCAAGGAAAAGCGACCAGAATTGGTCAATCGTAAAGGTGTCATTTTCCACCAGGACAATGCTAGGCCGCATACGTCTTTGTCCACTCGGCAAAAATTCATGGATATTGGTTGGGAATTGATGTTACACCCACCATATAGCGCTGATCTCGCGCCATCGAATTACCAGTTATTTCGATCCCTGGACAACTCCCTTCGTGATAAAACTTTTAACGATGATGACGCTATAAAATCTCACTTAACCCTAGAAAGATAACCATATGACAACGTACGTAAAAGATAACCATACGCTTCAGAGGCGCATGCTTTTCTAAGGCGTCAATTTTATACTAACAATGGATATTTATTTAAGTTAATCTAGTCATTTTAAAGGTTTGGCATTATTGTAAAAATAAAATGCATTTATATTATATTTTTTTATATTTTAAGTAATTTTAAACTTAAATCACTAGACCTCTATGAAAAATTAACAAAAATCAACAGTCTTCGCAGGCGCCTCTGCGACGTAGGTTATCTTTCTCGGGTTAACTCAGTTTTTGGCCGAAAAGGATCAAGGTTTTTGGCCGCACTTTCTACGTGCGTGGGATTTTCAAGTTGTCAGAGAGATGGCAAAAGGTCATCGAACAAAATGGAAAATACATTACTGATTAAACTTCATTCCAAGTAAAAAAAAATGTTTTATTTCATTGAACAAATCGGCAATTACTTAGTTGCCAACCCAATATTTAGACTTTCCGTCATTTCTGTCGCAACTAAGATAATTTTGAACGGTATGGCAGCTTTTTCGTTAACACGTGAGAACACAAATATTGTTCGTATCGTGTACGCTCGGAAGCACTTTGTTCCGCGTAAATGCAACGAATGAAATAATTTAACAGATTCGTTAAGCAATTCTAATTAGTCCGAACGAAACCGGGAAAATATTTTCGCAGCGTTGATCGTTGATCACCGTTGGAATCGTTCAAATTTCCGTTCTAACGTTTCGCCGCAACTGTCCGTTCGATTGTACATATTTCAATTCGATTATACAATAGCGCGTTGCACGAGAAATTGTATTACGTGAAAATGGTGCTCGCGAAATGTTTGGCGCCTCGTAGGAATTCGTGTTACACGCGAGCTGCTTCCAAAGCGAAACCGAACATGATTCTTCTGTTATCAGAATCTACGAATCGACGTAAACGAGGGCACACGGAAGAAAGAAAAATTGTTTCGTTCTATCGAGGAAACTATTCGAGACGACGACGCGCCGATGAACGTGGCCGCGAAAGAAATTCGCAGAGCAAGGGTCAAAGTACCAGTTTCAACGGGTCACTTAACCAGTTAGTTGTAGCGATCTTTTTGCAAAGCGCCCACCAGTGTGTGTCACTGCTTACGAGTTAGCTCTCAGAAAGTTATGAATCCAACTCAAATTATTTATAATTTTCATTTGTTCGTTTCATTTCGTCTTGACCTCTAAACATTTTAAACATATTTGTTGAAGCAAGAAGTAATTTCTTGAGTCTTGGAAAGCCTCCACATCCTGAAATGCAGGCCTCTCAGGTTCTTCCGTACTCTCATATAGTGCGCTTGTTCACCGTGTCTCCTTCATTTCTTTCTTAAATATAGTTATTTACGTGTGTCTCATTCTACACCCTTTTATTTCAAATAATCTCCTCAACAATATTAAAATTTACGAATATAATTTAGTTTTCGCCAGAATTACAATTTAGATATGAAATTGTAACAAAATTTTACGAACGACGGATATAATCGTCGTGACACAAAATTCTGCCGCATCTCCGTGGTCGTCGAACACATTTTAACTGGTTAAAAATAAGGAGAATAATGATTTTCGAAAGTAGGAGTACAGCTGCGCGCCCTTAAGTTAGTGGCTGGGAATTGCGCGCGCCAGTTAAGGGTGACCGCCGAACGAGGCTATTCAAGGCTCTCTCGTGTATTAATCGAGCGTCGAAACCGTGCCCGTTCCCCATTCATTGGCAAAGTAACGAACATCCTGGCACAATCCAAGAGCATATTACACCCCGTTATGCACACCGATACACGCCTTGGGTTTAAGGCCGATCCACGGGCAGAGCACGCGACGATCCAGGAAACGCCGGCAGGCGGGATAATGCGGACGACACAAGGGGCCCTTAACAAGCTTGGACGAGGTGCATGCACGAACGCAATGCTGCACCGGCCAACTAGGCTGACTGCTCAGGACCGCCCGCATTGACGGCGTCGGAGGAACGAGGAGGAGGCGAGCGGCTCGCCTAGAGCTGCCCGCGGGACCAGAAAGAGAAAGGGATAGCTCTAGGGAGCATACACCTCGCTCCGGGATAATAAGAAATACGGTGCAGCCGCTAATGCACCGGTCCGAGCCGAGACTTTTTACCGCGGTGCAAAGTCGCCTTCGTAAAAGACGCACCCCTCTTTATCCTCCAACCGTCCTCCTGCTCCGCACCCCTCTCTTCGTCCACCTCTTTCTCCTCCTCTGGTCACCGTCGCGTCGGTCTCTTCCCTCCTGGCAACAGGCGTACTCTTGTTCCAAGCATAAATCCCCACCCCGAGAGGACGCCGAGCCGGTGCACCCGATGTGTAACGCGACGGTGAACGTGGACGAGTTTCGTAATCGGATTATGGAGCAACTAACCTCCGTGTAAACATATATATATGTGTGTCTGGATCTCTTTGAGGCCGGCTTTACGATCGCTCGAACGACGGTTTTTCTGTGTACGCTGAAATCGTGGATCCATTCATCCCCCTCTCCCCTCCGCATTCGCGATTCTAACCTTCTTCTTTTTCTTTTTCATTCTTCCGGCCGATTTCCTGTCGGATATTTCGAGTCCGCTCGGATAATGTTACCTGTTAACACTATGCCGTCCGCAGATCTTAGATATGAGCCGTTTATTTTGAAAGTGGCATAAGTCACTTTTTTCAAAAAAATCGAGTTAATGGTGACACTAATTATAATTGAACGGTATCTTTTCATTTTTAAAAATTTGCAAGCAATAAGTTAAGAACTATTGAGATTTGTTCGAGAGAAGTTTTGCTAATTAACGGTATAACAAACGTGTTTATGTTGAAAGTGGCGTAAGTCGCTGTACTCAGGAAATTAATTGCGGGGCTTAGTGTAAAAGAAATAGAAACGTGTGATAAGTGTGTGTGGAGTATTGTTTTGAATTATTTTCAGTATTTTTAAAAAAGTTGTGATCACTGGACTTATTTTTATAAGTGCGAAAGAATAGTGCAGTTTTGTAAATTATATTACAGTGATGTGGCGGCTACCTCCAGACCCGCCAGCAGATGGCTATAAAATGTTTTATAAACTAACTTTAGATGAAAAAATGAATTTCTAACTTTGGATTTGCCACCAAAAAGAGGAAGACCTAGGCGTTATTCACAAATAGAAATGGATCCGTTATACGCTGGATCAGCAAAATACAAAGACACGATGGACTTGCTTAATTATATACCTCCAATATACCACAGTTATTTAAAAAATTTGAAACAAAACACGATTTCCGAGGACTTAATCACTCCTATTGATGACGAAAATTAAATTGAACTGATGTATTTTCATATAAATTACTTATGCTTATGTTTCAAAATGTACTAATTATTTTTGTATTTTATGAATATTAAAATAAAAAATACTTAAATCAAACTTTTATATTAAATATGTTCATGGTATAAATTATTATTATATATGTAATTTATTCAACAATTTTAGTAAATCACTGTCCTTTCAAAACATCACTTCGGTAAAATACGTCGGACAAAATTAATATATGTCAATCATTTTTCTAAACTATTTATTTTGAAAGTGGCTTAAGTCACTTTACCGTAATGAAAAGTAGTGATTTTTTAATGTTTATACGAAATTATTTATACTGAGAAAAATATCAGTATCCTGAGATAACAAATACAAGTAAATCTTCTCGAAAGTTAGCATCCATATTTTTAAACGTGTTAAATCGACTTAAAAACAAAGTGACTTATGCCACTTTCAAAATAAACGGCTCATATGATTCTTTTGTTTGACGCCGACATGATAGCTTGGAAATTTTAGATTTTAAAAAGAATTTCGACGATGGCGGTAATATAAATTCCTAAAATTAAGATAAGTCATCCAAGAATTTTCGTACTTAATTCTTAATTAAATAAGCACAATGCTATGGTTAGTTTGCTGCCTTTTAACACCCAAGAAATATAGTTCAAATGTTATTTCAGTTTTTTCAAATGGCACCAAAGTGGTACCACCGGCATACAACAGATAGTTTTTGCATTGCACCAGCGTGGTGCCACCGGACGGCATAGTGTTAACTTATTTAATTTTGGCTCGAAGCACGGATGTCCTTTGAAGCAGCTGTTCGGACTCGCACTTTTTACCCCCGCCTCTCGATTCAACGCGATTTTTTGTCGTTATTCGGCTTTGATAACTCGAGAATGCCTTAATTTCATCTAAAAATGACGGGACCGAACTTTTTCTCCAGCGCAAGTTTTTCAATAACGTCAGGCCGAATAAGAGACTATTTACTATGAATGGATCTTTGTAACTTCGATAATTTGAAAAGAAAAAGTAATAACGCGTTCGAAACTGGTTTAGGTTTGGTGTTCAACTTTCGTTTAATAGTAGCCATTCGATGAGTCTAGCTGTTGCGAACTGCTTGAAAACTGTGTACCGAAAATGTGTCTCGCGACAAGCGATGGACGACAAGTATTCATAATAATTATTTATATTATATTTATATTATTTTTTAAATAAATTCAAAATATCTTGAATATTTACAAATATATTTTGGTTCTCGCAGAAACAGCGATTCGAACGTGCAAACATTTTTATGCGACACGAGTGTACTCGTCATCGAACAAAATATTACCGTTCCTTCGTGACGAGTGTGCTCTTCGAAAGCGGCTTACGGCGGCTATTTTATGGTGGCTTCGGGATTCAATGAAATCATTTCTAGCCGACGATAGATTTTCTACATCAATCTAAATCATTCTTGCTAGTTCGGTGAATTCACTGAAAATCAACGTTTCCAGGACAAGTTCGGCAGAAAGCGCGTTTCGACAAGAAAAGCGGATTACGCGAGAAGTATATATCACGCATTATAGTTTACTCGAAAGGCTCTCGAACGTTTGCACGCGGTGCCGTACACGCCGGTGCGTCGTATAAAGTATAAATGATCCAGCAGGATCGTCGGGGATCGTTCATCTTTACGATCCTCCTTCCGAGAGTATACAAAACGTGCACCTGACGCTCCAACAATACAGCCGCAGCAAGAAAAGAAAAAGCGGCGCGGATGGATTCTTTTGCGAGGCGCGCGAGGTTAAAGAACCATCAGCGTGACGCAACGAGGAAACGAATTAATACAGACATCGCGCGGTTCACGAGCGACGGATATCATTAAAGTTCAAGAAGACTCGGAGCGATCGCTGTCAGCGCGAGGAGAGCGCGATATTCAATTTGCCCAGGTTAGTCTCGGCTCGCGAGATTCAAAGGAGCGACGCAGCTTGATCGGAAGACAAGGTGCCGGCGTTGGTTAGCAAAGTGTCGTTAACCCTTCGCGGCTCGTATTATGACCGCTCGGATTTGCAAACAAATTTCACATCGGGATCTCCGATACAGCGAGGAACCGAACTGGAAATCCTTGCTCTGTCTCTCATCGTTGCACCGCGGTTTTTGTTATTTCAAGGGAAATTAAGTGGGTCAATCGATTGCAACGATTTCGAAAGCTTTCTCGATTTGAACAGTTTCTCAGAAGCAAGAGAAAATTAATGTTCATCGTGTGTCTACATTCGCTCGGACCGTCAAGTATTTATGACGAGAAAACGGAATTTTATTCTGACTCGAAAGAACGAAATAACATTCGACTATTAGAAATCGCGTCGGACTTGTTCGAGCACGGCAAGGGATTATTTAGAGCGTGTATAAATTATATCGAGGGAACAAATTTTCTAGATCCATCTTTTGTTTCATTTCAAAGAAATTGTTTCTAGAGCATTAATTATTGTAAAAGTATTCTAATTGGTAGACCGCGGATCCTTGCGCAAAATTAAAAAATGCAAGGTTACGAACGAATTAACAAGTAGATCCGATAGCATTTTTATTTTACGTTTATAATTAGCAATGTTTTAGTTGACGAAGAAAACTTTTCTCCGATCCTAATTTTCGTAAAATGACTTATGAAGCTTGTGATCCGCGCGTATTTCTTTCAAAGTACAATGATGCGATTAATTGTAAAGTCAAAGTATCCTTTACATTTTTGGCGATATTTGAACGAAAACTAAACGAAAGCCCACAGTCGTATATCTCTGTATTAAAAATAATAGAAAATAGAAATATACAAACACAGTTTTTGTCTCTTAGTTTCGTATAAATATCTGTAACGACGCGAAAGTTACTCCGGGTTCGATGATTACGCGCGCTACCGTGTATTACTTCGCTGAATCGACGCTAGACGAGAATATAATACAATGTGAACGTGTCGGACAGAAAATATTTTCGAGCAAACTGTTTACGCGGCGCGACAAAAAACGAGAGACTCGAGCGTCGGCTCGATGACGGATTAACGAATTTAATTACGCGTGTCCGGTCGATTACCTCGATGTCAAAGCGATTTTCTCCGGTAGAGAGGATTGTCAATTTTTTCCCTCTGTTTCTCTCTCTCTCTCTCTCTCTCTCTCTCTGTCCCTCTCCCGCTTCCTCTGCCTCTCTATCACTCTCTTATAGGACGTCTACGGTGAATCGACGCGGCGAAGATCGTGCCGCGGCGTCACGAGCAAAAAGTGAATGGATGATGGGTTCGCTGACCATTCATTCGCAATCTTGACATTCGACCTTGACAATCTCCTTGGCTCGATAATGAAAAAAATGAACGGCCTCGCGTCAATGGACAGCGGCGAAAGCCTGGCCGGCTGCCAAGAAGAAGAAGAAGAAGACGACGACGACGACGACGACGAGGATGACGATGTCCAGGAGATGAAGACGAAGTCGGCGGAGCCCGCGTGTCGTCGCGTCTCCGCGCTCGCACGAAAACCGTTCCTGCCTCGCGCGGCGTTATTAGCCGATGCCATTAGAGGCCTAACCGTCGAGACACTAACTCCTCGTCCCTGCTAATTTCCTTGTCTTTGGCTGCCGGCCGTGCCGCGCCGCGCCGTTGCCTGCTCGCCGCGCGGTCTTTTCGCCCGCCCGAAGAAACTAACAATCGCGGCCAACTACACTGGCTGACGATCGTAAACTCAGCGGATGCCAACTATAAAGTAATACAAACGCCGGCCTGGGACTTCGGATAGTTGCTTCAGTTTAGTGGCCATTAATTTTCCGAAGCCGGTGCTCGCCAGATATTATTGCATCACTGTATCACTGACCGGCACCGTCCGCCGACGTGTTCCCTTCTCGTCGCAATCCCGCCACATTAGCCTTGGCTAATCGATCTCAAATCAACGCGTTCGCCAGTTGCGTCGCAACTATTAACACTATGCCGTTCGGTGGCACCACGCTGGTGCATGCAAAAACTATCTTTGTTATATGTCGGTGGTACCACTTTGGTGCCATTTGAAAAAACTGAAATTTAACATTTGAACTATATTTCTTGGGTGTTAAAAGGCAGCAAACCAACTATAGCATTGTGCTTATTTAACTAAGAATTAAGTACGAAAATTCTCGGATGACATATCTTAATTTTGGGAATTTATGCATTTTGTCATATAAAATGGAAATACTATAAGTCAGAAAAATTATTTTTGATTTACAGTTAAAACGGCTTCGAGTGCAAAGGGTTAATTTTAGGAATTTATATCACCTCCATCTTCAAAATTTTTTTAAAAATCTAAAATTTCCAAGCTATTATGCCGGCGTCAAACAAAAGAATCGTATCTAAGATCTGCGGTCGGCATAGTGTTAACATTCGTCCCGACGATGGGAAAATGGCACGTTCGCTTCTGCGATAAAACCTCGGATTTCGAGCAACAGCGACTCGCGTATCTTCTGCAACCAACGAATTCTGTTAACCGAGATGCTACGTCGTTCGAAACGCAATAACTTTCTGGATACCGGAGTAAGTGACTTGAATTTCTTTTTAGACGATAGAGGGACTAGTCTGTTAGACGACGGCTAAAATGCCTTTTCTTAATTTTGCTATTACTTGGGATGATAAAAAAAGAAAAAAAACTCTCGTTTTTTTAACTCTTATCTGATCCGGGCCTATAAGAAGAATTTTAAAAAAGCCTTTCGTGGATAACCGAGATCGACGAGAGGCATTTTTTAAATTTCCGTTATAGGCTCGGATAAAAAAAGTTAAAAAAACGAGAGTTTTTTATTTTTTATTTCTGTCATTCCAAGTAATAGCAAAATTAAAGAACGACATTTTGGTCGTCGTCTAGTAGAACAGTTCTGCAATCATCTAAACAAAATTCAAGTCGCTTAGCCCAGTTCTAAAAAAGGAATTGCTTTTTAAGAGGTATACGGTCAATTTTGTGAGTAACTATAATTATGAGAGCACTAATAAATATAATAAAGCAGATAGAATTATTTAAGACGAATAATTTAATAATCGTTGTTCGAATAAAATATTTAACCAAAAAGAGAATCCAATCGAATAATTATGTTAGAAACAAGTTTATTCGAATAATCATCTTAGATAAATATTTATTCGAAACAATTCGAGAATAATGTCCAACTCTCGTTTTCAGGCATTTCGCGACGAATCCTGGTCTCTGCTTTCAAACAGTCTCCATAATCTCAGTGAACTTCCAGGTAAAACAATTCACAATTAATGCCCGCGTCGCTGCGCAATGTTCCTGCATGAAAATAGGAAAGTTAGGAAGTGGTGATTGGAATACAACAGGTCCGTTTCCGGGAGTGACAAACTACTGTCGTCATTGTCAGCGTAATTCATAAGAGTTTTCACTTTCCCACGCAGCGTGCACAACTATGATCCACGTAACGCAGCTGCAGCTTCGACTGAAATCCTATAAATATGCTTGAGATATGCCACTTACTTTCGTAAAGTTATCCATACATAGAATGCTGGGATAAACAGATATTTGGACGATTCGATAAATCCCGAAGCTTTGCTGCTTCATAGATACAGCAAGACAGCAAATTATGTATCAAGATCTGGATTGTCTCCGTTAGTCGACCATGCTTAATACTTAACGCTAGAAGTACTGTCAACGTGTTGGACTTTGTAAATCTCGGAACTGGGTCCAATAAATACGAAGAATGCTTTATTTCTCTGTTTTTCCATTTGTCTATTCTACTTGTATCGAATAATCTTCTAGGTTAGAGCAACAAATATTTCAACGGTGGATTAATTTGACATAAAAAATTGAGCCGAGTAAGCTTGGAATTGTTTATTATTTTGTCAAACTTTCTTTTTCTTCATCAACTAGAACTTTGAATAGACTTTAATGAGATATACATGTATATGAAAATTGAAATTAAACGTCGGAAACTAATATTTAAATAGTTATTCGATTAATATTCTATTAATATTAAATAGTCAAACAATAATATTCGTGTACCGAGTGCAAACGGACGCGGTTCGAGCGTTAACGTAACAAATAGAAAAGTACTCGATACTAGGAGATGGAATTTCTTGTTCCAGCAAATCGGTAAATAGCGAGCTAATTTGATTCGAGAACAATTGCAAAAAGAAATTGCAACGGTAAATGAACTCGTTGCCAAGACTTGTCGAGAACATTACGATTTCGTCGATTACAAAATAGACAATCAGAAATTGATATTGGCGCAGTAGTTCTAGTATTAATACGCGTGTTAAGTGACGACTAGACCGCGGAACGTCGTCAATTACGAATTTAACGATTCAATTTCAATTTCATTGGTATTTGCACGACGTTCCGCAGTTTATCGACGATATGGCAAGCAAACCACCGTGATCACGGTGGGACACACACGTGGGTCGTTCGAGGACGCGTGAATCGCTTGGCTCGGGGTGAGAGGAGACAGACAATTAATGGTAATTAATATAATTAAGCTTGCGGTGAAAGAGGAATGGCTGAGTCCAGCGCGCACACACCATTACCGTAACGAGCCCACGTATCACAGTAACGAAGAAACAAAGAGCACAAATTAAGACGATTGGAAATGCGACGAAAATCGGCGTCTTGGAAATCGTTCGGAGCGCGCCGGTGGCTTCGAGGTCAAGGCCATCGGTGCGCTTCGGCCGCGTTTCCTTGAGTTATTGTTACAAGATCAGCGGATATTAAACAGACAACAATTAATGGTATTACTGATACGTTATTAATGATTACACACAAAGGGGGAAAAGATCGATCGAGGCGAGCGCGAGAGCGCAACGATCATTCGTGCCGTTAGTCAGCGGCTGGGCCTTGATTAAATGTGTTATACATCGATATCGAGAGCTCGAGCTTGGAACAGTTAGATAGAAGTTAAGCGGAACACGTCGCGAACCGACATCGTTGCTTGACTTTTCGCTTATTGGCACAACAGGTGTTTCCTCGCGTGCACCAACTTGCTGATATTACCTCTAATGGAATTAATGTGCCTTTTAGAAGCACGTGGCACGGTATCGTCCGATGCGCGGTGGCAAAAATCATTCCATTTTAACGAACCAAATACCTTGATAAAGTCTTGAAAATTATTATCAACTTTTTGTGAAGAATTGCCTGCGAGATTAGCTGACGCGAGGCGTCCGAGCCAACGGAAGGCCGAAGCCCAGTTCCGTTCGTTGGCTCGGCCGTCTCGCGTCAGCCGAGCTCGCCTCTCATTGGTCACTGTTTTTCATTAATAACTCGTAAACAAAGCCGCGGATTGCATTTTCGCTAAGGGAAAAGTTACTTCGAACGACCTCGAGAATCACCCCTTTCCGGGTGTTAACGTAATTATGGGACATCCTGTGTAACGCGAATGAATGTAAAAATTGTTTATCTATACTAACAAAACAGTTTATAGGTTCCAATAAAAATTGTTACAACAGTATCACAGACTTTGAGAAGTTATTCTAGAAACCTCGATAAAGATCACGAACAAGAATTTTCGAGTAATTTTGACGTTGCAAACGCAGCTCCGTCAGACTTTGTATGCTAAGTATACCTCCGCGCGAAGATTTCTGATAATTTTTCTGAAGCTGGGAGTTTCGCAGATTCAGATCTTCTGACAGCGCGAGATTCTCGGTGCGAAACTAGAGAGAGGCCCGGTACAAATAATTTTCATAATCTGAGATCGCTCTAGGACCTGGCCATATTTTTTCTGGAACACAAGACCGCGTGTCTTCGTTGCAATCGTTCTCGTAATCTCGCATTTTCTCCTCTCTCGAGGTCACCGGTTTGGACTGAAGCATGATACTCGAACTGTAGCACCGTTCTCATGGCGTTGCGAAATGTTGTTGCAAAACGGACTGGCAAAATTCAAATTTTCGTAGCTACACTTTCGATGTGAGCGATTTTCTCTTTTCAAAACAGTTTCAAAAATCAATTTTTATAATTGCTTTAATTATTGTCACGGATTTTCACGGTTACGAAAACTCGACGTAAGTAAAATAATCGAGAAATATTAAATCAATATTTTATTCGCTGTAGGGTAGCGGAGCTAGTTACTGCTGGATAGAAAATTACTCTGCTTTTCGTCTATTCGCAAGCACAATTAACTTTGTATCTATCGAATACGATACATTAAATTTTCTATTTAAATTCAATTAGGTATTTGTTCGTTAAACTCAGACATCTATAAGACGGAAGTTCGTGAAATACCATAAAAATAATTATTTATTTGAATTGTTGGTTTTAGTTTCAATTTCAGTGTCAATTACTACAAAATGGACTTGAAGTCTTAAATCGTCTCTGTTATATTTAAAAATTTATCGAACATCAATTTTTAAATATTTTGAAATTTACCTCTAACTTCTTAAGAAATGTCAAGGTTAAATTGCTAAAGTTGTTTTTAATAGCGAAAACTCCCGAAGTCCGTCAACAGGACACAGTAACTGGTTCCTCTATCCTACTTAATTGTATACTTTTTCTATTTTAACAAATCTTCGAAAACATAATCTAACAACCACGTTCACTATCCTTATTTAATGGTAAAAGCAGGTAGCAATCAAAGTGAGAGTACGAATTTTTCCGGCAGCGCGTGCACGAATTTAATAGCTGCCAACAAAAACGCTGCATGTTTTGTATAATTGTGAAACGCCGAATGTAATTCCAACGACGAAAGAAAATAATTAAATTCTTTTTAGCCGTGGAGCAATCATCGCGAAGTCTATGAAAAGAAAATGATATTCTTACCGCGCCAACGTTCCCATTTCAATCTCAATCACTTTGGCTACTTCCTCGAACGCGAATGGAGCGATATTCAAACAAGAAGATTCAAATGATACGATAAACGTGCTCAAATATCGTTAGATAAGAACAGGAAATGCAGGCCTCGATCAATTTCTGCGGAACAGAGGCAAGAACCGCGAAAGTCAAGCAACGATAATAAGCCCGACTCGGCGTTCTCTATTTCTCGCGCGCGCTCTCCCTCTCCCTTTCTCTCTCTCTCTTTCTCTCTCTCTCGCTCTAGCACTCGCGGGTGTTCTTTGCTCATATGGTGTGATTGCCTGGACTCACCGATCCTCTTGACGTGGACGTCTCGATTGAAGGAGACGGTTCTCTCAGCGGGCTTCCACCCGGAGACGGAAGCCCCGGTCGAGTCGGGGGGTAGTAAATCGGCGGTGGGGGCGTTGGAGGCTTCCTCCTCTCTTAAAAAGTCCGAGCGCTGAACCTCGAGCATCTTTCCGGCCTTTTCCTCCCAACCATAACACACTTCCCCCCGTTTCGCTTTTCTCCTTCTCGTTCGGCACCCTCTCGCCTCGCTACCCCCGACAAACCGACTTCCGTCACTCAACCACGGCCTCTAATTGCGTCAACCTTTCGCTCTATCGCTCCCCTCGCCTTCACTCTTCCCGATCACACCGCTAGACCCGATCACCAACCAACCTGTAAGCCAAGCAAAGCTGCGCTCTTAGTATATCAGATCACCGAGTCGAGCAGATTTTCAGATTTATGCTCTACACGGTCCGCGTCGCAGTCAGTCGCTAATGTACCCGAATGCCAAGCGATCTCAATTTCGTTGAGACATTAGAGGGATTAGTTTTCTAGACAATATGGCTAAAAAATTGTCGAGAATTGCGATCGATTGGAATTATACAAAAATTATGTTCTTTCAACTTTTTTATCCGAGCCTCTAAAATTATCTAAAATTAGATATATTAAGCTAAGTTTAAGAGCATATATAAAATTGGATGTGAAAATGCTATTCATATTTTAGAACATTGTTGAGAAATAATATTATCGTCGCATATGTAATCGTTGTAAAAAAAGTATTTGTTGGAATAATGGGTGTTTCTAAGCAAAAACATGCCGTTCCATATTATGTACTTGAATTTTTCGCTGTCCCTATTATGGAACAGTTCGCATCTGTTTTACATGCAATGTTTCTATTTTGAAACGAGCGTTCCAAAATACAAACATTAAATATGAAACACGGGAACATGGTACGAAAACACAGAGTTTCGTAATAGGTATACACACGTACTTTACTATTTTATTATTACTTTTTATACGTATTAAATAAATATTTCAAAGTTCATTACGTTATCTAGAAACATCGATCTATCGAACGGTAACATAAATAAAAAATAACACTTTAAAGTTGCGATAAAATAGATGATAATCTTGTGCCCCGGAAAAAGCATTAGATAATTTTTACCTTAATAAGAATTTAAATAATTTTATTAAAATATTAATCTATAAATTTTCGTTATAAGCTCGGATAAAAAATTTGAAAACCATTTCTTTATCGTGGTACTATTCGTTCGGAATTCCTTCCGGAAATTAATAAATATTATAAATTTATAAATGATAAAAATTTGTGATATGTTTGTGCTTTATTTACAAGTTCCGGGTACATTTTTTTGCATAATGCAGTGTTTGTTTTGTCGAGCTGTGTTTTTCACAGTTTTGTGCCGTGCTTGGAAGCGTGTGCGCGTTCATACATGTACAGGGTGGACACGAAAATGCGGAAATTCGGTTCGCTGGGTTTTGGTGCTCGCATCGATTCTAAGTTGTGCGATTAAAAAATCATTACCTTTTACCCTCTGTGGAGTGTTCTCGTTTAAATTCGACCACAATCAACATTAAATTCTGGCATACAAGCTGTTGATATTTAATTAATTCATACATTTTAACGATATAAATTATAATTAAGAAAAAAGGGTCTGGTTTTAGGAGAATCATTTGCTTTTTACTTTTAAAATGTCTGAAATGTACGAACATAATTTACAAAAATTTTTATCGAGATAGTAACACGAGTGTATTGAAGGTAACATGCCATTTGACGTCATACAGAGCTAAATGGCTAAGAAACTTTGTCATTAATCTCTTTCGCTATGGGGAACATGAAAGTTGGAAAATGTTTCTGTGCTAGCGATAAGTGTTCCATTTTATTTCGAGATAATGACTTGCTCGGAAAACTTTCTTGGAAGTTATTTTTCACTCTAACTAGGCAATTTTCTACCATTTTGCCGTGATTTATCTGTAGAAAATAGAGAAATGTACGTTGAATTCTTGTTCGCTATCAGCAACATACGTTTCCTTAGAAATAATATTAGAAAGATTATACAAATTCATTGGTTCACGTTCCGATTGATAGAACAGAAAATCGAATAAAATTTCACTGTTCAATTTTGATAAAATGGTAATTGGTAAAATCCAATGTTTTCAAGCTTATTATAGGAAAGGATGTAACAATTGATATGAAAATACCAAAAATAGTAAAAATTTATTTGCAAATTTCAATAAAATTTGTCTTCCATAAGATGTTAATTAACGTTCAATGATTCGAGTTTTTATACGAATACGAAAGATTTACATCGGTCGATTCATTATTTTAATAAAATCGTACTTACTCCGATGTGTCAAGTAGCGGTTGAATCTCATTTGAATTATGGCAGAAAATGCAATTAGATTAAAAGAAGGTAGGATAAATCGGTAGGTGACTTGAAAATTATACGAGCGATATAATTAACGTCGATACGTTTGCAATAAAAATTGTCACAAATAGCGAACATGCGAATTCATTGACCGATTCGCGTATCCGAACAGTTCTCTTTTCATATACAATTTACAAATTAATACGACGATGAAATGCAAGAAGATGAACGATGAAAGGAGGAAATAGACTGCATTTTTTCCGGGGCTGTGTGTTCGAAATCGACTCGGATTTTTCTCGAATCGCAGCAGGATCGACCAGTGACAAGAGTGTTTTCGCGTGTTCGCGCGACAAAGACGCGTTGTGTTCCCGGCATCGGCGAGGCTGCGCATGTGCATGTGCCCCGACAATGATCGCGATGAACGCGACGGGGTGATAATGGTCCCCATTGTCGTCATGCAACCCGATGAGACGCTCGAGATACGTGCAAACGGTCTATTGACAGTTGCCGGGATGACGATGACGGTGCGGAATAGTGACAATGACTTCGTGATCGTGCGATAAGCTACCTCGTATTTTCTTATTTTACCCCATCTTTCGTAAAGCGTCATGCAAAGCTATAATCTCGGATTCCGAGCATGACGTTGGTACATCCTCTTATCGATTCTTTAATCGGAACGCAACCCTCCGGGATCTCGTTGCACGGTCCGCTGCGGTTTCGAACTGTCCGTGAAACTTTTCATAAAGAACAATGCCTTGATTTTTCATTGATCGAGTCCAAGGCGGAGCGTCTATTCTTACAATTAGCTATACTCTGTGGAACGGAAGATCTGGACCGCGGCGAATTCTGAAGCGAAAGATAATCAAATTTCAACTTCGTCCGAATTTATTCCAAAGATAAAGCGGTATTCGTCTTTCTTTAAAGTTCCTACAACTTTTATCTTGGCCAGTTGAATTTTCTATATCAAACAGAATATTCTCTCGAATCCTCGTCCCTTTCTCGTGAAAATTCGACACTGTTTTCGAGTTACGGAATATATTACTGTGCTATTTTTAGAAAAATTGATTTCAAACTTGCAAAGTAAAGATGTGACGATATTTTATATTTCTTTATTACATCTTCGTGTGTCAATTCGACGCACAGGAATCTCACGAGCAGGAGAAGACACGTCGCTTCTTCCTTTGTCAACGGAATACCTTGAACTATAGGGAACTCGAATCTAATACTTCGGAAGAATTTTGAATGGACGCGAGCGATAACAAGCGAGTGAAAATCTGAAGGATGAGCGACGGTAAAGGACGGGATGAATACAGTAGTGATTTTGCTATACGTCTTAACGCAAATGTATGGCTCTCGCGCGACAAGAGGGCACCTCTGTGTTTACATTCCCCCTCTTACCAGCTGCCCCACTGCCGCAGCTGGTAAGAGGGGAAACGTAAACACGGAGGTGCCTTCTTGTCGCGCGAGGACTATACATAGCGCGCGCTGCTATAAATGTAAACAAGAAGTTTGTCCGGCACACCGTTTCGTTCTATGCGAAAAATATGAAGAGAAAAAATAAAAATACTACGATAATCAGAGAGCGTCAACATATTACTTTCGTTCTAATAAACTTGTTACAGAAAGGAAGCTATTTCGATTCTTGTGTTCGGCACTCGCGTTTTGCAACAGCTGCAGAACATTTTTCTTTCGCATAAAAATCCTCGGTCCGATGATCACGTAGCAAGCATACTCGATCAAACTTCATTGTTTCGCGGTAGCGACCCTGAAACTTGATTATTAAAACTTCAATCGAATTCGTAAGGGTGTATAATTAAACTTGATCCCGATCCCTACATTTTTGGCAAAAAAAGCTGCTGCTTCTCGCAGCGACCTTGGAGTACGAAGCTGCAAGCAGCCCGAGAGAACCGGGGTATGCAGATAACGAATTAACGTGACAATTACACGAATGGTTCTGACGGATAAAAAGATCGCTCGGATCGATACAACGTTTCTTTAATAAGAAGGTAAGGACTATTCGCTAGCGTGACTCGCGAATTCGCGTAGTATATAAGATTTGCATACTGTCGCGTACTAAGTGTTCGTCTACTTATGAGCGTTAATGTAGATCCGATCGGAACCGCAGTCAGCGTTTTACGAAGCGGCGTTCCGTAAAAACGTCTCTGAAAGCACCGCTGACGTCGGGATCGGGCTCGGCGCGGCACTTCTGGCTAATGAAACCCACACGACCTCCGATTATCATTCGGGAATGCGAGGAGGACTCTCGCCGGCTCGATCCTCTCCGCGGAATCGCCTTCGCTCTGCCAAAGAGGCAGAGCCCGGGAGAGAGAAAGAAAAAGAGAGAGAGAGGAAGAGAGAGAGAGGGAGTCAGACAGAGAGAGAGAGGGAGAGAGAGAGAGAGACCGTATGGGATCCGTCGCGCGTGATTTCAGATTCACCGCGCGTTTCCCGAGTATCCGCGAGGGATCTCGGTCGCCCTTCGAAGGAGCAGCGGTGACCTCGTCTCTCCTTCATCTCTCAAGGCCATCTAATCGCGACACGTCCGTTTCGAGCACGTACCAAAGGGTAAGTCCCTGTCGCTCAACGACTTTATTAGCCCTTAGGCGGAAGGGACGGGGCGAGCATGCCAACTTCAAATGAGACAATTCGCATGATCGCGATCGGCGGGCTCGCCCGTACAAGGAAGACCTTTAACGACTGCCTGGATCGTGTCTAGGACATTCCGCCTCTTATTCGGCCATTTTTCTAGCTGCGTTTAGAGACAAACCGGAGTCCGAGCATCATGAGAACGCTGAACATTGCGGAGGATTGGTTATACGGTTCGAGATAATACCGCGTACGATGCTGGTAACGATTTATTGGAGGCTGAAGAGCATTTTTCGAGCTGAATAGAAAATACATGGTAACGTTTGTTCAACGCGCGGATGATACCGATACGGAGGAAGATGGGTTTACTTGAAAATTGCTGCACGATATTGTAGTTGCATGCTAGGAAGTGTTTGCTAGAGTACAGTGGAATGAAAATGAGTTGAAGAAAAAATACAATACAGATGTGTAAGAATCATTTGTAATACAGCGATGATGCTGTATTGGGCAAAAAGTATCTGCTGAGAGGAAGCTATCTTACGACGATGTAGTCATTTATCGTGCGTTTATAAAGATTGGAAAGTGTGCTGTTATTAACTGTTCATTGAAACACGCTGCTATAAATGGGCAACCGTGACCATACCTAACTTACTATTCCGCGAGTTCATCGCACATGTCAATATTACAGATTTGTATCGTATATCATGGAATGCTTAGATCGTTAACCTTGAGATATTAGTTTAAGATATTTACTCTATCGGCGTAAGAAAAAGTGTTGTAAATATTATTTTTTCAATTCGAGGTATATTTACTTGTAAAATACTGTCAAATGATACATTTAGGTATCTGCAAAATTAAAATATATAAAAAATATATGAGCCGTTTATTTTGAAAGTGGCATAAGTCACTTTACCGTAATGAAAAGTGGTGATTTTTTAATGTTTATACGAAATTATTTATACTATGAAAAATATCAGTATCCTGAGATAACAAATACAAGTAAATCTTCTCGAAAGTTAGCATCCATATTTTTAAACGTGTTAAAACGCAAATCCTTAAATGTATCGACTTAAAAACAAAGTGACTCATGCCACTTTCAAAATAAACGACTCATATGAAACAACACTATTTAAAATTCTGTGAACATTTTTCGACCCTTGCTCGAGCATGCTAGGCTTAAACGTGGTAGAAGATCGATAATTCGTTAAAAATGATCTGCAACATCTTGTCGATTTTGCAGATTGCAGAGGGAAAATACACCTTATTATACATTTAAGATATTTTTACTATATATTTTTACTATAACGACTAATTAATAAGACTATTCGAGTCGCCGGTGACTTATGAACGGGGCTATACGTATCACCGAAGGATTTTCAGAGCATGTGGCCATATTAGGCGAACGAATCCTTGCGAGAGAGGTCGTCTGCCAACGATGGTTCTCGAACTGTCAGAGCGTTGGCCGGTTGCCATAAACCCAATGACAACGTGCTTCTATTTTTTTTCTCGTTTTCCCTTCCCGAAGAATCTGGGATTTTCGTCCGGACCGGACCGTCGTACATCCCCTATCCCCTATCCTAATCGTTGGAACCCGAGATGTTCCGCGCTTACATACTTGGCGATACGCCTAGTTGTAAACATGGGATTGAATTTCGGAAGACACAATTGAGCCAACTTTTTTGGGAATAAAGAAGCGTTCTTTTTAAGGCGATGGCGAACATTTCCGGCGATGAGATCAGACACGTGGGCAATAAAAAGCGTGATTCTAAGACGCGAACAGCGAGAAAGAATCGAGGTGCGAGGTTTTATGGCGGGAGCGGTGCGAAAATATTTAGCTGCCTCGAATTGCGCTTTGTTTATGATCGCCGTTCCTTTGTTAATTAATCGCTGGTGAATAATTTTTTATGGTTTCGAACATTCTTTGTTTTGCGCGAAGTTTTGACAACGAGGCGTTTGCGCGCATTGCTTGACAATTCAAAACGAGCAGTATTCCGCAAGCATGTACATTAAAAAAGAAAAAAGAAATAAGGATCCAGTTTGAAACCACAGCATTTATGGAACAGTAACGTAATGTTGAATTCCAGTAACAATTACTGAATTTGGAGCGAGATATCTTCTACGAAGAACAAGAAGATGCTGTGAGAATATTTAGTTTGAGATTTTAGTCGGAAGGTAACATAAAACGGTAGCGTCTGTGAGGAAACACATGACACAAGATTATCATTCAATTATAATTTCCGTAAGTTCGTAGACACCGATCTGGTTTAGTTGTGTACGATGCGAGATATAAGTATTACTAAATTAGGGCAAATTTAATTACGAGGAAGAGAAAACGTGCGACTGCGTTAGATTTATCTACATTTTCTCTTATAAATAATACATTCCCTAGTAAATTATACATTCGTGGTTTTCAAAGCAGAGCTAGATTCGGGAAAATTATTTTATTCAAACCCGATCTATGTTGAAAACAATTCTTTCATTCGTCGAGAATCGTGCTTAGGTTACGAAAGTCCCTATAAAATAAAGAAAGCATCGAATTATTGTCGTTTGTAGTTTATGTTGCGAAGGCGTGTACAAGAATTGCGATATTTCTTTGTAACGAAGGACTTGTATTTGTTAACAATACATTTTTTTATAGAACACTATATTTAAGAAATTCCACGGTTGCTTATGAAAAAGTTTCGGAATTTTCTCGAGCTCTGCCATGTTATACTTTTCGTCCAATTAAAATCCTAATTCTTAGACTAAGTGCATTTTATGCATTTATGACATTAGCTGGTGGATGAAATAGATAAAAATGACAATAGAATTATTTAACGATTACATTATATTTAGAACTTATTGAAATTATACAAAATAGAAGTAAATATCTGTATAAAACTCCGCGGTGTACTAATTATTCAATGATTACCTGTACGTCCGCGTACGCAGATCAAATTAGTGTCATTAGAGATTTGAAACGACCAGCAAAGTCAATTTCGCAGGGTGCTCGAGCGGCGAGCAAGCTTTCCCGCGTGGCAATCAAGAACGCCGACAATAAAGCAGCGTCACAAGAATGTACGATATGATTCCCTAGCGTTCTTCGACCGCGACTTCGGCGCAATAAACAGTCACGTGTCTCCCGTAAATATTTAGCACCTTACCCTGCCTGTTTTATTGTTCAGCCGGCCGCGGCGGCCCGTCCATTCAATGATTCAATGATAAAATCGCGGGTTCGCGCCTGGAGCAACCCGTCGGTATTCCGGCGGCTGTTTCTTTAATATCGTCGAAGAAAAAATGGCGGGCAATTGAAGGAAAAATGGTCGACGCATGAATCGCGCGAACGCGAACGGTGTTCGTCGCCGCGACAAGTAAATTAACGCTTCGATTAAACTGCAGTAGAAAATCCAAATAAAAATACGATTGCCATCTAAGCTCTGAATCGCGTGATTCTCGCATTTTTACTGTCACCTTTGCTTAAACATTTTCATCAAGGTCGCGCAAATCATTGCGAAGTACGAATATTCTTTAAATCGACTTATCGCTAGCCTACGGATATTTATGCAAAATAAAAATCGTTCGCCATGACTGTAGAACATAGGAGCCAAGCACAAGATTTGTATCTTCCGATAATAATTTTAATAAGTTGAAAAAATATATCAAGATTCTTAGTTTCTTTCATTATTTTTTTTCTTTCAAATTGTACTAATTTTTGCCATAACTGCACAAAGTCCGCGGTCTACTTATCGCATACAGAATAGTCATTCGAAATATTTTTGGTAAATTGTATTTCCGAATAAGTATCGATATTTGAAATACATAGTAACAATTTTATACCTGGTTATTTATTTCTGTCTATACATATATGGCAGAAAAATGTAATATATTTTATACTTGGTTTTGTATCACTTCATGATACAAAAAAGATTTACGGTTAACATTTTCGGGAATAGAGGCAGTGATCGAATTAAGTTGGAACACGAAGAGTTAAAGAAGCGAAGAAAATTCTTTCGCGCTTCAGAATTATAAATAGTTTACGCACTATTCCGGCACTCCTTCGGCTGCATTCGTCGCATAAATAATAATATACCGCGTGAATACGAAAACACGGCGGAACGACGAGTAAAACCAAAAAGCAAAGATATGAAAACGTTTTTAAGCGACTCGTCGTGGTCAGTGAGGACAGCTTGTAAAAAGAGTTCGGTTTCGCGAATAAGGCGCATGCGATACCGCAGACCATTTTTCCTCGATTATTTATGACGCGACTATATAAACGTTCCCGATACCGCGGAGAAACAATAAGATCGCTATGAAGATTCGAGGGAACTTGTTTTTTCTCTCGTTACTCGTTTTAGGGCATTACACCGTGCACCAATTTACCTGCCGCGT
The DNA here is from genome assembly GCF_051020955.1 of Megalopta genalis. NCBI lineage: Eukaryota > Metazoa > Arthropoda > Insecta > Hymenoptera > Halictidae > Megalopta > Megalopta genalis. The sequence continues at coordinate 31,689,264 of NC_135016.1, forward strand.
TTCACGGTGTAATATCGAAGCTGGTTAATAAATTGCCGCGGACGTCGTAACTGTTCCTGAAAAGTCCTCGTTACGCGCGGCTATCAACGAAAACATGTCGTTTCGTATACGGGTATGGAGATCCTGTGGTCAACAGCAGGTCCGCCGCGGAATCTGAATTTTGAATGTTTACGACACGCTCGTGATAATGTTATTTACATTCTCCGGCGACAGCTACGGATTCGAGTGGAAATGAATTCGAGGAGCAAACGAACTCGAACTTTTTCGCGACAAGAAAACACCAAGCCCGTGGTGCTGTAATTTGTGCGAGCCAGAAATAATTATGTCTACATACGGGTATAAATATAATATTATTGCACCGGGAATTTTCATGCGTTCACGGCTCGCGAAGTTCTCGGCTTGTGGAACTAATCAGATCCGGAACCGTGGTTTTTTATAACTAACGTTTTTATAACGATAATTTTGCAAAGCCGAAGCCGAAGAACGTAATCTGCCGACCTTGGTTAAAATGTCTTATCTACTAATTTACCACATTTCACGATATTTGAAGGTATTTGGAATCATCGCGTGCTTCTTACCTTTGCAGTGGAGGCAGGGTATTCTATATATACAGTAAATTCTCTCTAATCGACCATCAGCTTGTAAATAAAACTGGACAATTTGGGAAGAGGAGATACGATTATTCGAGCCTCGCGGCTCGTTTTTACAGCCGATTGTCAACAACTATAAAATAGAATTAATAACTAATAATATCATATGATAATAATAATATAAGTAATAATAGAGTAATCGTATCTCCTCTTCCCAAATCGTCTATTTTTGATTAGAAGCTGAGAGACAATTGGAGAAAATTTTCTGAACTTCGTAGAATTCCAACTGTAATTTCATTTATTTGTTTTCACTTATTTAAAAATGATTTTATTCATTTAAAGCTTTATTTTATCGATGATAAAAAATGTTAGTTCGGACAATTTAATTAAGAAGGACAGACATTTGATTCGAGTTACTTAATTATTGAGATTAAAGAAGTATTCTAGTGCGAGCCTTTGATAAAATCGCTTTCTTTTGTATTTTTTTTTTTAATAATATAACATCAAAAATACGCCTACAATTTTTAATTTTTTAATATTAATAACATGAATGACGAGTATTGGTCTACGAAACTTTCAATGTGTTTTTCTCGAAAGTGTTTTTCTAAACGGTAAACGTAATATCAATTTATTATTATTACAAATTATGAAAAAATTGTATTTTCTACATTTTTTAGTCATATAATAACAATTGCTGTTATAAAAACAATATTTCTACAAAAATTTAATTTCAATTATCAACAGCAATTCTCTGCTAATAATGCACTGAAAAATAATCAGCCAATACAATCATCCGCCGATCGAATAATTTTTAATATCCGAGAATCCACGTACAGCAATGTTTTTAAAATGAATAACAATGCAATCATACATATTTATCACAAACGAAAACTTGATATCATGAATTGATTTTAGCTTGAATGTTTCAAAGAAACTATTCAAGTACTAATAAATAAATAAAAATAATCGACTGCATGAGAAGCACAAGTTTCGATAAAAGTTTCAAAATAACAAAATTTATTGTTGTCGCTCGTTAACAAGCAAATACAATAAATGTTGTAAAACAAATTGAACGAATCTTCTGTCGACGGAGATTCAACCCTCGTTTTATGTTCGGGTCGAAGTGGACCCGGCCATAGGCGGCGATTAATTCCCGCCCCCCGGTTCTCCCATTCACCGAGCTTTCGCGGGAGGTTCGCGTCGCGACGCCGTATTCCCGACGCAATAAAAGACGAGGGATTCGGTCACGGGTGAGCCGCGGGGATTCGCACGTCAGATCGAGGCGCGATCTTCATTCCGCGAAGCTTGCTGCGAGCGGACAGGCGAAACAAAAGAGCGAGCAGAAGAAAGGGAGAAAAGAGAAGCAAAAGGATTGAGCTGTTCATAAGCCCTCGCCGGCGTCTATTTCTGGACTTAACGAGGGACGTGTCGAGAAGGACGCTGAAACAGGACGACGACGTGCCTCGTAACTGTGTCAAGCTCCACGTGGCCCTTTTATTGCGCGTCAACATCGGCCCGAATTTTTATCCGAACCGAACGCGTTCAGTCCTCCCCCCCACACCCTCTGCTCATTTCCTTTCCGTTTATACTCGTCGTTTTCTTCGCGAGACTTTTCCAATACCCGCTCCATAAAAGCCGGCTCCGCTTAATTTATTTATAAACGACTTGCGAACGACTAGCCACGTCTGGATTTTTTACAAAACAATTTTTAATCGCGCAACGAGTCGTTTCAGCTGGGGCAAACATAAACTTGTTTTAGTTCCAATAGTATAATCTGCGCATTTTATCGCGCATTTTAAAATACGGATATTGCAATTCGTTATACCGGTTCGGTATAGTTGATCGAAGAAGAGCGATTTCCAAACAATTGTTTTACAATTTATGAACAGAACGTATCGTTTGATTAGGTACGATTAGACTGCGGATCTTTAGGCAAAATAAATAATAAAATGTTCTTTCATTCTTTATTTAATATAATACATCGACATCCTCGAACAGTTTTAATTTTCCTTTTACGTTCCTTGTAATCAGTTTTGTCACATCAAATTTGCGTAAACTTCGTGAAATATTTTTCAGTTCTTCGTTTCACCGCATCACGGATAATCGGATCGCGATGTAAATTTACAAAATTTAACCTGCACAGTGGTTAAATTCGGGAAAATCGTGATACGCGCGTCAAAGGACGAACTTTTTTGCAAAATGCCTGAATTCGACAATTTATAAAATTGATCGCTTCCGCATTTTTGCCTGAAATTTCAATCTAACGTATTTGCAAAAAACTTCAAAACCGTTCTTTAAAAAGTCATTCGTTTTCATTAGCATGGGAAAATGAATATTCAACATTTGGACAGACATTTAACCGTTTGCACTCTCGAGTGGCGACTCTGAGGCACCATTAAAATCGTTATATCACGTTCCGAGATAATTTTTATATTATAAAAGTCTAGACGTAAAAAAATCCTTAAAAGTCTAACTGCTGTACGAGTCGCAAGACTACAAATTTCATACGTATATAACTACTACAAATTTCATATTTCAAATTTCATATATGCATAAAATGCACTTTGTTATATAAAATGGAAATACCATAAGTCAGAAATATTGATTTAGATTTACAGTTAAAATGGCTTCGAGTGCGAAGGGTTAACACTCGTAACGACGCGACGCGGCGATCGGTGCTCGAAAGTCGACGTTCAATGGTACTTGGAAAAACGTGCTCCCCAGACAAAGCGAAGAAAATGAAAAAAGCAACACAATAATTCGACCCTGTCCGACGATCACGTGTCCGTTGCCAACGATCGAAATCCCAGGCCGAGAACGCGACGTCCAATCGCGTCAGCGTTCCCTCTCGCGGACAGCTGATTAAAGGGTCGGTTTCAACCGCGTTAATTGATCGTCCGAGCGAGCGAGACGATTTCTGGTTTCCCTATCGTCGACGTGATCCAATCTACCGGTAGAGTAAGTCGCGTTCCCGTCTCTAATCTATTCGCAACGAAAGTCATTTCCCTTTCGATTAACGTTTCCCGTTGCCGGACCGTTTGACGGGGCCAGACGCGAGCGATGTCGCGTGTTAGATGTCCCGCCGCGACCGCGATAATTACAGTGATTTCATTGTAAGCGTGATTTGTCAGTCAAGCCGCGGCGCCCGTGAAACGTACGCGGCGCGCGGGAACGCGACACGCGGGGCGGGGAGGGAGGAAGGCGACGACGGAAAACGGTGTTCGTTCTTCGAGGGAGGAAGAAAATCTAGCCAGCCGGCGCTGAGGCAATTTGCAACCTCGTTAGCGGATCGTCTCTCACGTGTTTCGCGCATCATCATCGGTCAGTCTAATCGCGAACACTCGGTTGTTCGCAGCCCGGATCCCGAAGGCCTCGCGCGAACACAGAAGCTGCTGCGAGCAACAAACTTTTACGTAACACAACGACCGGCGTTCCGTTGCACACCACACTTACAGAAGGTAAACGGTACACGATCTCGCCGGGATCTACCGGGAGAGCTGGCCAGTCTCGCTCCGATCCCTCAAAGATGACACCTGTTCGCGGCCGATCCCCTCGAACGCGCAGCGTTCCCGTCACAGCGGTCGAGGATCGCCGGTTGTTCCGCGGCGAGATAGATGGGAGACGATCGACCGTCGACGACGAGTCAATCCGCCTTGCCTTTTGCCGGCGAAGGGACTCGTCCGAGACGGCGATCCGTCACCGGGACGAGGATGTCACGCGTTAGTCCGCGCGCGCGAGCGCGCGCAATGGCAGCGCAAAGGCAACGCACCCGGCAATGGTAGACCCCGTTCGAATTTCAGAATTCAATTTACCTTCACTGGCACGGTAGCATTCCGATCGGTTGTGCCTCTGGCGCGCTCTTTAAGGATATCCCCCTTGACCGCGACGTACCAGCAAGAAGAGGATCGAAGGAGGATCGAGGGAGAGAGAGGACCCGGCGGCTCGTGGTTCTACCGAACAAAACACTCTCACGTACAGCAACTGTCACCGCCACCAGGGCAGCCGGGTGTCTCGTCCCGTGGGACCGGCGAGACGAACACCTTGCTCCCGATCCTGATGCGACGCGACGTCCTAGCGACGATTATCATCGATCGGCCAAGAGAGCATCCCCTCGATCTCCGGCCAGAGCTACCTATTTCTTTCTTGCTCACTGTTAGCCGGCGCTGTTACACGCGGCACACTCTCTCGATGCCGATAACCAAAACGAACTTATCCGAACCGTCCGGCAACACTTGTTCCCCGAAAGGTCACTGCTTCTTGGCTGTGGCACACGCGCGTGTTCGTTTCAAGTCGCGACCGATCGAACTCTCGGCTTCGATGCTGCGACGGCGCCCAGGATCGAATGTCCCGGCACCCGGTGGTTCTCTACCTGTACAATTCACTTCGACGACTCGCTCGCACCGATTACGACGGGGTCTCGTTAGGTAATTCCGGACCTGCGACGCGACTTAGGGGCTACCACTCCTTCGGCACGCACCGTTCTCCGCCGAGCGCCGAAGAACTAATAAAAGCTGGGACCCAGCTTGATACTGCGTAGGCCGCTTACTACTCCTTCCACCGCGGCTCCGTCCTATCCCACCGACGTACCGGACCGGGCCCCGACAGAGACAGGCAGGAGAGAATGCACGGACGGACGGACGGACGGACGTAAGGACGGACGGACAGACAGACGGACGAACGAACGAACGCAGCACGGATGGACGGTGAAACGGATGAAGCAACGGACATAAGGACTTTAACAGGTATACACACACGCCGCGCTCCTCGGCTCTGCCGGTGCGCCGATGCTCTCCCGGGTACACCGGCCGAGGAGGCTGATGCCGATGCTGCCCCGCGCGCTGTGTGTTACCTGTGCTCGTTGCTCCTGATGCACGCGTTGTTGCTGCTGCTCCCGCTGCCGCGGCCGCTGCCATGCCGCTCTGCCGACACCGATGCCGCTCGGAGAACGTCACTCGGTCAAGGTCCCACACCGAAAACCGGCGCAACCCAACCAGCGGTGTCTTTGCCGGGATACGAGGCCGATTTTACGGAGCGCGCTGGATTCGGGAATTACGTGCTAGCAGCAGATTGGGACGCTATTTTTGCCGATTCGAAGGGGACGTTTTCGTGACGGTAACGCGTCAACCCTTTCGCTACGGAACGCTTGCGTCAAAATGTGATCGCTGTGAACGGAGCGTGTTATATTATAATAAATATATTATAATAATATATTATATATATATTATATATTATAATAATATATTATAACATTATTATTATTATTATTATTATTATTATTATTATTATTATATATTATAATAAACCCACGGTAAGACAGCATTCTCGAAGAAAAAATAATTTAGTTTGAGTTTGGACCAGCATTTTCGTCGAACTAGCATGTATTTTGAGGAAGAATTAGTGGTACTAATTGACCATAACGTGTGAACTAAGTGCTGGTTGTTAGATCTGATTAGATCTGGACGCTGGTCCGAATTCAACAGATTTTCTTTAATTATATAATCTCCTATTTGTAGAGCAAAACAGAGGAACACAATGTATTCACATACATATATACGTATAACAATTAACTGATCAAGAAGTTTCGTTTACACCGTTCATGTACATGGCGTCCTACATTTTTTCGTATGTACTTCGGCAGTGTACTCTATAAGCAAAAATGAGACTAACAAATGTTACACAACAAAAGATACATAAATGCTTTATTAAGAATTTATGATAGGAATAGAAAATATAGTCAAATTTGGCATCGACGAGTTATTGAATTTGTTGTTGATTTCACAGTTGGCTGCGATTTCTTCGAACCTCTCCGTAGGCGATGTTGATTATTGTCATTAATTCGTCTCTTGTACGTTGACGTTATCGCGTTACTCGCATTTCTTATTTTTGTCATAATTTCTCAGCACAACGTTTACGAACTTCTTGTTAAATCAGACTTTAGTCTCCCGAAGTACAAAACAGAAAAATGCGGGACATCCTGCGCATCGAAGACACGATGGCAAGCGTTGAATCCTGATTCGTCGAAAATGGCCACCTCTTCGCCACCTGTTAGACGATTGGGTCGACGATCAACGCTATACTTGGCGCGACGTAGACCTCTCGATGTGCGAGGGTGGCAGAGACTGTCTCGTGCACTCATTCGCTCGTGCAAGAAGGTTGCCGCGAAGGATGATACTCGACCGACAATTTACGGATTGCGTTGGTTAACTCGGGGATTGAGACATCGAATGGTAGGCGATGATCCGAGAAAATGAGTGAAGCGCGGGCCGTGGAGAGCACCGGAGGAGACGCGATTTACAGAATATGGGCCGCGAGTGGGTTCCGTTGGTTCTAGAAAGTAACATGGCGGAGAACTGAAATACATTTTGCATTCAGCAAAATATGCTTAATTTCAAGGATGAATTAAACATGTCACGGAGCGTCTTTCGACATTTGCATTCGCATTGTGATATCGTTTGCCCGATTCTGTTATTTAGGAGTTCTTCGTCGTTAACACCTTGCCCTCCACAGTAATGTCTCCCTAACCGACGCTCAGATTGTCCACTAAAATGGATAATTTGGGAAGAGGAGATACGATTATTCGAGCCTTGCGGCTCGTTTTTATAATTGTGGACAATTTATAGCTACAAAAATAAACCGCAAGGCTCGAATAATCGTATCTCCTCTTCCCAAATTGTCCACTTTTATGGTCAATCTGATATTACTGTAATATCGTATCGGACTCGTTCCGAATATTTGGGACCAAATATGGATATTGTCGTCGTATTTTATTATCAAGCTTTAAACATCGAAGCAGAGGTTACCGTCAAATCGGTCGAAGTTACCATACCTAGCATTGATTCCAGGTATCGAAGGTCTCTAAAAATCAGATCGTTGAATAACAATATCACGCGGCTATTAGGGTGTCCCGAAAATGTCTCGCAATCCGGAAATGGAAGGTTCCTGAGATCATTTGAAGCAACTTCTTCCTTTGCGAAAATTTTCTCCGAGGCTTCGTCTACGAGTTATTAACGAAAAGCACTGGCCAATAAGAATCGAGTACGGCTGACGCGAGGTGGCCGAGCCAACGGCGCCAGCGGTCGAGCGGTCGAATCCCAGCTCAGCTGGCGCGAGGCGACCGAGCCAATGAGCAGAACTGGGCTTCGCGCGCTGGTTGGCTGGGCCGCCACGCGTCAGCCGTACTCGATTCTTATTGGTCACTGTTTTTCGTTAATAGCTCGTAAACGAAGCCGCGGATTGCATTTTCGCTAAGGAAAAAGTTGCTTCAAATGACCTCAGGAATCCCCTACTTTCGGATTGCGAGACATTTTTGGGACACCCTGTATACGTTACGCGGGGTGCTTGCGAAAAGGGAAGAGCCCCGGACCTATGATCGGTCGCGCGGGATGCGCATGTCGTCTTAACAACTATGCCGTCCGCAGATCTTAGATATGATTTCTTTTGTTTGACGCCGGTATAATAACTTGGAAGTTTTAGATTTAAAAAAAAATGTCGAAGATGGCGGGTAATATAAATTCCAAGAATTTTCGTACTTAATTCTTAGTTAAATAATCACAATGCTATTAGTTAGTTCGCTGGCTTTCAACGCCCAAGAAATATAGTTCAAATGTTATTTCAGTTTTTTTAAAATGGCGCCAAAGTGGTACCACCGGCATACAGCAGAGACAGTTTTTGCATGGCACCAGCGTGGTGCCACCGGGCGGCATAGCGTTAATAAATACGGCTGTAAACACGAAAGTGACCAGCTGGATCGGCGAGCGAGGTAACGGACACGCAGAAGCGAGCCACGAAGAGAAAATTGTGCATCGCTAAGTATCAAGGGTGTAGCGGCTTGGACAGACGCAGCACAATTACAGGTGATCGAGGATCGGTCTTGTTTCTATTTTCTTTGATTTCTGCGAGTAGTTAGCCTGATCCGCGACGGGCCAATCACAATGCCCGGCTCTTAGCAGCCCGGCTGTATTATGATTGGCGTAATCATCGCACGAGCGAATCAGCGAACGGGCGAGCCCCGTATATAAATAATTGAGCTTTAAAGGCGAGCTACGAGGCCCCGGCCGCACTGGTTCTAGCTGATGAACGACGGACGAGTGATACACATTGGACGCGCCACGTAACAGATCAGAATTATTGCGTACAGCGCGATGATGAGCAGCTGCTGGATCATTATGTGGCACCTTGATGTCGTCCAACGGGAAAAATCGCGTTACGCGTAAAACCGGGAAGAGAAAAACCACTCCGTGTTACACCACTCGATCGGCGTTTGTTGCGAAACGACATGCCAGTTCTGTTCCACTGAACATCGTCGACTTCGGCGCGGAATGTTTCAGGAAAGGTGTTACGTGTCGGGGATCACTTTTGTTGTGCAACGCCGCTGGATCACGGGTCTTTGTCCGCTTGGAGTTTTCGTTGGTCCACATGCCCCGACAGGACTACAGTAATGTCTCCCGTACCGACGCTCAGATTCTGCACAAAAATGGACAATTTGGGAAGAGGAGATACGATTGTTCGAGCCTTGCGGCTGGTTTTTATAATTGTGGACAATTTATAACTATAAAAATAAATCGCAAGGCTCGAATAATCGTATCTCCTCTTCCCAAATTATCCATTTTAGTGGACAATCTGAGCGTCGGTAAGGGAGACATTAAAATGGACACTTTGGGAAGAGGTGATACGATTGTTCGAGCCTTGCAACTCGTTTTTATAGTTGTTGATAATCGATAACCATAAAAAACGAGCCACAAGGCTCGAATAATCGTATCTGCTCTTCCCAAATTATCCATTTTACTGGACAATCTGAGCGTCAGTAAGGGAGACATTAAAATGGACACTTTGGGAAAAGGAGATACGATTGTTCGAGCTTTGCAACTCGTTTTTATAGTTGTTGATAATCGATAACCATAAAAAACGAGCCATAAGGCACGAACAGTCGTATCTCCTTTTCCAAAATTGTCCATTTTTGTCGACAATCTGAGCATCGATTAGAGAGACATTACTGTACTTCGAACGATCCATTTTCATTCGATTATTCTCAGTTTTCCTATATCTTCTTACAGAAATGACGAGCAGGCTGCGGATCGCGTACATTTATACAACGTCTGGCAAAAAGTATTCGATCACCTTTTTAAACGCGACAACTTTTTTCGAACTGGTCTAATTGACTCGAATCATTTTTTAAGCGTCGAAGGGACTAGTTTACGGTACACTTTTTCACTTTTTTATCTGAAGTTGGAACGAAAATTTAAGAGATGCGTTTGGCACATCTCGCTAACTTACACGAAAACTGAAAATTTCATCGATGGAAGAATTACCTGTTTTTTGTTGGAATTCGTAAAATATTGCGATTTTCACGATTTTCGATTGCTCGTAGCTCGCAGCAATTTTTCTCCGAATACATTCAACGAGTCGAACGTAATGTAACAAGATTCTTAGATTCTTCGAATTACGTTAGAGTTTAGTATGTCGTTCGTTCGATGCTGCTGCGAATGCGTAAAATTTACAGAATGAAAATCCTCATCAGGTGGTAACCGTAACATATAATAGTTGAAACTTTGAAGAGCGAAAGAAACGAGGGCAAAAGGACCGCAATAATCGGGCGAGGTTAAGTTTCCTTCTGTTAACCCTTTTACAATGTCTCGATTTATCATCGGAGCCGTAAAAGAAACCGCGGTGCAAGGGGTTAATCTCATCGAATGACCTTATCGAAATTTCTTTTGTACTCTCGCAGTACTTATTGTAGTTCTTTCCGTATAAGAAGCTTGCAAACATCGTGTTATAGCGTGGTTTAGACCCGAGCATCATTAGCGTAAGTTTATCCGAACACCGTAGGACGGTTGAAAAAAGCAAAACGAACGAAACAACACGAAGTGGATCTACTCGATACGTGTTCCGATATTTGGTTTTTCTTTTGCACATAAAAGGGTTAATGATCAACCCAATGCTCTCCGACCTCTCGCTGCTGGAAAACAGCGCGGGCAGTAACGAAGAACAGCACCTGACCTATTACTCCCGGAGCGACAAGAAGCACTGGAAACGATCTCGCCGATGATTTATGACAGTATAAGGTGTTCACGTCACCCCGCGACGCTGGCACCCGGACACTTAGCGGATCAAAGTTTTCCTTTGGTCGCCGCGTCCGGACCGCGTGCCCCGTTCTCGCACGCAATTGGCGTGCGTAAATGGGTGACGACTAAACTGCTGCAGATAATGATGATGATAATGATGATGATGCCCGCGGTAGCGGTGCGCGCCGACTGAAATGGAAAGGTACTGCCTGTTCGAAGGTAGAAGCCGCGCGGTGCGCCGGCTGCGCCTCTCTCGCTTCATCTCGGCTCCGAATGAGCCGGCCTTGAACTTACCGGGCTGCTCTCGGTGCTAATGAAGAGTCAGACCGAGAATCCTCCCGCGGTGGACAGACGTCTCTAATTGGCCCCGCCGCGGACCACTTCCGGAACGAGGAAAGCGGAATGTCTGCGCTTAAACGGAGAAGTTATTTTCACTTTCTATCGCGTCGCGTCGCGTCCCGTCGGCCGGACGAGCGGAATATGTACAGCCACGCGGGATCCAGCATGCAACTTACGCCCGGCGTGTTTACCTGTGTTTGCGCGTACGCGCGGCTGGAATCGACGCGACGGTTTCGCCGCGGCGGAAAACGACGTGGCTGAAGTTCGAGCACTTGGGACCGACCGGTAGGCTGTGATGTAACCGAGCCAGCTCAGTGGGTGTTCTATGTACGATTGTTCGATGCCTCGTTGCGTCAGCTGAATGCGTCTGTATGACAGATGTGACAGATCTATAGGGTAACCTGCTGTCAAATGGTTTAGTTTACGACTTCGTCGTACCCGTGTGACTAATTACTGCCGCACCAGCGAGAAACGGAACGGTAAGCCTTCTTTTTTTGTCTGCGCCGAGCCGACGTTGCTGGAAAAGAAAAGCTTTGCTCGTTTTCGATCGGCGGACGATGAACTTGAAGAAGCGCCGGCGGAGGTAACCCTGGAATCCGAGGGAAACGGATGAACGCGGCAACCGCTAACGCGTTGATTTCATTTAGCGATTTCGTGTGCAGCGATGGATAAAGTTTGTCTTCGATCTACGAAGGTCTCGAAGTTTTACAACTGAGAAAAAGAAGAACTGGACTATTCTAGTTTCAAGGACGCGACACCGTGAGATTGTACCTAATATAGTTTACGACGAAAGATGTGCTTCATTCGATAAGATGTATTGCGATTATGAGCAGAAATTCTGAAATAAATGGTGGTTGCGAATGCCGACAACGAGAACGTTTTTTTTTTCTTCATGGAGAAGATTAAGTAACATAGAATGGTCTTTTTTTACTTAATTGCGACAGGAATGTTTCAAGGTTATCTCTTGTTTTTTGTACGAAATTTAGTCAACAGTTGAATCGATGACGAGGCGAGACCGGGTCTTAAAATTACTATACTAATTGCGAAATTGAAGGTAATAAAAACCTGGTAATAAGTGGCGTAATATTTTTTTTATTTCTAAACATCGATAATTGGGTAATTGTGTGTCACATCACTGGAATATACTAAATTGGTCTGTAAAATCCAACTCTTGCACTATTATTTGGTTATTTTTTGCAACAATTAAATTCGCAATTCATTTGAATTTCATCTTTTTATTAAAATTATACCTACGAACGTCTAACATTGACTAACATGTCTTGCTTCGTGTAAATGACGATACTGCATTTATTTAGATGTCACACTATTGTTATTATGATGAATTATTGAATTAAGTATTTAATCATTCCCTATAAAATTCGACTAACATGTCTAATCTAACATTGACTAACATGTCTTGCTTCGTGTAAATAACGATACTGCATTTATTTAGATGTCACACTATTGTTATTATGATGAATTCTTGAATTAAGTATTTAATCATTCTCTATAAAAAGAGTTTGCATAATTTTAACAATTTGAAACAAAAAGACTTGCAAACCAAAATCTTTTCAAGCGTTAAAAATATGAACAATGTATCTTGATCTGTTTTTATATGCGTAATACAGAAGTTTCAGAAGTTCCAGAAAGTCCAGAAGTTCCAGAAGTTCCAGAAGTTCCAGAAAGTCGTGAAGTTCCAGAAAGTCCAGAAAGTCCAGAATGTCCAGAAAGTCGTGAAGTTCCAGAAAGTCCAGAAAGTCCAGAATGTCCAGAAGTTCCAGAAATTCCAGATGTTCCAAATATTCTGATTGTTCTGATTGTTCTGATTGTATTGATTGTCCTTGTTGTTCTTATTGGTCTTTTTGTATACGTTCTCTTCGTAATACATTCTTACATTCAACAGCGTTCAACAGATTTCGCGCACATTATACAATTTTAATTTTAGTTTTAATTTCCATTTCCATTTTAATTACAATTTCACATTGGCTTTGTTAATGAAGTTTTCTTGTTTCTATTACTAATATGTGTCTATTACGAATTTATTAAGGGCTATTTTATTAAAATCCGCTCCTGCATGTAATCTGTATTCTTACAATTTTCTACAAATGGTGTGTAAACGGCCTACGAACGGTCTGCGAACTGTGTACGAACGGAGTGCGGACGGCCTACTTTTGGACATCTTAACCTTTTAGGCCCGACGCGCCACTATAGTGGCTTTCGCGGATGTCATCTCTCTGGACGACGCGCCACTATAGTGGCTTGCTCTAGTAGCTCACTCGCTCATCGTTTGAATCAAATAATCGTCTTCATATGCATTGTTTCACACTTCTTTTGTCTTCACATCGATTTACAACAGTCTACAGGGTGTCCCAAAAATGTCTCGCAATCCGGAAATGGCGGGTTCCTCGGATCATTTGAAGCAACTTCTTCCTTTACAAAAATTTTCTCCGAGGCATCGTTAACGAGTTATTAACGAAAAACAGTGACCAATAAGAATCGAGTGCGGCTGACGCGAGGCGGCCCAGCCAACCAGCGCACGAGGCCCAGTTCCGCTCATTGGCTCGATCGCCTCGCGCCAGCCGAGCTCGCCTCTCATTGGTCACGGTTTTTCGTTAATAACTCGTTAACGGTGCCTCGGAGAAAATTTTTGTAAAGGAAAAAGTTGCTTCAAATGGCCCGAGGAATCCGCCACTTTCGGATTGCGAGACATTTTTGGGACACCCTGTATATACAGACAGAATATACAGTATCAGACTCTGTACAGTACATATCAGACTCTGCCGTCCAGAAAAATAGCCTCGCGCAGAATTCAGCCGTACCTAAAAGGTTAAGGCCAGGACGTTTCTAGTCCGTTCGTAAGTCTTTCGTCGGCCGTTCATAAAACATTCAGAATGTCTTTAATAATGCGTCTTTAAAGACGTTTTTGTTCTATCCGGGGTTCTGTTTTAATTTGTATCTATTTAATTTCGTCATGAATGCATAAAATCCGCGGTCTGACACTCCAAACAACGCTTTCAAATAATTCTCGAGTAACACAGAGATTGAGACCAATGCTTCGATTACTGCGAAGATCGTAGTGACCGTAATGCGCGTGACATGCGAACGACAATCGTCTCTGACACCCCGTCGTTTCATCAACTAATCCGAAAGAATGCCCGAACAGAATTCTGGCCGCTGATTATTGTAGAATAAGCCTTGCTGATTTAATACCTAGCCTTTAAAGTGCACCCGACTGGATCTTTGCCGCATAAATATCGTAACCTCGGTGCGCCGGGAGTAATCCACCGACAAACTAACTACAACGGCGGTCGGTGTACGCGTTGCTTTAAAAACAAACGAGCGACAAAACTGGCGTACACGCGAGTAAATCTCTCGGCGGCGCGAAGCCGAATGCCGAATGCCGAATGCTCGCGAGGGTCGTTACTCGCGCGTACTTTCTCCGCGATCGAGTCGCGTGCGAGCGGATAGCCGCCTCTCCGCGTCGCGCCCGCCGCGCGGCGCGAAAATTGTTCCTCGCGGTGACGCGGAGATTCGAAGTGCGTGACGCAACTGTTGGCGCACGGAGACCGACAGGTCTGGCAAGAAAAATCGAACGAGAGCATTAAAGCGAACTGGGTTAACGTAAAAAGAATCCTGGGCACGACCGAACGGCAGTCTTTCTGTTACAGTGCGCTCCGTACATTAAGTAACCGGTAATAAAGAACGCGCGATGCTTATGTAAATTTATCTCTTTATGGGCCTATCGGTGCAACCAGGAATTAGGCAGAACATTATTTCCTCGGTAAATGGTTTTATTTAGCGCGGAGCAGTTATGGCCGGTGTTAAAATTCGCAGTCCGGTAATAAATGACGTGCGATAAACGATACGCGTCTACGGCGCGGTGTATACGGGATTAATAATTAAACGCGAGTGTTTTATGAATTTTATCTTTAATACCGGGGGGGATCATTCTACTCGCGATCCAATGTTTCAGAAACTATTAACTTCGGTCATCTTATTATCATTTTATCGACCTCCGTAGCTCCATAAAACCATAAGCATGATAAAACGGGAGATTCAATTGGCGTTGCAAGAAAATATAGCGAAGGCAATTTTCAAAACGGTGCTCCCTGTTGTGTAATTGAGAAAAGTTGAATAGCTTCCTATTCAATTTGGAGTGCACGAAACGGCGCGTTACTATTATATTACATATAATAAATTGTAATGAGCTCATTCACAGAGTACTGTTTAGATGGTATCGCTGTACGAGTGGGATAAAATCATAGCGTTGTAAGTCACAGTTTCGAAATGTTCGACGTGTATCTTTCAATGTGATCGTAACGTGCCAAAATGTTAGAAAGACAAGTGAAATAAAGTATGAAGTTATTGTAAATTAACTTAATCCTAAATTATGTGTCGGTAAACAATAACAGTCCTTGTTTCTCACAATGTGGAAAATTTGTCCCCACTATTACTTTGACCCCCTTATATATTATATATATTATATATAATTAATGTAATATTATATATAATTATTATATATATTATATATACCCCCTTATATACAGGGTATCCCAAAAATGTCTCGCAATCCGGAAATGGCGGGTTCTTCGGATCATTTGAAGCAACTTCTTCCTTTACAAAAATTTTCTCCGAGGCACCGTTAACGAGTTATTAACGAAAAACAGTGACCAATAAGAATCGAGTACGGCTGATGCGAGGCGGCCCAGCCAACCAGCGCACGAAGCCCAGTTCCGCTCATTGGCTCGGCCGTCTCGCGCCAAATGATCTCGCCTCTGATTGGTCACTGTTTTTCGTTAATAAAACTCGTTAACGGTGCCTCGGAGAAAATTTTTGTAAAGGAAAAAGTTGCTTCGAATGACCTGAGGAATCCGCCACTTTCGGATTGCGTGACATCTTTGGGACACCCTGTATTATATATATTATATTGATCCCCTTACATGATTTCTTGAATTATTTGTGTGCAGATTTGTTTGGAATATTCCAGGAGTCTCAGACATCTCTTGAACCGACAAATTTCATGTTTCATCTATTAGATTACAAATTGTAACCTAGTTTAATCGAGTTGGACGTCGAAAACAACCTTTAAGTCGATTTAAGAAGACGAAACTAATGTATGCGCATTGTGCGAAATGATCGGTCTATTAAAACGCTATTCAACAACGCGACAGGAACGAAATACCCAATTTCAAATAGTTTTGCAAGAAAATTACCTATTGTTACCCTACCCTTCGTCCTACTAAGTTGAATGTGGATTTAATGCTGTGACGAACATGTTATCGAAGGTAAGGAATCGTCTGGATATCGTAAATCGTGGAGATTTGAGACTGAAATTGGCTACGTCAATACCTCGAATAAAGATTCTCTTCCAACACGCATCAAGCTCAAGAATCTTACTAGTGCGACTATTAATATTCCGAGTTGTTTTATGACACGAAACGTTAAAGAAAATCAAATCAAAGACAGTTTCGCGTATTTTTGATTCGAAGCATCTGGCGACGTTAGCATATTCTAATACATTTCAATGTTTAAAAATTACCATTATCATCGTTATTAACCCTTTGCACTCGAGTGGTGACTCTGAGGCACCACTAAAATTGTTAATTCACGTTCCAAGATAATTTTTATATTAATAAAGTTCAAATTTAAAAAATTGCTAAAAGTATAACTGTCATCATAAGTCATCGCAAGACTCAATTTCATATGCATAAAATGCACTTTGTCATATAAAATGGAAATAGCATAAGCCAGGAAAATTATTTTAGATTTACAGTTAAAATGGTTTCGAGTGCAAGGGGTTAAATTGGTGCGAAAACTCCCAGTTACATAAACGCGTCGCACGCGACTAAATAATAACAAATTACGCGCGGAATAAGACATTCCCGCCAGCCGAACGGGCGAACCATGTAAACTCAGAACTTTGTTTACTTTTATGCTTGCGCATCGAGTTCGTCGAATCGTTGCGGTGGGCCACGGTCCAAGGGAGGTTGGGAAACACTGCGCTATACTAAACAGCTTCGGGAAGACATTCGAAAAATCAATTAAACGGTGAATCGAAGCCGAACGACATACACGCGTGCGCGGACGAATCATTAATCACACGGTTCGCCGCGGGTCCATTGTCTTCGCGGAGCCTGTCTTCCATCGAGGATGACTTTTGACCCGTCCGGGTTCCCGGTTCGGGCCACCCCTCTAGTCTTACGTCTCAATCCGTGGGAGTCGGTACACGATGTCCGACTATCCTAATCGAGGGCCTCATCCCTCGGCCGGTGTCGCCTCCGGTATCTCGCTTTCGGATCGTGTGCCTTTATCGAAATGCGTTTAGTCACGATTTCTGCCGGTCGACGGCCCGTATTAGAGTGCAGACCATCAACCGAGAGGACGTACCGACTGACAGCCTAAAAGGCTCCTTAGGTAGGTGGGGAGTAAAAAAAACGGTCGCGGTTCGTGTAATTAAAAGAGAATCGGCCCGGCCGCAGCGATTTTTGTTCGCCGGGTCCGTTCGGTCGCTAGAGATGAATTTCGGCGGCGATGTTGGCCGTCAGGCACGGATGCTTGTCCGAGATCCCATTCGGAACCCGTGGCTATTTATACGGGCGATAAATCAATTTCGGCCGGTTCATTCGATGAATTCGGATAGCGCGGATAACGATGCCGTGGGTGGGACGCAATTTGCATCGCGCCGATCGATCAGCCCCGCTAATTGATGCTCGTATGGAAATCGAGTGTCGACACAACGCCGTACCGTTTCGTGGGCGTTTCGTGAAATACGTGAAATCGGGGGCCGAAAATTACGTAATGCCGCCGTTCCGAACGGTCAATGGAAAATATTCACTCGAGATTGGGTTAGGCTGGATCGGGAGACGCGTTAACGACGGATAACGCTGTTGCGACACATCGTCGCTTTCTGTTACGGACGATCCATTGGTGACAGTAAAGACGCGTCTATCGGCCTGGTGGAATATCTTATTGGTACCTGACGGTAATCGTGAAATAAAGAAGCTAATTTTTACCAAAATCTGTCGAAGTAGACACAGGGTAAGTGTATCGATTACTGTGCCCCTCCCCGAGCACTGTGCAACAGTTACAATAATTTCGCTTATATTTAATCGTGAAATAAAGAAGCTAACTTTTATCTCGATCTATCGAAGTAGACACAGGATAAGTGTATCGATTACTATGTCCCTTGCTGAGCACTGTGCAACAATTACAATAATTTCGCTTATATTTAATCGTGAGATAAAGAAGCTAATTTTTATCTCGATCTATCGAAGTAGGCACAGGATAAGTGTATCGATTACTATGTCCCTTCCTGAGCACTGTGCAACAATTACAGTAATTTCGCTTATATTTAATCGTGAAATAAATAAGCTAATTTTTACCAAAATCTGTCGAAGTAGACACAGGGTAAGTGTATTGATTACTGTGCCCATTTATTTAAAAACAACGTAATTAAATCAACGATATCGAATTTTATGAGTTAAATGTTATTTGTATCATAAATTTATGTATATGTAAATTTATAATATATTTGTATATAAATTGATTTGTATTGCTCGCGTAAAACTGAGCCGAAAATGTCGAATAAAATTCGTTTAAAAAAGTACGCGTACATACAGTTGCGAGTAGACACAGTTTGGTCGCCGGACCGTCGAATCTCATTGTGCCTAAGTGCACACGCGCCTAAGAATCGTTAGTTCTTCCTAGGATCCGCCGTCGTATGCGCGAACATTCGGGCAAAACTCCTTTCGATCGCCGGAAGAATGCGAAAAATGTATTAATTCGCGAAGCAAATCCGTGTCAAGTTGAATTTCCAAGAGCAGATACGAGGGCGCTCGAAGAAGGAACGGTGCGAACAGCGGACGAAATAACAAAGCAGGCAGCATTATTTGCGAGGGAAGCACGGCCGGCAACAGGTCGGAAGAACTTCGTGGAACAAACTGTTCCTCGTCTATCACCGCAAAAACGTCCGCTTAAAATTATGCACCGTAGGATCGTGGCTCGCGGTATGTTTTACCGCCTACCGGTAATCACTATACTAGACACCGCGCGTTCACCGAAAGGGTTCGACGATATTTTTATGGTTTTCCTCATCCCCCGCACCGGCGCGGCGAGTTGCGCGAGTCCGTCGAGGGTGAGAGGGCTCGGAGACGTCGGCCGCGTACAAAGAGAGCAGCCCGAGAGAGAGACAGAGAGAGAGAGAGAGAGAGAGCAAACCGCCCGTTGAATTTCCATTAATAATGTATATTTCACGATAATGCTCGCGAGCAACACCCCTAATCCGTGCGGGGATCGTTAAATCGGCAAAACGCCATCGCGGCTATGGTGCGCGGTCCGGTATCTCGGTATCGGTTCACTTTCCGCCGGGAATTTAATAACGGTGAACCCGTGGGCCGGTCGAGCAGAACGCTCATTATGCGCCGCGAAATTGTTCTTATGGAAATTAAACGAAGCCGACTACCGGCGATAGGTGACGTTAGTCGCCGCTTAAGTAAGACCAATGTCTAGACCGAACACACGTCACGCGGTTTTTGCCGGGCCCCGAGCCCGCAGTTTACGACCGTCCCGCGACCCAGTCCGCAAAAATCTCCTTCACGTCCTAGCCTCTGCACGAGGTCTCTGTTCGCAGGGCAGTACCTGCGTTTGTCATGGAAAGAATCTTTTTTCGAGCCGGGGGAACCTGTTCCCTGGGATGTCGTGATTCCCGTATCAGTGTTTATGCAATGTGCTCGGCCGTCCACGTAAGCTTGCTAAATTTTGTCCACTTTGAAACTCGAACGTTTTACGAGTAACAGTGCAGAGGATTGCTGTGAGAGAACTTTTTTAACCGCTGCAGAACTACCGAGCCATTAACGCGACTAATTTACAATTGTTCTATAACGACAAGATTGCTTTTACTTCAACTTTGCACGATTTCTATTACAATGTATGCTTGAATAAAGAAGTTCGTTTAAAAATTTCGAACGTTTTCGTAATATCAGGAATGGTGAAAGAAAAATTAGGAATCGGTTATTTTAACTGGGTTGCTGGTTCCAGTGATAAGCACTATTAGGAGCAGGCGCACCAGTTAAATCAGGTTAAACGGATATAAAAGTAACTCTCTTTGTACTAAAGTTTTTATGTTTGTATAAATACAGGATGTCCCATAATTATGTGAACAATTGAAAAAGGGTGATTCCTGAGGTCGTTTGAAGTAACTTTTTCCTTGGCGAAAATGCCATCCGCGGCTTTGTTTACGAGTTAACAACGAGAAACGCCGACCGATGAGAAGCGAGATCAGTCGTCGCGCGGCGGTCGAGCCAACGAGCGGACAAAGCCCAGTTCCGCTCATTGGTTCGGACGCCTCGCGCCAGCGTAGCTCGCTTCTCATTGGCCAGCGTTTTTCGTTGATAACTCGTAAACAAAGCCGCGTATCGCATTTTCGTTAAGGAAAAAGTTCATTCAAAAGACCTCAGGAATCCGGGTGTCGACATAATTATGGGAATAATACCATTCACGGTTTATTTACGAGTTATCGACGAAAAACAGTGACCAATGAGAGGCGATTTCGGCTGGCACGCCGAGCCAATGAGCGGAACTGGGCTTCGTGTGGTCGCTGGCTGAGTCGCCTCGCGCCAGCAGAGCACGCCTCTCGCAGAAAAAGATTCTTCGTCTGAAGCCTGACTCGTTGTTACAATGCAAAAGGTTAATACAATAATATTCTGCTTATCGATAACAGCATCAGCAGGATCCACGCAGATCGTTCTGTTCGCGATTCTTCCTGCATGATAGAGAGAGTATGAAAATTTCATGCGATCAGCCGAACCAAACGGAGTAACCTGATCCGAAGTGTTCGGCGATGAGCAGCGAGCGATTTGCTCGAGTGTAACAATGATCGCGCACCGAATCGAACTGATCCGGTCAAGGTATTCTTCACCTTCACACCCGACAAGCGGAGCTCGCCGGAACGCTGGCTGTCCTCTTTGTGCACGGCATTCCAGGCTGTCTTTAATTATCGGCTCTTTCAGCGGTCGAAAAAACCAGGCTACGCAAACCGAGCGACGTAATAACGAGCCCCGGCGAACCCGGCCGAGACGGTGGAGAAAGAGGGGTGGTTCGTGGCCAGCCGGCTCGTCGTCGGCTTACCTTGAGGAGGATTCCACGGTGGCTTCGATCTAGCCTACCCACGCAAAAATAAAAGGAAAAGCCCGTTTACAAATGGCGTCCAGGTGTGTAACTACGGTAACGGCATGCCGCGCCGCGCCGGAGAATACGGAATGCGTACCCGGGGCCTCGGGTACACACACAGGGGGTTAAAGTCGATGGAGTTAGGTATGCGAAGTGGTACAGACATGTAACTGCCGTGAAGGCCTCCTTTTTGCGCCGCAGCAGACTTACTGCTACAAGAAAATAACATCATTACACCCATAAGGCCGGTGCACGGGCTAAGATAAGCTTCTGCGTTCGGCGTTACGTCGACGAGCGTCCGCCGCCATTGACACAGATTTCGCCGGTGCTAGTTTGATCGACGACTCGTCCGATTTAAGGTCGACCTGTATTGTACGTCAGACATGGAACGTTCCGAACGTTTCGATTCGGAGAAAAACGACGTTAGTAAGATCGGGGTCAAAAATAACGGAGGGCGAATGTTATATTTTATATTTTAAATAATTTAAAATCCGTTACAGCTGTTATTGCGGATTGATATGTTTTATGCGAAATTGCTGCTCCAGCGTATATGTTATTAGCTTCATTGCGTAGATACGTAATTAACCATCTATGGGTCAATGTAACGTAGAAGTCACATATAGACTTGTCAGGTTTTTCAATCTAATTTAATTTCTAGGTAAAGTGTGTAAAAGTATATTGTTTCTGCATCGCTGAATTCTTTTTTTAACGTTTGAATTCGTTATTGGTATACATCTCGAGAAATTCTCGCAACGTCAAAAGTCTTTAGTTAGTGGAACCGAAACTAGATAATTAGAATATGTCATAGTCGTTATTAGTTCATCCAGCATCGGTGTGGTGAACCATGATACGTTACGGTAAAATATCAGTATTCTTATCGAGCGTATTCGATGACTCTATTCTTCGGTAGCTGCCATGTACAGTATTCTGTTTGTCTTCCACAAATGTTTACTAAAAAATTTCCTCATTAAAATGATGCTTTTAAATATTTTATTAAAGAAATTGATTGGGGGGGGGGGGTTAACTCTGTTACATTCTATAAATCCTAGTGACACAAATTACTTATACTTATGTTTCAAAATGTACTGATTATTTTTGTATTTTATGAATATTAAAATAAAAAATACTTAAATCAAACCTTTATATTAAATATGTTCATGGTATAAATTATTATTATATTTATAATTTATTCAACAATTTTAGTAAATCACTGTCCTTTCAAAACATCACTTCGGTAAAATACGTCGGACAAAATTAATATATGTCAGTCATTTTTCTAAACTATTTATTTTGAAAGTGGCATAAGTCACTTGACCGTAATGAAAAGTGGTGATTTTTTAATGTTTATACGAAATTATTTATACCGAGAAAAATATCAGTATCCTGAGATAACAAATACAAGTAAATCTTCTCGAAAGTTAGCATCCATATTTTGAAACGTGTTAAAACGCAAACCCTTAAATATATCGACTTAAAAACAAAGTGACTTATGCCACTTTCAAAATAAACGGCTCATATGTACATTACAATAAAAATGAATTTCAAAAACTAATTAAAAATTAGTGTCACTCGAATGTAATCTACGAGAACACTTATTTGATCCGATCAAAAATTTTCATGTCTGAACAGATACTGCAAATTCACCTGTAATCGACTAGCGCTTCGCGAAACGAATAATATTAAGAAAATTGTTTCTGCTCATACCTCTCCCATAACCGATTTTTGGCAATTCGGCCAAATTCGGTTGCAAGCCGGAGCGCGCAATGAAATGTACATAACATATGGATCGTTTATTTTGGAAGTGGTGCAAGTTCACTTTCTTTCGTTTCGAGAAAATTGAATGTTAGCAGATCTGACAATTAAAAAATATAGGTTAATTATGTGAAGTCTGGGAATGTTTGTACTAATTTATCAATATGTAATTTGATTATATAAATTTCTTTTAGGCGAATTTATCTAAAATAATATACAATTTCCAGGCTGCAAATGGACTTACATTACTTTCATAATTAGTCAATTGTAAATATCGTTTAATTTCAATTTTGAAATAACAAATATCACTTAAAATATGTCTCATATTAATCCAATTTTGTTTATATATAATAACAAGAAATAAAATAGGATTAGCATTTTTTATTTTGAACGTTGATTATATTTTTATATTGTTAAACTTAACACAATGAAATATTCATGATGCACAGGAGGTATATAATTATACTTATATTTATATAATTTAATTAATATAATTATAATAATATTAATCAAATTAATTATTAATATTATAATAATTAATATATAATTGGACTTACACCACTTTCATAATCAATGGTTACGCAATTTCTTTTACCGACCAATTTTAAATTGAACAAAGCATTGGCATTTTTTAAGATATTAAATACTAATTAGTTATAAACAAAAAGTTTACACTAAATTAAGCGTAAATTACGTCATATCTCATTTTTTTTTTAAATGAACTTACACCACTTTCAAAATAAACGGTCCATATCTCGGTGAATGCTCTAAAGAAAACAAGTTCAACGCGTCCACAAAATCGTATGACTTTGGTGAACACGTGAGACGAGCGAGGCTCCGGCATCGCGTGACCGCCACGGGCTAGACGCGCGTTTGAAACATGTTCCTTGAAAACCGAACCTAAATTGAAATCTGTAAAAATTCTTATCCGCAAAAGTTCGAATTTCTATCCAGCAAGACCGTCATTAAATTGTCTCCATTGTACACGATTGAAATTGGTCACAATTATTTCCGAACACGGAAAACGACAGAACAGACGTATCGATCTTATTTTTCTGGCGCGATGAATTTCCATGCACGAAGCGAAGAGCAAATTGCCGAGCTGTCAATAATTATACGAAAGCAGGGCATCAATTTGGTCGACAATTTTTGAAGATCCGACCGTTTAGCCGTGATCCAGGCGAGAATAAAATTTGCATATCACCCAGCGATCGGAAGCGGCGAGCCTGCCAGCTCTCTCGGCGGAATTAAAACGCGCGCAACAAAATGTACGGCAACACGCGACTCGGCTGCGATAATCTACGACGTATCTCGTATTTGTACGTGACCGCCCATGCATCGTGCGCATACAATATTCAGAAATATTCATTTCAGGCATGCGTAGCCGAATGTTACCGGCAACGGAAATAAAATGGATTTTCAGCAAAGAACGCCCGATGCGGCGAAAAAGAGGACGAAAGTCTTCCTCCTCGATTTGATTACAACGAATTTTTCTTACAGCAGCGATGGTATACTTATGGAATAGGCGAATACTTACGGAGCTGACTACAACTTCTTTCGTCGACTATGTACCCAGAAACCTTCGAAAAATTCAGTGATTGAAAAGATTGAAAGAACTTCAAAATGTCACGGTATTATTTTTAATCTGTTACAAGTATTCGGGGAAGAAAGAGCCTGCTCTTTAATTTCTATTTCTTGCAATTAATGTAGACAACTTTTATTTCGCATGAAATTCCGCAATCTATCTACAGTAATGTCTCCCTAACTGACGCTAAGATTGTGCAGAAAAATGGACAATTTGGGAAGAGGAGATACGATTATCCGAGTTATCTTGCGACTCGTTTTTGTAGTTGTTGACAATTCGTATCTATAAAAACGAATAGCAAGGCTCGAATAATCGTGACTCCTCTTCCAAATTGTCCATTTTTGTGGAGAATCTGAGCGTCAATTAGACAGACATTACTGTACAACTTTTTTTGTCAACTATACACCCAGAAACCTTCGGAAAATTCAATTTAAAATGATGAAAAGATTGAAAGAACTTTAAAATGTCACGGTATTATTTTTAATCTATTACAAATATTCGGGGAAGAAAGAGCCTGCTCTTTAATTTCTATTTCTTGCAATTAATATTGACAACTTTTATTTCGCATGAGATTCCGCAATCTATCTACAGTAATGTCTCCCTAACTGGCGCTAAGATTGTGCAGAAAAATGGACAATTTGGGAAGAGGAGATACGATTATCCGAGTTACCTTGCGTCTCGTTTTTATAGTAGTTGACAATTCGTATCTATAAAAACGAACAGCAAGGCTCGAATAATCGTGACTCCTCTTCCAAATTGTCCATTTTTGTGGAGAATCTGAGCGTCAATTAGACAGACATTACTGTACAACTTTTTTCGTCAACTATACACCCAGAAACCTTCGGAAAATTCAATTTAAAATGATGAAAAGATTGAAAGAACTTCAAAATGTCACGGTATTATTTTTAATCTATTACAAATATTCGGGGAAGAAAGAGCCTGCTCTTTAATTTCTATTTCTTGCAATTAATGTAGACAACTTTTATTTCGCATGAAATTCCGCAATCTATCTACAGTAATGTCTCCCTAACTGGCGCTAAGATTGTGCAGAAAAATGGACAATTTGGGAAGAGGAGATACGATTATCCGAGTTATCTTGCGTCTCGTTTTCGTAGTTGTTGACAATTCGTATCTATAAAAACGAACAGCAAGGCTCGAATAATCGTGACTCCTCTTCCAAATTGTCCATTTTTGTGGAGAATCTGAGCGTCAATTAGACAGACATTACTGTACAACCTTTTTTGTCAACTATACACCCAGAAACCTTCGGAAAATTCAATTTAAAATGATGAAAAGATTGAAAGAACTTCAAAATGTCACGGTATTATTTTTAATCTATTACAAATATTCGGGGAAGAAAGAGCCTGCTCTTTAATTTCTATTTCTTGCAATTAATATTGACAACTTTTATTTCGCATGAAATTCCGCAATCTATCTACAGTAATGTCTCCCTAACTGGCGCTAAGATTGTGCAGAAAAATGGACAATTTGGGAAGAGGAGATACGATTATCCGAGTTACCTTGCGTCTCGTTTTTATAGTTGTTGACAATTCCTGACTATGAAAACGAACCGCAAATCGTATTTCCTCTTCCCAAATTGTCCATTTCTGTAGACAACCCGATCGTCAATTAGAGAGACATTCTGAGAGACAATTAGAGAGACATTCGCAATTCTTGCTGCTTGGACATTTACAATGCGAAACGTTACGAAAGATCGGACGTTAAAAATCTGGCATAGAGTGAATCAAGGAAAGGTCGGAAGTAGAATTATCAATCTATTCAGCAACTTTAATTCGCTGTTTGACTCGTGACAGTAAGCTCTTCCTCTTAACGTGTGATTTTGCAAAGTCGATGGGACAGGTGCACATCCTGCCGGTTGATAGAATACCAGGATACGTTCGCTGCAACATTTTCCCCTTCTGTGTATCTCGTATTACATTATTCTATTTTCCCGTTTTACTTTCGGAGGAGCGCTACTTTCGCAACGGCGCGCGGCGCTGCATGGCGCGGCATGGCGCGCCGCATCCTGCAACGTCACGAGCGTTTATCCATTTTACGTCATTCGCCATGCCCGGCGCTGTGAAACTGATACTCCCGAGTGTTCATTTCCGCGAGGTTCTGTTGCTCGTTTCGAGTGAGATGCGCCGGATAGCGTGAAGAACGAATTCGCTCACACGTTCCGCTGATGTTTAGAGGGAATTAGAATTATGGATAATTAATCAGCAACGCGAGGAGGATACTCCCGTCTCCCGACCTCGGCTTTCTCTCGTCCGGTTCCTTTCCACCAATTTATTTACCCTTGCGCCTGATTCCATCGTCCTCGATGTCTGCGCGACGAAACGAAACTTTATTTTTTAAAGATTTCGTGTCTTTTAAAACCGCCCGAAAAACCACCGAGCTTTGATCGTCATTGACGTACGTTTACCGTACTTTTATTTTATGTTTCTTCTCTTTTTGTTTCTTTTTTTTAATTTATATTACTTCTTTATTTGCCGTATGTATTAAATAAAACAATATTGTACTTTTAATTTAATAATACGTGTATTCGTTAAAGTGTCAAATACTCAAATGTTAACGATACGAGCCGTTTATTACGAAAGTGGCATAAGTCACTTTGTTTTTAAGTCGATATATTTAAGGGTTTGCGTTTTAACACATTTAAAAATATGGATGCTAACTTTCGAGAAGATTTACTTGTATTTGTTATCTCAGGATACTGATATTTTTCTCGGTATAAATAATTTCGTATAAATATTAAAAAATCACCACTTTTCATTACGGTAAAGTGACTTATGCCACTTTCAAAATAAACGGCTCATATGTAAAGTTTCTTAACTTTCGTCGGAAAGCACCGTAGGTTATCGATTGTCAACAACTATAAAAACGGGGCGCATGGCTCGAATAATCACGTATCCCCTCTTGCCGAATCGTCTATTTTTGTTTACAAGCTGAAGGAGAATTGGAGACAATTTACCGTAATTTAACTTTATATTTATCGTATAAGATGTATTAAATTTTCCTACTCTCTCATTTTGTTTATTTTTTTTTATTAGAAAGTTAAATTTGTCTTATTCGATAAATATAAAATTTATTACACCCACAAGTAAACCAAAAGCACAGTAATTGGTCAGTCCACAGTAACCAGTGTAATTCAAGCGTGCTCTCATACGTAACTCTGCAACCTAATTAGTACAGTTGAGAAATACTACAATTGTTCTCGCATAGCACGTAATTGTGGCATTATTCGTGAACATAATTTGAATCAATAAATTAAGTAACTATTGACTATTAACTCTTTGCACTAAAAATTTTAACGTTATCAAATTTGTTCACATTTAGAAAAACTATTATATATATATATATAATAGTATATATATATATATATATATATATATATATATTATATATATTAATATAGTATATGTATTATTATGTGTATATATATATTACTATACTTATATATATATACTATACACGACTCAATTTTATACGCATAAAATACTAAGTCGTATAAAATAGAAATACCGTAGATAAAGCAATTTGGTGTTTGAAATTAAAATGTCTTCGAGTGTAAAGCGTTATTGCAAAAGTCGGTGTCGCGTCTGGCTCGACGCAGGATCGCGAACGATTAAAGCTTCGCTCGCAACAGAAGTTTCGTCCAGCACGCGGAAAATCGGTACTTTAACCCCGATGATGTAATTACGTTCCCGACAAAACCAGTGTCCATCGAGCAAGCCTCGAGGGACTGGGTTCAGGTTCTAAAATGGAATAGGTATCGGTTCCAGGTAGCCGGAGCGGCATCATTATTTCGCGAACAATTTCTAAGCCCGCGAGTTCCTGGTTATAACAGCGAAGAAGCAAGCTGCCGTGCCAAAGAAAGTAAACAGAGAAACCCACACACGTACGATACGTCGGATCCAAGTGCTCGAGCGTAGCCTGGCTAGCCGCTCTACTTCCCATTTCGATCGTCTTAGCCGACTTTCGATGGTGGCGAGTACATACGGCATGTAATAGGCACCATCCTCAAGTACAGGTCTGGCCGTGGCCTTACCTACATTACGTACGAAACAAGGGAAGCCTACCACCGTGGGTACAATGAGGCACTGGGAGGCGTTATAAAGGGCTCTGTGTAGTTATTAGAGGTTATGACGGCGGTAATATCTCACTCAGCAGGCTCCTCTGTAATGTTACGGCCCAGGCCCCTCTTTCTCGTTTCCCCTCGTCAAACTCCCCATCGTCTTTCGACGATCTCCTTTTCTTCTTCTCTTCCTTCCACGCCGCCTTCCTTCCTTCGCGAGCTACATTTTTCTCCCGTTTCTTTTTCACCCCATGACCGACTAACTCCCAAACTCTTTACACCTTCGCGATCGCGCGAAGGCCGCACAGGTTGCCGCCTGGGAATTCGATTTTATTTAGCCGACGCTTTGGCTACCGATTCTTCCAGTTGGTTCAACGATTCGTCAACGTTGCCGCAGTTTAACGGCTCGTTCGATCTTCCCGCCCCGGCATCTCGTTGCTAATTTTTTCCCCTATTCGTTGATAGCTATTTAACGTGCCGTAAATTGTTCCTTAATAATTGAGCTTTGCGTAGACCGTTCAACTTTTTCAACGAATTCTATAATTTTTGTTCAGTTTCTTTCTTTTACAGCTGCTTCGTTCGAAACTAATTTGATTTGATTTTGTACAATTACGGCGCAAGTAGCTTATTCAGCGATGACATTTATACTGAAATATCGATTATTTATTACGAATGTGTACTTTTTAGGAAAATCTCAAGCCGATCGTTTCGATATGCACGATAGTAAGTGATTTTTTTGTAATAGAAGCTTAACTTTCCGCGTCTACGTGATTTTATAAGCTATGAATATTTGTACACTATAAATCTAGTATAAACTCATTTTCATAAAAATCATCGTACCTTGGATAATAAAAAATAACCTGACACTTAATTTAAATTTTTCCATGATTCGTCAAAAAATTCCTTAAAAGAATGAAATTACAAATTATCCTAAGACATACTCGGTTACATTTTTATTAAAAAAAAATCTCTCGTTCGAGTATTATATCATATTATAATAGAAATCATACGAAGTTTAAGTAAACTAAATATTTTCATTTATATGAAACAATGTACATTAGTCGCGTTTGGGACTCGATCGTTCTAGCGTTAATCGCTTTCTGTAAAAGCATCTTTATAATTTCAATAATTCTAAAATAAATTTGACAGTCATTATTATTATTAGTATTGTTAAGTTCAAAGTTAAACGACTGAAATATTCCACGTAAAATAGAAGTCAAGAACAGCTGCCAATTGTCGCGTGAGAAATTTCTACAAAATATCCAAGGGGTAATATTCACCCTAACGCGCGTGTTATTCGCGAACGCGCATTCGCGCATTCTTTCGCGACTTCGAAATGGAAGAGTGGCCGCCCCTGGGATTGGCTATTCCGGGGCCGCGATCAAACCGCCGGTGCATTATTCAAATCCGATGTAGATCGGTATCGGTGGATGTAATTCTAGTGTGGACGCGTGTTTCAGACCCGTTGTCGGGCAACACTTAATTTGTCCGGACACTTGTGCCCTCGCTGCGGGACGTTCATTGGCCATGTTCCGGCGTTCCTCGGGAAGAATCCGAAGACGATCCGGCGAGGATCCAAAGAGGATTCAGCGAGGATCACAAGAGGATTCCGCGAGGATCGCCAGAGGATTCAGCGAACGGCCGCGAATCGGTTCGGTGAAAATGCGCCGCGAATCTATTCGAGAAATCGGCCTTTGTGCGCCGATTTCTGCCGAAGGTTTGCGATTGTCCAGTGGACATTCGATATTGTTGAACGTCGGGATAAATGGCAGCGAGCAGATATCGCGTGCCCGAGCATTTAATTTCCAACACCCAAGCCGAGATCTATGGGGTATTAAGATCGTCGCGCGTGAAATGTCGTTCCCTTTGATCGAGCTTCTAGGACACGCGAGTTTTTTGCTGAATTAGTTGAAACTCCGTCGCGTGAGTGACGAGGAGTGCCATTTTTTCCTGACATTCTCGACTTTCTGCGTTGGCTATGCCCGGCGCGGTGTCCTAGATTAGTTCAGCCCACCGTGAAGCGACGGTTTCTAATTTTAATCGATTTATAAAACGGAAAATGTGAACGAATTTGACTCACCGAATATTACCTATGATTATTATAGGAATTCATTTTCAAATAAAAAATTTTCTATCTGTACGACTCTTAGCACAGTAGCGTTTTATTGCACGTTTCCCAGTTTTTTTGGAAACCAACACGCGCATTCTTATTACCTCAACCAGAAATTACAGTTTTCTCGAATACTATGTCGTGCAAAAAAATGTTCATTCTTTCTATTAATTTATATGAAAACCACAAGACAATTCTGCGCTGGAATTGCACCAATTATGTTTCGTACGTGATCGCATTAATTTCACTTGTAGAACAGATACAGCGAGTTACATGCCGTAGAACAATGAAAGAATTTACAATACGCGATGCAGGAAATGAGTCTGACTAATCGTAATTATTAGAAAAATTCGTGACTTCGCAGCTTCCTATCTCGCAGTTGCGTACGTATCGAAGATGTATTATGATACTTAATCTCTCTGATTGATACCGCGGGTTTCGTCTGCGATACATTTCCGCTGTTCCGCGAGCCGCCGAGAGATTATTCAAATCCACGTGGTTAGGTGATCGTAGATAGGGGATTAAAGATCGCCGATGAGGCCTTAGATGGGAATCGGAACGCGGTTCGAATGGTTCGCGCTAATGATCATTCTCGCGGCTGGCACAGGAAACGCGGCCGCTGAGAGATTTCAAAGTTCATTGCCACCGTGTGGCATCGTTAGTCCTCGACCAACCTTCACGGATTTAAAAGACGGTATATCACGCAGCAGCGGCCCCACATCCGCCGCGTTTGTCATATCTTTATTATTGCCCTCGCTTTAATGCGCTTCCGTGCGGCGTTGCGGTTTCGACGATTCTAATTTCGTCCTTTTGTTTTTGCCTATCCCCCCTTCCCCCCCTCCTCTTTCTTCCTTTTCTCTATCTTTTTCCACGGCCAGGAGGGAGGAGCAGGTTCTCGCCCAGCGAAATTTGTCGTCTTCTAGAGCGTTATTACGGCGCGGTAAAAACGCCGGAGATAACGTTCGCGGGACTGGTCGGATAACTTTCGCGAATGATTCTTTGATATCTCCTGCGAACGAAACGATTCTAATAAAAGATCCCGGCTCGGTGGACGGTGGCGTTTCTTTTAGAGACCCCTCTGCTACCGCGCCGCGGATAAAAGTACAATTTAGACTGAAAAAGGTTTGATTAATGTCCGCCGAATCTCGCGGAAGAAACCACTTTCGCGGCTCTTCGTCGTCGCAAGAAGCCCCTGCGGTATTCTAAGCCGTGTAATTACATCTTTTGCCGAGCTTGTTTCACTAATTTAACCCCTTACGCTCGAACCGCGCGGACCTTCTTGCCGAAAATATAACCGTGGAACATCGGCGATTTCATTTATCGATCTTTTTCTACATATTTTTTAAGGCGCTCCTTCTAGTCACGTTGGTTTTTCTTCTGACCTTATTGTGGAGAACAACTAACACGCGAATTGTTTACCGACCAAATTTAGCGTTAAGAAAATTTCGAGTTAATTTGTTTCGTAGTAATTTTATCATTTATTTCATTTCTCTTCTTAACGTTTTAACGTGAGACGAAATTTTCGAAAATGTGACTTACGGCGATATAATCTTAACCCTTTGCACTCGACACTATTTCAACTGTAAATATAAAATCATTTCTTTAACTTATAGTATTTCTATTATACGTGACGAAATGCATTTTATGCGCATGATATATTGACTCTTTTAAATCTAAACTTTGTTAATATAAAAATGATTTTAAAACGTGATATAACAAATTTTAGCGATGCTTCAGAGTCATCACTCGAGAGCAAAGGATTAACTCACTCAATCGTCCGAAAATAGATAGAATGAAAATAGGTTAACGAGGATTATCAAAACATTTCTCATGGAGACAATTTTGTAATAACGGCAACTGTAACGGAGGAGTCAGTTAGATTGATTTGGTAGTTCTACCATGAATCTCGTTCTTCGTCTGTCAAGATTAGCGAGTAGATTAGCTCTTGAGTGGATCTTCTGATCTTTACTTTCTTAGAGAATTTTTGTTCATTAAATCAACGAATTGCGTGGTTCTACAGTTATGTACATATATTTGGCAATGCCTCGAAAATACCTTTTTTATGCAAAAATAGTGAATATTCTAGGATCCACGAGTTCTTGTATAGCGTCTTTCAAAAAAAAAATGTAGCTTCATGGTTTCCATGATTCCGATCATTCTCTTTATCTGAAACGAATTAACGATGAATCTTTTTAATTAGCATGGATACGATTATAATATGAACGAGGGAGTATCTTGATAAACAACAATATTTAGACACTTTAGATTTAAATTTACTATTTTTTAACATTTTTCCGCCCTTAGAATATGAAGGAAAAAGTAATGAACATCGATATTTTTTCTACTTAGTTCACACTACAATTATAATCACACTAATTTTTGTTTACTTCTGAAATAACATTTGAAAAATTACCGATGTATGCGCAAAGCCATAGAACCACAGAACCATACGAGTCACTGATTCAACAGAAACAAAAGAAATAACATAAGCCGTTTTCCTAAAACGGCAAAGGATGCGAGAGAGTGGAAATGAGTTTAGGATCGAAAGCAGACAGCGAGGCATCCTAGACACGGACCCGAGATTTCACGGTAATCCGTAACCGTTAGAAGCGTCACGTTCGAGCCTAATTTCAGCAACGCGGTCTCCCTTTCTGAATTTCGCCGGTGTGTTTGACGACCGGCCGACGGAGCGGTGCGCCTTTCCCATATTTGACAACACGTCGCAGAATAAAGGAGATGAATTAAGATCATGCATCCTCCGAGCCGTTCTCATTTTAATACTCGTTTTGGTTCTCCGCGGCGCGGACTAATCGCCCGAACGAAACGACGAGGCTCGCTCGCGAGGTTCCTCGCTAATTTGTAATAATTAGAGCCGCGTTTCTGCCGTCCCGTTTCACCGCTCCACCTTCGCCCGCCAGTCTCTAATCCTCATCATCTAATTCACGTCGGTGAGCTACGCTAACTCGGTGATTATTTGCTTGCTTCGGGATCCCCTATAATTTCGCCGAAGTGCCACCACGCACGTAAAGCATCGCCCAGTGTTCGCTCCGCTGACCGGATCACAGCAGTGATACTTCCAGACAAGCTGAGAAGCATCAGGGCCTGGCAATGGAATTCGTGTTGCAAAGCAACCATCTGTGTGCGGGAGAGCTATTATTTATAATAACTGAGAAATTCAGTTGCGAAGTTTAATTTTTGTATTGAAAATTCTGATACACACGCGTATACATTTCTGAGGTCATTTGAAGTAACTTTCTCCTTAGCGAAAATGCAATCCACGACTTTGTTTACGAGTTATTAGCGAAAAACGCTGGCCAATGAGAAGCGAGCTAGGCTGGCGCGAGGCGTCCGAGCCAATGAGCGGAACTGGGCTTTGTCCGCTCGTTGGCTCGACCGCCGCGCGTCAACTGATCTCGCTTTTCATTGGTCGGCATTTATCGTTGATAACTCGTAAACAAAGCCGCGGATAGCATTTTCGCCAAGAAAAAAGTTACTTCAAACGACCTCAGGAATCACCCTTTTTCAATTGTTCACATAATTATGGGACATCCTGTATTTATACAAACATAAAAACTTTAGTACAAAGAGAAGTTACTTTTATATCCGTTTAACTTGATTTAACATGTGCGCCTGGTCCTAATAGTGGTTATCACTTGAACTAACAACCCAGTTAAAATGACTGATTCCTAATTTTTCTTTCACCATTCCTGATATTACGAAAACGTTCGAAATTTTTAGATGAACTTCTTTATTCAAGCATACATTGTAATAGAAATCGTGTAAAGTTGAAGTATACTCGTAACAATAACTCGTAAACAAAGCCGCGGATGGCATTTTCGCTAAGGAAAAAGTTACTTCAAACGACCTCAGGAATCACCCTTTTTCAATTGTTCACATAATTATGGGACATTCTGTAATTATACAAACATAAAAACTTTAGTACAAAGAGAAGTTACTTTTATATCTGTTTAACCTGATTTAATACCGACCAATGGAGAGGCGAGCTTGATGGCATGAGGCGGCCCAGCCAGCGAACCCACGAAGCCCAGTTCCGCTCATTGGCTCGGTCGTGCCAGCCGAGCACGCTTCTCATTGGTCACTGTTTTTCCTTAATAACTCGTAAAACAACACGCGGATTGCATTTTCGCTAAAGGAAAAGTTACTTCGAATTACCTCAGAAATCACTCCATTCCCATTGTTAACATAATTATGGGACACCATGTATACTCCTGTCACACTATGTACAGTTCTCTTAAATTTTTGTTTACTTTGTTCTTGCCTGAAAATATTCCGAAGTGTCTGGAATGTAGTAATATATTTCAGTTTGCATAAAAGCAGTAATCCAAATAGCGACTGGTGTATCGTGTCTCTGTTCGATTGATTTCTAGCTCCGATTCATTAATATCATAAAATTACGAATACATTCCGTACATATTTACATACTTTATTTATTGGAAAGATATTTGATAAAACATAGTTATGGTCTACTTTTCGAAAGAAGGTACTCTAAGTCACAATAACTGAGCATCACGTTTCTCTTACTTCAAACTTGGAACATAGAAATGGAGTGGACAGTTGCTACGATTTCAGGTATTTTCTTCGAGTAGCAAACCATAACTTCGCGTGTTACAATACAGCTTGGAAAAAATGGTGGCAGGTAAAGCAATTACGGGAAACATTCGTTTCATAATTCCGGTTATTTCCTCTGGAATTGTTACAAACTTATATCTGCATACATAAAATATTTCATGGGAAGTATCCCATCCAAATGTTCTCATTATCTCCCATGGTACAAAAGCCTTTCGAACCAACCTAACAAGGAGAGGTCACGGTCGTCGTTGATGAAACTAGAGCAAAAATGAGCAGGTGGATATTTTGCCGTTTTTGTGAATACTCTTTATCTTATATGAATACTGAATATCATTAGATTGCAGATTTGGTGTGTTTATGATATAATCGTGTAAAAGCAATCTAAAATAGTGGATAAATTAAAATGTTACTCTTTTTCAACCGGTTGAAAATAACACAAGAAACAATCGGACGTACATCTGTCATCTATCTCTTACAATTATTAAATTATTAAATTAATAAATTAATTTTTATATATATAATAAATATTTTATTTTAGCATAATAGGAAATAGTGGATAATTTAAAATAATTTATTTATTTAATTTATTATCAAATTAATAAATTAATTTAATAAATATTTTATTTTAGCATAATAGGGGAAACATCATATTTTTTATATCATTTTGATGACAGTATACCGATGATTATCATTACATTATATCGATTATATGAATGACATTCAGATTGCATTACTTGCATTTACATTATGTTGATATTATAAATCATATGAATAAAGATAATGGCACATGAAATTTCTCATAAATTCTACAAGTGAAACGCGATAAAATTACAGTAAATTCCGAGAAATGATTTGAGAAAGGAACATTATAAAAATGAACAGCGAATAATAAGATTGAGACGCGACTCTCCGGTGACGATGAATCCATCCAAACTAAAATTTTACAGAAATTCGCACATTTTAACGACCGATCGCCAACGACGCAACAGCCGGCGGCAGCGGTTATCAAACGAACCGAACGGCGTTTTTTCATACGGCAACCATGAAGAATCGTGAATTACCTTGGCTGAGGATATTCGTCCTATGGATCCTCTCGGTTGGTTCGCGACTGTTCCTCCGTCCGCCTTCAGGATTCCCGCGCTCGACCGAGCAGATTTCTGCCGTCAATCAAATTGACCCAGTTCGTGCGAGCACGCCGCCTATATCGTGCATAATTCCGTCGGTGTCGGGGAAAATTACCCGACACGCGTCGGAACCGCCTTCTTCCTTCGTGGAACGAACACGCGACGATTTCTTCCCGACGGAACAGTCAGATTTTATCGGGTCACAGTAAACGTAATTAACCCCGTGAACGAATTAACGAAAGAAAGATCGTGCGCTCGAGATAATTATTTCCTGCAGCGATCTGCTCGCGATTCGCTCTTTCGAGAGTTATTATCATTCGGCGAGTTATCTTCGAATTAAAAGGACATCGATAAACTGCGGAAGTTTCTGCGAACTTACGCTTTCATCTCGGCGGAAGCGATGAAAGATGTCGTCGGCAGATTTTAAACGAAACTTCGCCGAACCTGCTTCACTCTGTTGAACATTTTATAATTTTCAAAAGAAATTTGTTCTTCGTAAACGCGTAAGATACGGTTCTAAACAACAGACGACAAGAATGTTTCTTTAAAATATCATCGATCGACTTGCGATTAGACCGCAAAATTTCATTTTCCTGCGTGATTTTACAAAATTAATCCGCAAGATTATATCAAACGATTGTTCACTGAAAAAATGAAATAAAAATGCCATTAGACCCGCATAAAAATCTGCAGTGTACTTGCAACGCATCAAATGAAAAAATTCTCCTTAGACGTCTGTTCAATTTCAAATGTTCGACGTTGAATTTTTAAAATAACTAGAAAATTTGTTTCTCAAATATTTAAACGCTTCGAACATTTAAAGAACATCGCGGATCGTAAAAAAACGCCGTCGCAAAGGTTCTTTTAAGAATGGCACGGCAGATTTCTTTCGTTCCAACAGCTGGCGTGATTTTCGTCTGCATCCAGTATTACGCGGTTAATTACGCGCGGTCGTGATAAAAGTGGTTCACAGATGTAAAGTTTAATTACGTAACAAGTGCTCTTCCACCGTACACTTTCGATCTTATCGTACACGTGTACTTCACTGAAACATCGGCGAGCGTTCTTCCTCGAGTTAGGCAGGTTGGTCAAGAACACGGTATTCTGTGTGCGGCTGGTGTCTATGTATGTATGCATGTACGCGAAGAATATGCCTCTTCTCTACGATCTTAAAGGTCTCTCTACCCGTTGTAGGATCCTCCTTTCTCTCCGGTGCTCATCACGACTTCTTGCCGGTCTCGATTATTCCGTCCTCGTTCTACCCCCTTTTTCAGGAATGTCTTCCTTCGACAAAGGCTCGTCACCGGCTTACGCGTCCCACTGTTACAACGATAATCCGAGCCCGGTCGACGCTTAATTCACTTTGACGCCTGCAAAGTCGATCGCAAGGTGCAACGACTTGCACCTTGTTCACGGGTTTTTTACCGTGTTTCGCCGTATGCTATAATTCACTGCGACTCCGGATCCCTGTTCCGCTGCATTGTCTACAGCATTCTTCGCTGGAGACGGCGCATCGTCTATTTACCAACGAAAATTCGTTCGGTTTCAGCTCTAAAGGTTCTTCTTTTTCAGATATCGTTGTTACGAATTGCATACATTACGTAACATACGTGAGCAATGTCTAAATACTCTCTACACGAAGTTGCTGAAATTGTAAGAACTCTCTTACAGGAAGCGGTTGAATAAATCTCTCAATCCAAGCATACATTATAACAAAGATTGTGAACAGTATGAATAAATTCTATCTCGTCACCGTCGTGAAGTGTCGGACGTCGTGTTTTGGCACGGTATTTAAAGCGTTAATGTTAATAGAACGTAAAAAAATACAGTAAATTCTCTCCAATTGTCGCTCCGATTTTATACAAAAATGGGCAATTTGGGAAGAGGAGATGCGATTATTCGAGCTTCGCGGCTCGTTTTTGTAATTGTTGACAATCGGTAATTATAAAAACGGGCCACAATTAATAAATAATAATAATCGTATCTCCTCTACCCAAATTGTTCATTTTTGTGTACAATCTGAGCGTCAATTAGGAAGAATTTACTATATTCCATTACGTTCTGTTAACATTAACGCTTTAAATACCGTGTCCTAAACACGACGTGTGAATTTATTTATGCTGTTCACAATTTTTGTTATATTGTATGCTTGGATTGAGAGATTTATTCAACCTCTTCCTCTAACAAAGTTCTTAGAATTTCAACAACTTCGTGTAGAGTATCTAGACATTTTTTTGTTTATGTTAAGCTACCGCGTTTGCTTTGTGAAACGCGAAGATAATTTGTAAGATATAAATTGAACTATAGGTTAAATTCATTTTGTCTGGTAACTTTAACTGTATGGACAATTTGGTTAAATTATGAATATCTCTTCCAATGTATACACGTATAAAATGTATACACTTTTCTGAACGTAGTAAATGCGATAATGCGTATCTGAATAGGTGTGTTTAGTTTCATAGAGGATTTTACAAGATTTGTTTATACCAGTCCTACTATTATACACATTTATAGATCATGTCGAGAGTACAATTAAGCCATGACTTAAAATTTGGATTCCTTTTATCGCTACTAATATTATCGACATTAACAGACGTTTGAACTTATATCGATTATAATTTCCTTATATTTTTTTCAAACATAAAACTGCCCCTAAATAAATGAGGTTATAACTAATTAGGAAAATATTACGGGTAGTATTGCTATTAGGTAAGATACGATTGAATCTAAACATATTGCAAGAATGCGGCAAGGCGAAGTCTCGTTTCTCATTGCTCTTTAAATACAGTGATTTGCGGATGTAATGCATTTGCAAAAAGAATGTGTGTAGCTAGAACGTAGATCGATGGACCGATTAACCCTAGAAAGATAACCATATGACAACGTACGTAAAAGATAACCATACGCTTCAGAGGCGCATGCTTTTCTAAGGCGTCAATTTTATACTAACAATGGATATTTATTTAAGTTAATCTAGTCATTTTAAAGGTTTGGCATTATTGTAAAAATAAAATGCATTTATATTATATTTGTTTATATTTTAAGTAATTTTAAACTTAAATCACTAGACCTCTATGAAAACGGTGCAGTCAGTTGTTTATTTCGCAGGCGCCTCTGCGACGTAGGTTATCTTTCTCGGGTTAAACGAATTAAAATTATTACGAGCAATTTTCCAATTCAGCCCCCGTGGCTTTCGATCGATACAGAAAATTGAAAACAGTCGAGTGTCGAACATCGCGTTTGTCCGCGAACACGCCGAGGGTTCTACGTCGCGCGTCCAATGTCAAAGAAAGCCGGGGAGCAGCTACGTTCAACAGGTTCGCAGTAGTCGTTGTCTGCTTAAGCAGTAAACAGCTACCGAAGTTTTTGCGATCGGCGTACGCACACGCGGCGCGGCGTGACCACGTTTCTCAAGACCTACCGTGCTGTTTGGATCGCGAACGAGGGCACCGTGTCACGCGAAGTTTCGTCTGTTTTTTACGAGGGCGCCGCGCCACAGCCGGCACGGTATATGTGTGTACGCGGGAATTATTCATGACCGGTCGTAACAACCCTGTTATGTAAAATAAAAAAAACGCGCGCGCGGCTTTCGTCTCATTGTCCGGCGGTAATTCCGATGGAACAGCGATTGCAACAGCGCGGCACAACCGAGAACCCGCTGAAAGTACTTGCGTCACGACGTACACGTCAAATTGTCTCCGGTTTTTCTGAGGCTGTCTTCCACCACCGCTGGCCCGTCGTGAAACGGAAACACGTGCACCGTGGACCAATCGCGACCGTCGTGCACAAGCTCATTACGGGAACGCCGCTACCGAGCGTGAAATTATCGGGAAACAGATACAAGGTGTCTGAAACCTCTCCGACGATTCGTTCGGCCTCGATCTTCTTGGAAAATCGAAATTGTAAAATACCAGGTCGACAACTGGAAAGTAGATTTTTATTATGGAAAATACAAATAATTCGTATCAATTAACAAGACATGGAAACAACGGTATATTCTTCCGAATTATCCCTCAGCTTGTAAATGAAAATGGACAATTTGGGAAGAGGAGATACCATTATTCGAGCTGATTTTTTAATTTGTCAACAATTATAATAAACGAGGCGCAATGCTCGAATAATCGTATCTCCTTCCGCCAAATTGTCCATTTTTATTTACAAATTGAACGAAAATTAGGGAGAATTTACTGTAGTTTCCATTTCTTGCAACCGATGCGAATCATTTTTATTTTCCATAAAAAGAAACTACGGTCTAATAATCATCTGGTAATCGTTTCGTGTTTCAGTCGCTTCATTGAAATCGCTTGACCGTGTTGATAATTTTAAAAAATGAAAAGGAATTATACCAATACCTGTATAGTTAACTTTTTTATTTTGGAAACGTTTAAGAAACGGTACTTTTTGCCGCTTTTGGGTGCCGCTTGCCCCACGGTGTTCCGATAGGAGAGGAGGAAGTACAGTAAGAAAGTGAAACCGAAATAGATCGATTCGAAAACCGTCGGCCGAAAGAGAAACCGGTAATCTCGATATCGATTTCCGTGGTACACCTGTCCCCCGGACGTGACTAATAAACATCTCTCGGAACCGGGGGGGGGGGGGGGGCGCACGGTTCATCGATCGGGCCGAACGCGGGCCGCTGGAGGAAAAAGCGAAGCCGGGAGCCGATGGCAGCGGCACAAAGGGGAGCAACGACAGTGAAAGTGCACACATCGTAGCTGTCCCTCTCTCGTGCACCTTCCGGGTGCTTTGCCGGGGTTACACAACGCGCCGGGTCCACAGGCAAAGACGAATAGCGCCGGTCCGATCGGCTCGCCGATTCGAGACGTCCGACGCTCGTGAACGACACGGTCCCGGGCTGAAACGGACCCGATTCCGGCCGCGGCGAGTAGGAAGTCGCCTACCCGTGAACCAGATCCAAACGCTTACGTGTCCCTTCTTTCTTTTCTGCTGCAACATTGGCGGCAGAGAGACGGGGAAAAACGCGGACCACTCGCAAACTTTCCCGGATCAAAGTCGACCGGGCCCCGTAATTCGAGCAACGTAATTAAACGGCGAACCCGACGACGACTAAATTCCTCGGACAGAGCAGGACAGGAAACCTACCGAATAGGTTTCAGCGGCGAATATAGACGGTCCGACCGTTGCCGGCGCTAATTGGATCGGCGGCGGCCGCGCGATTGGAACCGTTCGATGGGAGATTGCGGTGTCATTAGATCGATACCGAGATTCATAACTGTCTGGAGGTGGTTGGCGGTGGTTGGGAGTTTAAGTTGTACAGGGTGTTCCACAATTATTTTAACAGCCGATAATGAGGGGTAGCTGAGGTCATTTGAAGTAACTTTTTCCTTTGCGAAAATGCAATCTGCGGCTTCGTTTACGAGTTATTAACGGAAAACACTGACCAATGAGAGGTGACGGCGCGAAGTTCGAGAGCCCGCAGCACGAGGCTTTGACAGATGGTCGGGACGGACTCGAGCCGCGTTCGAAGTATTGAACAAATCACGAAGCGAGAACTTTCCGGATTTTTATTTACTACGTAACAGCGATATTTTTAAGAAAAACGCCGTTCACCTTTACTTTAGAACGTCTGAAGAATATTTACTAATTTTTCGGACCCGATATAGTAAGTAATTTAACCGTGACGGCCGTTTTAATTTTCTAGTGTGCATGACACCCTGTGTGTAACATATGGAATTTTTAAGTAAGGTGTACAATGAAGATTAACAAAATACGTAAATGATATTTTAATTTAAATAATTCCGTGTCCGAGCACAGTTCAACGAATGATTCGAAAAGCTAATTTAAAGCTAATTTATACATAACCTTGAGATAACCTTGAGATAACCTTGACATAACCTTGACATTGTACGAGGTCAATGCACTATCCTGCACACATTTCCGTGCATGAAGTGGATTTACAACTAAATGGGTGTGTTTCTTATTGATAATATTCTTCATATTTCTCTAACAAACATATCCCTTACGTAAGGTTATGTCAAGGTCAACATATGTCAAGGTTATGTCAAGGTTATGTCAAGGTCAATATATGTCAAGGTTATGTCAAGGTCAACACATGTCAAGGTTATGTCAAGGTCAACATATGTCAAGGTTATGTCAAGGTTATGGCAAGGTTATCTCAAGGTTATCTCAAGGTTATGTCAAGGTATAAATTAGCTTTAAATTAGCTTTGCGAATCATTCATTGAACTGTGCTCGGACACGGAATAATTTTAATTAAAATGTCATTTACGTACTTTGTTAATCTTCACCGTACATCTTGCTTAAAAATTTCATATGTTACACACAAGGTGTCATGCACACTAGAAAATTAAAACGGCCGTCACGGTTAAATTACTTACTATTTCGGGTCCGACAAATTAGTAAATATTCTTCAGACGTTCTAAAGTAATGGTGAACAGCGTTTTTCTTAAAAATATCACTGTTACGTAGTTTAAAAAAATCCGGATTTGTTCAATACTTCGAACGCGGCTCGAGTCCGTCCCGACCATCTGTCAAAGCCTCGTGCTGCGGACTCTCGAACGTCGCGCCGTCACCTCTCATTGGTCAGTGTTTTCCGTTAATAACTCGTAAACAAAGCTGCAGGTTGCATTTTCGCAAAGGAAAAAGTTACTTCAAATGACCTTAGCTAGCCCTCATTTTCGGCTGTTAAAATAATTGTGGAACACCCTGTATACTCGCGGAATGGAGTCAAGTTCGACACTGAAAGATCGTTCCTTAGAATTCGGTTGTTAGTCATTGTGGATTGTATCTGATCTATTAATAAAGCGTTCAACGTGTTTCGAACTGTAGGATATGCACTTGTAAGTACCTTGATATTGGAATGAATGAATTGTCTCGTGATCAAAATCGGAGAAACTCTGACACCTCACACGCTAGTTTATTATTACAAGCTTGGTAAGAGTGTACATTAAAATCCGATTTTTAGAACAAGTCGTAGCATTGAACAGACTGATTCTCTGCAGATAACGAAGAGACTAACATGTCGAATAGCTCCTTAGAGAATTATACATTTTTAAAATGTTGTATTTAATTATGTTGTTGTCGAGGACACAATATATTACTTTTTCATGAAAGATCGATTAACTCAAGAATGATATTTGTCAATACGTGGCTTATTATTAGTCTACGAAGAAAATAAAAATTGAACATCTAAAATTGGTTACGATAAACAATATTTTTGTATTTATTTTCGCGTAGCATTGTATTCGTCTCGCTTAACCTGTCTGATCTACTCATGATAAGAAAAATACCTGTGTATCGATTATCATATTCACTGTTATTTCGTTTCCGTATGTACTATCTTTCAAACGATATTAAAAAGTTCAGGACAATAGAGTATGAGATCTGCGAAAGTTTTCAGAACCAAGCCGTCTGAAATAAAAGCACGCTAAACACACTCTAGGAAGAACAAATTTGGTAACTTTAGGAAGAACAAATTTCTTCGACGTCAAACTTATCGCATAAATACTTCGCACTAATTACACGAATACGGTAAAAGATAAAAATGTTTCGTCAAGTTATTGCGCCGCGAGAAAATCCAAAAACCACCTTGATCTTGAAGAATCGAAACAGTTAAACTGTTTACGTTGAACAGCTTCGATCGCACGTTCCCGGAACCAAGCAGGACACGTGACGAGCACCGCGATGAATTAAATCGACGATGACATCAGTGGAAGTCGCGAAAAGGAAGGGGGCCGCGAACGAGTCAGCGAACAAAGGTGCAACGGCGCTTAGCCGAA
This sequence comes from Megalopta genalis, assembly GCF_051020955.1. Lineage (NCBI taxonomy): Eukaryota > Metazoa > Arthropoda > Insecta > Hymenoptera > Halictidae > Megalopta > Megalopta genalis. The sequence continues at coordinate 31,733,419 of NC_135016.1, forward strand.
GAATGAAATCATAATCGCGATAAATGGGAAAAGAAAAAGGCTAGGAAGAGGGAGATTTTCAGTCTGGTAAAACGTAGCTCGTTAACGGTCATACACCCATGGCCGATGGTTCTTGACGTTCGTAGAATTCCATGGAGACCTTGATGCTTTTTATCTTTGCTCACTTAGTCCTCCCTCTTACAAAGAGCGGCCACTTCACCGTTCCGCGGAACGTAAAAGATCGCGGCGTGCGATCACCGCGATATACCATTAAGGGTGTCCGAACGCACGTGGATTATATAGTTTCCGAGGACTCGCGTCCCACGTTCTGCGTTCCTCATTTTTCTGGCCGGGTCATTAACGTTCTTTAATCGTACACTCATTCAAGGATCCGTCAAATCGGATTTTTCTTGCCCGGACCGCGGGTTAATTGTCTAGCTGATCGTCTGTCGCGTAGAAGAGCGACGGAAGTGGTCCCATTTTTTTCCCGTTCTGCCCGAGAAACGGCGTTAAATCGCGTAATCTACAGGGTGCGACTGAAATTCTGGTGAAACTCGATGCTGGCGTAGATCAAAAGTCGTCGTTTTACTAAATATTTCTGATTTACAGTGTTGAACGAAAGAACAAGGCACCAGATATATTTTAAAATTGCTATAAAAAAAACCGTGTAATATTTTTCAAAGTCTGTTGCTTTATCAACGAGAGCGAGTCCGAGGAACGGCGTTAAATCGTTAAATCTACAGGGTGCGACTGAAATTCTGGTGAAACTCGATGCTGGCGTAGATCAAAACTCGTCGTTTTACTAAATATTTCCGTCTTAGAGTGCTGGACGAAAGAACAAGGCACTCGATATATTTTAAAATTGCTATAAAAAGAAACCGTGTAATATTTTTCAAAGTCCGTTACTTTATTAACGAGAGCGAGCCTATCGACTGATTATAAAAAATAATTTCAACGGCGCAACGCGCCGCATTAGCCGTCAAACAATCGACATTTTGCGAACAATGTAAGTATTTCTTTTTCATCTAATAAATTACTAACCGGTAGTCTAGTTATAAATCATATAAGAAATAGATTTGCTGTATGTCATATAAGAATAGACGCTGTTCACGTCAATGCCGAATCGCTGCAGCTGTAGACTACTGAAAGTAAAAGCAACCTGACAAACGGCACTAGGTTTCTAGATCGAGGTATAACCGGTAAATATTCATGGGACGAAATAAGCTATGCTTTTAATAATTCAAACATCATGTTCGAATGAAACTGGGACACCGGTGTCGCAACGAAAATCGCGGTCCCGTTTGCGGATACATATAATGGGCTCGTGGCATCTGATTCCAGAATTTCCTAATCGCATAATCGATCATGCTAACACGGCATTCCTCTCTCGATGCGCGTTAAGAAACACGATTGAAATTTAATATTACAAGAGATAGCACCGGCTGCATCGGTCGTCGACGTTCTAAACGGCCGGAATGAAACGTAACGTGGCCTTGCTGCAAGAATACTCGGGCTAAACGGCTTCCGTTCCCTTCATTCAATTAAATAATCGATAAGCGGTAACGGCTAACGACGCGCGATGCTGCACACCTCAAAGGAATTCTATCGAGCACTAATAACCGATCGATCTCGCTAATCCGCCTTCATTATACAAGTGGAACGATCCGATTGTAAAGCACCGACCGGCCCGAAGAATGCGGAATATATTGCAACGTTAAAGACCCTTTATAGCACGCAAAAAATTAGCTACTCGGTTTTTTATCATTCGTAACCGACGTATTATTCGTGCGACGCAATTAGACTCGCGTTCACTAGCCATATTTTATCACCTTCTTCGCGAAACCTTCGGACTCGTAATTATTTTGTTGTAATTATTTTTCAGACTTATTTCAGACTTGTTGCAATTATTTTATTCGCCATAACCGTTATCGTTCAGCCATAATAGTCGATACAAAGCTTATACAATGCACACGCTGGACAGGGTGCTCACAGGGTGCACGAAAAATTTCAGATCGACGAAGAATGTAATCTTCGCAATAGTATTGTAAAATCGTTGTAAATCATTATCCCGAAGAACAGCCGACTACTAGTACAGCCGAGTACTAAAATGTTCCTACAACCGAGACGATCAGAAGCCAGTAACCAAAGCTTCCTGGTGGCAGAGTATTAATCTTGCTTTCGCATTAACGATTGTACCACAAGCAGGAAACAAAGACCTTACCAAATCATAGTCAGTCGGTCGGTCACCGTAGTCACCCTATCAGGAAGCGTCGCCTGCGCGGCGACGAGTCCGCGGGGACAAATTGCCTAAACTCTTCCCACCACATTGTATTTAAATACCGCAAAAGCCTGGCAACCAACCTCGCGAGATTACCAACTACCGAGCCGAACCGCTGCTCCCACGAAAACAGTTTTCCGTGACGGGATGGGACAAAGAATCTCGGTGGTCGTCGATGAATTCGACTCGGTCGCGCCACACTCGTCGATGACGCGCGATCATAAAAACTGCCGATGACACGCTGGATGGTGCTGGATCTGTCACGCTTACCTGAAATAGAACCAAAACAAACAAAACGTGAACTCGTTGCTCTAGCGTAGACGACGAAAGGTGTAACAGACTGTGTTATTAACACGTTCCGTGCCGAGCTTTTTTTACTCGAATCTTCACACTTTGATATTTTACTAAAACTTGATGTATTACGTGCAATTATTAATTCTCGTACACATAACAACGTAACAAAAACTTATCAACGCCCATTCTTGCGGTGGAAATTGATTCTTCGGTTCTAAATTTCTTGTAAACAATTTGTTCAGTTCACTAAGTAAACATGCAAGCGTGTACCATCGATGGTACACGTGGCACGGAACGTGTTAGTCCTTAGCGCTCTACGCGTTTCTCGAGTACTACCTATCAGCAACTCCGGCACATTTTTGGAGCAAAGCGCCCGAGATAAAGGAAGTCTTATTTTGAGCGGAAAAGATTACACGTCCTTGCGAAAGCGTTTGATTTTATTCATTTTATGTTGCAAAGTATAAAAATGGGCAAAAAATCTTTTAATCGTAATGGTATCTAGTTAACATTGTACGAGGTCGGTGCAACGTCATCGTGAATTGGGACCGAAATTTCCAAGCAGTAAATGCATCCTCATCGAAATGGGTAAATTTACTATTAATGATATTCTTCGCAATTCTTAAATAAATATATCCCTCGTGTTCGTTGGCGCGATTTATTATAAAATTAGCATCGCGAATCGTCTGTTGAATTCTGTTTGGATACGGAATTATTGAAACGAAAGTATCTTTTGCGTGAGTTTGCCGGAATTTTTTTATCGTTGATCTTCACTGGAATCGGCTCAATTAATGATTAAATTAAATTAAAAATTAGTAAATATTCTTCGGACGTTCTAAAATAAAGTTGAACAGCGTTTTTCTGAAAAATATCACTACCTGCAGCTCCGGCACATTTTTGGAGCAAAGCGCCTGAGATAAAGGAAGTCGTATTTTGAGCGGAAAAGATTACACGTTCTTGCGAAAGCGTTTGATTTTATTCATTTTATGTTGCTAAGTATGAAAATGGGCAAAAAATGTTTTAATCGTAATGGTACACACGCTAAGCACGTTCTCGCTACAAATAACAATTGCCAACGTCGATAAAAACATAGCATCTTCGGTGTAATCATGCTAAAAATATTGGGCTCCGCAGCAGAGCCTTCGGATTTATGGAACAAATGACGGATATCTCCAACGGAGCCAACGGAGTGCTAAGGGTTAAAACTGAAAAGGACCGAGTCACTGTTGTCAACGATAATCGAGTTACGAAACAGAAAACGAATTTCGGATTGACCCTTCGATTGCTAACCCAGCGATCTAGAAAAATATATCGACAAAAAATAATTTATTTCGTGAAATATCCGTGGACGCGAAGAAAAACGACGCGTGTTGTACTTTCAAAAAATCGCATTTTATGTAATTATACTGTTTACATATATTCGATTTTCTTCATATTTTGTTTAAACACAACGGTGTTATAAAAAATACGTAATTTATAATATAATAATTTATTGTATATAAATATATAATTTTTTGTATTCTGTTACTTTGTAAAAAAGTATACCAAGCTTCGATGTTATAATTACTTTAAATAAGAGAATTGTAGATAGCACATACTGCATGCACATTCGCAAATATAATAATGATAATAAAAATAAATAAAAATAAACAATTTTTGCAAATACAATATTTGCAAAAATATATTTGCGAATGTGCATGCAGTATGTGCTATCTACAATTTTCTTATTTAAAGTAATTACAATTACGAAGCTTGGTATACAGGATGGCCACTTAACTAATGAAGAAACGTCGAGCAACAATTTTAACGATATTCACGTCAGATGAATTATGATCTGTTCGTCACGAACAGATCATAATTAGACCAAAGTTTATTCACAATTTCGCCAACTCGACTTCGTCACGAATACATAAGAGAACCGCGGCAATAAAACAGCATACCCAAAAACCTCCGAATTATGCATATTCGCAAACGGCAGGAATGCACGAAGCTCGGCGACCCGGATTCCGATGACGTAACAATGATCCTCGCGGCGGAGCAAGTGTCGCGGAGCCTTTCGGAAATTGGGGGTCGCGTGGGGCGCGGCCGGATGATTAATTCGCGGTATCGTTATTGTTTATTATATCCGCGGAGAGTCCTTGCGACGACCCACGCGACGCCTTGATCATCGGCGGCGAGGCAGAGAGGAATAATCGGCCGGCAAAGAGTGAGACAATGATTCCTCGAAGAGCTTGCCTAACCTCGACGACCGGCAAGAAACCACCGCCGGGGTCTCCGTGTGGCTTTCCGACGGTGAGGAGCGGGCAAGAGAAATAGGGAGCGAGCGAGATGAGAGAGAAAGATGGAGAGTTAGGGAGAGATGGAGAAAGATAGAGCGGGAGACAGAAATATAGAGGAAGATAGAGGGGTGGAGATAGATAGAGAGAAGAAGGCAGAGAGAGCGATGCGGTGAGAAAACCAGAGAGAGAGAGAGAGAGAGAGAGAGAGAGAGAGGTAAGAAAAGGGCGAGGAAAAGAGCTGTGGCTGATTCGAGAAAAGGAAGAGGAAACTCGACGACGACGAAGACGCCGAGGCGATGGACGACGACGACGACGACGACGAGAGACAGCCGCGGCCGCGAACGAATCGCTTGGAAAGTAGAGACAAAGAGAGGGACAGATAGGCAGGGTAGGTAGGCAAGGTAACAGTCAGGCAATCAGGCTGCGGTGCGGGATTCGCGGCAGCGTTATTATCTACTTGGGTGGACAGGTGCCAGGGGGTTTATAAAAGTTCCGCGCGCGGCATGGTCGGCGGAAGATCGTTATCAAGGGGGATGAGAGCGGCACGGAGCGAGCGAGAGAGAGAGGGAAAGGGATAGCATGGAAGAGAGAGAGAGAGAGAGAGAGAGAGAGAGAGAGGGCGTGAGGGGTTGGAGAGGAAGGGAGAGGACGAGAAGGAGAGAGACGAACCGTGGAGAAAGGAGCAATGGATGGAAGAATGGAAGAGAAGGAACACGGAGAGAGAAAAAGAGTGAAGTTAAGGGGACACAGTGAGAAAGAAAGAGGGAGAGGGAGCGAGGGGGATGGAGCGACGGGGTGGGGAGGAGAGCCCGGCGTAGATTCATGCGGACGCACTACTAGATGGCCGTTGCCGACGCGTATAAGCCACGGTAAGGGAAGGCGGCGGATACCACGAGGAATAAAAGGTCTAGGTAGCATAGTTGCACGCACATTCCCAGTTCACAGCCTTGACTCCGCTCGGGGAACGAGCCGAGCCGAGCCGGGCTGGCTTGGCCAGGCTAGGCGGCATGGTAGCAGCCCGAGCAGCCCGAGCAGAGCCCGAGCGAACCGAGCAACGGCAACGGTGGTGGCGGCGGCGGCGGTTGGCGGCAGCGGCGGCGGCGGCGGCAGTGGCAGTGGCAGCGGCAGCAACCGACGACGGCAGAAGCAGCAACGACTGCTCTCTCCGCTCTCGGGCCGACTGGGACCGAGGAACGAACGGACCCAGCCGGCTGGCCAGCCAACGAACGCGAACGGCAGGCCGCACGGAGCGATGGGCCAGCAGCATGGCCAGCCAACGAACCGTGGGTAGAAAAAGAAGGGCTCTTCTCTCTAGCGCTCACCAAGCTACGCTCGTTCGCTCGGCGATGGCAATTATACGCGGCCGAGCCGTCCCGGCTAGATTCAAGATCAGATAATCCCATCTGTCGGTGTAAGCGGTCTGCAAACGATCCCGCGAACGATCGGATATCCTCTCCCGAGCCGATAGATTTTTCAGGTCGCTCCGCACCGCGCGCCGGACGGAAGGAGCTCGCTTACTCGCTTTCTCGCTTTCTCGCTTGCTCGATCGGTGGCTAGCTCTCGCTCGCCAGCTCTTGCGAAGCTGGATGGCTACCTCGTTCCATCGGCTCTTCTGTTCAACGGACGAGTAATCGCCGCGCCGAATGAGTATCTAGACTAATGAAACGCGCCATGGTCACCAACCAATCCTGCGCTTTTCGTTCCTCGTCCGACTCGCCTGTCGTCCAACTAACCCTGATTACGTTTTACAGCTTTCTATTTGGGAAAACAACTGTTTCACCGACCGTTTGAGTTTTCAGCCATCGTTGCAGAAGCGACAAAATTTAAATGACGCGTTTCTGGGTTATCGCTGTAGAAATATTGTCGAGACTCTTTGCGATCGAGTGTAAAAGTGTTGTTCGTTTATTTTGTTCATTTGGCTGGTAGGTTAGCCCTTGTCTTGCACCGTTATATTAATTTTATATTAATATTAATCGCGTCGCTCGCTGTTCTCCTGAACCAATGATAATACCGGAATTTGTATCGTGTGTAATATTCTGATTGCTCGTCGTAACACAGAATGTTGCCAATTCTTCGCGACTAGTAAACTCGTCGAAAACAATTAACTCTTTCATAATATTCTTATATTATAAATGATATCGATAAATATTCTTTGATATTCTTTATTGAATTACATATTTCATAAAAGTGTTGTATTCGAACAAAATATAAAGAAAATTTACGATACAATTACAGTAACTTGCACACTTTTCAAAGAGGTTGCAACAGCTAACTGTTTAATCGACGAAAGACGGCACGACCGATAGACCATAGACAATATGACTGATAATTCAGCCAACGCAGTCTGGCATGTGCATAATAATCCATAAGAAAGGAAAGTACCTGCGATGCCCGACAGTTTAGTTCTGCGATGCACGAGGTCACGTTTTAAAGAAAGAAGTTTCGAATTAAGCTGGCCGAACCGTAGCTGAATGCCACGTTCCGCGGGCACTGTTAATGAAGAAGTACATTGAAGTAAGCAAAAGCAACGTCTCCTTTCTTCCATCACCAGCCATGAAAACCTACAATTATTAGCCTCGTAACCGGTATCAACACTTGCTTGAAGTTGACAACAGAAAACGCTGTAACCGCTCATTAAATACTTTTGCTTTCTCGGTTATGTAGGCTGGGATACGGAGAAAACGGATAAAACAAAATACAAGGGGAGATTGAATATTGCGCGAACAGGATGAAATTTTATTTTCCCATCCCCGTGGCCAGATAAAAATCGCTGCATGGGATTCACGTGTACGCAAATGAGTTTATTTTGCCCGAACGATAATTCCACTCTCTATACCGAAGCTTTCTGCCTTGCCTGGGATAATGCAATAATTTTTTACGTACTCGGCGGATTCACCGTCGAGTCGCAGCTTCTAAAAAAAATCCTGTGAACCTAAATTAATTTAATCGACTCATTAAGCGATCAACGAAATTCAAGAATCGGGTCTAAAAATTGTCTATCGATTTTTTGATATTTAACGATTCCCTAAACAACGTGGTCTTTCTATTTAATGAAAAATAAAGAAACAGATTAAATAAAATGGTGTAGAAAATATTTTATTTGGATAGGATTAAATTTTTGATAAATGTCAAACGAAATATACTGCGACTATAGATTGCAGAAATTATATATTATTTTTCCACTTATATTTATTTATTTATAAGTTTCGTCTGAAACTTATTAACCCGAAGATGCTATTGTATTATTTTAATCGAGTGAAATAATATTTCAATGGGACGAAATATTATTTTTCCTGCTCGAGATGTATTTATTTGTGTACAATAATATTAAATAATACATTAGGTATGTGCAAAAATGAAATATAAAAGGTTTGTACAAAAATATTGTCGGAACAAAAAAAGATATATTTTTTAAATTCTACGGACATCTTTCTACCCTCCCTTAACCATGATCTAGGGTTAACAGAAGAAATAAATTTTGACTTGACCGCTCATAATAGACAGAGAAAATATCCACTTTGCATAAGTATCTGTAGACTGGTCGAAAAATATATGTTCAAGACGGTTAAAGAATCGTGTCGCTTACGTGCAATCAACGCGTGACAGTCGCTATAAGTATAGAAACCTAAGACTGAAAAATGGGCAGCACCTACCGGAAGACCTAACGCTCGCGGAATTATGAAGACGTGGACGCGTCGCGTTGTATCGGCGATCATTTTGCGAGTTTAGTGGATCGATCGGCAGAAACAAAACCCTCGGGATCGCCGCGGACAAATCAGGGAGCCGGGTGCCACTTGCAGCACCGGCGACGACAGTGAAACGTACGAAAGGATACGTGTCTCGGATACCGAACGCCCACGTGAAATCGACGGCAATGCCATTCCGATGTTAATTGAGGTGCCCAACGCCCACGCAGCCCGAGGTGTTCTCGGTTTGCCAAGCAGTCGTCAGTATCGGCTATCATTAGCTCGATCGGGCCGCCGATAAACATTCGAGGCTCCTCGGTAATTCGCCTAATGAGATAACGGTACACCGAGCGAAATCTCTGCACTTGATAACGCTTTACGGCGTTCCGCAAGTTTAGCCGAGAATGCGAAGCCTTTAAGAACGCGGCGCAAACTATGCGACGATTGCATTTTACGGAAACGTTCATACTCGTTATCCGGGAACAGGGTAAGTAAAACTCGGTAGTAGACACTCCGCCGATTCTTGCTGCCGATGCGTGTACTCGCCGAGCGTGCAAGCAGATATCGCGGAGGCCCCGAATATCTAAATTCGGTATTTCATATTTCCGTTCGCGTAAAATCTCTACTGCAAACGTTTCTTTCTCTCATTTCACGTATGCCCGCCACCCAAACTCTGCTTGATAATTGGAGATCCGTGTTTGTTTCTCCTGGATTGGCAAAAGTTTTCAGAAATGAGCCGTTTATTTTGAAAGTGGCATAAGTCACTTTACCGTAATGAAAAGTGGTGTTTTTTTAATGTTTATACGAAATTATTTATACTGAGAAAAATATCAGTATCCTGAGATAACAAATACAAGTAAATCTTCTCGAAAGTTAGCATCCATATTTTTAAAAGTGTTAAAACGCAAACCCTTAAATATATCGACTTAAAAACAAAGTGACTTATGCCACTTCCAAAATAAACGGCTCAAATATTGAAGACAGAAAGTTAATATTGAATACAGGATGTCCCAAAAATGTCTCGTAATCCGGAAACGGGAGATTTCTCGGGTCATTCAAAGTAACTTTTTCCTTAGCGAGAATGCAATCCGCGGCTTCATTCACGAGTTATTAACGAAGAACGGTGACCAACGAGAGACGAGCTCGGCTGGCGCGTGGTGGCCGAGCGAACGAGTGGGGGAAGTCCAGTTTCGCTCATTGGCACCGCCGCCACGCGCCAGCCAAGCTCGCCTCCCATTGGCCACTGTTTTCCGTTAATAACTCGTTAACGATGCCTCGGAGAAGATTTTCGTAAAGGAAAAAGTTGCTTCGAATGACTACGGGAATCTCCCATGCACTCTATATTCATTGAATAATAAATATTAAATTTTTGTATCCTTTCATTTTGTTCATTTTTTAATAAAAAAGAAACATTAACATGTCTTACTCGATAAATATCAAATTAATTATACGAAAACAAATCGAAGGCACAGCGAGCGATTGGTCAGTCCACAGTAACCGGCTCCGTTACCCTAATTCTCTCAGATACCGTTTCCAATTACATGCAAGCAATGCAAGTTCCGACACGTATTACACTAAACAACAGAAATATATTCAAGCACCCGGTAGAAAACATGAGATTTCGTTCGTTTACTTGTTCCTCGCGCGACGCCCGTGCGATCCTCGCGCATACGATCCGCGCCAAAAATCGGCCGGCAAAAACGGGGCGCCAAGCGGAGCGAGCGTCGAGCCAAGTGGATGCGGCAGGTTTTAATCAGACGCGGTTTAATTTCCCGGCGCGGCAAGGCGGAGGCGACCCGAGGCGAGGCGAGGCGAGGCGAGGCGCGGCGACGCGACGCGACGTGCTTGCTCGCGCGAGCGAGCAGGCGGACAAGCGGCCGAGCGAGCAGGCGAGCAAGCACGCGCGGCAGTGCGTGCGTCTTGTCCCGGTTCACCTTTAAAGGATTTCCTCCGGCCGGCGAACGAGACGATCGTGAGAGATCAAGGTGACAACAAGATCCATGATTCGGGATTAGCTGCATGAAGGATGCGCGAAAAAGAAGGGGCGAAGGTTGCCCGAGGGGGCTGTGGGGTGCGGCGACGGGAACCCGGCCGGAGGAGGCTGGAGGATCGGAAGGCTGGCGAATCGGAGGATGGGAAGAGACGGACGGTCAGCGGTGGCGGATGGAACTGCGGACGCAGACGGCGAAGCCGAGCCACCGTCTGGTCCAGCTGGAAAAATCGGCTCTGAATCACTGTACGGCCTACCTGCTGCCTTATTGAGGAACCCGCTCCGCGCCCGTTCTTTCAGCCCATGCAGTCAGGGGTATAAATAGCGCACTTTAAGAATACCGGGGACACTGCTACGCGTCCATGCATCACTTGCTCTGCACCACTTCTCGGGCCTTGCCGGGCCCCGGGCTTGCTTCGGCCTGCACGCGCGTGTCCCACGACACACCAGACGTCAGATCGCGTCCCAGATAACGGCGAAACGCGAATGTAAAGTTTCCCTCAAAAGCCGGTCGCGTCATAGAGCCGGACAGGACCTTAAATCTCTCGGCGGAGTCTGTCTTTCGAGTACGCGCTAGAGCTAGTCGCGTCGCGCGCGCCGCACGACCTTAAATTTCTTCGAACAGCCCGTTTCAGTTTTCTGCGACGCTGGTCGCACAATTTTATGCCCCGGTTGATGGCACCGATGCCGGTTGGGCAGGAGATTGGTGTTAATTGGTCAATCTGGTCCCGGGCTATGGAAAGTGGGACGGTACGTTTGCGTACCGGTCGCTGCGGAACGTTTATGTTTGGAGCCCGTTGCGCCGAGCGAATGTAGGCTCGATTGTATCTACGCTTTGCTGAAATTGTTTTCCAGTAGAATATACGCGGCACTTTCTGGAGAACTTCTGCCGAGGTATCTAAGACATTTGGGTGGAGGCGACGCGCTAAATCTCGAGCGTAGTGCACAATCGCTGGTACTTTCAGGGATTTGTGTTGCGTCTAGATTGTAAGACTTCGTGCTAGATACTTTTTCTCGGATTTGTGTTCGTCATTTAAAGACGGGAACAGCTGTCAGGAGCTGTGGAGCTAGATAAACGTAACCATTGTGTATCGTTCAGGAAATCGGGACACCTTCGGAATGAAACTAGATCACAGATAATCGATGCTAGGGAAAAATCTAGTTCTCGACTCGCGTACAATGCGCGCAAACTGTTTGATCAATTAGCCTCTATATGTTAAACGAGACAAAAAGTTACATGTTTACATAATCTTCTAATTTGTCAAAATCAAGCAATTGAACTAATTGAAGACGTACAACGAAGGGAAACTGTCTTGTCCTATTAAAAAAATGATTAAACGCGCAGAAACGTTAACGTGTAGCTGTGAAAGAAATCTTAGTGCAAGGAGTCCAAAATTTGTATTATATATGAATACACAAAAATTGATGTAACTTTAAACCAGGAAAAAAAAATATCAATTTTTCCACATAAATTAATCGAAATCTAAATTATCGAATCTAAGGAGATTATATCTTTTCCGATGTGTGAAGTGAAAACTGAGTATCGTGATGCATAATCTCATCGTTGATAAAGGAAAAACGACAGAACGAGATATTTTCGCAACATTGTGGCTGAAATGAAATTAGTCTAAAAATCACGATAAATAGGTAATGCAACTTCGAAGTAGTTTTTCCTATCGATACTAGGAAAAATCTAGTTCTCGATTCGCGTACAATGCGCGCAAACTGTTTGATAAATTAGCCTCTATATGTTAAACGAGACAAAAAGTTACGTTTACATAATCTTCTAATTTGTCAAAATCAAGCAATTGAACGCAAAATTTGTACATGAACATACAAAAATTTATGTAACTTTAAACCAGGAAATATCAATTTTTGCATATAAATTAATCGAAATCTAAATTATCGAATCCAAAGAGATTATATCTCTTCCGATGTGTGAAGTAAAAACTGAGAATCGTGATGCATAATCTCATCGTTGATAAAGGAAAAACGACAGAACGAGATATTTTCGCAACATTGTGGCTGAAATGAAATTAGCCTAAAAATCACGATAAATAGGTATGCAACTTCGAAGTTACAGGAAGCCACGTACGGATAAAATCAGAGTTCTCGGAGCGAAATGTGCCTGTACAGAGTACGTTCATTATGATTTTCTTTTGTTTTAAGAACCGAATGTCTAATTAAAGAACCAGACGAAGTAGCCGGCCAAGGACTAAGTGCGTTTTCATACATCCTCTTCTCCGCCACGTTGACGACAGGCACGACGACCGAAGATCGCACGATTCGCCGGAAACCGTGGACCAATCGAATATTAGAGCTGTCCACCGGCGAAACGTTAACAGGTCTATAATCAAATCAGGCGCGCTATCTGATCGCAGTTCCGGCGAGCGTGGCCGAGGAAAGTGTTCTTCCTGGTGTGTTCGCTGGCTAGAAGGATGAGGTAGGTGTTGGTAGACGACAGTGAGCCGGTACGTGGGCCGAGATCCAGGGCCTTTACCAGTACCGGTCTTACCGAGAAACGCTGTTATCCTGCCCTCGAGGCCCAAGGTGTACCGCAAGGACACGAAACTGCCGGTTTTTGTCGCGGCCGTTCTATCATTCCCTCGGCGGACTACACCTTGACACGAGCTAAAAGGTTCTTTTCTCGCGTCGGGTTAGCGGCGGCCCGAACTAGCTCACGGTATATTATTGCATCGATAAAGACGCCCACATCTTTGTCTCTCGAGGAGCTACCCAGGCGCCGTTCGCTGTCGTTCAAAATTAAGGAGCTGCCGGATGGACACCTATGACGTCACGGTACCCTTATACCGTTTACGCTCCGCTCGATTACGCCGCGAACGAACGTTTCGGTAAACGAGGAAAGTATCTTCGCGGTCTTCTAAAAATTGTACGACCGAATATCATGCGGATAAATGCATACGGATTTGCATGCATTTATGGCGTCTGACAAATTGTGAAATATCAGAACACTTTCGTATGAACAGATATTAAAGATGATCCTGATTTATTCTAATTAGACGGAATCGTTCACGTAATGAGGTGAACTTAATTATTCTACTTTTTATAAAATAATCGACAACGTCGGGAATTTTCATGAAGATTCGCGGTCCAGTGGTTACTCGATGTATTCTCTTTAAATTATCGTATCTAGCTCATTTTTATTTATTAATTTTATATTTACATTTTTAATATGCATGAATGTCAACCATTCTTTTCTAAGAAATTATTAAATGGATCTTATTTTAATAGTACTGGACTGTTCAAAAAGTTCGTGCCATTTACTGTTCATATTTTCTTTAAATATCTGTAGACAGAGATGATTTTGGAATGAAAGTTTTAGACATCTCCTGAACAATAAATTTCACGTTTCGATAAATTACAAATTCGTCTAATGGTGTGAACATATTCGAAAAGAATGAACGTATGCACAGCATGAACTTATGAGACGATCCAGTACAATAATAATAGTGAATTGTGATCCTAATGGAGGTACAGTAATGTCTCTCTAATTGACGCTCACAAAAATGTCCACAAAAATGGACAATTTTTGAAAGAGGAGATACGATTATTCGAGCCTTGCGGTTCGTTTTTATATTTACGAATTGCCAAGATTATGCGAAGGTTATGCAAGGCTCGAATAATCGTATCTCCTCTTCCCAAATTGTCCATTTTTCTGCACAATCTGAGCGTCGGTTAGGGAGACATTACTGTACTCCGCTAATTTGAATGCGAAAGTGGAGATTGTTACTAAATAGTGTAACGTTTAGTATAAAGAACTCGGGAAGTGCGAGCACGTGCTAGATATCGATTTCTGGCACGGCCCTTCGACAGCCGTGGCTGTGGGTTGATAAGATTGCAACATTAGGTCGCCGTGACGACTCGGCTGGTTGAAATTCAAGTCAAGCGCAGTTTATGGGTTACGAATACGCGAGGCAACGCGAGGCATCGGCTGCGTATTTACGAGCGATTAGCCAAGCCTATCCTGGATACTAAGAACCGAACCCGTGTCTCTGCTTTCAGACCTCTCCGCACACCCACGTGACTGGCCAGCCGAAATCTTCGCGGAATCCTCCGACCAATCGACGCCTAACACTCTTTCCCGAATTACGTGATTTGCATGCCTGCGGAATCGCGACTCGGTTTCGGGGAATTTGTCGCTGCCATTTTGAATCGATCGTTTCGCATACGCTGCGACTGTTAACATTAAAACGAACTAATGTATCTTATTTTAGAAGAGTGACAAAAATATATTTATTTGGATCTTGTATGCTCGGGTTAACAAATTTATTCAATCATTTTCTACGAGGAAATCGTTATAATTTTAGCAACTATAAAACAAAATATGTGAAACCGATCGTTTTAACCGGTTCGGCAGATTTAGCGTTCGCAGGTGACGGGAACAGGAAAAAGTATGATGAATTTTGACCTTGGAATTAGTTAATCTTGTGGCGATTCACTTTTTCAATAAAATATGCAGTAGCACATTTTCATGCGGAACAACAATGTGGATCGATTTATATCCTTAAACTGTTTGAATTTTTTAACTACTTCGAACTGTACCGATTCATTTTTGTCACAAACACAAACATACGCGATCTAATAGATCCTGTGACATGAAATTTACATGAAATAATAGATCATGTAACATGTCCCGTTAATATCATAGCGATGTTAACCCTTTGCACTCGAGAGATCACTCTGAAACATCGCTAATAATTGTTGCTCCAAACTAATTCTTCCACTACCAAATTTGTTTATATCCTAAAAAAATGTTAAATGCTATGAAATGTTGAAATGAAAATATTGCAGGTAAAAAGAAGCTATTTTGAATTTATAATTAAAACGTCAAAGGAGAGTGCAAAGGGTCAACATTGCAGTGGCTTCTTTGGTCGACATCGTCATAATTTCTGCCAAAATTCTTGACAATCGAATGTTAAATTATCTCGATAAATCATTCGATATAAGAGTTATGGAATTCGACAGGATTTTTTCGAAGCTTGGAGAATAATTTTGCGAATGAAACTGTAACCACGTTATGGAAATAGTTTCATTCGCAAACCGTACCATAACCACGTTATGGAAATGTAACGAGATAATGGAGAATAACCATGGAACTCGATGACCTAACTTCACACATAATTAGGGTCGATTTGATTTTCGTGAGGTATAGACGAGACGATAAGGCGTTTTAATTGAATTATAGTTCGGCTGTGTCTACGGAGATCGACGATCTACCATCTACGAACGGTAACTATTATCGAATTATGCGACGTCATAGGACAGAAGTCACTCTGAATTGGAGCGATCGACATTCGTTCATCCGACAAATCGCTTTATTAATTTCGAATCGATCGATTGGCGATAATAAGCAATAATAGATACGGACGCGGGCTTCGCTACTATTCAATCGGGTTCATTCTTCTCACCACGCCCGGTTTTATTGTATCTGACACGCAACGAATACTGCCACGAATAATTCAGTTCGACCGTCCTCAATAATCGACAGAGTGACTAGTCACTATGTACATCGTTCTAATATGAATATCCTTGCTATTCATGTACCGGCTTAGCCGTGTTGAACAAACAAAAAGTATCCGGCAAGAAACCGCCCAGGAGATGAATCTTTCTCGTCGGGGTCGAATCTGTTTCCTCGGAAGAAAATAAAATAGACCTATTATATCCGAGATAATAACATTTGTCTACGAGCACTTTTATTAAGACTAGGACGCGCGGGGTTTCGAAAGGTTCAAGGTCAGCTTAAAGAAACGTCACTTTATGTCGACATTAGAAAAAAAATGCTAAAAGTTTAATGTTTGTTTGTTCGATGTATGTTCATTTATATAATAATATTGTTACTTTGTTTATTTATATAATAATATTGTTATTTTATGTCGACATAAGAAAAAATGCTAAAGGTTTAATGTTTGTTTGTTCGAAGTATGTTCATTTTTATAATAATGTTGTTACTTTATTTATTTATATAATAATATTGTTATTTTATGTCGGCATAAGAAAAAAATGCTAAAAGTTTAATGTTTGTTTGTTCGAAGTATGTTCATTTATATAATGATGTTGTTACTTTATTTATTTATATAATAATATTGTTATTTTATGTCGGCATAAGAAAAAAATGCTAAAAGTTTAATGTTTGTTTGTTCGAAGTATGTTCATTTATATAACAATATTGTTACGGCGACTTGTCCAAATCAAGTCGCTGTAATGTGAAACTGCCCTGTTGCGAGCAACTCCTTAAAAAATAATGGAAAATAGGGGTTGCCACGGAAGAGTATTACCAATAGACAATCGAAGAATCGAGATCGGACCGTCGAACGAGCAACATTTCAAATTGAAAGATCTGAAATATAATTGTATCGAGTTGTATTATAGTTTATATTCTTTATTGTAAATAAAATGCCGCGACGCGAGAGAAACGGAGTGATTCGCAACAATATAATAAGTAAAACATTTCTAACGAGGAAAAATAAAATATCAAAATCATTTGAAAAGTCGTACACCTTTTGAACGCTTTCACCGATGTACGTATAAGTTACTAATTTTCATCACACATAAACGCACGAGATCCACGGTCCAGATGCAATTACGGTGATCATATTTTCCTGCAGAAATTATAATGGACACAAAATGAAATCATTCAGAAAATAATGGACAAAATGGCAAAATTCGGAAAAGGAATAGATCGAAAGGGCAGAGCAGCGAAACGAAGGGCTGTCCTCTCGAATAAAGAACGTCCGATCATCGTGGTTATAATACTTCATTTACCCCCTGGTATTTTATTTACCCTTTAATACCTCTGATTAGTACTGATTAAGTCCCCTTACGCGTGTAATAAAGTCTTCCGAACCCAACGTGTACAATTACCATTACCTACACCTGTTCAATATCATTAAGCGGATGCTTTTAGTGTGGGGTGTAATTAGTTGCCGGTACAACTATTGCAATGATACTTCCGTTAATGCATTTCGAGTCATAACTTCATCCTTGTCGCCCGCGAACCCCCCTCCCCGCCGTTCCCACGTTTCCTCGTGTTTCATTTCACCGGAGGAATGCGAGTAATAGTTTACGCGGGAACGCGCCGCGAAAAAAAAGGAGCGCTTCCTTCGGGGAAATAAATGGAGCGCTCTTCATCACGATCAAGCATCCGTAAATGAGTTTATTCCTCATTGAACGCGCCGTGTCAGGATTTCAGATTGCCCAGGATGTACGTGTTACAACTGGTTTATGCGTGATGCATGCTACAGCTACGTGTAGTATCCATCCACGTTCGAACCTATGAAGCTGTTTACACTGCTTATGCCAATGGTGGCTGCTAAAATTACCAGCTATTCACCATAACGTGCAATTAGTAATATTTATGACACTGTTATCCTTACTTTTCCTGAAACATATAGCAATTCAATAATATCGATCGCCGTATCTGCAATATCTACAGGATTAACCGATGATCGTAAGACGAATGCGATGGTATAGTTTCATTGCTGAAGTTATCATTGAGCTGATTATTAAAAGACACATTGCCTACGGTCGTTAATTAACGCTTTATTGTAAGCACGCGTTTTATGTAGAACTGTTCAGAAATATTGCATAGGTACGTTCTTACGTATCATTGAAATTGCTATATTATTTATGTGCGACGATCTAGATCAGCAAAATAAGTAATCATTAATTAAAATCTCGATATCGAGTCTGAGCTGACATACGATCGAAACGGGTTAACTTCTTGTCGTAGAATTTCCCTGTGTTTACGCTAATTTTAGTGGAGCCTCGGTTATCCGAACTAATCGGAGAAAGACGCAAGAATTTAGATAAAGGAATTAAAATACTACTTAGAAATTGCGCTACTTTGAATCTTTGTTAATCTCGTTCGCCGAAAAATATCCGAGGTCGCTGATACATTCTTTTAGTCGAACTCGCGTATCGTCGTGAGCCTGTAGATGCTACGATCGCGCGCTAATAAAGAGACAGACAAGAAGATAGCACCCGATTCGTTCAGATTACAGGGCGTCGAGAGCCGAGAGACATTGATGGCGGTCATGTCATCCTAAAACACGCGTTTTAGTAAAAAATATCGCGCCCCTCTGGACCGATGGGATCCGGAGAGGTCCCAGGGGGCCCGTTCTAACCATAGCCTTTGTGGTTGACCGCGGCGAGCGTTTGACGCGGCCGATCGGTCCCCTGGCAGGCATCTGATGCAGCGCGAAGCGCTAGAAAATTACCCATCTCAGTGAAATCGATGGGCAGCTTTCCTAGGAACGCGACACGCCTCCGGCAACCGGGCGTGGAGAGTGGGAAGGTGCATTATTACAACAATAGGATGCGCGCACGCACGGGACCACGTTACGTCGCCTCCTGCCTCGGAGAGGAACGTGAGCGTGAGGGCACGTGATCGCGTTAGGGTACGTTTACACTGCTGCAACCAGGGGACAGACTTTATCGAACTTGGATGCACTTACAGCTTAGCATTTCAAAGGCATCCAGCCTACAGTAATGTCTCCCTAACCGATGTGCGCTCAGATCGCGCACAAAAATGGACAATTTGGGCAGAGGAGACACGATTATTCGAGCCTTGCGGTTTATTTTTATAGTTATAAATTGTCCACAATTATAAAAATCAGCCGCAAGACTCAAATTAATCGTATCTCTTCTTTCCCATTTGTCCATTTCTGTGGATAATCCGTGCGTCAATTAGAGAGACACATTACTGTATTTCGAAATATTTCTCTATTCGAGAATCAATATTGGCATTGTTTATCAGTGGACGGCGGATTTTATTCATTTATGATAAAGTTCAGTTTGAGAAATTTAAAATGGCAAGGAGATTAAATGAAATTAAGAATGTCGAGATACCATTTTCAGTTGATTAAAGTTATCGATAGAAGGAATAACTTTCTATATGGGTTACGCTTGTTGCGATTCGTACAGAAAATTCATAAAGATGCGCAGTTTATTTAGCACAAATCCGATTAGGAAGATACCAAAGATGAGGAGGGTCGGAAGAGTTTGATAACAATGTTACGCTGTTACGCTGTTACCACTTGTACTCTTGCTAATCCCATGTCTCTCGTATTTGACGCAGAATACAGTAATGTCTCTCTAATTGACGCCCAGATCGCGCACAAAAATGGACAATTTGGGCAGAGGAGATACGATTATTCGAGCCTCGCGTCTCGTTTTTATAATTGTGAAAAATTCGTAACTGTAAAAATAAACCGCAAGGCTCGAATAATCGTATCTTCTCTTCCTAAATTGTTCATTTTTCTGGACAATCCGAGCGTCAATTAGAGAGACATTACTGTACTCGGGTGCCGGTGAGAAATTTTTATCGACGGTTCATCGACGAATCTAGCCTAAATAGAACAAAACGTTACAATCTGTACGATCATCGAAGCTTTCTGGATATTAATACGTTGGCACGTGGAGGAAGTGCGGTCAATCTATTAGAATGATTAACGCTTTCAATCAATTTTTCGTATGCGATACGAGGGACACTTTCTTTACGTTGTAGTATTCGTAAAAAGTTTAATCCGACAGGTTTTACAATCAAAATTAGTTCTTTTGTTAATCGTATTCGCCTTCTTGCACCCTAAATGAATCTTTTTGTAGATCATATACACCTCGCATTCGTATGATACGAATATAACTGAAAGTTATCAAAACAATATAAAAAGTAGATATTCCTTCCAGTATACTTTTCCGTTTTAGTCAACATTGAAAGGGTTAACAAAGTTTCAGAAGGTCAATTATTAATAGACTGCGAATTTTTACAGGGGGAGCGAAATCTTCTTCCTTCCAATAACTTTGGATCTTCCAACTAATCTATATATTTATCATAAACGTATATAGTCTTGATCAAATCATTATTAATAATAATAATATAATCTTAGTTGTTATAAAGTACTAATTTATGATAATAATTAATTTACAATAATTTATAATAGATAATGAGTTGCAATAGTTAATCATTAATCGGATTACTTGTTGCCTAATTATTATATATTAGTTATACCAAGTAACGAGTCATAATTGTTAATCATCGATCGGATTACTTTCTGCCGGATTATTATAAATTAATTACATTAGGTAACGAGTTATAATCGCGAATCAGATCACGTTTCACCAAACCCATTGGCAATAAACGTATGAAAATGTCTCATCGATGGAGACACCCTCGTCGCCTGATCGAGGATGAAAAAGGCAACACGAAAGACGATCGCCGCCGAGTAAAGTATTGGGTTGGCAACTAAGAGTAATTGCCGATTTGTTCAATGAAATAAAAAATTTTTTTTTACTTGGAATGAAGATTAATCTGTAATGTATTTTCCATTTTGTTCGATGACCTTTTGCCATCTCTCTGACAACTTGAAAATTCCACGCTCGTAGAAGGTCTGATCCTTTTCGGCCAAAAACTGAGTTAAGTGAGATTTTACAGCGTCATCATCGTTAAAAGTTTTACCACGAAGGGAGTTGTCCAGGGATCGAAATAAGTGGTAATCCGATGGCGCGAGATCAGGGCTATATGGTGGGTGTAACATCAATTCCCAACCAATATCCATGAATTTTTGCCGAGTGGACAAAGACGTGTGCGGCCTAGCATTGCCCTGCTGGAAAATGACACCTTTGCTAACATTCATGGATAATAAAAAATAACATATTAATAATAATAATAATTTTATAATATAACATTTACGAATATCATAAAAATGGGAGTGAGAGACATCTATAACTGAAATCGGCAATTACTTAGTTGCCAACCCAATAATTCGACGGAGTCCCGCGTGAAAGCCACTGTCCGACGACTTCGCGTGAGAATTATCATCGCGAAACACGAATTCCTAGCACGACCTTCCGGCGTCCTGTTGCGTAAGTTTGTGGACCCGGCCTTACGCTTGACAAGCTCGCGTTCCCTTCTGCTTCGGCCGCAAACCGCGGCGGACAAGACCATGGCGGCGGCAGCAGAAGGATCCCGCGCATTGCCATTAAGTTGCCATTGTTCCGCAACTGTGCAACGGTTCATCCATAATCTTACGTGCTATCCGCGGATACAGTTATGGCCCCGGGGACACATGCAGTCTCTACAGTCTCCGTGGCAGACCATTGATCATGGAGATGATCTCCTCCTACGTGCCTGGGACAGGTCGTGCGACCGATACGTGCACGATTCGGGGGAAGATAGACAGGTGTTCGCGAAAAAGTCACGATTCCGGCCGATCCGGGCCCCGGCCACGTGTGCAACGGACGGAGCACGGTTTCCGCGTCGCTCGTCCGCTTCCTCCTGGGGATAATGTTCGCATATCGTGATCAAAATCGAGAGCTCGCCGCGCCGGACGCTGCCCTGCCTCTTAGGATACTCCTCTGCCTGGCACCGACACTATTACGAACCTATTGTCGGCCATTTTCTTCCTCGTGTTATACATAGCCGCTTCGAAAGCATCTATCTACGGGCTGCCGACATCGAACAACATCCTGCAATCTAGCTTTTGATTAAACCCTTAAAGGGGTTAGTTTAGGATGCTGAAATATCGATGATTTTTCAGAATTCTTTTCCTCGATATGTCGAAGTTCTTCAACCCCTATAGCGGGGGTTTAATCGAACATTTAGACAGTAGAACAAATATTTTGTATAAAGAATAATATGTTCTTTGTATCAACGATAATTTAAATTTCTAGAGGGTTGAAGCATTTCAGTTGTGCAGATGAGTTTACAGTTGTATACTAAATCATAACACTAGGATCACGGACAATTCTCGTCAATTGTACAATTGACGATATTTATGATAATTCTTAGCTCTATCCATGAATTGTTTAGAACACATTTTTGATGGAATTGCTTACAAGTTCCTTACAAATCCTAGGGTAACAGCGATTTATTAAATTTCATTCTCGAAGATTGAACAGCTAGATGGAAATTTAAATACACTGGGCTATAAATGACTCGTTAACCGAATGTTAATGATTACATTGATCCGAAGCTAACAATCCTGGAAGAAGAGGCAGTTACAAGGAGCGAAGTTTCAAGTTCTTTGTACAGATGCCGCAGGAAGGATAACAGTTTGAATTACATAAAACACTGAATTAAATAAAATTACATTTCAAACGTAATCGATAGGCACGGAAGACTTTTACTGGAATCATAAACCACGGAGTAACGCGGATCGTGCCCGAACATCGGAACGGAACGATATCGAACGCAGAAGACTGTTTCAAATGGACATTCGATCCATCCGCAAATCTCGAACATTGAATTCTTTTCGTGGCCAAGCATCGGGAATGCGGTATCGCGTGATACGCCACAAATTGCTATCTAGGAAATAATAAAATTACTTGAAAGTAGATCCCGCTCTTTCACTTTGTGAAAAGTAGAAGCAGGCCGGCAATGGGCAGACTCATTAGCCAGGCGTTTCGAGGAACACGCAACATTAGAGCCTCGGTTTACATTCTTACGGCATCGGGCACGTGATTACTTAATACCTCCAGTGTTCCCGGCGCAATATGGAGGGCTGCGGCTAGAACCAAGGCCCGTGTACACCCTGCTCTTTCGACGGATAATTCCAATTCCGCGCCGGACATTGACGAATCATCGATTCGCGCGGGCATCATTAACCAACCAGCTACCTACGTGCGTGCGACGTTGCCAAGCCCAACAGAGTCGGGTTATTGGCCAGCGCCTTGCTCTCTCTCTCTCCTCCCTCCCTCCCTCCCTCTCTCTCTCTCTCTCTCTCTCTCTCTCGTCGTCTTCTCACCCCTTTCGCGCAACCTTTATTTTTTGTTCCGCGTCATCTTTCTTTTCAAGTGGCCCGTGTACCCGAGAAACCGTAAATAATGCGCGCTAATGCGCGCGGATCTCTGCACGCGCCGTACACGCGATCACACGTTACGGAAAACTGTTAAGATCGCGCGTTCATTGAACTCCCGCGGAATCGCGGAAAGTGTCGAGGGCGTCAGTTTCCTAATCGCGATAGCACGATCTCACCATAAATCCTGGAGGACGCGACACGCGACTAGCGCACGCGTGTGCGTGCGCGGACGGATTTGTCGGTCGATCGACCAGGTGAGTCAGCTCTCCTTTTCGATCGCCAAATTCGTAGAGCAAAACTGTAGTTCGAGCTGTGTCGAACGATCATGATGCTATCGTTGGGCGTGAAAGAAACGTTGAATCGCCGGGCCAATCGTAATGGCCCTCCGATCGCTTACTTCGCGATCGCTAAGACCTGCTGTGCTGAATAATTTTGGTCAATTGGAAATGAGTAGCAATCTCAAGTGCCGATCTTTCTTTCGGCTTTTACTTATTCATTTCCGTCTTAAATGGATGTAATCTGCGATATGGTGATTACGATTATTTTTGTCGTAAGCGCGTAAGATCTGTAGTTTAATGATTACAAGACTGCTTATCTTTAAACTTATAAATTAATAATTTCAGTTGACAAGGAAAACATTCTCTTGATTCTAATTTTGGTGAATCGATGTATGAAAATGAGAATTTGCATAAAGATCCGCAGTCTATCGATTACCAGCACACTGAAATCTTGACGCCGCTTTGGCAGAATAGTCGTTTACGAAAACCGAAGGATCTTGTAATTCCAAAGATTTCCATTAAGAAATCACAGTGATTAATACTGAAAAATCCAAGATTTTTAAAGTACTTCGAGTAAGAACGTCTTTACTCGTGTTGTTCATTTATTGCAAGCGACCTGTTTCGATCAACAGCTCTGAAGCGACGCTATATTTTTCAGCGACGGTAGAAGGAATTTCTGACCACGGCTGTAATTTTACAATCTTAGTTGACAAAGAAAGCTTTCCTTTGATTCTAATTTTGGTGAATCGACGTATGGAAATGAGAATTCGCATGAAGATCCGCAGTCTATCGATTACCAACACACTGAAATCTTGACGCCGCTTTGGCGAAATAGTCGTTTACGAAAACCGAAGGATCTTGTAATTCCAAAGATTTCCATTAAGAAATCACAGTGATTAATGCTGAAAAATCCAAGATTTTTAAAGTACTTCGAACAAGAACGTCTTCACTCGTGTTGTTCATTTATTGCAAGCGACCTGTTTCGATCAACAGCTCTGAAGCGACGCTATATTTTTCAGCGACAGTAGATGGAATATCTGACCACGGCTGTAATTTTACAACGGGTTGTACGAACGTTGGTCATGATTTGAATTGCAAAGTCAAGGGCGTTTCGTCGATCGTACGGGCGTCGAAAGAACAGCTACTCTGCGCGCTACTTTTCGCCTCTATCATTTGTCGCGCGTCTGTAGCGATTCGTCAGATCGGTTGCGTAAAAAGGGCACGGCCACGAAACGTCGAGGTGGATGACACTATGAGGAATACAAGAGGAATGTCCCGTGTACACATTGCTGATCGAATGGCACGGAGCGTCACGATTATGAATCGTTTACAGGAGATACGGAGAGACGACGAGAAATGTATCGAGGCCAAATAGTCGCTTTTCGAAATGGAAGATAAACGTGCACGTTCTCGGATGACGCGAAAGGGTTCCACTTGGGTTAAATCCCAATTTAGCGCATTCGACTAAAACTAAAAAAATTTTATTCCAATCTTAAGTCACGACTATAAGTCGCAGAACATTGTATCGTTCAATTAGTCTTATTGGATTTAGCAGCGCTAAATGTGGTCTTAGTATAATCGTGGATTTAGAGTGGATTTAGATTATACTGAACATCTTCCTCCAAGTATTATATTCATAATTTACAATTGTTATTATCAGTATTATTACTATCGTTGTTAATTGTAACAACGTTCTCGTAGGAAGTGCTTGGATAAATTACATTTTTGCAGCGTTTTATAATAAAAACTTCAGAAAATCTAAATCAATTCGATCATCTCCGTTTTATGAGGCAATGCATACCAGTCACTGTTACTGCCTCGTAGGCTTAGTGTTAATATTATTCCTATCATTAACGTCAGCATTGCAATGTCATATCGTGACTGCATCCATTTGAAAATGCAATCATCGTCTGCTGTGTATAAACGTGACAATATTTCCCACGGAACTCTTGTCAACATTGTGACAGTGTTTACTTTTAAGCAACCATGACACCTTGTATGCACGTCTGAGTAGTCTAAATATAGTTTCCAGCCTGAAGTCCGGGACTCTTAACTCTCTAACTTGCGACACAACTCTTGAACCTGCAACTCGCAACATTTCCAAGGCTTCCTTGTTCCATAAAACAAGAAAATCGGAATCCTTCCAAACGCACACTCAATAGGCGTCTAATCTGAACTTTTCAATTTCGGATTCGTTGACTCTAGTTGAAAGTAAAGGCCCGAAATTAATTTTAACGTCTAAGTTTTTTCTATCGGGACGAGAACACAATCTCATTTGAGAAACTTTCGCGTCGTGCTGCGTCAACATAACGATACTGATTAAAGATGATAAAAAAAAACATGCGAGGGTTGGTCTTTCGCGATCGAGGATTTTCTAATGTACTAAAAGCATTTTTCTCTTGAACTTGCGACTCGCAACATTTCCAAGACTTCCTTGTTCCATAAACCAAGAAAATCGGGATTCTTCTAAACGCACGCTCAAGAGGCGTCTAAATCTAAATTTTTCAATTTCGGAGTCGTGGACTCTAGTTGAAAATAAAGGCCCGAAATTAATTTCAACGTCTAAGTTTCTCCTTTCGGGACGAGAACACAATCTCATTTGAGAAACTTTTGCTTTGTGCTGCGTCAACATAACGACACTGATTAAAGATGATAAAAAAAAAACATGCGAGGGTTAGCCTTTCGCGATCGAGGATTTTCTAATGTACTAAAAGCATTTTTCTAGTTGATATAATATCGCGTGTCAAAGAGTGAAATAGTGAAAAAATGGGCGCTTCATCCTGACTGTTCGTTATCTTTTCGTTTATTCAGAAAATCTCAGAAGCGATATACATATACATGAGCACGCGTTACATTTAAACGGGCAAGTTACATTTTTTAGGAAATAAGAAAACGCAACGTTAGGTTTCACAATAAGCATTTCTATACATCAAAGTAATAGCAATCTTACATTTTCTAACATTCTCTATTAACTTCTCCCTTTCAATCCCTTTTAAACAAAGTTCACGTCGTGCACGCGCATAATCGAATCGAACGTTTGCAACTTCTCGAATAAGATATACAATCCCGATGTCATCGCCGTGTCGGCATTCGTCCTGAAAACCCTAGCATCGTCTCCCGCCGCATAGCAACGCACGAGTAGCAAGCCGAAGCTTCTTAAAGTGTCCTATCGGAAACAAGAAGATCGCGAGCTGCTTCCATCTAGTAACAGCTAAGCAAGATAAGTGGCGCCGTAACTTTTTAATCGGTTCAACAAGCTAAGATGATTATTAAGGATCTCGTGTTCGACTGCAAAAAACAGCTCGACCAGCAGCTTTGTGCTAAAGGGAAACCGGTAGAGGATTTACTTGCGACAACGCGATGCGACGCGACGTGACGCGACGCTGAACTTCAGTGAACCACGCAGATCTCGGCATCCGGAAGCGACCGTGCACGGGCGGCGCCGAAGATGCGCGCGAAGTGCTCGGCGCATAGGGTTTCGCGGCGGCTAGCCACGCGTCCGCGTCGCGTCGTCGGCGGAGCTTCGCCACTTCGGATTCGGTCGCATAATAAACTTTATTAATGGCCGACTCGCGTGACAGGGGTTGGCAGAGGGAGCGAAGAAACGCCGTGGCGCATCGCGAGGATAAACGTATAGGAATCGGGTGACGTCAGCCGGCCGGCCGGCCGGCTCGGCTCGGCTTCGCTCGGCTCGACGCGGCAAGGCGAGGCGAGGCGAGGCGGAGGAGTCGTGCGGACGCGTACACGGGCAGCGAGCGAGCGGAGCGTAGCGCGCACGCGAGAAACGGTGAACACGGTCGGGCAGCGCGAAGGCAGCGCGCGATGCCTCGCGAGCATGCCTGCGGAGGAGAAAGGGGACGATCGCCGCGGAGAAGTGAATGAATGTAGCCGGAGCGTGGGCGAGCAGCGATTCTCAATCGACGGCTGCGACGGCCGCGAGTCGATGCCGCCGGCTCGCCGGTGCTGCCCCTCTCTTCGACGGTCGAGCCCGGCGCGGGCACCGTCGGCCGGGTGGTGGGGGACCACCACTGGGGCCAGTCTAGCTCGAGCGGTACCGAGCGCGTCGCCTAGACGACACGGGGCTTGATTCATTCATGAAAAACACGAGACTTTATCCCAATTAACACGAGTCTCCACTCAATTCATGCGGCAGTGGAGATGCCCATTAATTTCCCGCGTTGCGCCTCTCCTCTGGCTCTTTCCTCGATACCGGTGTGTGCTGGAAGAGCACGCTCGAGCACGGTCCAGCTAAGAAACGAGGAAGGGAAAGATAGACGCCGAGAAAGAGGGGTGGAGACGAGAAGCAGAGGAGGAAGAAGAGACCGACGCGCGGAGACGAAGCAGAGGAGGAGGAGGACGAAGAAGAAGGAGGTGGACCTTGTCCGTTGGTTCTCCTTAGCCTTTCTCTTGATCTATGTACCTATCCCTATCCGCGGCAAGCGCCAACTTATATCCAGACACTATAGGCCGTACGTTATATCTCGCAGCCACGGCTCGAATGTTTCAAGCTCCGCGACAAGCTTAGCCTGCCGGGAGATAAGGAGAGGCGCGCACCACGCGGCGGTTCTTTCGCAGGGAGTCCGCTTTTTCTGGCATCACGGACCGTTGATTTTTCTGTTATCTCCGCGATGCCTCTGGCGCGTCCCTCGCTGCCTTTTCTTTTCCTCGTTCCTCGTCCTCCTCTGCTCTCCTCTCGTCGTCTTCTTCCTTCTTCTATTCTTTTTTTTTTCATTTTCTTAATACCGGGAATTGATCCGTGGCGACGGCCTACGCAAAATGTCGCCGCTTCGCGAGCAAACCGGTCCACTTTAGAGCACATAGTAGCACACACCGGCTCCGCTCCGGCAATAGAGAAACCTTAGGGGAGGACGCGGGGGACAGGATAAGGAAAGTCCGCCTTCAAATCCTCTCTGCTCCGCTCCGCTCCGCTCGGCGCGGCGCGGCGCGGCGCGGCTCGGCTCGGCGTGACCGTTCGTCACCGGCGCTGGCAGGGCCGCGAAACCCGCGTATCGTTACCGTTTGTTACCCACGGCCGGCTTTAAAACAACATTTGCCTTTAATTGGACGATGTTATAACGCATCAGTCCAATTAAGAGCTGGACGGGATAAATCGTTTAATCAATGACAGTGATTTACATTCTTCCACGGACCCTCGAGACGTCGGAATAACGGCACGCCTAACCTAGCCTTCCTCTCTGCCCGTATTATCCGGGGCGTGTTATCGCCGAGCCGGGAGTAAATCATCCTCCCGCGGAAAAATCAGCACGCGCGCAGCGGTGCCCGATGCGCGCGACGATCTCCGCGATTGTATTAATTGATCGAGGAAATAACCTGTTTATTTAACCTCCGCGCTGGCGAATTGGCGGACCGTGTTCCCCCTGGAAATTGCGGAAACGTTCCGAACGGGTTAACAAATTCTTCAAATAAGGGTTGGATAACAGAACCTCGGTTATCCGAATTTCGGCGGGGAAACGCGTTCGTATAATAGAACGGTTGCTCTTGGTTACGGTGCTCCGATTTCTGCGATAAATTGTACGCGAATCTATTTATACGCGAAACGTGATTGGGGACAATAAGGAATTCAGGTATAATTCGGGTACCGCTGTATATTTTGCTCGATCTTTATACAATTAAAATAATTGCTTTCCTGGTTTGTCTCTTATCTGGATCCTGTCGACAATATTTTGCTCGTTTGCGCAAACGTGTCGTCGATGAAACTAAAGATAAAAGAAGTATGTACGAGATACTGCTTGCCGAAGCGAACACAATTCTATGAACTTTTACATTGGCGTTGTATTCAGAATTGTTTAATGATCGGCGATGTTTTCGTAGATATCATCGTGGTCTTGCAAGCTTACGTACACGTTTCATTTCGCTGTTGTTTTTCGTTAGTATCGCTTCGAAAGTTGATTACGCGAACGCAGGAAACGATATTTCGAAATGCGTTGAAAAAACGTTCAAAGGAATTTTTTTATTTCAGAGTGTGCTGTAACATTATGCGTAATTAAATCGCATCCCCACGTGCGACTTTACATCCCATTTACAACAGTTAACAAAACATGATGCGCAATCTCCTGGATTACGAAGGAGAAACAAAACGAAATAATATGCATCGTTATAGCTAAAAATGAAATTAGTCTAAAAGAAACATGGAAAATAGGTTATTTAGATTATAAATTTACACCGAGCCACAGAGGGTTGAAAACTATGTTCTCTGCATCAAATGAATCTGAACAGAGAACGTTCGTTATGATTTAGTTTCATTTTAACACGTTGAATGCCACGGGGGCCATCGGTGACCGGCGCGCCCAAATTGATAGAAATATATATACTGTTATATATACTGTTCGAATCGACGATGGTAATAATACAAAATTTTAGATATTGACATTAAAACAAATGTCAATATCTAAAATTTTGAATTATTACCATCGTCAATTCAAACAGTGACTTCTGTCGCAATTAACATGTCAAACATGGTTATACACTGTAACTTATCTATTGCAGATAATATTTCAACGTTATATGTATCACATAAAAGAAAATTCATCGTGGCGCCACGGACAATTTCTGTAAAACCGGCGTGGCATTCAACGTGTTAATAGATTAATGATTAAGGGTTAATTAAAGGGTTAAGAACTACTAAAGTTATTCTTAAGTACCGTGTAATCGTGACATTATTACCGAATACAGTGTAAATCGGGAAAGTTAACGCAATAGTTTGCCTCGACGTGAACCACAATGCGTTAAAGAGGTGTCTAACAAGGAAAGAAAGAACTACGAACGGATGTGTACAACGGAATCGTACGTTTCGCAAATAAACAGCAGAACAGTCGTCCCGTCATACGCAGCGTTATCGAGGAGTTCGCGCGAAGTTTTCAGAGCGAACGATTCCCTTCGCCGCAAAGTTTCTCGGCAACGACAACACCGGGACGAGCAACGCAAATATTTATCGACGGGTAGGAATGCGCTGGGAGCAATTGTCGATCCGAACACGAAAAACTCGCCGGGGAGACGCAGCGTGTACGGCGTGGTACACGAATAATCATTACTCTATAATGTTGACACGATGTGACTTTCAGTTTTCTGCGTGACTCTCGCAGCCGCCGCCGTGAAAGTCTTCCAAGTCATCGAACGGACCTCGAGAAAGCACTTCCACGGCCGGCAACCATCCAGGCGTCTATCAATGTTTATGCAGTCACCGACAATTAACGTAAGTGTAATGTCATAGTTCGCGTCGCAGCCATGAAAAGGAAATTCAACAACGGTTCCGACATCCTCCCGCTTCTAATGTGAAAGTTACGCGGCGCGAAGTAAGACGTCCCGTCCCGGCAGGAATAATGCAATTACTTTCTACGAGATGAAAATCGTCTTTTCGATCTCATATTTTTCACCTAATCCCATCCGTTCCCCGCGAAAGCGGAAACTGTTTTTAGAATGTTAAGCATTAGAAATGTTCACGGACGAAATGAACACGGAATTAACCCAGCGCGGTACACGCACGCGCGCGTCGGAGTCCAGCGAACCCCCGCCATTAGGAAGACTTATCTCCTTTTGCTATTTATTTTATGTTAATTATATCATACGTTTATGGTAAGAAAAACATAAAATACGCATAGATATTCATAGATTATTATTAATAAACGTCACTTTCTACCGGGGTCTTTGATCACCCCATATAGATAAAATGATAATCATGCGTTCGCGAAGGAAAATTGTCTCGTAATTAAGCTAAAAGCCAAAGACAAAATTGTAAAAACGTTAGAAAAGTTTGAGAATATCTTTATGTTATGTACATTTTACTGAAACTATGAAAATATTTTTTCAACGAACAACTTGTAATTTTGATTTCGCGCAAATGTTCGCAGTCTACTTATAATAATTTTGAAAACTTTCGAAATGGATCGCTCACAATTCTGCTCGAGCACGAACATGTTCGTCCTTGATGAAACAAGACACGACTCATCGGCTCGAACGTGGAATCGGAACATTTTCTAACTAATTGTAAGGACCGTTCGCAAATCAGCGCTAATTGCTCGACAGATATGAGCCGTTTATTTTGAAAGTGGCATAAATCACTTTGTTTTCAAGTCGATATATTTAAGGGTTTGCGTTTTAACACGTTTAAAAATATGGATGCTAACTTTCGAGAAGATTTACTTGTATTTGTTATCTCAGGATACTGATATTTTTCTCAGTATAAATAATTTCGTATGAACATTAAAAAATCACCACTTTTCATTACGGTAAAGTGACTTATGCCACTTTCAAAATAACCGGCTCATATAACAGAACCAATCCCGAATTGATTTCTCGCGTCGCAATGACGATACGTCGGTGCGTCAAGGGTGCGAAAGGGACCGCACAATTCTTCGATATTACAATATCGGACAAGCCAATTTCACTTGTTGCTCGAACGAAAGGTAAAAATCGAGACGGCGAATGCTATAACAGAGGTTAAATGTCGAAGTACAGCAAATCGGGATCGGCCGATCCCTTCATTGGCAGTTACGGCCACGCAGGATCGTGATCATAAACCGAAAATGGCGAGGACTGTAGCCGCAAGGCGGTAATGGTACGGTAATGGTACGACTCGGAAAGGTCTATACGATACAGGTGGTCGAAGGAAACGCCTAATGGACCGCGAAGTCGAGCACCAGTTACGTGTTTGTTCAACTACATATCCGGCGCGGCGTGTTTTCGTCGGCGATGCCAAGAAGATGAAAGGTAGGGACATTATTATAGCGGACGGAACGAGCGTGCACGTCGATACCGACGCTTTCCGTTCGGATTAATCATCGACGTAGCCACGGAGTCGCTAATGCGACTGGTTATACAAACCGTGCGTGGAACGATGATTATTGCTCGCCGATCTCACGGCCTCGGGATTTTTCATCGAAGACAGAGAGAGAGAGAGAGAGAGAGAGAGAGAGAGAGAGCTTGGCGAACTGCCCGATAAAACCCATTCCGCACCTAGAAATTTGAATATCATTTTTCTTACTTTCCTGTCGCGCCGCCGTCGTGTCCTTGCCGACGCCGATTTCTATGTAAATCCCAATTGCCGCTGGTTATTCTATAAAGTGCGGGTTGCGGAAAATTCGACGCCGCGCTCCGGTAACTTGCGATCGCGTGTTGCCGGAACATCAATTTGTACGGGGCATCTTACGCGAGACGCGCGTTTAAGTGGCGGATAAGCGCTAGTTTTACCGGTTGATATCTTATCGGTGACGATGATGAGATTCCTGCTCGTTCCGAAGAAGGAAGCGTAACGTATCGATTGTCGGATATTGTCAACGAGAATTGATCACGAACGATTTATAGAGCGGTGTTGTATCTGTTATCTAAATGCTTTTCAATTTCCGGCGTCCCATGTGAAAAACGATTTAATGCACGAATCGATAGAGATGATATCTAGCGCTGTAACTAACACTAAATAATTGTTCTATTACGCGAACGATCGAACGTTGCTCTGCTTAGCCTGAATCATCGAGGTTCACGTGTACATCAATCTTATTTAAATTAATATGGAAAGTCGCGAAATACAAAGATTTATTAAATGAACTTGTTTTTACGACAGTCTACTATAAATTAACCAACTATAAAGTCTACTATAATATTTATAACAGTCTGCTATAAATACCTAATTGATATATTTGGTGCATACATCGATTGTTTGGCATGCATTCCTTGAAAATTGACCAGAAGGAAAATTGTACAGTAAAATCTCGATTATCCGGTCCTTCAATATCAGATTCTATGATCTAAATACTTTTTATTTGTAATCAATTCTGGCACCATGAATAACTCTTCTATTAAACGTATTTGGTTTTAACAATATTTATGGCAGTCTATTATTGGATTGGCAACTAAGTAATTGCCGATTTGGTCAATGAAATAAAAAACTCTTTTTTACTTGGAATGAAGTTTAATCTGTAATGTATTTTCCATTTTGTTCGATGACCTTTTGCCATCTCCCTGACAACTTGAAAATTCCACGCTCGTAGAAAATCTGATCCTTTTCGGCCAAAAACTGAGTTAAGTGAGATTTTACAGCGTCATCATCGTTCAAAGTTTTATCACGAAGGGAGTTGTCCAGGGATCGAAATAAGTGGTAATCCGATGGCGCGAGATCAGGGCTATATGGTGGGTGTAACATCGATTCCCAACCAATATCCATCAATTTTTGCCGAGTGGACAAAGACATAATAATAATAATAATATTAATATAATATTATTGATATTAATATAATAATAAGTTTAATATAATATTATTAATATTAATAATAATAAATTTAATATTATAATATTATTATTAAATATTATTAATTATAATATAATTTTCCTTGACCGCTACATTAAATTTGTCCGGTTGCTAACATTCACGGATAATAAAAAATAACATAATAATAATAATAATAATAATTTTATAATATAACATTTACGGATATCATAAAAATGGGAGTGAGAGACATCTATAACTGAAATCGGCAATTACTTAGTTGCCAACACAATAGTTTCAAGAAATTGATATGTTCGGTAGCTACAATAATCGTTTAACGTGCATTTCGTGAGAATCGACCACAAACAATCTGTACGTGAATTTTCGAAAAGAAAACGACGTATCACGAAATATAGACGCGCATTAAATCTATTCGAAGATCGAGTTTACGTAAACAGATGTAACGAATCGCATGAGAAGCAACAAGCTGTAAAATTACGACAATACAATTGAATAAATTGAGTCACTTTGGTAGTTTCTCTCCGATCCTACAAGCTTGCAGTTTGTGCCAAGGGGATTGTCAACCTGTAGCTCGACATTCGGCGTTTACGGTTTACTAAACCGGGATTATTTTTTACGCCGGAGAGATCAACCGTGTGAACTGTCGGCGCTTTTTGTCCCGGCAATCAACAATATCGATCGGTCGCGCCGCGGGAAATTCCACGAGCGTTCTCGCGCTCGTTATTTCGTCCGATTCCATGAAATATGAAAGTTTCGGTGTCGTTTCTTTCGCGAGCCGGCGCGTCGATGTTAATTTATGTGCCGGCGCGTGTTTTCCGCTGAAAAGCAAAACCGGTTTACGCGCGTACCGATTTCAAGCGGCGCGGGGCTCGCGCTTATGTAAGCCGCGCGCCGCCTGCATTTTCCGTCCGACGAATTTGCATAAACATCCCGAGGTTTTAGGCGCGCACGGAATTATCCTTTTGTCCGCGCACTCTTTCTTTACCTTGCACAATGCCACCGTTACGCAACCGTTCCCGCCAAGCCGGACAAGAACGTCCGCGAAAGAGAGACACTTCCTACCGCGAAACGTCCAGCACGTCGAAGAGGGCCGAATTCTTGCGACAGTTTATTGTCACGTGTGTTCACCATGTTCGCGTTTGATTTGCATGCGAATGCTGTCCGCTGGAGCGAGTTTGTCCTTCGTCGCCAATTGCCAATAAGCGGCATTCGCGCGAGTCGTGACATAACCATGCGATTGCATCAACCGAACAACGCGACGCAGCTAATGCACAGGTGCACGAAGAAAATATTCGGTGTGCCTCGGTTAAAAAGATGAAGAACATCCGCCAACATCCTGGTACTTACTGTCGCGTGCTTAATTTATGCGGCGAAATGATGTGCGGATAGGCTGGGAGAGTGTAAACAATCGTAAATTAAAGTACCCTCGCTGGTCTTTCAAGGCGAGTTAACGAGTTAACAAATTTGTCGCGGGGCTAGTTCCATGTTCGAAATAAAAGACAGCTTCGCGTTTTAAAGGCGGACAATTATCTTTCGGATAATTTGCTCTTTGAAATTCGCGATCTCATAACGGACAGTGGATTTTCGTGCGAAGTAAAAAATTGATTGCATCGATGGCGAGAGACAACAGCTACGTGGGCATTTAACTTATTTTTTAATCATTTTACACGATTGGAAGGTATCTTTCATTTCTTGAAATGTTTTCACCGTCTTGCGCTCGATCTGCTCGCGTTCGTCATAAGTGCGTAAAATCTAGTTGTAAAACTTATCGGAAGTACAGGATTATAAAAAAGAAGAACAACATTTCAATCTTTTTATCCAGCCACAATAATTCCACATGTATTTACGTTTATAAATAATATTTCGCCGTAAATATCGATACGCGGTAAACTCTCCTTCAGCTTGTAAACAAAAATGAACAATTTGTTCAGTGGAGAGATACGATCATTCCGAGTCACGAGGCTCGTTTTTATAATCGCCGGTTGCCAACGATCATAACAAAACGAGACGCGAGGCTCGAATAATCGTACTCCCTCTTCTCAAATTGACCGTTTTTGTTAACAAGCCGAGGGACAATTGGAGAGAACTTACTATATCGCTATTCTTAGACGGAGCAACCGTCACTCCCCGATTTACTCGACGGTAATAAAACGCTGAACATGATTTCTGTAAAACGCGAACCTAACCTTCCGGCAGACTAGACGGCTTTTCCGGTGTGTAAATTACTGGAAAACGCCGCGAGTTGTTGCCGCGCAGGCAAATTGCTTAATAAACCGCGGAATATGTAAGTTGCATTAAGTCGGGCAGTTTGCGCGTCCATTTAACGACACCGTTCACGAAATCGTCGTCCTCATCTGGTTAATTCGCTTCATAAATTTCTGCCCCGCCGTCATGTGGTAAGTGTCCGTGATATTTGCGGCCGCGCATACCGCTCGCCAAGAGAACACCATAATGGAATGCCCATTAGTTCTGGATAAGTGGGTTAATTGTGCATGGGTTTCGAGGCGCAGGCCGGCGTTAGCGTTGCCGGCGATGCGTAAAAATCGCTTTACGCCTCTTGGCTACCGAAAGGGAAAGGTGTCGTGCGTACAGGAATTGCCCAACGTGCATTCTATGAGCTCGTATCGGGACGGGATTAGGTGTTATCGCAAGAGCACCTAATTAACAACCTGCCCGGCGCTCTCGCGAGCCGAGATCCACGGGCCCCGCGCCATCTTTGACGAAGGTATCGATAACGGGCGACAAGTCCTCCACGTTCGGCCGCAACACTTCTTTCTCATCCTTTTAACCACGATATATCATAATCCCAATGATTACGACATTCCCAGCGCATGCTTCGAAATGTTATGACACACGCCGATCACGACGCTTCGAGAAGCGTTGCTCTACGCTTTGACGCCAATCGCGCTTCTAATTAAAATTGATCGTGCAAAAAGGACGAGTCGATCGAAATTATCATCCATCTCGCGTTGCTTCGTTTTACCTCGCGCTATTTTCAGATGGGTTTTAAGTCGGAGCAAAAATATTGTTATTTATTATTATTATTATTATTATTATTATTGTTACTTGTCTCGTTAACCCATTCAATTTTATTAGAAGTTTTCTCGTCGTAGAAATGAAATTGAAATATCATTCATTTTTAATATATATATATATTGCATTATTAAATATATAATATAATATAATATATAATTAATATATATTTAAATAAATAAATATATATTATAATATTATCATATTGTTATATATAATATTATAATAAAAATATAATAATATAATATTATAATATTATTATATCATTCATTTTTAATATTGCATTATTAAATATATATATTATTAATTATATAAATAAATAAATATATATTATTATTAATAATTGCAAACAAAAATGGACAATTTGGGAAGAGGAGATACGATTATTCGAGCCTTGCATCTCGTTTTTATTGACGATCGGCGACTATAAAAATGAGCCACAAGGCTCGAATAATCGTATCTCCCCAAATTATCCATTTTCGTTTACAAGCTGAAGGAAAATTAAGGAAAATTTACTGTGTGCAGGATTTCTTCTAGTTCAGCGATTTCCATATAGCGCAAAAGTCATGAAAATACGCGCTCCGGTTATGCGGCTAAATAGTAAACTAAAAATCGATAGAATTTGAGTTTTTTCAAGCTGGTCCGATCGCGCCTACAATTACGATAGCGTGGAACTTCATTAAAAGTTTCGCTTCACTGCACGTCGGCGATGTTTCCGCGTAATCTGTCGAAGTCTCCGAAGTCCAGCGACGATAGCAAGAGTTCTTCGCGAAGACACGTCGATTTCCATGTTTAATGAGACCGTTCGAAGATAATTCTTCGAAAAATCAATTACTTGTAACGCTATACTGTTTGTAACGTGAAGCTAACAAAGGTTGGTGACGAATTTAACAACTTGCCTGTACGCGGAAACTTCGGATAAGATTGTCCAAGATAAGGCGGGACAAAATTTACACATGGTTTTATGCATCCTCACCACTCGGCTGAAATCCGAGGATCATTGTAAACTAAAGAATTTCCACGTCGAAATGATTTCCGGCTGAAAATACTACGCTTCGTTACCACTTTCTTAATGGACGTTTGCCGCGGCACAATGTTGATGTTTGCCATGATCGTGCACACATTCGATACAACATTCGCTTTTCCTTACGTATCTATTAAACGAAATACTTATTTTCACCACTTTCATATAGAATGTATAATACGAATGTATGAAACCCGATCTCTTATATAAGTAAATAATTATGATCCTTGTTAATCGATTCAATGACTTAATTTATTTATACCATTTGCATGCTTGCGCGTATAAATGAAATGTCAAAACGTGTTACCAGCGAACAATTTAAAAATCACGGAGACCAAAACAGACGCTCACGATCCTGTCAAATACCATTAAGAAGTAAGTGGGCAGAACGCGAAGGAAGTTTACAGTTAAGCCTTTCGGCAATTTCAAGAAGAACCCACGCGTGAATGAAAATGGTTGACACGTCTTAATATCGTCGAATAGATCTACTTAGATCGTATCTGCTTTACGAACGCTGTTAATTTCAAATCTCTGAACAGATTAAACCTATAATCCCAATAAATGGACACGGCCTGGTAATAAATTTAAGAATTACCGTTTCGCATCGAGCGCTTAGGATATTGGTTAATATGTCGTTTCTCGGATAGATTGCTGCAGTCTATGCCAAAAGTTCAATTCCGCAGCAGCTCGATCGATCGAATTAAATTTTCGTACAAATAATTTAAATGCCACGTTCGGGTCAATTTTATGATGTAAAATGAATCGAAGTTTCATCGTGACAAAAATTACCGTTCGATTTCCTTATTTTATTATACACGGAAGAAGGTGTAATTTCTGAAATGAATATCTTTAAATGTTCTAGATATATTTAGATAAATATATATATAGATAATCTTATTTTTTTATAAATAAGAAAAAAATAATCTTATTAATATATCTAGATCTAGATATATTTAGATAAATGCCGAAAATCTGCGAAATCGAATGCGTACTTTATTAAAGAATGCTGTAAAATTACATAGAATTCTTTCATCATCCGCACAAAACAGTCTCGATCGAATACAGTAATTAATTACTATGGCGATACATTTAAATTATCGACTATTCTCGATTTACAGTACCGATCGAAGCTATTTAGCTTCCATTTAATACAGCATAATTTCCATTGCGCGTAAGAACCCGCGGTGCGCGCGCATTGTAAAGTCGTCCAGCGAACAGTACGCTAAACACTTTCCCGATTACGAAACTACAGTTAAGGGAGCACGCTTCCAAGTGGCTGAAAGCGATCGGTAACGGCTAGAATGCGGACAACGAAATCGAGAATAGGTTTTAACGAACATGAAACTTTTCCAGGCGATCGGGCAAGGACGCGTTTCCCGTTCGAGCGACCGCATCAGCGGCGCGGCGGCTGAAAACGAGGTCCCCGAAAGACAGGTAACGACGTAATAAAATTGTAAATCATTGGAATAAAACACAGCACGCGAGGCACCGGGGAAAGATTCGATGCGATGTCACTCGCGGAGCCTTGCTCTCTCAAGGCGATGTTACGCTATCGTCCATTATCCATTGTTGCTTATGCGCATACTTGAACCGAAACCGAGAAAAAAAGACGCGGCGCCGCGGTCGGATCTTTCGGAGCACGCGAGGCCGCAGAAAACGGGCGAAAGAAAGGATCGAACGAAACGCAGAGAGAGAGAGAGAGAGAGAGAGAGAGAGAGAGAGAGAGCGGGAGAGAGCGGGAGAGAGCGAGAGAGAACGAGAGAGAGCGAGAGAGGGAGCGGGAGAGAGAAAGCGAGAGAGCGAGAGAGAGCGAGAGAGCAAGAGAGAGGGAGCGAGAGAGAGGGAGCGAGAGAGAGCGAGAGAGCAAGATAGAGAGAGAGAGAGAGAGCGAGAGAGCAAGAGAGAGGGAGCGAGAGAGAGCGAGAGGGCAAAAGAGAGAGCGAGAGAGAGAGCGAGAGAGAGCGAGAGAGAGCGAGAGAGAGCGAGAGGGAGAGAGCGAGAGAGAGCGAGAGAGAGCGAAAGAGAGCGCGAGAGAGAGCGAGAGAGCTAGAGAGAGCGGAAGAGAGAGAGAGCGAGAGAGCGAAAGAGAGCGAGAGACGAGGAAAGAAAAAGGAGAACGGTTCAGAGAGACCGTAACGCACAATCAATATTCATAAAGGTGTACTCGCAAACAAGGGGATCGAGGCGGATGAGAGTCCAATTAAGGCACCAGGAAGAGGGAGATTTCTCGGAGAGTTAGCGCGATGGTAGCATACGTGTGTAAACGCCGTCTTCTACGTATGTATTTAGATCGTGCCGAGCCTAACCTAGGCCCCCAGTCCAGATTTATTATCCCGCGGGACGTAGGCAGATCGCCCACCACTACCACCAGACCGGCTTCCCACGCATCCCTCATTCGCCGATACCTACTTAGAGCCATCGGTCGGTTGCTTTAGGTTGGGCTAGCTCGCCACGAGATCGGCCCGTCGCCGCATTAAAACACCGTCACGATTTCGCGTCCGTGTAGCTAGGCATCTGGCCGGGCGGGCATGCCGGTGTGCACGCTCCCGCGCATACCTCACCTCGGGAAAACTCTCGGGAATTAAGTAATCGGCAGCCCCGAGCACAAGGTGTGATCGAAATGACGCCGGACTCGACCGGTTCCTCCGTGTCGATGTCGGACACGATTTAACGCGATCGCGACCACGCTCGAATTCGATGTACCTCTCGCTGTACGTTTCATCGAAATATGTTGCTTAACCTGTTAACTCTTTGGAGCACGGTGGGATTAAAAATGTCCCAACCTTTTTATGCACGGTAATGCATGGTGGGACATTTTTAGAGATATTGCAATATTGCAATAACTGCGTGCGCATTCGTGAACCCGTGTGGCACGATGCGACTATTCGAACCCAACTCTATAACAATAAATTGAATTGAATTATTATTATTGTTTTATGTTTTAATATTACGCGATTCCCTCGTTAATAGAAATATACCGATTCCGTTTAATTTAAAACGCGATCAAATTTCTGTGCAACATGGGTCCACTTTATTTTCTGAAATCCTGTGCCCCAAAGAGTTAACCCCTTGCACCGTAACAACGAGTCAGGCTATCCGTTTTTTTTCTAAATGGATACAAAAATCTTGTTCTTCTGGTATGAAAGACTAGGGAATGACAGTAATTGAAAACGTACAAGAAACAAAAATAGTCCCACTTTATCAGAGAAGTTTTGAAAATTGAAGAAGTGTGTGCTAATCAACGAAATTGTAAAATTAACTCTTTGCAGGCGACTCTGAGGTACCGCTAAAATTGTTACACCACGTTCCAAGATCATTTTTATACTATCAACATCTGACTGTTGTATGAGTCACAAAACTCGATTTTATGTGCATGAAATGCACTTTGTAATATAAAATGGAAATACTACGAGTCAGAAAAGTTGATTGAAATTTACAGTTAAAATGGCTTCGAGTGCAAAGGGTTAATTGTAGTGGGAGAGGTTTTAACCCGATGCAACGAAATATTTTGTCATGCCAGAAAGACGTCTCCGAAAGACACGACATTTCTCCTTGTGGAAATCTTTGAAAGTGATATGTGGGGTACGCATTAAAATCTAGCCTGATTATATGGCAACACTTTGAATTTACACAATTTAGTTCCAAACACCGCCGTAACGTTTTATATATATATTATAATATAATATAATATATATAATATTAATATAATAATAATAATAATAATATACATATATATATTAAAAATATATTAATAATATATTAATATATATATGTATATTATTATTATTATTA
This sequence comes from Megalopta genalis, assembly GCF_051020955.1. NCBI lineage: Eukaryota > Metazoa > Arthropoda > Insecta > Hymenoptera > Halictidae > Megalopta > Megalopta genalis. Next base: position 31,775,104 of record NC_135016.1, read on the forward strand.
TTATATTAATATTATATATATTATATTATATTATATTATATATATATATATATATATATATATATATATATATATATATATATATATAGTATAGTAAGTGTGTCAGGATATGCTAAAGAAACCTGTGTACGTAACAACCTAGGTTGCCAGGTTTGGATGCGGATTTCAGATTGGTAGAGTGGGGGGCAGGGTAGTGTGGCGGGGCGAACCTCGCTGCCTTGCCTCGTGCGACTGAATCGGAGACACTCGGAGTCACTTGGCCAGCTAAAGGGTGTCCCTGTTGTGCTTCGGTTCGATGACGTGTTCGCATCGCGTCGCGTCGCGCGGCTACGAACCGTAGCTAAGAAACGCGATACGATAGGGACATCCTTTAGGCTCTCCGAGTGTCTCCAATTGCGCCGCACGAGGCAAAGTAGCAAGGGTCGCTCCGCCATACTAGCCCCCACTCTACTAATCTCGAATCTCGCACCCAAACCTGGCAACCGGGGTAACAACAAAATATACATGGCGTTCAAAAAAAAGATTCAATATTCATACGATACGAAGGACATACTGCGCTGACCGAAAAGGCTTTACTAAACATAGCTCGAAAGGTCGATCATTTCTGAGATATAGTAATGTCTATTTACTGGCATCATTATTGGCATGACAAATGACCTAGGAGAATTACGTAACCGAATCCAAGATGCTTGTCAAAATAATTCGTCGGAGACGTGGAATTTTCGAGAGAGTCGCAATTTTCTGTAAGAAGATGTCAAGCGTGCCAGTAATGTATCTCTAACTGACGCCCAGATTGACCATAAAAATAGACAATTTTGGAAGAGGAGATACGATTATTCGAGCCTTGCGATTTATTTTTATAGTTATAAATTGTCCGCAATTATAAAAATGAGCCGCAAGGCTCGAACAATCGTATCTCCTCTTCCCAAATTATCCATTTTAGTGGACAATCTGGGCGTCAATATTAGTGGACAATCTGAGCGTCAGTAAGGGAGACATTACTGTATACAGAAATTGAAGGAGGACGCGTGGAAAATCTTCTGTAGATATCGAAAAGTCGGTAGACGATGCTGACAAACAGAGATGTTTGAACGTACGTGTTTTTAACGTAACCTAAATGTTTTCATAAACTCTTTTCATTTCGGAGTGAACCGAATCGACCACCGTGTTAGTATCAGCCTGTACAGCAAAATGACCGATCGAAAAGCGAGCGGCGCTAACTCAGCAGGTTAACCCACACGATCGGCCGATCGCGTCATCTTCTTGTAGCTCCGATGACGTCACACGACAGGTTAAAGACCTCGAAATCGGGGCCCGAAAGCCCCTATATCTGGATATAGCGATCAAATTAGGCGATCACGCCGCGGCCCCGCTTTCCTCTAAAACGGAACTTGAAGGTCCGCCTACTTTCGGTGGATCGTGAAACCTGTCGCAGAACGTTCGTCGGCCGATTTCTACCGAAAAATAACTTTCAAATTCACGGAATGACTACTTAAGATAAAGAAATAGTATATTTACACCGTTCGTTATAAAGTATGTTGCCCTCGAAATGAAACAGAATTTAATTGGATATGGCGAGACTCTTGTGTTAAATATTCATGGGAATTAAAAAAAAAATTAAGAAACGGTTCGGCAATTAAGAAATGATCGGCTGTTTTATCGCCGAATCGATTCGTCGATTTTTTGAGAATATCGTCGCAAGAATTATGGCAGAGACATCCTTCGATTAAGATCGCCGTGTCGAAAATATCTTTCGATATTCTTCGTCCGCGCGCTTGCAGTGTCGCAAGCCGATGACAATGTTTCGCAACATGTTCGTCGATCGGTATGTTCCGTCATCAGAGATCGTTATGATTGCACATCGAACTAATTTTCTGGCGCCGATGAACCGAATCGCCGATCCTCTCGGCGGCAACACGATCGCCGCGCGAACAATGCGGGTAGCGCGAAAATAATCTGAGACAAAACATCAGGCTGAAAAAAGAGTACACGGAGAACGCCGCCATTACGTGTAATCACGCCTGCTCACTGGAATAATGACACGTAATGCGACGATTAACTGTCATTCCGGTCGATAAATTTTACAATTTTTCTACACGAAGGTTGGGACCAATTATGACATGGAATGAACATTTTCCATGGTAATTGGGCAAGAATATACATATTAAGCGTTCGAGAATATCGTTTCTCGAGAATACTTATCAGCGGACTGTCTACAAGTTCGTGCAGACCACGTTTACGATGTGTATAACCGCGCATAAGTTTTTAGTGCGGTTTAATTCGTTCGGATTTCAATCCTTCAAAGAAAATCTAAGAAATTCGTGGAAACAAGACCTAATTTTTTCAGACCGGTGGACCGGTTTCTTTCCAATAGACTCGTGTTACTTAATTATAAAGTATCTTATTACTTGCACACTCGCTTTTACAGTTTCACAAAAACTGGAAAAAAATATTGTTCCACTGTAGCGTTGTATGCAACATTAGAAGTTTCCGAAGTGTAAGAGTTAAAAATAGAAACTACAGCGAATGCGGAAAAGATTCTGTTCCAACAAGGTGCCCCATAATTATGTTATCAATGGGAATGGAGTGATTCCTGAGATAATTCGAAGTAACTTTTTCCTTAGCGAAAATGCAATCCGCGTGTTCGTTTACGAGTTATTAAGGAAAAACAGTGACCAATGAGAGGCGTGCTCGGCTGGCACGGCCGAGCCAATGAGCGGAACTGGGCTTCGTGGGTTCGCTGGCTGGGCCGCCTCATGCCATCAAGCTCAGCCATTGGTCGGTGTTAAATCAGGTTAAACAGATATAAAAGTAACTTCTCTTTGTACTAAAGTTTTTATGTTTGTATAAATACAGGATGTCCCATAATTATGTGAACAATTGGAAAAGGGTGATTCCTGAGGTCGTTTGAAGTAACTTTTTCCTTGGCGAAAATGCCATCCGCGGCTTTGTTTACGAGTTATTGTTACGAGTATACTTCAACTTTACACGATTTCTATTACAATGTACGCTTGAATAAAGAAGTTCATCTAAAAATTTCGAACGTTTTCGTAATATCAGAAATGGTGAAAGAAAAATTAGGAATCAGTCATTTTAACTGGGTTGTTAGTTCAAGTGATAAGCACTATTAGGACCAGGCGCACCTGTTAAATCAGGTTAAACGGATATAAAAGTAACTTCTCTTTGCACTAAAGTTTTTATGTTTGTATAAATACAGGATGTCCCATAATTATGTGAACAATTGAAAAAGAGTGATTCCTGAGATCGTCTGAAGTAATTTGTTTCTTGGCGAAAATGCTATCCGCGGCTTTGTTTACGAGTTATCAACGAGAAACGCTGTCCAATGAGAGACGAGCTCGGCTGCCGCGAGGCGGTCGAGGCGGTCGAGTCGCCGAGCGGTCGAGTCATTGGCTCGGCCATCTCCAAAGTAATTCCGTTTCAAGCTCACGTTTCCCTAAAAAAATTCATAAAATCCGCAGCGAATCACTATTTTCCTAGGCTTCGAGAAGAACCATTCCCTTTTCGTTTCGATTGCTCGAAATTCGGCGGACGTGCGCAGGCTTCTGCGAGCGACTGTACACCAGCGGAATCCGATGAAACTGGAAGATACCAGCCGACTGGGAACATCGTCGCGGCCTTTAAAAATCGATTGGTACAGCAAGATCGACAAGGTTTCACACGCGACAACCTAATGCTTCATCCTAGCGCGTGGCCGCCAGACCGCGACAGGAGCGTTACGCAACGATATCGGCGTTTCCCGACGCGATCGCGTCAACAGGTACCGGTGCGGCTTGTTCCGGCAGCAATTAAATCGTCCCGGATTTAATGTATTCGTCGAAAAATGGTCGGGGGTAGGCGCGGTCCCGGGGCGACGCCGCTCTCCCCACGGTTACGGTCCGCTCCGCTCGCGGTTATCGGGGAGAAATCGTAGCGGCGGGTTTCTCTAGCGCTCGGGGGATATAAATGCTACGTTACAAGCAGAAGGGACGCGTTAAAAATCCGTTACAAGCGCAAAGAGCTCGGCCGCGAGCAGGCGATTTACGCCTACGGGCGACTCGGGGGCTGTACCCGACGCGACGCGCCGCGACGGCCGTCCTCGCTGGCAATAATTAGCGCGTGTGACGGAACGATCCGTCATCATTGATAATTATGACGATTATGCGCGGTCGGTGGATCGCGTGCGTTAATGCGACCTGCCCCGTCGACCGGCCACCGCTCTTGTCTGATTGGTGCGCACGTCCGACTTAATTGCGCTAAGCTACGAAATGTCGATTAACGATCGCAATAACCAGGCGCCGGGACAACCGTCTTAAATCAACCGCGCCGACACGACGCGACGCGCGAACCCGATGATGACGCGCCATGGGCCAGGAAACACCTAAAAGCGATAAAGTATATTTTCTGATCGTAATGGTACATTTATGTCCAATTTTTTCTTTTGTTTTTTATAATGCGGTCAATTACGCGATAATAGTCCGAAGTATCCGTACACCTTTTAAATCGCAACAACTTTTTTAAAACTGGACTGTGCGAATTGAATTTCTTTTTTAATGTTAGAGCGACTAGTTTACCGTACAATGACTGAAATATTTCTTTTAAATTTTGCTATTATCTGGAATCACAAAATAAAAGAAATAAAAGACTCCCGTTTGTCAACTTTTTTATCTGAAACTACGATGAACATTTGAAAGATACGTTTTACGGAGCTCCGTAACTTATATGCATGCGGATAATTTCATCGAATTGTCATAATAATAATTTCATTGTCATTTCCCATGGCCAGTATTTATTGTCAATATTAATTCTTATTCGTTCTCGTCAATATTCATTGCCCGTAGTTATTGTCGATGTTCATTGCCAATATTTATCGTCAATATTTATTACCATATTTATCGTCAATATTTATCGTCGATATTCATAATCGATGTTTATCATCGATATTTATCGTCAATACTTATTTCCAATATTCATTGCCAACATATAATGTCAATATTTATCGCCAGCGTTCGTTGCCAATATTTATCGTCGCTATTTATTGTCACTGTTAAATTCTCAATAGTTATTGTCAATATTCATCGGCAATATTTATTATCAGCACGATCGATATTCTCAGTTTTAATCTATTCCTATTAATATCCGATAGCAAACCGCGATATGACGTGGAAAACATCGAAATTATCGAACGTCCGAGAGCAGCCAGACAATTCCATAAACAAACAAGAAAATTTTATTTCCCCTTCTAATAAATAATGAATGGCCATGATATATATATGTATTCATGGCCATTCATTATTTATTAGAAGAGGAAACAAAATTTTCGTGTTTGTTTATATATATATATATATATATATATATATATATATATATATATTATATATATTATATATAAATATATAAATATATAATATATTAAATTATATTATATATATATATATATATTAAATTATTATATTATATTATATTATATATTGTTATATATATAATATATATAATATAATAATATAATATAAATATAATATAATATAATATAATATAATATATATTATAATATATATTATATATATATATAATATATATTATAAATATATATATAGTTCGGTTAGTGGCCATCACTCGAAACCTTATCCAAGTTCCTTTATCTAGGTTCGGTCTCGCTTCTTCCGCAGCGTCCTTTAAGAGAATCGGACCGAACTAGATTATTTACCGTGGCTCCGATTTGATATACAAGTAATAAAGATTTAATAGCGTGCTATTTATATAGTTTATTATTCGACGAATGTATGCGGGACGATGGGGATTCCGTTGGTTCATTTATTCGTGCGGGTTTTATGTTGTTACGCGGGTTTCTACGGCGCGCCCTTTATCACGCGTGACTATGTTCTATCCACCGGCCGGACGACGACCGGGGCGTTTCCGTCGTGCCGCAGTTATGGCTTATCGTTCGGTAATAATTGCTCGGCGACTCGGCCAGGATAACTTATTATATCCGCGGTGCATATTCAATACAAGGCTGCCGTTAATGTTTTCGTCCGCTGTGTGTAAACAGAGTTCGGCATATTTATGCAAATAACCAAATAGCAGGTAACGAATAACGCGTTATTTACTATCGGCGGATAGAATCGGCGATAGGATTATATTCGCCGATGCATTTCGTTTCGATTCGAACGTTAATTTCGTGTCGTCGATGAACATTGTTTTCGTCGGATGAATTTTAAAATGTTATTCAGCGAATTACAGTAATATCTCCCTAATCGACGTTCCCCGATTGTGCACAAAAATGGACGATTTGGGAAGAGGACATACGATTATTCGAGCCTTGCAGCTCGTTTTTATAGTTGTTGACAATCGATAACCATAAAAAACGAAACACACAAGGTTCGAACAATCGTATCTTCCCTTTCAAAATTGTCCATTTTTGTGGACAATCTGAGCGGCGATTGGAGAGACATTACCGTAACTGGTACAAATAAATCTTATCGACAACGAACCAATGTGGTTTTTCTTGTAAGAATGCACCAACGAACGAACTATTGGGCTGAATTCGTACAGTCATTAATTACGGATTCTATATCGTTACGAATTATTAAATGAATGAATAAATAAACGAATGAAATGACCAAATAAATAAATATTATTAAATGAATTTAAGAATGTCAATATATATATATATATCGGTTACAGTTTCTTAAAAGGAAGAATAAATGTTTTATTCGACTTTTACCAGTTGCAATCGTTGCAAAACAATTTCTAAATTAAATCCGACTCCTCCGTTATCCTGCCCTTTTAAGTCTAGATAAAATTCTGTTCACTAGTTATCAATATTTGAGCATTCGAGTAAACGTTGGCACACGATAAACATAAATTTTCTTTATCTTCGAAGAAATTATTATCGAACTACGGATTATATGCGTTAATGATAAAAGTGACTAGGTACGATTTAAAACGGTGAAAGAGTTGAAATAACCGAACAATATCGATTAGTCAGAATCACGAAAGAAAGAATGAAATGTTTATCCGAGTCCTATCTTTTGCGATCGGTGCAAAAGAGCTTTTATTTTGCAGAACGAAGCCGAGTCTAATTATCAGAGTCGAAGAAGTTCTAATCATTGTAACTGTGAGAATGATAATGCCACCGGAACGGCGATCGGATTAACCGCGAGTGAAACGGATCGATCGAATCTGCCTGCGCGCGATCAAGTTCATAAAGACGAGCATAAAAGTTGCAATCGATACCGCGAATTCCGCGGGCATCCGAACCGAGATGCAACGAGAGGATTAAACGCGGCGCGCGTTGAAAGCTCGCGACAATTTACGCCTTCGAATCCGGCGATACTAATTTATAACCGTGAACTGTTACGAATAAAGAGCCGCCGGGAGAAGATGGTTAGCACTTTCACCAGCCTGCTGGACGTTCCAGGGCAAATTGAAATCGCAGCGAACTGGCAGAGTACGCGAAATAACCGAATGCATACAGTCGGCGAGCATCGCCTTCGTCGTCGTTTCCCCGTTTAGTCCTTTGACACCGCGACGCCGAGCATAATCTCGTTACGCGTGTGCGAACACCGTGGACCGTCGCGCGGAATTTTCTAACGCATTAATTGCAGCGGACTCAGGATTTATAGAGGCCGGCTCATCGATTAAACGGATTTGCATAGACGCTTTAATTACTGCCGTCGCACTATTTAAAAGCGACATCTCTCATTCCACCTCCTTCTTCGGCCGCGTCGCGGACCGCGCATTTCTATTTACCCGTCAGGCGATTTTATTTTCAAAAGAACTAAATCTCACTACGGTTAATTATTCAATGGGCGAAAAACTTAGTACCGGAACGTACTCCGGAATGCTTTTTACAGGAAGGATTCTGTCGAGCTATTTAAAGGGGACATCTCGCGTTTCTTCGTCTACAGCTCATCCCGCTGTTAATCACGCGTTGCCATTTATCCCTCTAACAGATTTATGTTCGCAGCAATTGGTTTTACTCTGGTTAATTTAACGATGTTTGAAACGCTTACCGAGAGGAGAAAGAACTCTGTCGTATAATCTTTTCAAAGGGAGAGTGTACAATTGCAAAGGAACTCCCTACAGAGAAAAGCCACCGTTTCGTTTTCCGTAAATTTCGTTGTAACCTCATCCGTCGATTATCTCCGTCATAAAAATCCTATCGTTAAGATAGAACGCTTTTGTTTTTCTTACAAAGAGTTTGACGCGAATTAACATTTTTTAGATCATTGTGCACCGTTGAAAAAGTTCAGACATTTATATTTTCAGAGCCAAATTGCTTTATATTTGACTGTTTAAATTAACACGCGATAATTAAATTCCTAGAAAAATCAAATTCTTAACTCGCTTGCAACGTATACACGTTTATTAACGTTGAATCGATTCGTCGATTTTATTCGACGAGCGAAAATATCCTGGAAAAATTGTCGAGTTTTCAACTGCTGCAACAAAATAGGCTCGGTAACTGACACACGGTAATTAACTTTCCATCTTTCCAAGGACATAGTAAATCGCTCGAAAACTGTTACGAATATTTTGTTAAATATTTCGTATCGTTTATATATCTCGCTTATGAAAAGATTCGTGCTCAGGTAAAAGACATCGACGTATAATTGAAATGTTTTAAGAAGCGCGATGTCGGTAAAAAGAAACTATTTAGTTTGTCGAAAACTTCGGACGTCGCGTTTACCACGTTCGAAAATTTTAATTTTTGCACCCGGAGTTACAGCAGTCGATCAACAATGCTCGGCCGTTCCCTCGATTTTGTGGAGCAGCTTATCTGTCTTAACCGACCCTCGAAGAGGAGGATCAAGCCGGTTCACACGTGTGTGGCCGAATGCACCTTCTCCAGCCGCGGGACACCGTTCTCTTTTTTTTCCCCTCGGCTCCGCGGCATAACTCAGCCGTATAAACGAGCTAACTGTCGATTGAATTATCCGGCGACAAAACGGCGCTTTCACTCGATCAATTGCTGGAGGGGTAACCGGCTCGAATTGCAAAACGCCGGTCAGCGTGACGAACTTTTAAAAAGGTTAATGGCACGCGTGTGGGATGTGTTTCTTTTTGTTATCGGTTTATTCGGCCGATCGGCGAGCAACACGCTGCGCCGCGCTCGTTTGATCGTAATGACCGCCTTTCCCTTTGTCGAAATCCAGCACAGGGGCCGTCTACTGTTTTTATCGATCACCGAACGTACGAATTATCGGCCGGCCGGCCGGACGACAGTATCTCTCCGCTGGAATTCGCCGCAGCTGCGAACGAAAAGATTATGACTAGTCGCGGACTCGGAATTATTGCCCTCGGTACGCCGAGTCATTCTCCTACTCGGCACTTTGTCGCCTAGAACCTCGTCCGACTCTGCCGAGAGGATTATCGACAGTTTACTGCCCAATCAGTTCACTTTCCATGCCCGCTGAATTCGGGTTTACTCGGTGACCGTCGAACAACCGCTGCGATAAGTCCCACAGCGATTGCGACGGCGAGAACGAAAGTTGGGCGGAGGCAAAGTGGATCAGCGGTTAAATTGCAGATCTTTATGGAAAGTACATAAAAGTACAGTAATGTCTCCCTTACCGACGCTCAGATTGTCCACTAAAATGGATAATTTGGGAAGAGGAGATACTCGTTTTTATAATTGTTGACAATTCGAAACTATAAAAGCAAATCGCAGAATTTGGGAAGAGGAGATATGATTACTCAAGCCTTGCGGTTCGTTTTTATAATTTTGGACAATTTATAACTATAAAAATAAACCGCGAGGCTCGAATAATCGTATCTCCTCTTCACACATTGCCCATTTTTGTGGACAATCTGGGTGTCAATGAGAGAGACATTACTATATCCTGCGTCAAATACGAGAGACATGGGATTAGCAAGAGTACAAGTGGCAACAGCGTAACAGCGTAACATTGTTATCAAACTCTTCCCACCCTCCTCATCTTTGGTATCTTCCTAATCGGATTTGTGCTAAATAAACTGCGCATCTTTATGAATTTTCTGTACGAATCGCAACAAGTATAACCCATATAGAAAGTTATTCCTTCTATCGATAACTTTATTCGACTGAAAATGGTATCTCGACATTCTTAATTTCATTTAATCTCCTTGCCATTTTAAATTGCTCAAGCTCAACTTTATCATAAACGAATAAAATCCGCCGTCCACTGATAAACAATGTCAATATCGATTCTCGAATAGAGAAATATTTCAAGATACAGTAATGTCTCTCTAATCGACGCACAGATTATCCACGGAAATGGACAAATTGGAAAGAGGAGATACGATTAATTTGAGTCTGCGCCTCGTTTTTATGATTACCGATTCTCAACAACTATAAAAACGAGGCGCAAGGCTCGAATAATCGTGTCTCCTCTTCCCAAATTGTCCATTTTTGTGGACTAAATCTAAGCGTCGGTTAGGGGGACATTACTGTATCTTTCTGCAAGATCGATTACTCCGCTCCAAAAGCAACGACGGTGCCGATACGTTTAACACCAGCAACGTTATGGATCGCGTAAGTTCCGCTTCAGCATCCACAGAATAAACACCTAAGCCCGATAATGCAGCCGGAGTCTATTTAGCCATCGATTACACGGTTCCGCTATAAATATCCATCGGTCGGGCAGCGGGTTTATCGGCACGTAAAATCGTAGCCGAATAATCATGATCGTGAACCACGCGAAATACCAACGCCGCTAGATCACGACCGCGTCTGGGCCCCGTCGCGGCGCGTTCTTTATTTTGCCGGTTCTCCGGCGGTCCGCGTAGCCGGCTATGCTAATTCGAAGGCTCAATATGGCATTAAATCACACCCGGCGAATTTCGCGAACGCGAACGACCGCGGCGGCCCCGGCCAGCGGCCTTCCACCGAAAGAAAGGATACGAAAAGCTTGGGCCCGCGACCGGCGGGAAAGAGGAAAGACGGCCTAGCGGGGGTGTGCGGGGCCCCGCGGGTCCTTTCGGGGCCCGGCCAGCGAGAAAACGAAGAGCCGTGCCCGGAGATAACATTTCTCGCGGGGCTAACAGGGCCCCCGGCTCGTTCGTTTCCTTTTTCCGCAAGCCGAATTCCTCGAATTAGACGCGCACGATTCGGACGGCTTTTAAGGAACCAGTTACATATCGCGGCCGCTCGCCGCGCGAGTTTCGTCCATTATGGCGGAAAGAGAGTTTCGGCAATTAGCCGGCGCCCCGGGGCTAATCCTTCGTCCATTTTCTGAGGGTCCACACTTTGTCTCTCCTCGCGACGCGGCTATCTTCCTCGGCGATCTAATGGTTCGTGATAAACGGGGAAGAAGAATAGAGTGTACGCGCGCAGGACGGAGAAAGAGAGCCAGAGGGAGAGAGAGAGAGAGAGTGAGGGAGAGACAGCGTGGTCGTCTCTGTCCGGCAAGAGGAGAGAAGATCCTCTTCCGAGCGAAATGTCAAGAAGGAGGCGGTTAATTCTCAGCATTTACCGAGGTAGGAGTCTGACCCAACTATTCATTAGACGGGAGTGCAGGTTGTGTTCCCGTGGCATCCTCTTCGCGACGATACGGAGAGGGAAAACGAGCGGCCAGATCGCGCCGAGAGAGCGAAACAGAGAGGCAACCAGAGAGAGGAGAGAGCAGAGGGAGAGAGGACGTTGTGCAACTGGGCTCAATTCACTTACCACGTTCCAGCTGCGCGCAGAAACGAGACTTCGGGCGAGCGTGTCGTAGCTGGCTGATGCTCTCTGGACCCAGGCTGTAAAATATCCTTTCCTAATATTAGCACACTCTGGCCACTTTCACTTCAAAACTGATAGAATTCGACACGTTTTCGAGCATCCCGGCAACCGGGAGATCTGGTTTGGCCAGTCTATTACCTCCTAGCAATGAAATTACCATCCGACGACGTCGAGAAATCTATCAGCCGCGAAATATTAGTATTTGCTACCATAAGCCCACGAAATTGGACAAAATAACGGTGCTCCAGTTCTCTATCCGAGCTACTAGATAATAAGAGATTCAGATTCATAATAGATATGATTAATATAATAATAATAATAATATAATAATAACATAATAATAATATAATAATAATAATAATAATAATAATATAATAATAATAATAATATAATAATAATAATAGATATATATTAGATATTCAGATTCATAATTGTACACGCAAGACCGACACACGAATTCCTTCTTCGGAAATGAAACTTCATCTCAATGCGAATTTTTCAATCCGCCATTAACAGTTTAACTATACGATTTTGAAGTGCGAGACATTTGACGAGCCGCGTGATAAATACAAAACCTTAAATATCTGAACGAAACATGTTAAATAAAATGAAACAGAGATATTAAATGAAACGATATTTATTAAAACTATGTTATGAAATCTGAACATTATCATAGTCCTCGCAAATTATCAGACTCTCGATGCATTCTTAAAAAATGAAAGAAGAAGAGGAGACCCGGCTTGTAGATTTTCTCCAAAACACCTAAATCCCTACTTTCCTGTTAAAATGTTTCGATTTTCTCATTCGATAATGCAGAGTCTTATCGCAGCTTTCTCGTGGAACAATATTTTTCACAATTTGTCGTCGCATCGATGCGCAAAAGTGATTTTTCTCCTTTTTATCATTGCGCGATCAAAGATATTTTAGTGTTATATTCTCTGTTCTTTTTTTATTTTTTTAATCGGAAGCCCACAAGATATCGGAAGATTAATCTTTTTTACGAGGAAACTTCGTATATGCTAATGTCGTCCGAAGAATTTTTCGAACAACTTAATTCATTATGATTAAGAACGTCTTGATCAGAGTCCAACAAGCGACCACAGACATCGTTTCTGTTTGACGAACTGATGTCAAAAAACGCATTCATTGAATTTCACGAAACGATCTTAAAACTTTAAACAGATTTAAGAAAGAATTCTAATTGAACCGCATTCATTATTTATTCAGACACACAAAATCGAAATATCTGTAATACATTTATAATATTTATTCATATGTAACGGTGCCGAGAAAGAACATACCTTTAATTTATTATACGCTCTCGTGCAAAGATATCTTACGAACGAAAATAAATGAGGGATTGTAAGATAGAAGATCACAAATTTAACTATCGAAAATTATTCGAAAATCGTTTACATATTTTTGGAGCTACTGTATATTCTAATCAATTTTTTTTCGAATTCTTAGACGTACAATTCATCCGTAAGTCCCTAATAATTTCATTCAAAACTAATGCCAACGGTGTAAAAACACGAGTGCTCTGTTCCCCGAGATAAGAATAAATTAGAAACGTTAGCACACTCGCTCGGACTGTCCGTAATTCTATGAATTAATTAGCGGTCTTAGCACGCCGTGGCGAGCAATAAATTAGAAGATAACGTTACTTAAGTTTCCGTCGTCGCTAATTCACAAGCTGTCGCCGAATCATCGGAATACAGGAATGTATTTTTTATCGGGCTTCAACAATTTGTCTTAAGTGGTCGAAAACAGGATCGTCTTTTATGCTCGGACGTTTTAACTATTTTACCACGAGAAACCGTTTCGTTCGACAAATTAACGCCGATACCGTTCCTAATGATCTGTTTATACGAGGAGACAAGAACGTAAATTCGAAAAGGGGAACACAAAATTTATCTGTCGTGGACGCGGGATCGAGTTCCTTCAGCCAAAGTAACAGATTGCGGTCACACCGTTCGTTGTTTTATTTGCTTCGCGTAAAAACCTAAACAAAACCATTGTTCGAACGAATTGATAAAAATGTAAGTAAGACAAAGATATCCGTCCTTTTCTAATCATTCCGATCAGTCGAAAACGATGTAAGAAATATCCTTAAATTCCTCCAATGATTTCACGATTTTGTAATTGACCCGTACATTTGTATCATAAATCCGCAGTCTACCGTTAATAACCACTGTAATTATAATCTGTCCAGCAACTCTGTACAATCATGACTGAACAACGTGTCTCGAGTCCGTATCGAAGAAAATTCGCCGAGCCCGAGTTCGGCCCGGTCTCGCAACACCGGAAAACGTCGCGTGGCAACAGCCCGCGCCGATTCGCGGGAACGAAATTTTGTTTGCATTCTCTTCCTTGCGACGGAGGACTTCCAATCAGACGTAACAATGGTGATGGACACGGCCGGCAACCATTCCGATCCGTTTCACCCGAACAATAACGTGCGAACGCCGCGCCGGGATTCGGCAGCGCGGCATACGGCATACGTCCTACCCACGGCATTTCCCATCGCATCGAAACTGTTTTATTTTCCCAAGTTTTCGCGTCCCGTAGAATGCCGTTGCCGGCGGTATCGCGTTTCATCGGGTCATAACTATGGCCGGCCTACGCGGAGGCATTCGTTCGCACGCAGTCCGACCAGACGAGCCGGCCCGTGGAAAAGAAACCGCGGGGAATGAGAGAACGAAGAAGGATGGTAACCGACTTTCACTTCGCTGGCGCCAATCGGCAGTACGAGTCATCATCGGCTTAACTTCGCCGATAATCGGCCGCGCCGCTTACATAACTTCCGGCGAGCCCCGAATACTTTCCTGGGGGTGACGATTAGGTATTCTCGTTTCCGTCCAGCCAATGACGACTGCACCTGTGACAAATTTTTCGCGGCCGTAGCTTCTAGTAATGTCTCTCTAATCGACGCCCAGATTGGCCACAAAAATGGACAATATGGGAAGAGGAGACACGATTATTCGAGCCTTGCGCCTCGTTTTTATAGTTGTTGAGAATCGGTAATCATAAAAACGAGGCGCAAGACTCAAATTAATCGTTTCCCCCCTTTCCAATTTGTCCATTTCTGTGGATAATCTGTGCGTCGATTAGAGAGACATTACTGTATCTCGAAATATTTCTCTATTCGAGAATCAATATTGGCATTGTTTATCAGTGGACGGCGGATTTTATTCGTTTATGATAAAGTTGAGCTTGAGCAATTTAAAATGGCAAGGAGATTAAATGAAATTAAGAATGTCGAGATACCATTTTCAGTCGATTAAAGTTATCGATAGAAGGAATAACTTTCTATATGGGTTACGCTTGTTGCGATTCGTACAGAAAATTCATAAAGATGCGCAGTTTATTTAGCATAAATCCGATTAGGAAGATACCAAAGATGAGGAGGGTCGGAAGAGTTTGATAACAATGTTACGCCTTTATTCTTACGTTCATTATTACCGTTATTATTATATAATATATATTATATATTATATTATTATTATATATTATTATTATTAATATTATTTTATATTTTTATTATATATTATAGTATTACCGTTTATTATTACGCCGGTACTCTTGCTAATCCCATGTCTCTCGTATTTGACGCAGAATACAGTAATGTCTCTCTAATTGACGCCCAGATTGAAAATGGACAATTCGGGAAGAGGAGATACGATTATTCGAGCCTCGCGGTTTATTTTTGTAGTTATAAATTATCCACAATTATAAAAACGAGCCGCGAGGCTCGAATAATCGGAAAGCTTTAAAGAAAAATCTTATCGACGATTTCGCTTCTATCGAAGCTGATTTCCGCATTTTATCAGCTACTACAATGAAATTAGAGTCGACCACATTATCGTTAAGCGATCGAATTCAAATAGTTTTAAATTCGGATACGGACATATCAATTTTGCATAAAATCTAGTGATTATTTCCTTTCGTCGTTTAACGTTAGAAGTATCGAGCTCTAAACGTTATTCCGACGAAGCACAGTGTAATATTTCGATGATGCAGGAAGACTTGATCCTCGACTTGGCAATTTTCAGTATGAAAACCATGGTCACGCGTTTAAATGTTTACAGCGATGAAACTATGTCCGACTTAAAATCGAGAAACAAATGTCAAACAAAGTAGAGATTTCAAGCTTGAATTGAAAAAGAAAATCATCATCCTGCGAGAATTTCTCGCGGAATTGTCGTCGGTCGAAGCTGGCCAATTTTTGTCCAAAATCTTTCCGCGCCATAATTTGTTTTTTTTAAACAGTGCATCGCACTGTGCGACGACGACGCGACAACCTCGAATGTGGCAATATTTTCTCCGTTGAATTCCAGCGTCCCTTTCCCTCCCCCGCCCCTAAAAACTGGTCCACTTGTCTTCGAGCGGTGGATGTCGTAACGGCTTCTCACGATCGTGGATCTTTGAGCTTAGGAATTTCGCCTCTCCGCGCGGCTCGGCTCGGCTCCGCTCGGCGCGGCCTGGCGCGGCCTGGCGCGGCGGGGCCGAGTGCCGTCTCGCCGCGGAAAAAGAAGAATCGTGGCGGATACCGATCGTGGGTTTAGCAATAATTTCTGTGGAGCCGGTAATAATTTACCGACGTTACGAATCGCGGTTTCGTTCGCGTTCTAACGTAATCCGTTACCGCGCCGCGGAATCGTAACGATAACGTTTGCCAGGGGACCGTGACGGCCGGCCACTGTTCCCCTGGAACGTGGAATGCCCCCTTTTAACCATTAATTAAATTAACGCTCGAGTAAGCAAGAGATGTAGGAAGTGAACTCGGCCCCGTGCTCGCCGGTCGCGCTTAATTAAAATTAATAAAAGAATTTTAATGCATGCTTGCCGGGTGGGAGGGGAGAGGGGGGCGGGGATGCGGCGGCCGATCGACCCGAGGCGCGCATCCCGCGGATTTCGCGACGAAAAGCCGGTTCCAACGCGAATGTTTCAATCCTGTCGCGAATTCGAGTTCTTCGTTCGTTTGTTCGCATATAAATGTTTCTTCCTCTTTTAATTGGACAAAACGAGGTAACACGTGGTTCATATATAATTTTGTTATTTTTAAGACAAGTTTGCAAGCGAAATTTGTCGTAGCAACGAAGAAATCAATTTTTATATTGCTGAGGTGAATAATCCGATGATCAATTAAATAAAGTCTTAGGAAGAAATATACGCAAAAATTACTTGTCTCCGACATGAATACATTGCCATGGTATACTGAAATAATGATTTGTTGAATTAAGAAGAAATCGTTGTAGCCTGCAAATTTTACGCATTTCTGATAAAAATGACCAGATGAAATTCCAAAGTTTAAGCGCGTTAAAGAAAATTTGAGGATGTTGCAATCCTCTCCCCGATTTATTGCAGTCATATTTCTCGCAGTCCAATTATCACATTTTTCCCAATTAACGAACCTGAAGAAAACGAATAAGACGTGTTCCAACGTAAACGGACATGTTGAATGAAATGTTCTGAAAAGTACGACACGCGAGGAATTTCACGAATAGACTGCAGATCTTTGTGCAGAATAAAAATTTGTTGCATCGATTGCAAGACAAATGATCCTAGTTTAATTTTCAATATTTCTCTCGTAATTTGAATAAATTGGAATTAATATCAATGTATTCGAATATTACAAACTTTTTTTATGGATAATAGTTAAAAGACATCGGCAGATCGGGGCAGATCGGCAGACCACTTTGCAAAAAATGGTCTGTGTAAAACACAATAGAGTTTAGCACGGTTTAGTTACAGTGCCACATTTAACCCTTTGCACTCGAAGCCATTTTAACGGTAAATCTTAAGTAATTTTTCTGAATTACAGTACTTCCATTTTACACGACAAAGTGCGTTTTACGCTTACAAAATTGAATCTCGTGGTTCGTACAACAGTTATACTTTCGGTAACATTTAAAATCTGAACTTCGACGATACAAAAATGATCGTAGGATGTGATATGATAATTTTAGCGGTGCCTCAGAGTCACCACTCGACTGCAAAGGGTTAATTATTGACTGTTTAGCGTATGCAAAACGTAGACTGGAAGCGTTACACGAGGAACATATTTCGACACTAGAGATTTCTGTTACCGGAGAAATACGGACAATCGAGGCTCTAGCGTACTTTCGTAGGAAGCGTTTGTTGCCCGTAGTTTCGCGGATGTCACTCGGTTCCATTCTCTCGCGAGCGATCGAGTCGTTCGCACGTTTCGGGTATCGGAGTGACGCAATTCCGCTGGGTTGCCTGATTTCCATTCTTCCCGCGCGTCGACAGACAATCGTAGCCCCACCCGGTGCCGTTAACGAGACCCGTAATTAATAATAGTCACGCTGAAGTGCCCGTTTCGAGCGAGTGTCTTTCTCTCCGTGAATACCCGGTTGCGCCGGCTAGACGCTACCGTTAAGGTGAAACGCTGGCCCGCACAAAAGGGAACCACCGGAAGTCGCCTTCCTTTGTTGCGCAGCTAATGCCTGTCTCTATTTTCGTTTCGAGGAAACGGCGATCCAAGACGGACCGTCGAAAATTAGCGTTTCGTTAGTGGGTCGTCGCGAGGTCGTTGAAAGTTTCGGAGACGGTCCTTGCACCGTGTGAATCATGCGTTCGGAACTGGAGATGAGCGAATTCTAAATTTAGATCAAGCTAGAAAATTGCGGTGGATCATACAGGAAGATCTAAGTAATCTCGTTTTTTTTTCTATCAGAAAACGCGAAGATTCGTCTTGGTTACCGATTATGAAGGATGCTGTAATTTAATCATTTACGAATGCAGCACTTGTTACGGTATCGGTAAGTTATAATACAAATTCTTACTTTTTATGGATATAGGAAATAGCATACTTCTGATGAATGAAATTGTTCGTGTGTGGCCACGTGTCTGACTATCATACGTTATTTCTACTTGCGTATACTTCAAGTGTTTTATTCGCCTCGAACTATCGCTGTCGATTTAAAATAGTACCGAACCATCGATGAAAGAAAACAAAACGATAAACCTTTATCCAATTTTATAATTAATAGATGTAAACATTTTATTCGTTGCAGTCGCTGAAACCATTTGATTAAGAAAAATAGAAGTATGCAGAATGCATTTCGTAAGTATATCCTACAAAAAACATACACGTATATTTTTTCGTAGTACTGCGATATTTGTTCAAACCACCGTTAGAGATTATTTTTTCATTATAACATGTTAGAAATTATGTTATAAAAACAAAGATTACCACAAAGTCAAGTTGGTAAGTCTAAAAGAAGCTCCTAAATAACTCCATGTTCCTCTGTTAAGTATGACTGTTATTCCATTCGCTTAAGTACCGAGACTTTCGTTAATAAATTAAATTATGAAAATTCTTTCCTAGAAAATGATCGAACAAAATTTCTGAAGTCGAGCATACGTCATCGACAAAAATAACAAAAGGCCCAAATAGACACAGTGTTTACTTCGTTCCAAAGCAAAATACAAGTTAATTGTTTTTAGTACTCGATAGGTTTGATAATAAGTGTTCAAGTAAATGTAGGCAGACGATAAATATTCTTATATTATATACAATATAAATATTATTAATATTTCTTTTCCTTCGAAGTAATTATTACAATCGAACACCGATTGCCCATCGGCGCGGTAGTCGGTAAATTTTTGAGAGAATATTCTCCCGTTCGCATCGCGACTCCCCGACTCCTGGGACTCGGACCCCTGCGTCTTTGGGTCCCTGGGCCAGCGAGCATCGCCAAACCGTCCGAACCCGCGGATATTACAAGCGCAACAAATACGCGCGCGCAAAGGTCGACGCGTACGGAGGTGCGTGCATGGCGTAAGTCTGCATCAGGGTTCAGGTCGGCGAGTATGCGACATTGAGCCAAGGCCACTGCAGACCGCACTGGCGAACGGACATTTACGCGTACGTTGACACGATGTCGCGCGGTGCTGGGCGCACGCCTCTGCCACGCATTCTGCTACACACACACACACACACATACACAGGTTCAGGTGACAGTGTCAACGTTTCTCTCACTGTGAAAAGCAACGCGCGATTTTCACGAATTTTCTTTATTGCTTGTTCGCCTCTTCGAAACAGGTACACGAATGAACTTCGAACGATAACTCATCCATTTGTATTGGATTGGCAACTAAGTAATTGCCGATTTCAGTTATAGATGTCTCTCACTCCCATTTTTATGATATCCGTAAATGTTATATTATAGAATTATTATTATTATTATTATTATTATTATTATTATTATTATTATTATTATTATTATTATTATTATTATTATTATTATTATTATTATTATTATTATTATTATTATTATTATTATTATTATTATTATTATTATTATTATTATTATTATTATTATTATTATTATTATTATTATTATTATTATGTTAGCAACTGGACAAATTGAATGCAACGGTCAAGGAAAAGCGACCAGAATTAGTCAATTGTAAAGGTGTCATTTTCCAGCAGGACAATGCTAGGCCGCACACGTCTTTGTCCACTCGGCAAAAATTCATGGATATTGGTTGGGAATTGATGTTACACCCACCATATAGCCCTGATCTCGCGCCATCGGATTACCACTTATTTCGATCCCTGGACAACTCCCTCCGTGGTAAAACTTTTAACGATGATGACGCTATAAAATCTCACTTAACTCAGTTTTTGGCCGAAAAGGATCAGACTTTCTACGAGCGTGGAATTTTCAAGTTGTCAGAGAGATGGCGAAAGGTCATCGAACAAAATGGAAAATACATTACAGATTAAACTTCATTCCAAGTAAAAAAGAATTTTTTATTTCATTGAACAAATCGGCAATTACTTAGTTGCCAACCCAATACTTTACACTTTGACCCTTACGGCTGCAGATTTTGATGCGCATTCTCGTTTTGATTAATCGTTTTCTTATTGCGTAAGAAAGAGACAAACCTCTTGTAACGATTAGAAAGTTCGTTGCGATGAACATGGATGTGTAATAGAGTTATTAATTTTCATCGGTGCGCATTTTTTCTTGCGTTTCAGGAACTTGCATGCGCCAAAATTTTCTATAGCGTTCGATTAGAGTCTAGCCAGTAGATTTAATGGTTTTAGACCATGTTTTTATGCTTCCTTAAATCTACTTATGGTTATCCAAGAAAGTAGCAGTTCACAGCAATTTTTACCGTTCACCAATGGAAAAAGGCAAACAATTTTGAACGGTTTCAGTTTATGTTCTTCAAAGTAGACAACGATTGACAATATCATTTTATTTGTTCTCGCCAGCTATGGGACGAATATTTAGAACTCCGGCAATGACAATGTAAGAAAAATGATCGTAATTACAAATATCCATCGAGATAAGAAAAATTTGTTAAAAATTAGGAATAGATTTTTAAAAAATTGTAGCAATAGAGATCTGATATTAGAGATATTTAGAGATATATTTATACATTATTATATTATAGAAATATTTAAATACATTAATGAAAGTCGATGTTCGAAAAGGCCAAATTAATGTTATGTTAATAATTATTATGTTAATATTATGTTAATATTATGCTATTATTATGTTAATATTATGTTAATATATGTCCAAAGTTAAATATTATGATATAAAAATGAATATGCTAGAAGCTAATCGTTTTCAATACATTTATCACAACAGATCTTTTCTAAAATTATTTCATGGTTGAACTGCTGTCCAAAGATAATCACATTCGTACACATCTTTCATTCTTTATTCTTCAAAGAACAGTCCCGTGTTTTTAATTCTTTAAAAAGTACTCATCGATGCTCTGCATACATTTTATCGTTTCCGTTCGAACACTGTTTCTACTATTCTCGTCTCGGTATTCTAACGTGTAGCAGCCTAATTGATAATAAATTCCCGTGATGTACGTTTCCTCGTTCCGCATGATTAACTGGGAACATCTTCGAGGCTAAATGGATCGATGACGCGCGAGTCGTCATTGTTGCTTGTCCTTCGCAATGGTAGATCTATTGTTTGCTCCCGCCAACGTAACGAGTGTCAGGTGTCGATTCGCTGTAGTTAAGACCGCGTTATTGTCTCCCGTTCTTCCTAAGTAGGTGGGATCCAACTATTGTTACCCTCCGCAATTTCACGCCGGAATACGTACCAGGTTTCTGATTGTTATCCACGAAATCGAACGAAGTAATGTATCACGCTCATACTCGATCTCCATTCAAAATGAACAGTATTTATTTTTTTTATTAGTATTCATTTTAGCATTAATATTAATAGTATCGATTTTCACGAATGTGTTTTAGAATTAGGATACTCGATATATAACAATTGTTTAAATACAATTGTTCGGTCGATTTTGGTAAACGAAAAGTGTGTCAATTCCAGTAATAATACAATAACACCAATTTACTAAACAAACATATTATTAAATTTCCCGGAACGAACGTTTCATTTTATAATTGAATTAACTATAATTATTATGATTAAAATTAAATTAAAATCGATACATTTCTGATCGTTCGCGTGCGGTAATGTTACACGAGAACGCAATAAACTTTCCAAATCACCCATTATTATATCAATACCGATATCGCGATACAGTGGAATTATAGAGATTCTATTGTCGTAGCATTAGTCATCGTAGAAGAAAAGGCAGTATTTCTCGTACAGATAACGTAACACCTCAAATTCCGCAATTTCCGGCAAATAATTTTACGATTCAGGCGAAGCATCATTTTCTTTGGTAAACGTTGCCGAAGTCCTTTGTTCTATGATAATAGAATTCGTCTCGAGTTCCTCTCCGCTTCCGATGGTTCTTTTCGTTAGATGCTCCCGCCTCGCCGCTTCTAATTGGTCACCGCTGTGATGTATAGGTTGCCTCGGATTTGTCGTATCTACCGGACACATCTCTAACCTTTTCGTCTGCCGAATCTCTAATGATCTCACGTCGAGGCACAGCGATAGCCAATTTAACGAATCCCTGGCCTATTTTCTACCGAGGACAATTCATCGTTAGGCTAGCTGCCATTGTGTTCCGTTTGCACAGGGTGGTCCCTGCGTCTCTGCTGAATTAATACTTTCGACAACTGCAGCAGCAACTGCATCCAACGACTGCACTTTCATCTTAGCCATATTCTTTCTAATCGTGAGGAGTAATTTGTTACGTTATACATTTTCTGTATGCGACAATTGGCAATGATATTAATGTGGCGCGTAGCTACGTGAATTACATTCAACATTAATTGTTGCAGCACTGTGTATAGAACAAATGTTGTCTACAATTCGATTCAACAACTATTAAAACAATAATCGATTAAACTGTCATCGTTGAAAAGCTTCATTTTAACAAATGAACAAATTGACATTAACAACATTAACCTACCGAGCCCTAAACGCGATTAATGTATATTATTTTATAACAATAACAGAATTTTTATTTAAACTTCGTACAATTTCTACGAACAATTTTGTACTCTCCCATTCATCGTAGATCATTATAGATCATTGTAGATCATCAGATTAATTTCGACCTTTTGTCTTTACGGCACATTAAATTGTATTTGACCAGCACTTCGTAAACAGATAATACGAACAAAATGAGAATCGCCGTTTTCAGCGAAAATAGACTTCGTTCTTTAAGTTGAAAAGGTCCCGCAGTGTTTATTCAATTGTTACCTCCAGCGAGACATAGGTGTCCGAGCAGAAAGAATGACAGCGCGCACCGCGACGCTGTTCTTTATAGCCCAGCAAGAGGGCCGAGAGGATCGTTCTAATTTAAAACATAGAGGTAACCTGTTCGATTCGCGTGATCGGGAAAAAATGACCGATCTTTTGTCAGCGGCGCCTCTAGGGTCGCTTTTATAGCCTACTATTTTCAGCCGGTCGAAAAGTTTTGCCCCATGCGGAGGCAACTGCGACTAACGACGCGGTTCGCCACCCGTTATTGTGCAAAACCGACAGGATTATTTAAGAGGCGTCCGTGCCCGGTTGGCCGGATTTACGAGACGCGTTCTCTGTGCCGAGGTTAACCAAATAATATACCTCCTGTTGCCCGATACAGGATCCGAAATCGATTCATCCCGTTAAATGGACGGGCAACGCCGAGGAACGACCGATCGCGAATCGTAAAAACTGCTCAACAACCTGGCGAACTTCTGGTTGCCGGTCTAGGCGACAAACTTTTTATTCTGCCGCAACTTTTTCGCGCTACCGTTCGGAACGATTTTATTGTTAGCAATATCCATATAATATCAATCGAAAGAAGATATCGACAAATTCTTGTTCATGTTGCTTCGCACAAATGATAACTGATCTCGAAGTATCATTTTATCAAAATTTGTTAACCCTTAAATACTACACCTGTTAAAGCTTACGGTCTCACAGGTCGCTAATGTTAATTCCGTTATTATTGACATAATAGTGGTAAATGTGAAATCGAAATCAATTGTTCTTACTTTGCACATTAATAACGAAGAGATCGAACTTGGACAGTTCGATTGAATTGAAAACGATCAATTGTTTCGATCAATTAATTATTCTTATAATTAGATTATCGCTACAAATGGATCTCACAGACATGTAGTTTAGTCTTAAAAGTGCCATATTTATGATCCAATTTGAAAAAGACTAGTTAATAGTCTTATCAGTTTTCAGCCTCATTAATATTGTGACTGTTAATGTATTTCATTAGACTGCAGATTTTGATGCAACAGAAAAATGTTTCCAATTGTGGCAATTTGTGATAATTCTATCGCGTTGAAAAGAACGTAACAATATCTTTAAAAGTGCTTCTAACATGTTCACAATTTTGTATGTTTTTCGTTTGTTTTCACAGAAATGCACGACATCCTGCAAATCGTAGATTTTTCTAGCACTTTTTTTAGAATAAATGAAACAGTAGCGCGGTCTAAGTAAACTTTTGCTCTTATCAAAACGTAATCGTTTCAATCTTAATGTTTCGCGTAGATACGATTTACTGTTCCCCAGAAATTCGATTTTCATTCCTCCCGCCGCCGTTTTACGAAGTGATAACGGCGCGCCGCAATTTCCGTTAGAAGAAAGAAAATAAAACCGCTTAAGTGACTTTAGATGTGCATGCTAAATAAGTCTTTTTCCATAGACAAGATTAAAATTTCATGGTGTCGTCGGCAACCGCGGGGTGTCGTTCCAGGGTTAAATTGAATAATTCGAACGTCCGTGCGAGTGTTAAAAATTAACGTCACCGTGACCAAAGCGTATCTGTTCATAATAAGAAAGAGCGAGATACGTTCTACACTTGCACGCCGTTACGACGAACAGGTTCCCGCCATGAATTTACATTTTAATCTTGTCGCGAACTTATTATCCAAAAGAGGGGGGCAATCCTGCGTGGTTTCTGCGCGTTTAGCGCTCTGCGAACCGTGTATGTATACAGGGTGTCCCGTTTTACTCTCCCCGGGCAAGTACCTCGAAAAATACGAACGGTATGGAAAAACAATTTCACGCGAAACTTATACAAAGTCACGCGAAATTTACAATTAAGCGGTGTTTCGAAAACGACTATTATGCCAGTTACAACAACAACGTGTAATAGAAAATACAGGTTCTAATTTCAGAATTCAAAGTTGACTTTTGTAGGCTTATTCAAGGTCACCGCAAGATCGAATAAACGACAACGCGCAATCTGGGTGCCTCTTCGAAACCGTCTACTGTGTTTTCTGAAATATTTTTCTCGTACCATTCGTATTTTTCGAGATACTTACGCCGGCGAAATTAAAATGGAACACCCTGTATATGATCAACTTTCTATATTTACGAACCACATAAATCCTCCGAGAATTCAATTAACGTTCAACTTGAAGGCAGAAATGATGCATCGCGACGGTGCAGTTCGGAACGAATTTTGAACGAGTCCCGATCTATCTATCCCCTAACTGAGACAGGGATAGAGAATCCGAAACAAACCGGGAACGAATGCTTGGGCCCAAGGCCCGGGATACGTAGGTGGGCCTAAATGTTCTTTCTTGTTATATCGCAGAACAGAAAATTGATATTCAATCAATATTTGTCCATATTAATTTCAAGATGCAGAAACTACCTGGACATCTATCTATTTTCCTAATCATTTTTTATCGTTTTCGTGATAAATGCACGAAATCCACGGTTCAAATATCATGCTGGGAACAAAATGAGTTAGTCTACCTGTGAGATTTATTTGGTTTTTGTCTTCGTCGAATATAATTGTCGCATTTGTCTCGTTTACATTATACATTATCTCATATCTGGTAAAAAATTATGAGCATTTGTTGTTTTCTTAATAAGAATATTCATGATACTGATATTAAAATTGTCATAATTTCGTAAAAGAGCGTCGTACGATAATAGACGCGAACTCGTTTTAAAGCTTAAAGCTTCTACTTTTGCAGTGCATCGTTCATTATTTTTGCACTATATTTTTATACAACATAGTAGATGGGAAACTGGAGCCATGCTCTTTCTTAAAAATATTGCGAATCGAAACGCATAGATTTACCGATCGAAGTCTCCTCTTTACAATGACGCCTTAAACTTTGAGGTTTGATTTTTTTTTTAGTCACTTTATTAACCCTAGAAAGATAACCATATGACAACGTACGTAAAAGATAACCATACGCTTCAGAGGCGCATACTTTTCTAAGGCGTCAATTTTATACTAACAATGGATATTTATTTAAGTTAATCTAGTCATTTTAAAGGTTTGGCATTATTGTAAAAATAAAATGCATTTATATTATATTTTTTTATATTTTAAGTAATTTTAAACTTAAATCACTAGACCTCTATGAAAAATTAACAAAAATCAACAGTCTTCGCAGGCGCCTCTGCGACGTAGGTTATCTTTCTCGGGTTAAGCTATGAACGAAAGATGCGCAGTGGAGATGTGTCGAATGGCGTGTTCAACGGTTCGTGTTCAATGATTTGTAAATAATCATTTCAGCGAACATGCAGCTTCGCACTTTGTCTGCCGGAAGCCTGTTAACAGGATTCTCAATTATTCCGTTGAATTAAGAGAAAATTATTCTCGTTTTATATGATAATCTCAAACGAGGTTATTACGTTGCATCGCTAGGGGTGACTCGTAAGTACACAGCTGAAATTAATACTTCCACCGAACGACTCGTTAAAAAGTTTTGAACTGTAACATATAGACTTCCAAAAATGATAAAATCATCGCCGTTTGATAACGCGTGAAATATTCATTCACTGGACAGGTCACCCTATTTTTTTAACGCTAAACCTACCAAGCAGTAATACTAACTGGCATGTACTGCTTCACAAAAGTGGGAAGATCGAATTTATTTGGAACTTGTAAAGTTTTTAATGTAAAACTTGCTGCAATATAGTATAACTTGTTCAAGCGTTTTCCACGAAATAGTCTCGGAACTTTGCAGAATTGCAAAATAAGAAAGCGGTCACTTTGACCGCGGTAGGTTTAGTGTTAAAGCGTCACTTACTACGCGAATGGGCACGTTCGAGCTGCTTCGAGCCGATGATCCGATACAATTCTCCGAGTGCAAAGGGTTCGAGTAACCGTTCGAGGAACGAAGATTCGTACTCGACACCCTGTACAGTTGGAGGGAACCCGTGGAATCTATCGTGTCTGGCCGGTGTTCACGAGGAGAAGAACTAGAGTAGCCTGGAGGGCCGGACGCCATACCCTGTTATACGCCTATGCCGCCACTTAAAAGTCCTCGGGCTGGGTTCTAGATTAGGGAATTCAGACGTCGAAGCCGGGCTGAGGGTCTACACGGGGGATGCGGTCCTCGAGCACCTTTTTTGTCTAGGGCCGGGGCGTAACGTCCTCTCGGATATTTGGCCCCTCGTTAGATCGTGCGGAACATCGTTACGAGACAGGCGACCGTATAAAGGGAATCGCCGCTACGGGCAGTTTTATGTGGAAACATTAGCTGATTGGTCGGTCGCGAAATTGCCGTTATAAATTCCACTGATATTAATGCACGGCTCGCGACAATCCCGCGAAACGTTTAATTGCACGTTGTCGCGTGTGCCGTGGCTGTGTCTCGTCGAAACGCGATTAAATTCGAACGATCCAACCGCGTGAAAAATGATGTCTTGATCTTCCATCGTCTCGAGTATTCGGATCGGTCGCCGAAATATCGGTGACGCAAGAGAAGGACGTTGCGTTACGGCATCGTTAATTACGAGTTTTATGTAACTCAAGCAACTCAGCGTTTCAGTCTATGATTATGGACTATCGAATAACGACAAACCTAAAACTGTCTATTAATTTCTTATTACATATTTAGTACAGTAATGTCTCCCCTAACTGACGCGTCAGATTGGGCACAAAAAAAAAAAAAAAAAAATGGAGAATTTGGGAAGAGGAGATACGATTATTCGAGAGCCTTGCGACTTGTTGACAATTCGAAACTATAAATGCAAGTCGCAGAATTTGAGAAGAGGAGATATGATTATTCTAGCCTTGCGGCTCGTTTTTATAATTGTTGACAATACGAAACTATAAAAGCAAATCGCAGAATTTGGGAAGAGGAGAAACGATTATTCGAGAGCCTTGCGGCTCGTTTTTATAATTGTTGACAATACGAAATTATAAAAGCAAATCGCAGAATTTGAGAAGAGGAGATATGATTATTCTAGCCTTGCGGATCGTTTTTATAATTGTTGACAATTCGAAACTATAAAAGCAAATCGCAGAATTTGGGAAGAGGAGAAACGATTATTCGAGCCTTGTGGCTCGTTTTTATAATTGTTGATAGTTCGAAACTATAAAAGCAAATCGCAAGGCTCGAATAATCGTATCTCCTCTTCCCAAATTGTCTATTTTTGTGGCCAATCTGAGCGTCAATTAGAGAGAGTGGAATTGATTCAAGAGATCTTTCGTGGTGGTAATTATTGGACTATATTTTTATTGCCGTATGATATATGTACATACTGTATCATATGTGCATACTCGTTATAGAATTATCTAAGATTTAGTAAGAAATCGTTGTGTCACTACTACTTTTATTTTCATGCATATATTCATTTGATTCGGTCTAGACAGATTTTGTCACATGAGAATCTTTTAAAGATGAAGACGTTGGATTTAGAACAGGTTAACAACATCTATTTAATATATTATATTTATCATTTGCATGATAGATTGACCGAGGCAGCAATGTGCAACAACTAATCAATAATTCGCATTCATTTGTCTTCTCCGTCCACGCCTTTTCATACATCCACCGGAGACTCTTTTCCTTCTCATTTATTGATTCACATTTAATCCGTGTTTACGATAAAACAACAATCTTGCATATCTTGGGTCTTGATCCGTTGCATTGCAATTCTATTCTGACATTTACAAATTGAAACATATTATTTGATTCTGATTGGTGATTGGCAATTTGCATCGGAGAATTAATCCTCTATGGCTCGGAGAAACTTTGAAGATGCATCTTTTTTAGAAAAATTTCATCTTCAGCCATAATGCTGCTAAAATGTCCGGTCCTGTTGGTTATCCTTCGTATCGGAGGAGTTTCTGCATCATGATTTTCAAATTTTACCTCACGCTTCATAGATAATTCAATCTCTTGAATCCTTTGCACTCGAGATCGTTTCGCACTTTTAACATTTGTTTAAACAATTACTTTTTTAATTATTTTAGAACAATTTTGTATAACAATTTTGCACGGCTCCTCGGAATCACCACTCGAGTGCAAAGAGTTTTCGTTAATTCGTTGATAAATATGCAAACATTGGTGTTTCCTGGTTTCAAGTTACATAAACTTTTTCTACACTTCTTTACACATAAAAAATTTGGTCCATACACAGATATGGACGCAGTTCACAGTTTGGCAGCCACGACGTCTCCGAGGAGTGATTACAAGGTAAAGAGTTCAAGACTGCAAATACATGAGCGTCGACGTTTCCGTCGTCCAAGATGTTTCTGTCGCAGCGAGCATGACGAAGATGACGATGTCTAAGTAATCAATGCCGACCATTTGATTGTTTAGCGGATGATAGCTGACAATTTCGTGAGTCAGCGATTCCCCGGAGGGCTCGGAGGCTCGTTAGCCTCGACCGTCGAGTTAGCGCCCTAAACGCAAACATCAATCACCATTAACCCCGGCCATCCGATCGTCTTAATCGTTTCCGAAAATTTCGCTCGCCGGATTCCGTAAATCCTCGCCGGAGATGGGACGCGCGTGCACGGGGTTCGATTAAAGACATTTCGGCCGGCTAATTGTAATCCAGCCGCGGAAACCAGATATCCCCGGGACGGAATGAACATGTCCCGACCGCCAGAAATCCCCTTTCAAACGATACACATGAATCATTTGCCGACGATAAAGCAGCTAACTTCTGCACAGGGATCCAGAAGTTGCTTCATAATTTACCGAATTAAACGACGCAGACCAATAAATCTCACGATAGACGATTCCATTTAATAATTCCCGGGACTGGCTCAGTAATAGCCAATCTTAATCCCTAATCCGCCTCGTCGCTCTAGGTCCCTAATTATCGTCGCTTGTTAGCGCTTATACCGCGCGTGAATCGATCTGTCCGAACAGTCTTTGTTATTCAGAACTACGATAAAAGCGAATGTTTTAGAATGTTTTTTTAGAATGATCATCGAACATACCGCGATTGACACTTTTCTGATACATTGATCACAGCCTGGACTCATTTCTTGTTCATTGAAAGACAAGAATGTATTAATATTTCCACGATGTCCCGGAACTGTATATTCCAAAGCGTGTATTAGGTTTTATTACTTTTCTAATTTCCACTTTATTGAAATTTTTATTGAATTCTGCAAATAAATCTGTACAGCTTGTAAACATTTTTATATTCATTATTATATCCTTTCATGCAATAAGCTTAATTCTGCCCACTACGATTTCCTTCGCAGCTACATTGATTAGCTCTTCTCCATCCTTAATAATTAGCCTAATATTTCCATTTTGTTCGATGACCTTTTGCCATCTATCTGACAACTTGAAAATTCCACGCTCATAGAAAGTCTGATCCTTTTCGGCCAAAAACTGAGTTAAGTGAGATTTGACAGCGTCATCATCGTTAAAAGTTTTACCACGAAGGGTGTTGTCCAGGGATCGAAATAAGTGGTGATCCGATGGCGCGAGATCAGGGCTATATGGTGGGTGTAACATCAATTCCCGATCAATATCCATGAATTTTTGCCGAGTGGACAAAGACGTGTGCGGCCTAGCATTGTCCTGCTGAAAAATGACACTTT
Source organism: Megalopta genalis (assembly GCF_051020955.1). Taxonomy (NCBI): domain Eukaryota; kingdom Metazoa; phylum Arthropoda; class Insecta; order Hymenoptera; family Halictidae; genus Megalopta; species Megalopta genalis. The sequence goes on from NC_135016.1 coordinate 31,806,002, forward strand.
TACGATTGACCAATTCTGGGCGCTTTTCCTTGACCGCTGCATTCAATTTGCCCAGTTGCTAACATTCACGGATAATAAAAAATAACATAATAATAATAATAATAATAATAATAATAATTTTATAATATAACATTTACGGATATCATAAAAATGGGAGTGAGAGACATCTATAACTGAAATCGGCAATTACTTAGTTGCCAACCCAATAGAACGTTGCAATTTTTACTCTTTATATGTTTTTATTTACTCGAATCCTTAGATTTCGACGAGAGAATCGAATAGCATCTACACTTTGTTCGTAGAACATCTATGAAATCGTTATCACAAGTCTGACTCGTTGTTCCAGTGCAAATGATTAACAACATTATTAATCGCAACTTCCAAAGGTGTGCACGTTATTTTCAAAGTCGGGTTTTTGTGACACGAACGCTGTTATAAGTTTTCATGAACTTATAGCATAGAAAGTTGAAACGTTTCCTTTTCTCTTGATTAATTCGTGCAATCTCGGTAATTACGTTCTTAAATTGGCATAACGCATCTAAGTATTCGCGTTATCCAAGCGAAGACTGAAAAATGCTCGATGAACGTTCATGTAATTAACTACAACACCGGTGCTTCTATCAAATTCAAAGTTCATTCGATTCGATTAAACGACATGTTTCATAATTCTTAATAATTTCAAAGCATAAAAATATTCGCAAGCTTCGCGAAAACGAAGATAGGATTCAGCTTTTCGTACACCGGCGAATACATGTAAACGGCAGCGTTACAACAATGTTTCTATTCCGCCTACGGTGAATAGATTCGCTCTTACGTACAGGCCTGGCAAGTGGATCGGTCTAAATGAAGAAGGCTGCTTTTTAGACTGTTCCTCGGACAGCTCTTCCGGATAAGTCCGTCCGTGTAAAAGACACGACCCGCTGGTTGATCCCCCAACGATTTCCACGAAGATTCCATGGAATCCTGGGACGTGGGCCGCTTTCTCGTCTAGAAAGCACCAACGAAGCCATAGACTTCCTAGACGAGGCATGTGGCATTCCGTGAAACTGGCGACCTGGCATCAGGATGAGCCACGACTCTGCACCGTAATCAGGGACACGCGCTCGATCCGGAGCTGACTTTAACCCAGAAGGTTAAGTATAGCACTTCCTGCCCGGTGTTTCTGTAGCTTGCCCTTTATCCACGACTTAGGAGAGGTCTGAGTACGACTGCCAATCGGGATTGATACCTATGCTCTGCGCCACATTCGAGAAACGTGGAGCGAGCTTATAACACTGTCCGACAAAATCAAACTTTTTTTCTGGGTTCCTATAGCCACTATGAAATTCTTGTAGAGCTTCACTCCCTGAACAAAAATCCGAAAACCGAATTGCTCCATCACCCTCAGTTTTTAAAATAAACGAGCTTTTGTAAAAACCCAAAATTTTCGACAAAAATGAGGTATTGTATGAAAAGTACAAACGTTAGCAAGTTCTAATTGGTGTTAAAAGATAGAGGAGAGTTTCCCGAATATAGTGGCATGTAATTTACTAATTGTTTTTGGTCCTAAATAGCAATAAATTGATGTCAAAGTTTAAAAAAGTGTCGACGTGCGCAATTTCTCCGCAATATTTTTGTATTTTTACGAAAAGTTCTTTGTTCAGCACGAAAACTTGACCCAGGATCGGATCCTGTAGACATTTCTGAAGAAGAAACGGCCCGGTAAAAGTGTCGGAACGATATACATTTCGAGTAGATCGAGAAAATGTTCGTCGGCAACATGTACACGATGTTTTGCCGCCATGTGTTTCGCTGCTCGCTTCTCTCTGTCCGACAGGGCCGAAGCTATGGGTAATCAACACCGATAGAGGAATCCAATGGGGCACGCACTTAGCGTGTGGGGCGTGCCATTTTTTTTAGTACTTCAATGTGCTGTCTTCTTTTACATATTTTTATGGATAATAATCACCAAACTGTGAATCATAAATTAAAAATGGAGAAATAATAAAAGAAAAATAATGAACAAAAAATATTCATTTTATTCTGAATTTGTTCGAATTACAAGTATATCATGTATACAGTTATCACTTCAATTATAACGATAATACGATCATGAATAAATAATCATTTTCAAAACGTTAAACTTCTTGATATAGAATTTTCATTGCAGTAAATAAGTTATGCGGATCGCTGAATTTCTTTTGTACACTTTCAGAATCCAAATGTAACGCTTTACAAGTATTACAAGATCTTGTGACGGTTCTCTATAGTTCTGTATAATTTTTGCGTAATTGTTGTATAATTTTTAATATCTTTGGTACACCAAAGGATCTCGGATCCGTATATACGTAAATAAACAAACTAACGAAAGAGATAAATTTTTCGAATACAAAATTCCTTGCGGTAAAATTGAAACGGAGGCATTATCGATTCATCGATTTAAATAAAGCGATCTGACGAAGAAAATTGCTTGAAACGCATAACCGGCGCCTAAAACGAAAAACCAATGAGTCTTCGAGAGATCTTGTGCGACGCGCGGCGCAGAGAACTAGCTGGCTGTGATTCCCGATCCTCCGCATAATCCAATTTGTAGATCCGACCATTCCTGCCAATAAGGAAACGCTCGCCGAGGATCGCGAAGTACACGATAGTTTTTTTTTCCACATAAGAAGGGTATCGGGAAACGATGAATCGGTCGTTGAATTAAAAAGCATCGGACATTAATTCGAAGGGGAGACTTCGCGGAGATAAAGCTTAAAAGGCTTGGATTTTTATTGCTTGTTACATTAGCATTACAACACGTGAGAAAACACTCGCCGTGGCGGAACCAGTGTCACGTGATTCCAGCTGAAAGTGGCTACTGTTTACGAGTCCGTGTAATGAGCGTATAAGGCGAGACGTGGAAAGAAGACGCTAAAGGAGAGGATAGTCGTGACCTCAAAACGAAGGTCAGGACACGTCGGTGTATGTGTCTCTGCACGCGAATGTAATGCCGACTTATGTCCAGGCTGCACCTGTTTTCTTGACGTTTCCAATCAAGGCCCTCGATATGATATATCTAACGCGATATTCGATGCGATCGGCTCGAGGGAAATCGATGTGAAACTGTACTTTTTATTTCTCCCGATAGTTCAACGATTTCTCCCGTAATAATAATTTAATGCTTAACGTCATTTCGAAATATATCGTAAGGTCTTTACGTATAGATATATATGTACTACTGTGATCAAAAAGTAAGGTGAATTTGTTTATAAAATGTAAATTCTTTGTTTATTCTTCCAAATCAATTTCATCCCCTTCAAAGTAATCCCCGTCCGATAAAACGCACTGTTTCCGACGCTTTTTCCAGTCCTCGAAACAGTCGGAATAGTCTTTTTCCGGTATAGCCTTCAAGACCTTCTTCGATTCGGTTTTTATCTCCTCAATCGTGTCGAAACGACGCCCCCGCATTGGCTTTTTGAGTTTGCTGAATAACCAGAAGTCGCACGGAGCCAAATCAGGCGAATACGGTGGTTGCGGAACGATATGAGTCGAGTTTTTGGCAAAAAAGTCGCGAAGAACCAATGCAGTATGACATGGCACCAATCGAGACTTGACGCGTTTGAGACACAAATCATCCTTCAAAATGGTTTGGACTGAGCCAAATGATATTCCAACACTATCAGCGAGGTCTCTCATTGTCAGTCGACGATTTTCAAGCACCAAATCTTCGATTTTTTTGGACGTGGCCCTCGTCGGTAGACGTTGATGGTCGTCCAGAGCGCGGTTCGTCTTCAACGCGTTCTCGGCCCGCTTTGAACTTGTTGTACCACTTATAAACGTTTTTTTGTGCCATAGTTTGATCACCAAAGGCCTTCCGTAACATTTTCAACGTGTCCGCACAAGAATATTCGTTCCGCAAACAAAATTTGATGCAAGTTCTTTGCTCAACAAAATCACCCATTGTAAAAATCGAGAAATTCACTTTTGGTTGTTTACAAAAACACGTGTAACTCGGAGATAATTAAACCTTTTGACAAACAGACACTTGGCAAATGTTACAGACAGTCCTACCAACCTAGGAAAAAAAAATTACCTGCCTTCCTAATGCCCGGAAGTTTTAAATGACAATTTCACCTTACTTTTTGATCACAGTAGTATATAGTGTAGTATATTTTTACTAATTATGTATTATATATTCTGATAAAGGAACACTATGTTAGGCAAATTAGCTGGGCAATTAATTTGCCGTCTAACCCTGAACTTTCTTAGGCAGGGGTGTTTACATAGAATAGAATATTTTATTTGCAAATTTGCCACATTTGGTCAAATTGATCGTTTAAAGATTTGGATTTCACAATAATTGAAATCGAAAATGGTTATATACTGAAATAAAATAAAAATATAATTTAATGTAATATAATGTAATATGATATAATTCAATATAATAGTTTGTTAACTAAAATCTTATCAGTTTAATAATGAAGCACGTACCACTTTTAGTGTTCGTTAAATGTCCATTTTGCAACATATCCCTAAATGTAAAAATTGTAATGGATATTATCTTGCACTGTCTATAAAATTTGCTTTCGCGATGTTTTTTTTCGGCTAAATATGTAAATTCTATGTGCTACAGTTCAATTTCAATTCCAATTACTGGAATTTTTTGAAATTGTGACTTATGTGGCTTTTCTTTAAACTACAATTTTTGGGGTTCTTCTTTAAGCTACAATTTATGATCTATACCGCTACGAGCAAAGCATATATTATTAGCGAATATATATTACTCTTGAGATTTGAAAAAGTTTCTATATGGAAATGGGATAGCGCATTCGATGAAATTAGTACGAGTACTATGACACACGTTTCTCGGAAACGTGGCGGCATGATATAATTTCTTCGCAGATATGTATCGCTAAATGACTCTGTGAGATAGGAATGCGAGAACGACAGAACAGGAAGTTCAATCATCGCTTCACATTTCTTGACAGCATACTATTCCGTATCTGTAGCGACAACCGCAGCGTCTGCTAACAGCGTTAATTAATAGAATTTGCTCGGATTCCCTTTAGTTGGATCGGCAAAGCTTCTTTTATTACCGAGAATCGATGAAACCGTACGTTTGCCTCGCAAACGGACTTCTGTTCGATCGTTTCCTGCAGAAAATTCTCGAACAATGTTACGAAAGCGTCTCGACCGCTCGAGAACAGTGCGTTGGTGGAATATTTACAATTTAACATAATCGCGATTTGTTTCCCAAGCGTGCGGTACGCTGAAATAATTGCGACACGCTCGCTAGTCTTAAATTGTGTTTCGGTCTTTCGGGGTCAACAAAAACTCTGAGAATCGTGCCACCATTCATTCATACTAAATATGGACACGAAGTCCCACGTAATTTCTCTCAATGATCGCGGGCACACAACATGCTTAAATCGGCACAGCCATCGTTACAGAAAATCCTTCTGTTCACATGAAAATCATTGCGGAGTTACATACACAATCGTGTCACGATTTACATATTCATCGTCATCATTCTCTCGTTCATGCGAAAATCGTCCCACACTGATTTACATGTCAACATTATTATCTTATTCGTGCGAAGATCTTTTTGGTGGAGAAATAATCGTTCCATAATTGATTTATTTATCAACATTTCCACTGATCGCGACAGTAGAACCGATAATACTTATTCATTAATTTTACATAAAATGTTTACATAAATCTACGATTTCTTAAATTCCAAATTAAAATGTTCGTACACGCGTTTACATTGAACCGTGATCTGTTTCATTCTAAATTGAAATACTTTAGGTCGTTCACCTACAACAACTATGATTTTCTCAATTTCATATTAAACTATTTCTTTCTTTGCTTTCGAAGATATCTGCGATGCTGTTGAATCGTATGTTCTGTAAATGTGAACAATTTTTTATATAATACGCAAGTATCAAAATACTTGATGTCTTCCTTTGTAAGAAAAAATCTCTGAAGAAAAATAGAGGAAAATACGATCGAGCCGCTGAAATGCCACCAGCTCTTTAAATAAATTACAAAAGGCAAGCAAGCGAGACGCGAACTTTAACGCTATGCCGTCCGGTAGCACCACGCTGGTGCCATGCAAACACTATCTATTGTATGCCGGTGGTACCACTTTGGTGCCATTTTAAAAAATTGAAATAACATTTGAACTATATTTCTTGGGTGTTAAAAGGCAGCAAACTAACTATAGCATTGTGCTTATTTAACTAAGAATTAAGTACGAAAATTCTCGGATGACTTATCTTAATTTCAGGAATTTATATTACCGCCACCTTCGAAATTCTTTTGAAAATCTAAAATTTCCAAGCTATTATGCCGGCGTCAAACGAAAGAATCATATCTAAGATCTGCGGCCGGCATAGCGTTAATATTTATTCCTGAGCCGCGATTAACCCATTTGCACCAAAATCCGCGCGTGTACGAGCTTACGGTGCGAACGGGTCGAACGAGCAAATATCTTTCATGAAATAAGAAACGCTGCTAGTCTCGCTGCCATAGTTGCCGATCGCGTCACTGAAACGTCGCCGAGCAAGAAAGGAAATCGCTGTGACCAGTGTTACGTTACTAGGCGTGGGCACCGAACAAAGGTCATCTTCCCCGTGACACCGGTGACGAAGTGTAATACACGTAAATAGTCTATCGCCGGATCGGCTGAAAGACTCCGGTGACCTTATTCTCAAGACCCTCTCGGCATCCTTTTACGACACAGCGTCGCGGCGGAATGCATAATTTTCAAATTTTTCGCAGCCTACACCGGCCGGCTATGATCCCCGTTCCAAATTCGTCGAATCCATTGCCGGGCATCCCCGTGATAAAACAAGCATATTATTATTATTCGTCGTGGCTTAGATCTGTACCGTTAGCCCGCAACAGCGCAGGTATCTAAAGGTTTTCTATCGGCGTGCACCTTTATAGGCCCTGATCACACGATCGCCTAACATACGGAACGCAGACACGAATAGCTCGCACGCCGCAGAACCCTTTGCGCATAAACTCGTGATTTTTAGCGTTATCTGGCCCGTCGCATCGAAAGGTCACATTATAATATCGAGACTCCTGTCTAAATATTTGATCGAGGGTTCAGATTCGTACGGATTTCACGGTATTATGTCAGACCGGCCATATTACGGGCCGCGGGGGCATGCATAATGTACGATGTAGGTGAACAGATGCAACCGGTGGGTAATTTCTCGCACCAATAAGTGCACACAGCGGCGTGCAACTATGTGGAAATAATGCAATGCACATATTATAATCCACCGTATTCAACTTTGGTTTCTCGTACCGAGTTTCCGCGCGATCGAACGAGCATATTTGTCAGCGATTATGAAACCGTACAATCCAAAAGCTTTCGGTTTTCCGGTTATCACGGTGTTCACAGCGGGACCCATTCGGAAATCATCGACGACCGCTTCGCCGAGTTTGTTTTCCTCGACACGAGTTTCATCGGCAGGTACGCATTTACCGACACTATGAAATCATCGATGAATATTATCATTGACGCTGATTCTCTGTTTGAGAGAATGATTGATGTTATGTCGAGGAAATCCCAAGGCGACGAAAACATTGCCGTCGATGAAAACAGTCGACGAAACTCGGTGTTGATACGAGTGCGATGGCAATTATGTATTCGTCGATGATTTCACGGTACGTGCTGTCGACGAAACTCGACGTCGATGAACTCGTGCCGAGGAAAACACGGTCGGTGAAACGATTGTCGTTGATTTCGAAGTATCCCGTTTTCCGCATTTGCGGAAAATAAATTTAAATAAATTTAAATAAATTTAAACCGATTTAAATTTAAATATTTAAAGTTTCTTGTCAACATTTATATATTGCAATGCTCCCTTCTCCGGTTCAACTGACCGCACCTGTTCTTCATTGAAAGGTTCAACAATTTGTCTCATGTTCTCAACATACGTTGTACAAAAAGCATTATGCAGAATATATTAAGAACATTCATTTCCATTAAGATACGCATTTGCATAAACATCCGCTGTCTAGTGACTTCATTAAACCGAAGAACTTCGTGCAAAATCAATTATAATATGTAAATATACAGTTGCGGACAAAATTGAGTGGACAGGCAGTGGAAATGGTTATAAATAAAATTTATATTTAGAAAACTTAATAACTTCTAAGTAACTCTAAAGTTATTTAGAAAACTTAATAACTTCTAAATAACTCTAAAGTTATTTAGAAAACTTATGGAGTGAATTGGACTCAAAGGTACCATTGGACAAACGGAATAACGAGATCAACTGTTTTCAAAGTTCACAGACAGCATTTGAAGCAATTAGCAAGGATTATGTTGAAAACCTAATAAACAGTTTTCCACGACGTTTAGAAGCGGTAATTAAAGCAAACGGAGGGCATACTAAATATTAATCTTGCGCTTTGTTAGATATCCACTCATTTTTGTCCTTGAGAAATTTGCTAACTTTGCCGTTAAGTACAATTTCTGTGTACAAAAGTATAAACATTAACTTGAGTTTTGCACAAAATGTTCTATCTACCATAAGGATATGTAATATACAAAACTTGTGTGTATAGTAATAATACTAGTTCGACTAAAAATTTTATTTATAACCATTTCCACTGTCTGTCCACTCAATTTTGTCCGCAACTGTATATACAGGGTGTCCCAAAAATGTCTTGCAATCCGAAATTGGCGGGTTCTTCAGGTCATTTGAAGCAACTTTTTCCTTTACAAAAATTTTCTCCGAGGCACCATTAACGAGTTATTAACGAAAAACGCTGACCAATGAGAGGCGAGCTCAGCTGGCGCGAGGCGATCGAGCCAATGAGCGGAACTGGACTTCGACCGCTCATTGGCACGGCTTCCTCGCGTCAGCAGAGCTCGCTTCTTATTGGTTGGCGTTGCTTCAAATGATCCGAGGAACCCGCCATTTCCGGATTGCGAGACATTTTTGGGACACCCTGTATATACAGGATGGGGCATTTTAAACAGGTCACTTGAATAACTCTCGCTTGTTTTTGATGATAAAGTGATTGAATGTTTGTTTATCCTTTGTGACCCGTGTCACGTAATACACACACGTGATACACAAGTATTCGAAAAGTACTCCGAGACAATTTAGTTTCTCTTGCAGTGGACTTTGGGTGACCTTGAATGACCTTCATAATAGTTCATTGTATTCGCCTCGAAACACTCTATCAGAATGTAAGTAAAAAAACTTACTGTTCCATTTAAAAAAACAGAATTAACCTTCATATCTCCTTGACGCCTCCACCTACAGAAAAATTGGTAATACCAGATCATATGAGCCCCCCGATACCAAGTAAGTTTGGTCTAATGCATTTTCTCCTATCTTCAAAAACAAGCGAGTTATTCAGGTGACCTGTTTAAAATGCCCCACCCTGTATAAATAATAAATCAATATATATATATATATATATATATATATATATATATATATATATATATATATATATATATACAGTGCATGCAACTGTTTCATGAAATTTTGATTTTGCAAGTTCTTCAGTTTAATGAAGTCACTAGACAGCGGATGTTTATGCAAGTGCATATTTTAATAGAAAAAGGATGAATACATGTTTTGTGTATATATATATTATCGATTGTCATAAATCAGGGATGGAATTGCACCGAAGCTTCCACCGCGTTGCTTCGTTTCATTTTCGTAATCGAATCGATGAGGCAACATCGTCCTAAAACTTAAAAATCCCCGGTGCAACAACTTCAGAGGAACGTACCGGTGTTAAACCGTAATTATGAGTGAGGAGAGCGAGCGGATCGATTAGAGGAGCAATTAATTCGCCCGGAGCCGGCGAAACAATCGTTTAAATAACGTCGAACAGTTCGCCGGGCCGCTTTCGTTTATCGCGGCCCGATCTCCGAACGTCCGTGGGCAGCGCACCTGTAAATTCTCTAACAACGCGAACGGATCCACTTCTTCGTACCTAATACACATTTCCCAGCGTGGCGTAGAGCGCGATGCACGCGATGCAATTACGGTTTAACGCACGGGCGATCGCACGCATACTTATGCGCCGGATTAAACCACGACTGCATTCTGCGGATCGGAATGCCTACTTTGAGAACATGTAACTGCGCCGATTAGAGGCCGCGAAACGGACTGCTCTTGTCACACGGGGACGTTTACATTGAAACGCGCGAAACTCGGGGAGACGGTCTCTGTATCTCGTTACACACCGGCGTCGTTTCCACTCGCGTTTTTTATCCTTTCGCTTTTACACCGCGCGATCATTCGACACCTCGCATTCCAGCTTCTTTCCACGGTGCCACGGCCGCTCACGTGTGTCTCTCTGTCTCTATACAAGCGGGACGAACGGGGCCCCCTGAAAAATCGTAATGGCCGCTATCCAGCGCATCTTCCGTACGATAAGATATCATTCAAATGGCGTCGACGTATGGGAACGTTCGCGTTTCTGCGGACCGTTTATCCGGTTTCTTTTTAGCCGCGGCTATCGAGCCGTTTCGTCGATAAAGGACACGCGAAAGGTGACGCGGTGTCTCAGGAAGATCTGTTGCAATATTTTCGTTATATTTTTTATGATTAGATCGCGGATTTTATTTGTATACAGTCGGTGCAAAAAGTTCCGTGTACCTTCTAAAACGGAATAACTTTTCTATAATCAGGTCAAGGGATCTAAATTTTCTCTGGGACGTTGGATGAATTGGTTTACCGGGCAATTGCTAGAACATTGTTTCTGAAAACTGCAATTGGTTGGCGCGACGAACAAATTTAAAAACGACGTTTTTCTCGATTTCTTTATTTGAACCTAACAGGTGTAGGAATACTTTTTACACCGACTATATATCGACAGTTAGTGGGTGAGATACTAATCCTTTCATACTAAGATATATATACTATACAAGATATACATACATATCGTAAAAGATCTTTTCTTTCATTAAGATCGAAGATCTTAGAAAAGTGAAGCAGGGTCCAGATTGGACACATAAGAATGAGATTATGGCAATAGATGCCAGATGTGTAGTAAACCTTCTTAACGTAAGATAAAGATTTGTATTGTGTCAACGAAAATATTAATTTTGTTCTTCGATCATTTTTAACTTCTAATTTTTACTTTATTTTTGTATTTTTTATTCCTTTTATTCTTTTTAGTTCTATTATTTTTTTATTCGCCGTGTGCGTAGATAAAACAATATTCCAATATAAAAGGTGTGCTGTATGTTTCTATAATATATATATAATAATAATAATAATAATAATATAATAATATATAATAATAAAATAATAATATAATAATATATAATAATAAAATAATAATATAAATATAATAATAATAATAATAAAATAATATATATAATAATATATATTTCTAAGTTATGCAATTCTGAAAACAGAAATTACGATTTGATTACGATACGCATTTTTATTTATAGATGTAATTGCTTCAAATGATTTATATGCCCTTCCATGGAAATTCTCCATTTCTCTTCTTTCAATCGAATCGTGGAACGTTATTGCCAGCATAAACGCCTTTGCGGCCGACTTTACATTCGCCACGCTCGTTTGAAAGTGATAGTCACACGAATCGAAATCGAAAGATAATGCCCACCTTTGCAGCAGTTTCACTGTTTATGTTTTGTTTATTCAAACCGTTTAGCGTTCTCGAAAATGGCAACGCAAATCGCAGTATCGTAAACGGTGAGAGAAAAAAAGATACTGCTCGCGGTTTTTTGATCTTCGGAATACCAATTTGTATCGAGAAGAGAGTGAGCCACATTACCGTCGAATAGTTTAATTAAGAGACCAAGGACAACTTGATTGAATTTTATTTATTTCGAGCGAAAGGAGAAACTTACCGGAAAAAGTGGACATTGGAGGATCGCGTTCGTTATGCGGCCGCTTTAATTGTTTCTGTTTCAGTTATTAAAAGTGTTCGAAAGTATTCCGAGCAGTCGATCGTATGTGTCGTAAAACGAGAACTAAAAATGCTGCCATTAAGTTAATCGCGTTCCTTTTATCTTTACTAGGAAGCTAGAGAGTATGAGAACAGCAGAAAATTTGCAGAAACTATCGTAAGCATAAATTATGCACAGTTTCACGATCCATATTTGTAACAAGATATTCCTAGACTCGAATTTTTCGAATCACGTCCAACCGCGGAACATTGTCCTTAGAACTGCGAGACGTTCGATGCACTTCGATCGTTGCAAACGTTCATAGTTCGAAGAAAAGTGGACGAACGAGATACGTCACAGTTTTCTCTGGAAGCATTAATTCGTAACGGCGGCAGAAAATTGCACCGGAGCGTCGAACCGAATCGAGCGTTATTTATTCGAATCCGAATAGAAGGTTTCGAAGCGAGAATAAACATGTCCGTCGGTGACCATATTATTTTGTTAATGTTGCCCCTTTCGTTGGTTACTGCAACAACAAATGGACGAATACATGCATTCCGGCATCGGATCGAAACGTGGCACGCACAAAGAAGAGTGCAACGATGTGTGGGTCGACACGCGAAGTAGGTGAATGGTTCCGCCGTGGTACACGGCGATTGAGCAATGCATTAACGAGGGTCAGGTGTGTCGGCAGAATTATTACTGCACGGATTGCGGTTGACTGGGTACCACTGATCTATTGTGTCTCACCGTACGAGACCATAGATTCTGCCCACTTGATTAGATTCGATCACTCGGCATTGCGACAGGTACTGTGCTAAATTAGGATCGCGAATGCGTAATTACGGCGAGTCAATGAACCGCGAGGAACTTAAATAGAATTGAAAACTCAGCATCACGCTTGCACCGGGCAACGAACACCTCCGGCGCGCGTTGCTCCTCTTACTCGGGATCGCAAGCTTCTTTCACCTGAAATCGGCACGAACATTTTTATAACGATTACTACATTCTAATTATACGATGAACGATTGGCAAGGATTGTTTCGTAACGATTCTAATAATAAATAATACCACGGACTACGCGCGTGCAAATGTTATGCGTTTCGTCCTGATGAGTGTGGTAGAACAGCAAGTGGTCCTCTGTGGTCTGTAATTAATCGGTTAACTGTTGCAATCTCTGAAAAGTGTGTAAGTTTATGTAATTATACTATACGAGCTTGATTTTCTTCATATTTCGTTCGATTACAACACTTTTATAAAATATATAGTTTAATGAAGAAAAGAAGCGTATATCCTTCCTAATCGGTTAGCTGTTTTCGACGAGTATACGAAATTGTCAACATTTCGTGTTAAGAGGACTATACTCGTGAGGAAACGGTTAACTGGTTATAATTAACCAGTAAATGTATAATAGTAAATATAATATTATATATAGTAAATAGTATAATTAATAAATATATATATATATATATATATATATATATATATATATATATAAATAAATATAAATAAATTATATATATATATATATATATATATATATATATATAATATATAATATATAATATATAATATATAATATAACCAGTAAATATAATAGTAAAGATCTATATTATCGGAGTCTATCAGGATGATCTATGAAATACAATACAACTATAACTGAATCCTTATGCGAGTTTTCCATTAATCAGTGTTCTTTTGGTTAGAACTTGCGAAATGGAAGAAGGTTGAAAAACTTTCGCTTTCGTTTAATTTTTTATCGACTTTATGGAATATTCGAAGTTGTAGAACCGACGATCAAAGTACTAGCCGCATAACACACACAAACGTTTTCATCTGCATGTATCGTTTCAAAAATGTGCATCAATCTTTCAACTCGTTCTTACTTGATTGTCAAAAGAAAAACCACGTCATTCGATTCCCTCGAAGTGGAAGCTCTTGTTGTAAGCTCCTGCGCTCGTTCTTTGTTCATCTTTTCAATGCTGACTTTGAAATCGAAAAGTATAGTAAAACAAATATCCACCGTTTATATTATAATTATAATTGCAGTTACATTATCCCATAAATATCGAAAGGGTTAACAAGACCACCGATTACAACGTCCCAGAGAGAAAAAGAAAAAGATAATTAAAATTCTTAGTTTACAATCAAAATATACCCAATTGCAGCGAATCGTTTAATCGATAATGGTCGCGAACGGTTCTGAATTCAAACGTATTACATGAAACCGTACAGATTTCAATTCCGCGAGAAGCTTCCGCAATTATGAAACGGAAGCAAAAAGTGCCGATTTAGAATGAAAATTCCGAGGAACGTACGACGACGAGGAAATTAATTGCACGAAGGGAACGGAGGAAGGAGAAAATCGATTGTACGTTTCCAAGGAACGGTCGGACTCGTGCGAAATCATTTCTGACAAAATCCGCGCGCGTCTTTGTCAGAAGGAATGCGACTGAAACCCGTGCATTCCTCGCATCGCGCCAGGATTAATACAACCAGATGCAACTTTTATTACGCGCCTCGCCGGGCTCTTCGTTTCTGTGTTACGCAATAGTTGCACGTCCGAGGAGCCGAGCAGCCGATGGTGCAACCAGTTATTAATATTGCTGAATCGCGCTCGCGCTGGGGATGCAGAAGTTCCCTCGTACTTTAGGGGGTTAATACAACTGTATCGTTTATCAACGACAACTGCAAATACGCCGAATGAAATACAGTCGGAGTAATAGCGCCCATAAAAAGCACCGACACCCCGAGGGCTCGATCGATAACGCCCACATATACACTGGCAAGCCGAGCCCTTGCGAGAGTTAACGTAACTCTTCTAAATGAAACTCGGCCGTGCACGGTCGAATACTTATCGCCGGTGTAATTAAATATCGTGTCTCTCGATTTTCGACAGCGGGAACGCTTCCGATGGAAATACGTTTTCTATCGCGTCCCGAGGGCCGCTCGGGAATTCCATAGCAATTTCTATCGATGAATATTCTACCAGTTTGTTGCTCGAAAGATTTTCTTCTGCGTCGTTGGATCAATTTAATCGTCAGCGGTTTTGTATCTCGTGCAATGAATTCGAACGAAACTGTAAATAAAATCGGATTTCATCGATTTTCCTTGCATTTATTCATCGATTTACGATCAATTAAATTTAGCAACGGTGGACCGTGACACTCGTATTTGACGCTCGTAAATTAGGCGAGATCTTGAAACTGGATCGTTATAATATTTTTCTTCTGCTTCTTCTTCTTCTTTTTCTGTGATTCATCGAACGTCGCGTCGACTACGGAGGTACTCGGCGATGGAGATGCGTCGCTCGATTCGAACAAAAATTTGTTCTATCCCGTATTTTTCGTTGTTTGGGTGGTCAGCTAAGTCTGTATTAATTGCCGGAGTCGTGATAGTTCAAGAGGGTTAATATTTTCATGCGTTCGAACAAGGCCGAAAGAGTACACGGTATCGTGTGCGCATCTTCGCTTTTCAATTTTTATTCCATCGAATAAATTGCTTTAATTCCCCGGAATGTTTCAGATTGCCGGGTTGGCAGTCGAGTGTGAATTATGGAACAAGAGAAGGCCTGAAAACGAAGATCGAAATTACCGCCGCGAAACGTTCCTTCCTCAAAGACCTCGGAGATATTAACATTAAAGCGGTAACAAATGGTACTCGCGGCCAACGTGTCCGCGCACCGCACACCGTCTCTACTTATTTCAAGCACAATATACACGCCCATAAAGAGTCCGAAGTCGTTTATCCCCTATTTGGTCGCACGAGTAGCGGCCATGAAATTAAGAAATTATGGTTTCACGTTTTCCTTCGGAGCAACGCGCGGGGCCCCGTCACGAAAGAAGTGTTAATCCGTTTTTAATACCCACAGCAACAATGATGTGTCCGTTGCGTTTACCGGTCTAATTACGAACAAATACTCGAGTATTCCGCCGCGAGGATGATTAACGAGCCCGCGCTCGAGTATTATTTAAACTGGCCGATGCGATGGGATGCGAGATGCAGCGCGATGCGCCGAGCGGCAAGAAGCGGTGCACAATGAGGCGGTAAGCAAACAGCGGCCGAGATGCGGGGTCATCGAGTCACCGCATAATGATGGCAACAAGGTCATCCATCGGCGTCATCCCACGTTACAACATTTCCGGTGCGCGGGGAACGGAGCTGTTCCTCGATATTAACAAGGGAATTGATTTTCTTCCAACGGAAAAGGTCGATTTTGTGTTTGCGGCTATTTTGTGACTTGACTCATTGGGAACGTTTCTGCAAAGTTCTAACGCATTTCGTACACGGAGAACCGTATCTCTATTACATAGAATAGTACGTACTTCATGAAACAATGACTTTTCACGAGAAGATTCAGTCTTGTCATTCTTATGAACCGCGACACGAGTCGACCATTTTTAGTCCTCGGTGGGTCACCCGTATATGGACGATAAATAAATAAATTAACAAATCATAAATTATAATATAAATTAATAAATAAATTTCACACTAGTCGACTACATCTTCTTTTAACCAGTTAAGTGTGTTTGAGACGACTATATCCGTCATGGAGATGTGGCAGAATTTTGTGTCATGACGATTATATCCGTCGTTCGTAAAATTTTGTTACAATTTGATATTTAAATTGTAATTCTGGCGAGAACTAAATTATATTCGTAAATTATATTATATATTATATATATTATAATTATATATATATATATATATATATATATATATATATATATATATTATTATTATATATATTATCTATATATATTCGTAAATTGTTTAAAATGTTCAGAGGTCAAGACGAAATGAAACAAACAAATGAAAATTATAAATAAATTGAGTTGGATTCATAACTTTCTGAGAGCTAATTCGTAAGCTGTGCGGTAACGCTGGATCTTTGATTATCCCGATTTTCATCTCGATGTATCAAAACCAAACAAAAAAGAACAAAGTATATTAGATTCTCCATCTGCGGTGATTCCTGGAAAGAGCTCATGTGCGCGCTGTCTCGCTTCTTTTTCTTTTTACTGGTCTTACTTTCGTGTAAACAAAGTTAACGGCGCCACTTGCTCTGTGTTTGACGACTATACCCGTCATCGCTTGATTATCGCGCCCACACGCTGGTGGACGCTTTGCAAAGAGATCGCCACAGTTAACTGGTTAATTTCATTAGGATTCGCAAAACGTAAAAACGTTGTGCTGTAACATCGTGTCAGACTCGTTATGAAGATTTCGAACATGAACATTATCAGTTCCTTTTAAACCAAAATAAAATTCCACTTTTAATATTAATATACTATAATATAATAATATAATAATATAATATTATTATGATATTATATATTATATATAACTATATTAGTATATTAGTATATTACTATATTCTTATGATATAATAATATAGTACTATATTATATGTGATTCCTTTTCTTCCTTTCTTTTTGGCGAAACATAATAATATAATAATATGATAATTTGTATATAATGAATCCTCTGTTTCCCGTTGCGATGATTATTATATTATAATAATATAATCATTTAATAATATAATAGTATAATAATATGATAATAATGGGTCCTCTGTTTCTCGTTGCGATGTTTCGCCAAAAAGAAAGGAAGAAAAGGAATCACAGCCAAGGAATAAAAATGACGTAAGGCCTCGAGGGACTTCCGAAGGTACCTGCTCATTGTGTGTCCGCGACTCCCGACCTTTCCCGTACAAGAAAAATCACTCGGGACGAGGACAGGTCGCGAGGACAATCGTAAACGGCCCTCGGCCGTCGCTCGTACACGATTTCGATCTTATTTTCGTCCGGCAGCGAGAGCTCTCGTTCGACGGGGGAGTCGCGGAGCGAGAGAGAAACGCTCGAGGCTGATGCTTTTCGACGTTTTGTTTCGAGAAAGGGTACCTGACGCACACGCGGGATTGTCGAAGAATACAAACTACCTCATTTCCACCTTGTCCTTGACGGAACGGTCGCGTTAACCGAACCGCCTTTGGGCGGCACGCCACGGGTTCGGTCCGAGCCCGAGACGATTGCAGGCCCGACCGTCTGTCCGGTACACCTAAATGGCGAGCGACCTAAATATCTCCATTTGTCTTGGGAGATCATGAAATTGTAATGGGAACGGCGAACGGTATGCAGAACAGGTATATATGATTGGAATATTTGTTGGCGAGGCTGCAGCATCGCGTCGGTTTCTGCACGGATTGAAATCTCACCGCTGGAATCGGACCTGTCGTGGCGTGTACGATCGGCGACACTGAAAATAGTACAGTCATTTTTGCCGGACATTGTCGCGTGGCGTAACACTATGATAATAGAACTCGCACGCTATCGAATGCGTTGGCTTTGCGACTTGTTCGCTGTACAATGTACAGAGTGCGGCCAGAGAACCTCCCGAAGATCGAAAGCAGGCTGCCGGTGAATGATAATTGAAGTTTTATAAAGTAGGTCGAGTGCAATTTCCTTTGACTTTCCATTCAAACTTATTTCTAGAGATCGTCGATCATTTTGCATCATTCGATATATGAGAAATTGTCATTTTCTTAGATTTGTTTATCTTTATAATGTGTTTCCAAATGTTCAGTTGTAATTTACAAGTATTACTTAGTAAGTTATACAAGTATTTATGAAAAAATTTATGTAATATAATTTATATAATTTAAACAAGCGATTCGAAAAAGTTATCTGCATAGTAGATCTATAAGTTTAGCTTTGAATTACGTTCGAATTTAGACCGTCGAAATTCAATTTTATATCATTTTTGTACGTTTATAGTGGTATTTTGCAAGTTCGTATAGAAACAAAGCCTTGGTTGTAATGTTAAATAAATAAAAATTACGTTAATTTTCAAGAGTGCTATCTTTCTGTCCCGGAGTGTAAATAGAGAAATAGCCAATATCGAACACCACGCGATAACAGCGAGATGTATGGTCGGTACACTGCTCCATCACATTTCCAGCATCTGTAGAAAAAAAAACAAGATTCCTCTATGAACATTCTTCTTTCTTCTATATTAGATCGAAGATAACGTATCGATAGTCTTTTAATCCCATACTCTGTCCCTTCTTTAAAATTACGACCGCCCATTTCTATCTTAAACGCATCAAATCCGCGGTATAATGATCGCATAAAGAACACGGACGCGAATCATTGACTACAAACGTGTAGTAGAACGTAACGAAGTCCCAGTCTCCGGGCAGAGTCAACTTTTAATCCCAAAGTTCCTCCATCAAGCGTAATAGTCCTCGGCGGTTCGAGTCAGCCACTGCGTCCCCATTGTGTTTCGAGCTACAATGTATACATCCGTTGCAAAACAACGTCCTCTTTAGCAAACTATCCGCGGCAGTTTCGTAGCATGCCTAACCAGCCGGCGTATAAGGATACGGCGACGTCTCGAGCGTCCAACTTCTAAGCAATCTTTCCAGAAACTGGCTGCCGATTCGAAACCGAAACAATTATGTACCCCCGTGGACGGGGGGAGCACAGGCATCGGACGCTGGTCGCGCCAAATCCCGCGCATTCCGTTTCATTTTATACAACACATTACCGGGCAGCGTCATAAATACCGTGTCCCCGAAAGTCCTGTTACATCGCCGCCCATGGAAGCCGCGACTAAAACGGGAGGTGAGATCGAAAAGAAAACAAAGTTCTCACGTTACGCGCACGTGTGTTGTCCGGCCCATGTGCGTAAACCAGCACAAAGCAACAACGTGTCCAGGGACGCATCGCGCCGCTCCTAGGCCTCGGGCGTTCTTGCATCAACCACCCACTACCCTCGACACCCACTTTGCCGCGATGTCACGCTCTGTCCTAGCGACCGACTTCTCGTTCGTCTTGTTTCCGTTGGTCCGAGACAGTCTCGCGACCGAACGCGCGTTTCGTGCCAATAATTTCGTGCCGTCTCTCTAATCGACGCTCAGATTGTCCACAAAAATGGGGTATTGTGGACAATATTGTGGCTCGTTTTTTATGGTTATCGATTGTCAACAACTATAAGAACGAGCTGCAGGGCTCGAATAATTGTATCTCCTCGTCCGAAATTGTCCACAGTTTTGTGGACAATCTGAGCGTCAGTTAGGGAGACATTAGTGTCTTTAGGGAGACATTGTCATGAGGGAGACATTACATTTTCGACGATGCTCCGTTAACCGGTTGCACTACGATTTCTTTTGCAACTGCGTCGATTACAACTTCTTCGTCCATAGCCTGATAGAACGAGACAATTTTTGTGTATTTTATGCCTTCATTTTTACTTCTATTCCTAGACTTTGATAACAAAGTTCCGTTTCTATTATTTGGTAGAGAAATTTTTAATAGATCATGCGTGAAATATTTATCATGAGTCTGACTCGTTGTTGTACAAGGAGTCGAACAGAACGTCAAAGTAGTCAGGCGCTTGAAACAGCTGATAAAACTTCAGGTAGAAACGTCTGCAGGGTGTCCCATAATTATGTTAACACCCGGAGTGAGCTGATTCCTGAGGTCATTCGAAGTAACTTTTTCCTTAGCGAAAATGCGATCCGCGGCTTCGTTTACGAGTTATTAACGAAAAACGCTGACCAATGAGAGGCGAGGTCGCCTAGCGCCAGGCGGCCGAACCAATCAGCGGAACTGGGCTTCGACCGCTCGTTGGCTCGGACGCCTCGTGTCAGCCGAGCTCCCTCTCTCATTGGTCACTGTTTTTCCTTGATAACTCGTAAACGAAGCCGCGGATTACATTTTCGCTAAGGAAAGAGTTACTTCGAATGACCTGAGAAATCAGTCCTTTCCGAATATTAACGTGATCATGGAGCACCCTATGTATCTTAGAAATTAAAGCGTACCGGAAACTTGGCGATACAACAAATCATCGGAAAAAGTTACTTGTTTATCACGTTCGTTCCCAGCATTTGTATCGTTGCTTATTTTCATTGCCAACATGTCCCACAACGTATGAATCGTTAAAACAATTCAGCAAAGTTATGGACTTCATGAATATTGCGACACGTGATGCGACTTTAGTAACATGCGTACAATTAATTTGGCAATCTCAACAATAAAATCGCGAGCGTCACGCGTGTGCGCCAATAATGGCGTACATGTCGGACCACATTTAAACCCAGTACACCTCTGCGATTCGTTTCCATTGTGCAGATACCCATGGACAATGTGACGCGGTAAAAAACACAGCGCGACTCTATAACAGCTGACAAATTGCATACGCGGCGAAAGGAGATAATTAACTTGTCTCGGGCGGAACACCCAATGCGACAAATTAAACAAAAACTCCTTACATGACTCTGTCCTGGTGAAGTTTGATAAATGCAGAATGTTGTAAATAATATCTCATACGATGTCTTTACACCAAGAAACATTGCGCGACAACGAAAAAGAAAAAAAAGAAACATTTAGAACACCCTCCCTCTTTCTATCTTATGTTCGCACGTTGTACCGATTAATATATATTTCTATCACACCCAATTAATTCTAGACAAGATATAAATTCTCCGATTCTCTCCTCTCCGATTCTCCATTGTCGAAATACGTGCCGTACGTAGTTTCGCCGATTCCGAAGCAGCCCGTATGCAAAACGATTCGCTGGAAAAAAACGAAGAAAGATGAAATCTGACACTGTAACTAACCAACTGTTCTATTATCCGAACATCCGTGTAGCACTCTGTTTAGCCCGGATAATCGAGGTTCCACTGTACCATGAAAATGGTCTCTAATGAACAAGACGGGCCTGGAGAACATGTTGCGGGCGCGCGCGCGCGCGCTATCGTCGTTCGTATGTGAATCCCGTGTGCATTGGCACGCATCCGCGGCACAGCAGCGTGCACGTTTGTGTTCTTTACACGAATCGAGGTACGCGTACAATTACGTTCGCGTTTCTCGGTACGCGATGCAACGCGCGACCGTTTTTCCACCGCGTTCTTCCTCCTCCTCCTCCTCCTCTTCATCCTCCTCTGCTGCTTGTGCCACTACTTCTGATCCTCCCCGTGTTCTCCTTCTCTCCGCGTTGTTGCGTAACCGCGCGTGCTCTTCCTGCATGCGGTTGACGTAACTCTTATCCGAGGTGCGGTGCACGTATCCACGTATCCGCGTATCCGCGTATCCACGTGTCCACGTATCCGCGTACGCGCGTGTGCGTTACACGCACACGTCGAGGAAGCGAGCATCCCTGCGAGGATACGCCCGATAACTGTGCACGCCCTACGGACGAGACCGGCTCCTGTCAGACCTCCGTACCACCGAGATTATCGACAACCAGGATCTCGATTACAAGGCGACCCCCGAGTACCATGTATTTCGGTGTGCACGCCGAAAATTCTCCGGATTCCTCTCGCTTACGGTACCTGAGCACTTTATCGCCGCGAACCTTCACGTTGCTCCGTCGGAATTGAAGGGTCTGAAGGATGAGGCTGTAATACGTTTTTAATTCGAGTCGAGTGCTCGTGTCTCTCGTTTGATGTCTTCGTTCCCGGCGAGCCTGGATTGTCCGTTCAAAAGAATCTTACGCTGGAAATTAATTGCACGGCGCTCGTCGCTCGACCGTGGATCTTTATGCAAAATCAAAATTCATCGCATTTGTTGCGAGAAAGAGGAGCGACTCAGGAACTAACTTTATAACTTTGACAAGTTCGGTTAGACTGACGTTAGTAATTTAGTAAGCTTTCAACTGTTCTTCTATTTCAAAAATTGCGGCTATTTAACACTATGCCGTCCGATAGCATCACGCTGGTTCATTCCATAATTGATTTATTTATCAACATTTCCACTGATCGCGACAGTAGAACCGATAATACTTATTCATTAATTTTACATTAAATGTTTACATAAATCTACGATTTCTTAAATTCCAAATTAAAATGTTCGTACACGCGTTTACATTGAACCGTGATCTCTGTTTCATTCTAAATTGAAATACTTTAGGACGTTTACCTACAACAACTATGATTTTCTTAGTTTCATATTAAACTATTTCTTTCTTTGCTTTCGAAGATATCTGCGATGCTGTTGAATCGTATGTTCTGTAAATGTGAACAATTTATTATATAATACGCAGGTATCAAAATACTTGATGTCTTCCTTTGTAAGAGAAAATCTCTGAAGAAAAATAAAGGAAAATACGATCGAGCCGCTGAAATGCCACCAGCTCTTTAAATAAATTACAAAAGGCAAGCAAGCGAGACGCGAACTTTAACACTATGCCGTCCGGTGGCACCACGCTGGTGCCATGCAAAAACTATCTGTTGTATGCCGGTGGTACCACTTTGGTGCCATTTTAAAGAACTGAAATAACATTTGAACTATATTTCTTGGGTGTTGAAAGGCAGCAAACTAACTATAGCATTGTGCTTATTTAACTAAGAATTAAGTACGAAAATTCTTGGATGACTTATCTTAATTTTAAGAATTTATATTACCGCCACCTTCGAAATATTTTTTTAAATCTAAAATTTCCAAGCTATTATGCCGGCGTCGAACGAAAGAATCGTATCTAAGATCTGCGGAAGGCATAGTGTTAATTTTGAGTTAGCTGTGTGAATTTTGATGCTAATACTATAGAGACCCTTTCATAGGAAACGATTGTATCAATATCTTGATCCAAGCATACGTTGTATTAAAAATGACGGAAAGTCAGTTTTAGGTTCAGTGTTAATATATTGTATGTATATGTATGGTGCATGGTGTCACGCTAGTTGGATAAATGTACACCAGATTAACAGCGTATTAGAAATGTTTGTTAATAATCTCGTGCAATATGATGTATTTCAAAGTAGCAGAACGTGTAACGGGACAAGTATTTCCCACAATAGTGCACCGTTTTATGTGTCCCAGTGAATTAACAATACGTGTTTGCTCCCAAGATTTCATTCCAAGATGACCGAAAAAGTATAAGATATTTCGCAACCGATATTAAATTATATTCTACGGTACAGCTGTTTATATTTTTTTTGCCGCAACTTAGAAAAGTTTCCAAATTCAATTGTGATCGCATTCGAGTTACGTTTGCGCGCTATTTAATTAGTTCCCAATCTCGAACATTTATCATCGCATAGGACAGGTTTTTATCCTTTCTTGCTCAGTATTTCCCCTTACTTTCCTTGATTAAACGAGATAAAAAATGGCATCGACGAGCACCAAAAAAAAAAATAAAAGAAAAATCGAATATCGCCCGAGCAATTTCCATTAAGACGCGGCCATAACTATCGGCGATCCTTTCAATCACACTTACCACGGACGATTTGCTCAGCGAGCTCGTTCCCCTGTGCACGGTGTCCCTTGATATTTCTTTTTACATATTTCCACGGTGTTTCTCTCACGGTAACGAGACTCCCGAACAAGAAAAGTAAAGGGAACAGAGAGCAGCGAGAGAAGCACGATGAATCGCGATGCTTTCGAACAAATGGATAAACAAAACCCACCGTTCCGCCGCGTATCGTTGAACCGCATCAAAGGACGAGGAACGTTACACGATTAATCTCGATTATAATCGCTTAATGTGCCTTATCAGAAGGCACGGAACACAGTTTAACATAGTCGTCGCGAACACGGCGTTCGCTCCGGCCGCGCACATAGTTACATATTGCGCGCGGGGTTGCTTTGCTCGTTTCTCGATATTCTTTTATCTTCTTTGCTTTTTCTGTTCTTTTCTTTCTTTCTTTCGCGGTTGAACTCGGCCAGTTACAGTCGGTTGAGCCGAGACGAAGAGGGCGAGAGCCGGAAGACAGAGCAAGGGAGACGGTCATTGGAAATAATCTGCGTGCATTGTCAGATCTGAAAGATCGATCATAACGTTCGCTTCCTTATTGCGGAAACCTGTCCATCGGCTGACACGTAAGTCAGAGTTTGCATGTCCGATAGGAAATCGTTCTGTCGGAAGGGCGTGGGCACTCCAGCGAGCCTCGAAGCCTCGTTGCGCCGAGGTCTTGCTGTACTCGCGACCCCGCCATCAAAATATCAGACAAAAAGTTCGCGGAAATTACCGATCGTCTAAATATATTTGGTCTGCCGGAAAGTTCTGTCGGTTTTTGAATTGAAATATAACACAATTTTCATACATTTAATAATATTTATCGTAGAATATACTTTCCATCGTTACTAATGACTTCTTGCCAGCGTGATGGCAACTTGTAAATGCCATTTTTAAAAAATTATTTATTTTTAGAGGCGAAGAACTCGACTAGTGCTTCGTTGACATCAGCTTCAGTTTTGAATTTTTTTTCCTGTAAAAAGTTTTGCAAAGAGAGAAACAAGTGATAAACGGAGGGTGCTAGGTCTGGGGAGTATGGTGGACGTGACAGAATTTCCCAGCCTAGCTCTGCGATTTTCTGACGAGTCGCCAAAGCAGCATGTGGTCTGGCATTATCATCGGTAGCCATGTTTTCACGATCGCGCCTCACTTAATAATGACACGAGACATCTTTGTTTCAGTTTATTTAGGAGAGTACATGTGCGTAAATGCAATGATAAAGAGAGATAGTCATATATGTCTCAAATCAACATGTGCATATGGATTGAAATTTGAAAGTGACACTATCGGACAGAACTTTCCGGTAGACCTAATATAAGTCTAAGTCTTAAGCCGTCGTCGAATATTTATGTTGTCGTCTACGAAATAATTTAGCGTCTGTATGAGTGCGTCGAATGAAATGCGTATACAATGTATTAACAACCAACCTATTCGAATGCAGAAAATATGAAAGCAATAGAATGAAATATAAGCTAAATTCCTCGTTGTATTTAATGTCACAAGAACAAATTGAAAACATCCTATACGGTAATGTCTCTCTAATTGACGCTTAGATTGTTCACAAAAATGGACAATTTCGGAAAAGCAGCCTTGCGACTTGTTTTTATAGTTACCGATTGTCAACGATTATAAAAACATGGTGCAAAGCCGGAATAATCGTATCTCCTGTTCCCAAATTGTCCATTTTTCTGCACAATCTAAGCGTTGGTTAGGGAGACGTTACTGTACTTTTTAAGAGACACCAAACTATTTGCGGAAGTATAACCGGAAACGAAAGAGTCGGTGATGCCATGAAATCGATACGACATTAAACGCTAAGGCAAAAAAATTGTTACGAGCTATTTCCTTCGAATATAACGAAAATTAAAATCATTATACGATATGACCTCCTATAAGGCGATATTCCTATAACACATGTGAAATAATATGAATATTATTTTGACACGTATTTTATTTAGTTATAGTTTTCTGCGCCCTTGGATTCGTGCAACGCGAAACGTATATCTCGCGTTGCAGAGGAGGCTATTGCATTTTAAAGAGGACTTAGAATAATTTAGAATTTCATTAGACAGTGTTTTATCGCTAAATAAAACGTCTGGTTTGAAAGATTTAAAAAGGTGAATAAATAAATGGTACTAATTGGCTAGAGCGAAAATAATTTTCATACGATAATTGGACCATGAACTGTTCGGTGAGCAGAGAAGCACTGTTCGTTACGAGTGCTCCTCTTTTTCAACGTTATAATATAGGCGTTATTTTTAAATAACGAGGCGATTTATGCGCGTTCCTTTTTCAGAACGTTTCTCCCGTTCTGCACCGAGCTCAATATTTAAATGTCTTGCATGTATAATGGATTGCGCAATCCGCGATGCCTTATGTAACCGTGCACTGCTCGAGAAAGCGTCTGCTCGGAATGCGTACAGTGAAAACGCAGACGCGAAGGAGAGACCCTGCGGGACAGGATCAAGGATCCGACCGTGGATTCTTTTGGCAAATGTAAACATGGCTACCAGTTAATCGCTTGCCTCGAGTCGAGAAACTTCGTGTTCGATTACTGAATTTCGGACAGCCTTGGATTTTTTTAATACATTCGCGAGAGCGAACACATTTTCACTTCGATAGAAAATTGTCGGTTCTAAAGTGATTCTTGCAAATATATTGTAAATTGAGAGGGTCTCCCGTATTAAATACGACGAACTTTCTACAGTAAATGTTTACGTCGATTACGAGCCAATAAAACGCGTTATGTAAACGTAAAAATTATTCGTCCGAAGGCTTTCTCTTCGAACGAAGAAGCTCGATGTACCGCGCTGCAGAAAATCGTGGCCGTTTAACACAGCGATCATTAATTAACATTAATATATTAATGAATATTAACATGTTCACTTGTCATGATTTCAAAAGATAAACTGCACCAAGCTGTACACTTTAAAATAACAAATGTTAAACCGTTCATTTCGATCGCCATGCTAGATTTGGCTTACGTTAAGATTGCCTGTACGTGATTAATAACATTGCGAAAATGATTAAGCAAATAACGAAATTTCGATCCTGTTTCTGTTTGTTGCAATTTGTGAGAAGAGTTAATTATTTTGCATAAAGTCGGCTATCGACAACTGTTTCAGCCAGAACCTGTGTATACACAGTGCATTTATACTTTGATTTTTTTTGGTGATAGAGGAACTAGTCTACCGGACGATGACTGAAATGCTTTTTTCTTTAATTTTACTATTACTTGGAATGACAAAAAAAAATAAAAATCCCTCGTTTTTTAACTTTTTTATCCGAGCCTCTGAGCCAACGAAAATGTAAAAAATGTCTTTCGTAGATCTCGGTAACTTAAAATACGCATGTTGAAAATTTTGTCGAAATCGATTCACGTTGTTATGAGTTACAACAAATTAAAGATCGCAAAAATCGCAGTTCTATTATCACGTTTTTCACCAAAAACTGTAAGAAACCTGCAGTTTTTAAAATCCTTCAACGCCTGTAGCACGACTCTGGGTTAACCGATTTCGATCAAATTCTCCGCACGCATACAAGTTAGCGGGATCTACGAAAGTAGATTAATTTTGGCCTTTTTGGCGAAACATCGCAACGAGAAACAGAGGATTCATTATATACATATTATCATATTATTATATTATTATATTATTAAATGATTATATTATTATATTATTATATTACTATATCATAATAATATAGTAATTATTATTTATTAATTATAATTTATAATAATATAGTAATATACTAATATAGCAATATAGTTATATATAATATATAATATCATAATAATATTATATTATTATATTATTATATTATTATATTATTATAGTATATTAACATTAAAAATGGAATTTTATTTTGGTTTAAAAGGAATTAGTAATGTTCATGTTCGAAATCTTCATAACGAGTCTGACACGATGTTACAGCATCGGGATTTACGATGCTGTAAATGCAAAAATGAAAAGCTTTTTAGTCACCGTCTATATAATAGACTAGTCCCTCTATCGTCTAAAAGAGATTCGAATAATTTGGTTGATTTTTGACAAATTTATTGCGTTTCAAAAGAAGGTGTACGAACACTTTTGTGGCACCACTGTATGTAATAACAGTTCGAAACACATAATTCCGGAACCTTTCCAATCCGCCCGTACAGGCTGAACCAAGATTTTCGGTAACAGTTCGATGCTCGCTCCCCGATTCTCGCAGCCGATCGCGATACTCTCTCGGGCCAACCCGCGAAAAGGTTAGGCCGCGAGAAAGTTGACATTCTTCCAATAACAGCGTTCCCATCGAACGATCCGCCGCGGCAGATACACCGTGGCAGACGCTGCCGGTCGTTGCGCGCGGCAGACAGCGGATCTCTTAATAGGCCGTACATCTTCATGGCCGTGGAATCACGGGGGATTATTACCTCGGGTAATGTCAGGTGTGAATGTCAGTGAAACATGCGAAAGCCAATGGCACGGGTTTTCCCGCGCCGCTCGGGTGACGCGCGCGCCGGGGGGAGGAAGGGGAGGGGGGGGGGGCGCCGGGAGAGGCGTCTCGCCACGCGCGTGCAATTATGCAAAACCCATATGATTTAATCGTTTGGTCGCACGAGGCTGCGGCGTCGCGCGTCGCCTAAGACGCGGCGCGGGCTGACGCGGAGCGGAATCGAGCGGAGAGTTTCCACCGTTCCCAAAGGAAACTGGTCGCCGGGCGGTTTCTGTGCCAGCAACGGTCGGAGCCGCGAGAACACGCGTATAAACCGGCCGTACAAAGGGTATTTGCGTCGATTAGCATTAATACGTCCGACGTCCAGCTGAGGAGCTGGACTCGATCTCGGGTACCAGAGGCAGCATTCCTCCTCTGGTTCTCCGCTCGTGATCCTTCTTTTTTCGCGCTCGCGAGTCGGCAGACCTACGCCGCTGTACGAAAGAATGAGACACTCGGACATATTTCGTAATCGTTTATATTCAACTCCAAGAAATGCTCGTTTTGTACATTCTATACGGGGTGGGTCATTTAACTCTTTCGCCTGAATTTTTCTTGTTAAACCTTTGCACTCGAGTGGCGACTCAGAGGCACCAGTAAAATTTGTTACATCGCGTTTTAAGATAATTTTTATATTAACAAAGTTTAGATTTAGGAAATTGTTAGGAGTGTAACTGTTGTGCGAGTCCCAAGAGTCAATTTCATATGCATAAAATAAATTTCATCATATATTGGGTTGGCAACTAAGTAATTGCCGATTTGTTCAATGAAATAAAAAATTTTTTTTTACTTGGAATGAAGTTTAATCTGCAATGTATTTTCCATTTTGTTCGATGACCTTTTGCCATCTCTCTGACAACTTGAAAATTCCACGCTCGTAGAAAGTCTGATCCTTTTCGGCCAAAAACTGAGTTAAGTGAGATTTTACAGCGTCATCATCATTCAAAGTTTTATCACGAAGGGAGTTGTCCAGGGATCGAAATAAGTGGTAATCCGATGGCGCGAGATCAGGGCTATATGGTGGGTGTAACATCAATTCCCAACCAATATCCATCAATTTTTGCCGAGTGGACAAAGACATAATAATAATAATAATAATATTATTATAATATTATTAATAATAATATTAAATATTATTAATATTAATAATAATAAATTTAATATTATTAATAATAATATTAATAATAATATTAATTATAATATCATTTTCCTTGACCGCTGCATTCAATTTGTCCAGTCGCTACCATTCACGGATAATAAAAAATAATATAATAATAATAATAATAATTTTATAATATAACATTTACGGATATCATAAAAATGGGAGTTAGAGACATCTATAACTGAAATCGGCAATTACTTAGTTGTCAACCCAATAAAATGAAAATACTGTAAATGAGAAAAATGATTTTATATTTACAGTTAAAATAGCTTCGAGTGCAAAGGGTTAACTGTACATGTCAGAGAAAAAAATGTTTCAAACAAAGTTTACGTTTCGCGTAAAGAGAAGCGGCCTAAGCGGCAACAATGAACTTGTTGCTATTCTCTTTTAATTTAAACGCATTCACTGTATCGCTCTAATATTGTGAGAAAGCAACATTCGCTTCTTGAAAAGAAGCCAACAAAAAGGTGATCTCACTAAATATTAATATAGCGTTCGATAAAATATCTTTTTAAAACAATTGCTTCTTTTTAGTAATGTCCAATCATCTTATCCGATTAAAATCGGCAGATTTTTACATTATTTCTTTAACTCTTTTCGTGCACAAGATACAAACTCAAGGTTTATTATGCTCATCTCTAAGAACATATCTAATACATAAGGTATGTAAAATGTACGCATATCTTATTATATTATGCGAAACATTCAAAAATGGCAAACGTCCTATCATTTTGTCCGGCATTGTATGCCGCATTCGTTTCTCGTGTGTACAGTAATGTTTCCCTAATTATCCCCCAAATTGTGCAAAAAATGGACAATTTGAGAAGAGGAGATACGATTGTTCGAGCCTTGCTAATCGGTAACTATACAAAAATTAACTACAAGACTCGAATAATCGTATCTTCTCTTTCCAAATTCTCCATTTTTGTGCGCAATCCGAGCGTCAATTAGGGAGACTTTACTGTAAATTCTGCGTTGATTCGACAATTTTCTTTCAAATTTTCTGGCACATGATATCTGAATAATCCTCAAATATGACATTGAACGATTGTACCTTGATCGGTGCAGTTATATTGTTAAAGTTTTACCAGACCGAGTTCTAACTCTTCCGGGGGTTAATCGAATGTTTTGTTAGGCGTAGAAATAATAAATGCGTTAAACTGCGCCGATGCAACGGAAATATCGGACACAGATGTCTCTGTGTAATTAGTTTTCTATTTCCCATACCACAGGAGTCGCTCCTTCGTTTCGTATGTGGTGAAATGGTTCTTACGGTCGGATGCTTGCAATAATCTTTAATTATTGCTCTATACCGACGACTTCCTGCGACGACAGCAGATGACGACACAGTAACTGTATTCAACGAGTCCAGGAGCGCGATGGCCGCTTGTCCACACCGACAGTTATTTTTCGTTCTACGGCGAGAGTTCTGTGTGTATGGAAGCGTGCGTGATCATAATTTTGCGAATCGCGTATGGAAACACGCAGGAAACGTCCGCGTCCGCGACGTGCTATTAAATCTGCCGCGATTTCTCTCGGCACTCGGATGTAACCCACGCTTAGGGGCACTCTCCGTGAATACTGCATTTAAAAACGCATAACTTTGCATTCGAAACGCTTATTATTACCTATCGTAATTACATCGAGTTGGAAAACGTTAATTTTGTATTTAATAAGCAGGCCCATATTTTTGTGCATCGCAGTTTCGTTCTCTGTTCAAATATCTGTTAGCGATTATGAAATATTAATTGGCTCCCAGACGAGGAAATTTGTCAACGATCTTCTGATTAGTACAATTTATAAATTCATCTCGCATTTCTGTAAACATGTTTTTTTTTTTAACATACCTCTTCTAGACGCATGTATTTGTAACGTTCTCAAGAAACTGATTAGATAATATTATTCCAATCCAATTCCGGAGCTAAATGTTAAAAAATAAATAATTTTTAATGTGGGAAAATGTTCTCGTTTTTTCATTATACGAGTGTGGAAGAATAAACTGATTTAATCATTTTTAACGACAGCATCTCTAGGAATTCCAACAAGTAAAAAATTAAATTGAAATCAGACATTGACACTTCTCTTTTGTTTCTCTTTCGGTTACGTTCATTTTTGCGTTATCTTATAATAAAAATTGTGTTTCGTATTATTTGTGATACTGTTATTTTTTTACAGCTAATTCGCAAAATCCTTGTTTATCCGAATCTTAAGAATAATGAACTTGCACCGATTGTCATCCGAGCCGTTCATCCGATTTATCGACTTGATATATTACTACTTGTGTTCGACGAGTTACAATTAGTTCACTAAATATTTGTTATCGTTGAAGATCCCATCCAGATAAATCCAGCAACGTGCACAGGAATCGCCAATTTTTCGGCGGCCAATAAAATCGAATGCCACGTGCCCGTTAAATGCCCACTAGGTATCGCTGCACCGTGTTATGTCCCAGTTACTGCACCATCTGCCACGTCATTATCCGTTGATCTCGGAGCTGCTCGAAGCATCTTCTTCGTTCCAGAGAGCAATATATGAAAACTGGTGCCCGGTCACGACGAAACACCCTTTCATGTTGAAAGTCGCAATTAATCAAGACGTATTTATTGTTGGTGACCTTTACTTTCCAGGTGAATTCTTTCCGAGCGCATAGGTGCATAGTTGCATCGGTTAGTGCCGCGGCAGATGAAGAAGAATCGCGGCGTGATTGTCGGACAACATCGGCCGACGGAGATCGGCTCGCATGGATGAACAAGGACCGCTCGAGGAAAGCTCGAACCTTGACGAAGTGCTCATAAATATGTCGGTACGCGAGAATGCATCAATGGTAGCCAATATGTCTACCGTTGGTTCGCGACAAAGCCGTTTACACGTCGCCGGGACACAATGGCATACCATCGACTCGTCGAATAGCTAATAGTTTATCGATACTCTTCGGGGATACGCGAAATCGACTCTCGGCTCGCCCCGATGCGAACATTCAATGAACGAACTTTATCGGTGCATACCGTCCGCGGCTATGATTTACTCCAGAAAACGTGTTTGCATAGCTCGTTACGGAATGCATTAGGTCGGCGCAAAAATAATTGCGGTTTCCGACGCTTTAACATCCGCCATCAATTTCCAGATAAATTGTTACTCGGATATGCCCGAGTGTTATGCCATCGTAAACCGTACAGTCCGTCCTATCGATTCCAGCAAATCGTTTTTGCCATCATTGTTTCACGATGTTCATTAAGGCGCCCGCAAAAATGCCACTACCAGCGATTTTGTCGAGCGCGTTTCAAATGGGGAATCGCATTCGTCGTTGATCGAAACGTTTAATCTACGATTTGCAAGATTTAATCGAAGATAACGCTGATCTAATTTTGTCATTTGACTTGTCGTTTGCTTAAAATGTTGTTGAAATTTTCTATTGTAATATATGCTCGAATAAAAAAGAAATTTCTCATGTTTTAATAACATCAGGAATTATTAAAGTGAAATTTGGAAACCAGTCATTTTGATTGGCTTGGCAGTTCTACTATTAATACTAGAACAGCATTAATAGTATTAATTCGGTATTAATACTAAATTAATACTATTTTTGTTATATTATAGTATATTATATATTATTTGTTATATTATAATAATTTTTGTTATATTATAGAAAGAAGAAATTTCTCACACATGGAAACATTTCAATAATATCAGGAATTGTTAAAGTGAAATTTGGAAACCAGTCATTTTGATTGGCTTGGCAGCTCTACTATTAATACTAGAACAGCATTAATAGTATTAATTCAGTATTAATACTAGAACCGCCAAGCCAATCAAAATGACCGATTTCCAAATTTCACTCGAACAATTCCTGATATTATTGAAATGTTTCCATGAGAAATTTCTTCTTTCTATAATATAACAAAAATTATTTACAGATGATAGAAAATATAGAAAAATGAAGTTAAAAATATAAATGATATATAAATAATATATAAATAATAATAATAATATATAAATATATGAGCCGTTTATTTTGAAAGTGGCCTAACTCCGTTTTCCAATTTTTTGCCGGTTACCATGGTTAAATGTACAGCTTCATGTTATGTATCAGTGAAGCACTTCAGGTTGCTTATATTCAGAGCAAATACGATAAATTTTTCACACATAAGTTTTCAGAATTAATTAAATAACTGAGCCGTGTAGTTTGAAAGTGGCCCAACTCCATTTATACTTACATCAAGATATTTACTATTGATAATGTCGAAAAGCAGTGATGAAGGTAATTTCAACTAATTAGTATTTACAAGTTAACCTAATTTTTGGGACAATTGCGTTAGTTGAATAACCTGTACGTTTAATTAATATAAAACTTAAAATTTAATATTAAATTTTAGAAATTATTTCACCCATGAGGAAAAACAGAACAAGACCATTAATTAGTTCAGATAGTGAAGAAGAAATAGTAACTAATAATTTAAAAAAAAATCGAAAAAGAAACAGAATTATAGAACAATATTCGTCTTCAGAGGATGAAGATCCGAGTAACAATGGAGAAAAAATTTATGCATCATACATCCAAAAAGTGCGAAAGATTAAACGGAATTCAGGAAAAAGATATTGCACTGAAACCGGCAGACCAAGAAAGTTCGAAAATATTGTATTGACACCATTGTATAAAACTATTAGACAAATTACAACAGCATAATTTAAGGACATAATTGACCTATTACGATACATACCACCAGAATATCATGATTTCTTCAAATCACTTTCACACGCACAAAATGTAGACGAATAGTAAATTGTTTTGTAATAAATTTATGTTTGTAATTTTCTATGTTCTGTAATTAAAAAATGTTTTAAATCGCATAAATTATGTTTCCGAAGTGTTTTCAAGATATGTAAAATAAATTCAGTATTGTTTTTTTCAATTTGAAACATCTTAAATTATGTTGAATGGACTTGGGCACCTTCAAATTTTATAATGGATCTGGCTGTTAATTTTGAAAGTGGCCCAACTCCATTCTTGATAAGAAAACGCACGTTATTTACTTAATAATTGCCACTATTTTAACAGGAACTTTAAATTTAACATCCTTAGATACGCTTAAGCAGTATGACTCATTAGTATCCTATACGTATATTTTTAAATTCATTGAAACGCAAAACTTTAAATATCTCGATTTGAAGATAAATGGAGTTAGGCCACTTTCAAAATAAGCGGCTCATATATATATATATAATATATAATATAAATAATATATAATATAAATGATATATAAATAATAAAAATGAACTTTGGCAACTCGTTGCGTCATTGATCGTACCGAAAAATGCGTCACGCCTAGGTTATTTTATCTGGAATCTTAATTAGTTTCACGGATCACAAAGGGAACTCAGAAAAGTGAAGTGAATATAAATCTTAATAAGTGAACGCGTGGGTCGCAGCTTTCGTTGAACGGCTCCGGCTTTAATCGGACTGCCGGACGTCCCAGCATCCGACAGTTAATTCCGGTGACCGGGATGCTCTTTGCCGCGACAGTGTCGTCAGAAAACGAAGAATGTCACAGCACGCGTTCTATTCAGACGAGCGTAAGCCGTCGGTATAGCACAGCTACCAAACTGGAAATGCATCGTCCGCTACCGCACGAGTCGCCGGAGGCCAGCGTACCGCACACCGCATATCACATGATATCCAGCCGCAACCACGCTAGCTTACACACCCTAGAACAACGTCCTACACTGGTCCGGGGGTAGACTGTTCCGGATACTGTCCCGTTTCTATGATGCACGGCATCGAGCGGCACGTGATACACCGTGTCGATGTAAAATGGTGACTTTTTCAGCGGGTATACTAAATTCTCCCTGGAATGCCAAATTTCGAATTGCTGTGAATTACCCTGTGCCGATCCTAAGCCTATGTGATTTATTTCTACGTCGATGCTAAGTTTCGACGTCGATTGAAAGAAGAAGAAGGTCGGAATTTAACAAGCATGTAACAATTTAACAAGTGAGGATGAATTTTAGTAACGAGTTTAAATTCATGAATTTCGGAAGAATTTTCAACATTCTTTCCGTATTATGCAAAAGTAACATGATCTAATAGCAATGCGTTCTTTACTATTTAACCGTAAGAAGTAAGAATTGAATAAAAATTATTATCTTAAAAAAAAAACGAATCGTAATTGTACTTCGCTTTTTTTATCGAAGCGAATAGCGAATAGCGAATAATTATTTCATATCGCTATTTTAGAAAATTTAACATTTTCTAAAATAATTGTTAGAAATAGAACTAGCACGAAAGTTTATTTCTTATCCGGCGAGAATTTATATAAAACGTGTTCTTAAATTCTTCCGAGGTTTTTACCGTTCTCTATTCCAAACACTGAAAAACTGCAATAGAGAGTCGAAGTCGATATTCATAAGCTTCGTTATCTGTTCTGTAACAGCTCTAAAATGCTAGCGATGCAAAAAGCAAAAGTTTCCAGACCCCTGTGATGTAAAACATATATATTTGCATAAACATCCGTTAAGTTGACCGAAAGTTTTATGGCACGAGAATATCTATTCATTCGTATTGAATGGCCGACCGAGAAGCAATCAAACGCAGCAAACGAAGAAAACAAAGAAAATCAAGTTAATACACCAATTAAAATAAATATGTAAATATTATACAGCGAGCGCGATACGAAGAACATAAATAGCCATATTTTAACAAATAGTAGACACATAACCAGTAGTATATGTTAATCATAAAGAGGCAGGAACATGCGTGCAGAATAAAATCAGGTCTTCGATCATCTAGTCGTATTCGATTTGCTCGGTACATATATTGTAAAAGAACAATAAAAACGTAAGTATGATATCATAGCCTGTACATTTTGGAAACGTGTCTTCGTCTTTTTCATTTTAAATACAATTTTGCAAGGTCTTCGGTCAGCCGTTATTTCTCTGACGTAGAATACAGAACATTCAGAACTTACAGAAATAATTTTGCTGTAATATCGAATCATTTTTTAATACACTGCAACAAGTTTTCTTCGTTCTACCCGGTTCGATTTCCCTATTATATAACAAGTTACTGCATAAAAATTACCTACTCGTTGTAATTTCTTGGGGACCTTAAATGGCATTTAATAAATGCACATTTTTTTTAAAACTAGCGTAAAAAATCTCTTTGCAACTGGACTGTTAAATAACCATATTTCACTTTAAGAACAGAAGAGTCAGATAAAGGAGTCAAAAGAGAAACATTGGCAAATCCTTACACATTAATGTAATAAAAAACTAACACGTTAAAAAGACGGAGCATTTTTATTAAAATATAGAAGATACAGAGATACGATAAAGATATGAAGATGTAGATTTCCTTCAACATGTGTACACTAAAATTGCGATATGTATTTTTGAGATCGGTATATTTTATTGAAATTTTCAGGACTTGTACATGGATAATATTAGAATTTTTTTCTTGCGTGATACTTGGCGAAACAGTTCCCTTCGTGTCGGCAACGTATATTTCAGTAAAACAAGAATTCTCGTTTCCCGTCGGTAATGTGTTAAAAATTCAAGGAGGAAATAACAAAATAATTTTTGCACGTTTGTTACATAAATTCAACGAAGTCGAACAGTGTATTTATCCGTTAAGAGATCCGCGAACTGTTAGCCATGCCGGATAAGTAAGCGGGAGGCCGATTGGAAGCAGCATCTTAGGCGAGCGTTGACGGGTAAATTAACGATTGGGTTCGTTAATTTTCGAAAATATTCGAGTACACGGTGCTGGAAGGCTTAACAAGGGACGTCGTGAGAATAGTCTGACGATAAACGCAAAGATGGATCGCAGCAGCTGCGCGGACCGTTCCCGCTACATCGGTAGCGATCCTCAAGATAAGCGAGCTGGTCCCTTTATCGATCCCTAATCGCGTTTGAACGTAAATCGAAGCGAGGCGTGTCCGTCTGCTCCTGCTGGGTATCTAACGTACAGCCGTGAAGAGTTTCCTGGTGTAAATCACCGGATCGGAAAAATTCCGGCCGCAACGTGGACACGCCGGACGCCATAATAAACATCCGCCGAGGCGACTAGTTCGATATGATCCATAAAATCTGGTTTTAATGGCGGCGGTGTTTTGACAAGTCGCTCCGCGGCCATCGCTCGTTAATAATTTCAATTAATCTAAGTATCGTTAATTCGTCCGGGAATAATAACATAAATTGTGTCGCATTTAATGCCATCCGTTTAATCGACCGTTCAATTAATATTCAAGATGGATGCTCGATCAACGGAGACGATCGCGCTAAATTATATACCGTTTAGACCGTCTTCTTCTGATATTAAGAAAGATCGTTTAAGAGATTATTATAGTGTAAAGTTCGTTTTTCTTCCACTTCCCTCGAGATATTTCTGCGAAAGAATTATGACACTTCTTGCAGTCGCATTTAAAAGGTTTATTTATCCATGTTTTAATAACATTCGAAACTCTTTTCGAACTACTTCGACTATTTTATTTGCGTCGAAATGGTCGAGTTTCAAAATGATCGTGCCACGGTGGCAACGATTGCCGCCCATTTTGTCAAGGTTTAATGTGGAAAAAACGTGTAACATTCTTAATTAGCATGAGTTTGGCTACATCAGGTACTAGAAAAGAAAGAAAAAGTCGGCGATTAAGAAGATATTTGCGCGACATTTTGATATTTGATTATCGATTTTTCCATTGATTTTTCAATACCGGAAGCCTAAAGAAATGTAAAAAAATCCAAATTTCTGAGGCAATTATTTGGATATATTCCGAAATGTTATATAGTCACCGTTTCGAAAAACAGATCGATGTAATTTTCTTAATTTTAAGAATTCAGGCATAAGCTTTCGCAAACGTATTTTTGAACCTATATTCCTAAAAAAAATTTTAAATCTTTTTTTTTCAAAGATTCGCACGAGGAAAAGTTTGCATTCGAAACCTGGATGATTTGAAAGTATCGACCAATTAAATTCGTGGATCGTTCGAGAGATTCGATTGCTTAGAGAACGATTGCTTGAAATTTATGATCATTCGAAAATAAGAATCGCTGGAAAAGTTTGCATACTCGGAACGAGGATCGCTGGAAAAGTTTGCATTCTTCGCGGGACGATCGCTAGAAAAATTTGCATACGTGGAAGAAGAATCATTTGCACTCTGGATGCTGGAAGAACGAAGAGGATCGCGCTAAATTGCACCATTTCCACCGTTCTGTTCCGGCATCGACGCTCGCGGAGACGAAGTCAGCTGCAACGACTATGCGCGTTCTATATACTGTCCCCGACGTGGCGAATGGTAATTAGCTCTATTCATTTTGGCATAAACGCGAATGACTAAATAAATGTCCGTCGGGATCGACCGGCGGAGAATGTCGCCTCGGGAATGACGTAACTCTTTTCCTGTTCGTCGTGTTGTTTTTTTTCTTCTCTCCGACTGAAAGACAGATCAAACACTT
Source organism: Megalopta genalis (assembly GCF_051020955.1). Classification (NCBI taxonomy): domain Eukaryota; kingdom Metazoa; phylum Arthropoda; class Insecta; order Hymenoptera; family Halictidae; genus Megalopta; species Megalopta genalis. The sequence continues at coordinate 31,845,202 of NC_135016.1, forward strand.
GCGCGAAGGTACGCGAGAGAAACACGAAAATTCGACGTTATTTGCACAATGTCAATCGTCTGAAAGGTGTAACGACTAAATACCGGCAGCCGAGGCGACGAGTACACACAAGGTCTACGGTAACAGCTCATTTTTCGTTTGTGAATCGTCGCTGTCAAGGAACGTCCCACAAGGTCGGGGACAGATTACTATGTGCTGTTTGTTCGGAGGAGTTTCAAGTGTTTCCAACTCGGACTAGGAGATGGCAAAAAGCAGTATACATTGCCGCTGGGACTGTTTCAATTAGTCTCTCTTCGGCTTTCGCAACCGCTTCGACGTCGGGACTTTTCGCGGCGCGATGATTCATTGTTTGGCTGGAGATCTTTACGTATTTATGATATGTATTCCCGTTTCTTTTCTTTTTTTGAAAATCTTAACACTATGCCGTCCGCAGATTTTAGATATGATTCTTTTGTTTGACGCTGGCATAATAGCCTGGAAATTTTAGATTTTGAAAAATATTTCGAAGATGGCGGTAATATAAATTGCTAAAATTAAGATATGTCATCCAAGAATTTTCGTACTTAATTCTTAGTTAAATAAGCACTTTAAATTAATTTTAACACCCAAGAAATATAGTTCAAATGTTATTTCAGTTTCTTAAAATGGCACCAAAGTGGTACCACCGGCATACAACAGATAGTTTTTGCATTGCACCAGCGTGGTGCCACCGGACGGCATAGTGTTAAGAAGTGGTGTATAATACATAACAATACTGTTGTCAATGAATTAACCCGTTTTCATCGAAATTTTATGGTTGGTGAATTGAATTAGTCCTTCGTTATGATTTTAAAAGGTGGCCTGTCCAATGAATGGATATTTGTTAAAATCGTCATTATTTAACCCTTTGCGCTCGAGTGGTGACTTCGAGGCACCACTGAAAGAATTGTTACATCACGTTCCAAGATAATTTTTAACTTTGTAAACAAAATTGTTAAAAGTCTAACTGTTGTACGAGTCACAAGACTCAATTTTATATGCACAAAATGCACTTTGTCACATAAAATGGAAATACCATAAGTCAGAAAAATTAATTTAGATTTACGGTTAAAATGGCTTCGAGTGTAAAGGGTTAATGTCCTAACGATTTTACTCTAATTGAGCTAATAAAAATGTTTTATTCCTTAAGGAATAAAATGTTTTATTACCAACAAATTTGCAAATCCATACGTTCATTCATCCTTGTTGATAGCTGTAGCTTTTCTTGAAAATACAATATAATGAACACGTAACAAAATTTAGAAATTTTTACAAAATAACATTTGCAAGACATCTATTGGGTTGGCAACTAAGTAATTGCCGATTTCAGTTATAGATGTCCCTCACTCCCATTTTTATGATATCCGTAAATGTTATATTATAAAATTATTATTATTATTATTATTATGTTATTTTTTATTATCCGTGAATGTTAGCAACTGGATAAATTGAATGCAGCGGTCAAGGAAAAGCGACCAGAATTGGTCGATCGTAAAGGTGTCATTTTCTACCAGGACAATGCTAGGCCGCACACGTCTTTGTCCTCTCGGCAAAAATTGATGGATATTGGTTGGGAATTGATGTTACACCCACCATATAGCCCTGATCTCGCGCCATCGGATTACCACTTATTTCGATCCCTGGACAACTCCCTTCGTGGTAAAACTTTTAACGATGATGACGCTGTAAAATCTCACTTAACTCAGTTTTTGACCGAAAAGGATCAGACTTTCTACGAGCGTGGAATTTTCAAGTTGTCAAAGAGATGGCAAAAGGTCGTCGAACAAATTGGAAAATACATTACAGATTAAACTTCATTCCAAGTAAAAAGAAATTTTTATTTCATTGAACAAATCGGCAATTACTTAGTTGCCAACCCAATATATTAATTCGAGTGTAAAATATTATGGGAAATGTTCGTTCGCTGAAGCGTTTATTTATTGAACAAACCAACCTACAACAATGTATGAGAATACAGATTTGAAAAGAAAAATTTCCTACAATAATTAGAAGAAATAAAAGCTGAATAAAATGTATCGAGTATGTTTCCTGAAATACTTCGACTCTTCGACCGTGTTACTATATTGTCTGAAAATGATACTAGTCTTTGTAACAATTTATAAGAATTCTGAAAATGCATCTTAGAACGAAGAACGTATTTGCATTATGTTATCGAACATTTTCCACTCGGCGCGCCTTCGCTTTAGCAACATATAAAAACAAGAAGGAAGCTTTAGAAGGTAAACACAACAATTAGAGACGATTACCGATAACTTCCTCGTCAACAACACGTATGGAGTACAGCGTACACGAGGGCAGTGAGCTACCGGTTTCATCAATAACTCGATTAACATTATCGCCGCGATTATCGGCGGTGATTATGTTCACATCTACGCCGATGAACGTGTAGCCTCAGTTTTTGTTGCGCTCGCGATAATGAATAAATGTTCTTTTAATCTCTTTGCCCGCCGTCCCTTAATCGCAACAGATTTCAAACTTGTTCTTTGCTTTCCTTCGATCTAAATATCTATCGAATAGAAAAACGTTTGAAATTTCAATCGCGATCAGAACAGATAACGACAGAATAGACATAGATTTTGAAAAATCGTGGAGGAACTCGTAACATTTTTCGTTCAAGTAATATAACACATTCTGATTTTTTTTTGTCTATTTTAAAAAATCATCTACCGGCAGTGATTTTGTAACTAGCGAAAGTCTATAATTTTCAGTTAAAAACTTCTTAACGAATTGTTTAGCGGTACTGATTATTTTGAACGTGTGTCGACAAGTTATCCTCATTTACGTCATCCAATAATCTCGTTTCGGATTATTATGTATTATAGAAAAAAAGATCGTTTAAATATCTCACGGTATGTAAACTGTAATCGAAAATTCTATCGATAGATCACTTACTTGTGCGCCTAGTAAAAATATCGTCGCAAGAAAGATGCCAAACCGCTTCTCAAATCTTCCGTTAAACCGAGGCAAGTACTTTTCGACGAAAAATCTAAGCTCCAGCCGAACGAATTTTTCGAATCTGTGTCCGGTAACAAAGTTTCATGAATACGAGATCCGGGAACGAGAAACTTCTACAATCGCGTGTAAACAATTTCTTAACATACCGAAACAGCAACGTTAACGCTAATGAGACAATTTTCAACAGAGAAATATACCTGACACGGTTGGCCCTTAGCGGAACCAGAATGGAATTCCGTTGTAATTAAAAACGATAAGAATAAAAATATAATATGAACGCGCGAGCGCGGTACAAAAAGAAAAAAAGGCGGGAATGTAATGGAAAATAATCTGATGCAAACGAGAGGTCCGGCTCGACTCTATACCTAACTATAAACGTCGATGTGTGTATTTGTTAGGAAAATCTCGAGATAATCTTGGGAGAAATCGAATAGGAAAAGGGAGGTTCTTTGAATCATCGATAACGAGGATTCTGAAAAGGAGGGTACGACGGGAGGGGGAGCCGCTCGTGTGGTCCCGTAGCAGTTTACTTTGCCTGCGGCTTTTTTATCATTAATGTTAATTGATTCTATTGCCGGCTAAGAAAATGAAAGTAATTAGGCCCGCTGGTTAATAACGAGTTCTGTATCATAGACAACGCGTGGAAACTAATGGAGTTATTCGGATTTTTAATAATCCGCACTACCGGGATTATGGCCGGCCTGGCTGGGAATTGGCTGTGAGACCGACTGCCGGCGAGAGAGTCCGATACTATTAAACAAGTTACTTTCCCGTTTTTATCGTTAATCTTAATGGGGCCTCCTTTCTTCGGGGTGGAATTTAAATGAACGCACCGGGCTCGCTCAGGTGGCCAATTGTAAATTAGAACCCGCGGAATAATAGACGCGTGGCGCATAGCTTTCGTATTCCATGCGTACAATGTATAGAGAGTCGCACGGGCTCGTAACAAATTTAACCGCGGTCGGAAAAATTGCCTGCTATTATGTTAGGTCGTTCCGTAAGCACGTACCATATCTAATCCCTTCGTTTGTCTTCCTATAACTGCTGATACAATCAATGGATTCGGGTTCTTAACCGCTGTAGAAAAGCTGCTCGATCGCGGCGAGCGGAAATCAAATAGAAACGGCCTGATTAATCTCGAAAAGGAGAAATCGCATTTTTAGATGCTTCCGATGTTCTTATTATTTTGCCGTTTACCCATCGGCATTTATTCTAAATGCATAAGAAGTCCGAAGTTCGATTATTATTTTTCACTCCTTTCTTTAACCCGAGAAAGATAACCTACGTCGCAGAGGCGCCTGCGAAGACTGTTGATTTTTGTTAATTTTTCATAGAGGTCTAGTGATTTAAGTTTAAAATTACTTAAAATATAAAAAAATATAATATAAATGCATTTTATTTTTACAATAATGCCAAACCTTTAAAATGACTAGATTAACTTAAATAAATATCCATTGTTAGTATAAAATTGACGCCTTAGAAAAGCATGCGCCTCTGAAGCGTATGGTTATCTTTTACGTACGTTGTCATATGGTTATCTTTCTAGGGTTAAACTCCAAGCATTTTCAGATCGATTCTCATGAGAAAGAACTCCTTGCACCACGATTTCTAGTACTTGCTCTGTTGCTAATCGATCGCCGTTATTTTACCCTTTAAATATTGATAACCGAGGAGTCGAATTTTTATTTCGATTTCAAGCAAGTACATAACATCTCCAGATCATGACCGAAATCTTCGCAACGAGTCTGACACGAGTCTGACGATGTTAAAACTACCGCGGAACAGATGAATAAATAAAACAAAAAATGCACATTCGGCTCGCGCCGTAAAGCTCGCGTCTACATAGATGATTTTCCAAAAGAAGAGAACAAGAATTAAATAAATAGAAATAATTAGAACGAAATAAACGTTTATTTCGTTGATTAAAAGTGATAGAAATAGAATGGAAATGTCATTAGAATTAGTTAACGTCAACGTTTCCTTGTATTTTGCGTCTCTATATACGATCCAAACGTGTAATTAGTAATCGGACTAACAGCGATGCGGCGTGTAAGTCGAGACTGTAATTACAAGGTGAAAATGATATCACTTGTAAATATTTTCATTGAACCACGACCAGGGTGATATACGATTATTATCGATCGTATATCGGTAACCGAACGACATTTACTGCCATTAGCAAATTTGTCAGTGACAATTCCAATCGTAGGGCCAGCTTGTTATTCGGCCGATAGCTCCCAGCTATTTAATTTCATCGTCCACAGGCGAGGTAACAATTTGTTCGCGTTTAATCGACGTTTATGAAGTCAACCGGTCTATACAATGGCCATTAATTATCTGTCGTTGGTCGGTGATTCCGTACGGGTTGATCATTTCACTCGGAACATTCGTGTCAATATTTATTGGTTTTTAATTGACAGCAACCCTGCTGGTTCGCCAGCGATTCCCGCTCCCGCGATCTGTCTCGCGAACGACACGACGTTCCGCCGTATAATCCGAATTCCGAATGCAAATGATGGCCTCAACGATTTTGATTGAGTGCTCGGTAGCGGTGTATATGGTAATCCGCCGTTGCAGATGCCATCGTGTACTCTGAACCAATCGATAATTCAATGCCCGACGTGCCTGCTCCCGCGAGATTTACACGCGGCCTGTTGCTGTCGGTTAAACCATTTTCGGAAGAGATTAAAGGTCGAACGTCCAACGATGCTTTTGTTCAAATGTTTTTTCAGGAGCACGCGACGCGTACAATTCGCTTCGAAGGAGCTGCTGATTTTCCATACTAAATCAGTTTTGTGCTAATTACTATGCTACGTATCGTAACGTGAAACGAAACCATAAATGATTTTTTAGAAAATATATTGTTTCAGATTGGATTGTAAAGATTTTTACACAATTTTTATCGGTTATTACAAGTTATTATGCTTGAAACTACTTACGAACATGTAGAATCCTTCGAAGTATCGCATTCAAGAATTTGTTTCTGTAACCCGTCCTTTGATTTTCTGCTATACCAACCTGCAGATCAAAATGTATTTGTTTAGTACACGTGATCTTGCCGAAATGATCTGCATATCTTTATGAAACAATTGAATGCGTAAGACATGGTGCAATAGAAATTTTAACGAGCACCGATAGCATATTTCTTCTACTTAGGAACTGTAAGTGACTTTTGATAGATATATAGGGTGTCCCAAAAATGTCTCGAAATCCGAGAATGGGAGGTTCCTGAGGTAATTTGAAGTAAGTTTGTCCTTGGGGAAAATGCAATTCACGGCTTTGTTTACGAGTTATTAACGAAAAACGGTGACCAATGAGAGGCGAGATCATTTGGCGCGAGACGGCCGAGCCAACAGCGCCAGCGGTCGAGCGGTCGAATTCCAGCTCAGGTGGCGCGAGACGGCCGAGCCAATGAGCGGAACTGGGCTTCGCGCGCTGGTTGGCTGGCCGTCTCGCGTCAGCCGTACTCGATTCTTATTGGACATCTAGTGTGAATCCGGTCACCGCGAGGGTGACGCGGATATGTTACCTCGCCCTTACGGGCATACACAGCTAAGCTGCCATCTACCCCCAATCCAACCACTGTCAAGGAGAGGAGCCAAGGAAAAATCCGCACGTGCCATTGAGCCGTTTGCAATGGACGAGTTTTTTAGCCGCTAGCGAAATTCTGGTTTTACCCTCCTTTCGCTAGCGCCCACGGGGAACCACGGGGAGGCGAACTCGTGACGCGACGCCTCGCGTCCACTAAGCGAAGACCTAGGAGGAAGGATGGGAGTTGGGAGGGATGGGTAGGGGTTTGGGGTTGTTGATGGGGACGTGAGTCGTCCCCTTCCGGGTCCTGGGGAGTACAGGTGTCTGGGGTTGCCTACATGAAGCCCTTTAGCCAAAGGGCTTCCCTACAGAAGTCGGAGAAGACCTGGAATGCCTCTGAAGACGACGCGAAGTGTTGTGTCGATTCTTATTGGACATTTATTGCAAATCTGGCCACCGCGAAAGTGGCGCAGATATGTTTCCTCGCCAGGTCTGGCATACACAAGAAATTTAGTACCCACCCCCCGACGGAACACCTACGAGGGGTCCGAACGTGGGTAAACCAACGCCTTCTCTTATCGTTCATTAGGCCGGGTACGGAAGGCCCAGTCTTAACTCCGCGTCCGTGTAAGGAGTTTTGTGGTTTGCTTTGCCCCCAAAGTGCCACACGACAGCAATTGTACAGCGTGTCAGGCTAGGGGGCAAATTCTTATTGGACACTGTTTTTCGTTAATAACTCGTTAACGGTGCCTCGGAGAACATTTTTGTAAAGGAAGAAGTTGCTTCAAATGATCCGAGGAACCCGCCATTTCCGGATTACGAGACATTATTGGGACACCCTGTATAGTGATACAGATCAGCTGTGCAGTTCATCGTACATTGTACGAGTTCATTATACATCATCAATGCACTATCCTCCAGCACACATTTCCGACCATATAGTGAATTAACAACTATATGGGTGAGTTTCTTATTAATAATATTCTTCATATTTCTCTATCAAACAAATCTCTTACGTCCTTTAATACGATTATTATTTATTAAATTAGCTTTGCGAATCGCTCGTTGAATTGTGTTCGAACGCGGTATTATTTAAATTAAAATTTAATAAATTAACATTTACGAACTTTGTTAATCTTCGCCTTGCATAAAAATTTTATATGATACACACGAGGTGTCATGCACACCAGAAAATTAAAACGGCTGTCATACTTATTATTTCGGGTCCGAAAAATTAGTAAATATTCTTCAGACATTCTGAAATAAGGATGAACAGCGTTTTTCTTAAAATTATCACTGCCACGTGGTAAAACAAATATCGAAAGTTCATGCTCCGTGATTTGTTCATTGATTTGAACACGGCACAGAGTCCCTCTTCAGCTGTCAAAATCAGTGGTAGGAGTACATGGCACTCGATCGATTGACCACGTTGTGTTTCGCGCCATTGTATCTCATTGGTCGGTGTTTTTCATTAATAACTCGTAAACAAAGCCGCGAATTGCATTTTCGCAAAGGAAAAAGTTACTTAGAATGACCTCGGCTACCCCACATTTCCGTATTGCGAGACATTTTTGGGACATCCTGTATAACAGTGTGAATTTACATAATCAGGCTCACCGAGCTGTACAGTTAGTTTCAAATATAAAAAGAAGCATATACATATATTATACAAGTATCATTCATTCACCTCGTAGAGCTCGTAAAACTGTAAATCATGGTTCAATTGATACTAAAATTGCTATTTTAAAATTGATCGTAAAGAAAAGAACAGTTTAGCAAAACGACAAAACAATTGATGCAAATTAAAAAATGAAATTACTATATAATATTTCCCATTGATAAGAAAAAAGAAAGCCATTACGAACCCAAATCGACGAGCGGATCTCCATTAAAAATCGTCGCAAGGTTCGCATCGATCGTAACTGTTTAAGAACGGCTGTCCAACCGGAGGCGCTGTGTTATACGTAATTTATGCTCATCAGCCCAGCAATTTGATCGCAATCGCGTTCAGAAAGCAGCGGATGACCCGGCGACCTCTCATTGTGAGGGAAATTTCACCAAAAACGAGGAAGAAAGTCCCGGGGAACAGGTGAGAGCGTGGAACGACTTTAAAACTGTCGGGGCCCGTAGGTAGGAAACGCATTGAGCAAGAGTGATGGAGGCATTGCACCTCGTGCCAACAATAACAACGGCAATAACGGCGGCAGAGGGACGGACAGGAGCCGCTTCCCCATTCGCGAATCTTCATTCGCGTATTACTCGCATAATGCAAGCGTTGCATGTTGCGTTGCAGACGCGGTGCCAGCGTTGCTCGTGCGCCGAACTGAAAAGCTTTCTAGCATTGGAAAAATCGTGGCACGGTTGGCCCGTAACCTCTCTGAGCGGACCAAAGGTGTAGCCCGGAACAGGTATCACCGAGTTGAAACCCGGCACGTCGTAAACCGTATAACCACGCGGAACATCGGCAGGGAGGACGCCGGCGCGAGGATCATTTTGCAAAAGCCAATAACTCATCGCAGCGAAAGCGTCGTATAAATTCCGCGGGAGCGCCCACAATCACTTTCACAGCGCTTCGCCGTTTTATCCGGAGCGGGCAATGATGAACGCGCGAGCTTGTTATCTTTGCATACGCCGAGCCGACGATCGTCCCGAAGGCTTCGCGGTGGAAAGCGGTATCGTCCGGGCCGCGTTCGATTACTCGCAAATTGGGATCATCGCGGGAGATTAAGTATGTGGAAAGTCGCCCGCTTGCGCGCGATGGAGGACCGGTCGAAAATATCCTACCTCGGGAAAAGAAGCGTTCGAAAGTCTCGATTGCTTGCAATTGTACGGACGGTTCGATTGGTCGGGGGGAAATCCTTCGAAAGTAGCGATTATTGGAGAACGAGGGCAAATTTGCATTCGGAATAAGGATCCGTTTGAAAGTTTTGATCGCTCGAAATTGCGGATCGTAGAGGTGACTCGATTGCATGGAGAAAGACCGCTGGAAAATGATCATTTGGAAATGAGGATCGCTTTGAAAAGTTTGCGTCTTTGGAACAAGGATGTATTTGAAAGCCTTCGTAGCTTGATTCTTAACTGGAAAAGGATCATTTGCAAATCCTATCTACATGGAGAAAGAACCGTTTGGAAGATCTAATTGCTTCGAAATCATGATCGCTAAAAATATCTGCATACATTCGCGAATAAAGATCTGAAATGTCGATAATTTGAAAAGATGAATCGTTTACATGAATTGCATTCTTGAATAGTATTTGAAAGGCACAATTACGTAGACAGCGATAAACATTAGAAAATGAAATTACGACGAAGAATTTTAGTTTTCACGAAGCTTTTCAAATTTTGGAAGATACGCGGCAAGAAGTTCTATCGTTCGGAGGTGGATCGTTCAGAGTCTGGTTCGCGAAGAATTTTCAGAAATTCCACGGAAGAATGGAACTTTCTATTATTGCGACCAGCATTGCGAAATTGTGTCTGCTATACATCTCGTTAGGAAGTACAATTACTGCACGATACTGCGCTACGGTGTATCGTGACTTTTTGCACGCGATTGGAACGGTACCGGTTTCTTTCCCACGTGAATGGTTCATTTCAATACAGTGTAGCAGTTTCAGCAAAAAGTTCCATGCAATTAACATCCCAGCGAGACAATACTTGCGAATTGTGCGTTTTCCATGGGCGAGGCGAAGAACACGTGTTGCTGGAATTGTGTGTTCGAGTGTTTTCCAATAATGGTACTCGATAATTCGTCGAATGAAGCCGCGATATTATCGATAGAACGTTAAACTGTTTTGAAACATAGTGCAGTCGAGATCAAAACGGTGCATAATTTTATTAAGTTGCTACAGTTTATTGGAAGTTGCTATGCTATTTTAACAAATAGTACACACTATAGATGCAGAAAATCCGAAGTGCACATAATTCGATGCATTTGTATCTCCTGGACTTTGCTTGACACGACCTAGCGTCAACAATGGAAAAAGTTTCGAAAACTACTGTACGAACTATTTAATAAGCATGGCACATAAAAGCACGATCACAGCCACCGTCATCATCGAACCGTAGATCTCCGCGCAAAATGGAAATGCTTCGCGTCGGTTGCGAGAAGCGAAAGCCGCCTACAAATTTCTTTCTCTAATAATTTGAATAAAGCGACAGAAATGCCAGATACATTCTACTTAAACCTATTTGTTGTTGCGATAGAGACAACATTCTATGCATTTTAATCTCGTAGTCGGCGCGCGTGTTGTAAGTTCAACGATCGGAGCACGGAATATAATGTATAATAATTCAAATTGATCAACAAGTGTCGATTATCAGAGTCTCGTGTGTCTCCATCGATCCGCGTTCCTATCCACTGAAACTGAACACAGCCATATATATTTGACACCTGTAGGCGTTCGGTGCCGTGGCGTAACCTATAAATACGGAACCCATTCGATCCCACGAAAGAGCGCAATGGCACGAAGGAACGACCTCGTTGTCGTCTGTCGTATACGGTCACGATCGCACGAAAAGACCATCCTTTAAAGGTCGAGTGGGCGTCGCCGGTACTTCGGGGGCACCCAGGACCGACTTATACATTAGACACATTAGGCAACTTAGGCTTAAGACTTTGAAAATTTAGCAACATTCCAAATAGTCAACAAATAGGAACGCGGAACGATTTTAACGCTAGATGAACCCTAAACGCGATCAACGTATATTGTTACGAGCTCTAGGCTTGAACGAGCAAGTTTATATAAAAATTACCGATAGAAACATTTTTTCATTGAAAATTATAATATTTATTTTACGATTTATTGGAAATTATAATATTTATTTTACGATTTATTGGAAATTATAATATTTATTTATTTTACGATTTATTGGAAATTATAATATTTATTTATTTTACGTTTTATTATTATATTTATTTATTATACAATTTATTGGAAATTATAATATATATTTATTTTACAATTTATTGGAAATTATAATATATATTTATTTTACAATTTATTGGAAATTGTAAAATAAAAGATCAGGAACCATTTTGACTGGTATGAAAACTTATCCAAGCGAATTGTACGAGACAAAAGTTAAATGAAAGTGCATTTTCTTGAAACGTTTTGTCTAACTGTTCTACATCAAAATTACGTCATTCGTTGTATAATCGAACCACCTCGGGCGCAGTCGCCTCCGTCCAAGATAGTGTTTACAAACATTGACAACGATGGAAACATTCTGTTCACTAATATACTTACATACAGTAAATTCTCTACAATTGTCCGTTTTTGTTTCCAAGCTGAGCGTCAATTAAGAAGAATTCACTGTAAATCCTTTTAAAAAAGGTGAACAAACTTCAAAGTTGATTTTCTCGAAAATGTTGTACCAAATTTTTTTGTTTCTTATTTTCTCACGTAGAAACAGTCCACTCTGTATAATGTTACTCAATCTTTGCAATTTAACATATTATACACCATATTATCGATAATAACAAAACCGAGATTCATTTAATACTTGATGGAGTGGCGCTGCATTTGGCAAATGCCTTCGTATCTCCAACAATTATAAATAAATAATAAGTGAAAATAAAGACTGCGAATAATTACAGTACTCCTAAAATTAAAAATTTCTTCCGATAAAATCTGTAGCAATGCAATTTCATATAAAATTCCGTATAAGCAGAGAAAATATTTCCAACGTTGCATCATGTTATATTTATATAACATATTATACGCTATATTATCGATAATAATGAAACCGAGATTCATTTAATACTTGATAGAATCGGCACTGCCTTTGGCAAATGCCTTCGTATCTCCAACAATTATAAATAAATAATAAGTGAAAATAAAGATTGCGAATAATTATGGTACTGCAAAAATAAAAAAATTCTTCTGATAAAATCTGTAGCAATGCAATTTCATACAAAAAATTTCGTATAAGCAGAGAAAATATTTCTGAAATCATTTTAACGTATTTGAAACGTTAGTTATTACTTCACGAATAAATACGTCGAAATTGTTGCGATTTGAGAAAATTATCCGTTTGCGAAGGATTAATAGAAATGCTTGGCGGTATAAAGAGCAACATGCTGCGTCCCTGAGGGACACCCTATAAATGATGCGGTAGGGATAGGCTTGTTATACATCGCGACTATGCAGGGATGCCAAAGCAGGTAGGACCGGCCTTGGTCCAATGACCTCGCGATCAGCCAAAGTGTCCTGTCCTTTTACCGACGTAACCGACGCAGGAGGAACACCATGGCCCGGAGGTCGACGAACCTAATCGTTCGCTCCTCTCGAGCCGCGTCATCACGAAAACCGGCGGGTATTTAACGCGGCTCGTTACACTCCGCGGCATTAACCTGTTCACCAGGAAGACGAGTTCACTCGTCACTGGCACTCAGCTTCACCTTTCAGTGACATTTCATTTCCTTATTTCTTCGCTTAATTGATTCTTATACGTTTAACTGCGTCTCGCTATCTGCGACGGTGTCACGTGAATTTTTCGCGCTTTTATGGCGTTAGAACGTGCATCGGCATTCTCGTTCGTCAATTTTTATTGCGATAGATCGAACCTCGTTCGATTGTCGCGCGTCTACGCACGAATTTCACGATTCGTTTTATATAGTAAGAATGTGGGATAAATGATTTTGTTCGTCGAGACGTTCGTCGCGGTAAAAACCGAATTGAAAAAATGAATCATTCGGTAGAATAAGAATATATCGCAGAAATGATTTTATTTATTGCGATGTTCGTTATAGAAAAGTACAAGAAAAATGCTATTCAGTTTCGGTTTTTGATAATACGCGTCTTTTTATTTTTTACATTTCACGGTTTCGTCATAAATGTAGAGTTCCGAGCCGAATGAAAGAGAAAATTATGAAGCGTTATCGCCGCAATGAGTAAATTACAAAATTACTGCTATGAAAATAAAATAAAAATAAGATTCTGATTAATGTTATACAAAATCTGTAAATTACGATTGAAACAATACTAACCGAGCCAGTGTTAATTGACACTCGCATCGGTCTATGAATAATCTGTTTTGTACTACGAACATATAAACACGTACGACAATCAAAATAATTAGATCGTTTTTAATTAATAGAAAATTTATTTATTTATTAATTTAAAATTTACCGCGATCGGGCAAAATTATGTCTGTGTAACGGAGAATAAAAAACCTAAAAGCCTGCTATAGAGTTCTCGACTTTCCAGCAGCTGGTAGTCGACGTATTAACCCTTTGCATTCGAGTGGTGACTCTGAGGCACCACTAAAATTTGTTACATCACGTTTCAAGATAATTTTTATATCAACAAAGTTTATATTTAAAAAATTGTTAACAGTGTAATTGTCGTGTGACTTCCAAGAGTCAATTTCATCTGCATAAAATACACTTTTCCGTATAAAATAGAAACATTGTAAAAAATAAAAAATAATTTTATATTTACAGTTAAAATAGCTTCAAGTGCAAAGGGTTAATAACAACGATCCGAGCCAGCTTAACAATCGTACCGTCTTCAATGTTGTCGTCGAACGGTTCCAAGAATCATCGTCGCGCACTCGGAGAGGCCGACTAGGAGATCGCGACGTGATTTTATATTCATGCGTTTTCAATAGGCCGCGGTCAACGTCGTATCGAGTAATAATAATCTAATTAATGCGTTTATGTAAATAAAGTTGACTCGTCCGAAGCGTTCCGAGGCTCGTTATCTGAAACACGCGTTTAACAGAGTTACCTAGGGCGATCCGCGTACTGGCAACAGTGTGCGCGTGTACGTACCTGGCGCCCTCGAGACCTCCACCCTTCCACCACCCTAAATAACTTCCTGCAGTATTAATTGTAGCGCGAGCTCTAAGAGACCACCATGCCCGTGAGAACGCAAGTTCCGCATGTAAAATGCCGGCACGGCGGCAGTGGGGATTTATCCGTGATCAACGATCGAGACCTCGGGTCCGCTTGGGCGTGCCCCGGCCTGCACGTCTTTCTCCGCGGGGGACGATGTTCCCGAACTGATACCTTTTGAGGGACTCGGACGAGACGAATAAATATACCCGGCCCCGTTAACTCTGCGCAGACTGGGAACAGTCTCCCCATGTCGATCAATTATAAAATATTGAAAATATTCGCTTGGAAAAAGCGACGATTTCCGTTTGATGCGAGGGTTTTATGTATTCGGAATAACAAAGAAAAACAAATATTTATCGTTGAAAATGGTTTTATTGCTTTTCAAAATACTCTCCGTAACGATCAGTACACTTTTGCGTACTTTTAAACCAATTTTCGTAGCACTTTTTCCATTCCGATGTAGGTACAGTAAATTCTCCCTAATTGACGCTCGATCGTTTGAATAATTACATTCCGTATTATTTGTACGGTTTTATTATTATATTCGTGTTATTGTATCAGAATCGTATTATTACATTTGTATAATTGTATATAATTCGTATAATTCTTTGTAATAACAAAGAAAAAAAATGTTCATCGTTGAAAATGGTTTTATTGTTTTTCAAAATACTCTCCGTAACGATCAGTACACTTTTGCGTACTCTTAAACCAGTTTTCATTTTATATAATTCGTATAATTCTTTGTAATAACAAAGAAAAACAAATATTTATCGTCGAAAATGGTTTTATTGTTTTTCAAAATACTCTCCGTAACGATCAATACACTTTTGCGTACTTTTAAACCAATTTCCGTAGCACTTTTTCCATTCCGATGTAGGTACAGTAAATTCTCCCTAATTGACGCTCGATCGTTTGAATAATTACATTCCGTATTATTTGTACGGTTTTATTATTATATTCGTGTTATTGTATCAGTATCGTATTATTACATTCGTATAATTGTATCAAGATCGTGCAGATAAAATTTCTCTTAACCCTTTGCGCTCGAGTGGTGACCCCGAGGCACCACTAAAAAATGTTTATATCACATTCCAAAATAATTCTTACATCGAGAAAATGTAGATTTGAAAAATTGTTAAAAGTATAAACTGTTGTATAAGTCGCAGCACTCAATTTCACACGCATAAAATGCGCTCTGTCGTATAAAATAGAAACAACGTAGGTCGGAAGAATTATTTTAGATTTACAGTTAAAATGGCTTCGAGTGCAAAGGATTAATTACAAATTAAGCGACGTAGCTCTCGTATTGCGTTCAGATTGCGAACACTCGAATACTCAGGAAGTTCTATAAAGCTCGTTACAATTTTGATTTCGTACAAAATTGTATAAACGGCCGATGGAACAAAGATAAAATAAATCCCCAGAAATCCCTTAAAACAACGATTTTGCCAAACTCACTTTTCTTCGGTACTTAATAACATGTTTTCTGAAGCATTTCCGAACAGCACAATGGTTTTCTTCGCAAGCAGTCATTGTAGAAAATTGATTTATAATCTTGCTTTTCATTGTTCTCGATCTCGTTCTAGAATTCTCAGAGGCTTTCGGAAAGGCTCGCTCGAAAATGAGTCAATTTTCGTAATCGTCCTGATCCAAACGATAAAAAGCCTCCCCGGTTAAATGATTCACGCAAAATGTTCAGTGTGTTTGCAGAGCAGTATATTCTGTCATTATGGAATCTTAAAGAAAGATCGGATTGCCGCGCGGAGCTCTACCGTACTCCGACACAGTAATTACTACGGCATTAGTTTCGCACTTTTTGCACCTATTAAGGTCACTCCGAGATGCCTTCGCGGAATCGATAAAAGATCTCATCGTGCACCGGCAGTGACAAAGGACAGTTCAGGGAAGCGGCTCTCAGGGAAAATTACTAACGGTGCAACGGCGGAGTGTGCTCGGCATTGTTTCGCCGCAGAACGATCGAGTGCCCCCCCAGAACGCAACAAAAATTCTGACATTATGACCAACTTACGGATTTCCTCGTTCTGCGCTCGCTTATTCATACTTGGAAAACATTTTCCCCCCTTGCCGTTATTTTTCACGAAACGTTAAATTAATCGAAGATCAAAAATTTAACCTTGTCGGTGTACATTATTTCTCGAAAATTGAATGTCGCGAACTTAGATTCTGGATAAATAAACAAAGAGGAATAAAAGATCAGTAACGAATTTTTATTGTTTTTGGTTCTGATAAATTTTTAACACAAAAGTTAATTCATCTTAGATCGAAGTAGAGCTCTCTCTCTCTCTCTCTCTCTCTCTCTTCGTATTTTTATATCATTTACTATATCCTGTCGTTATAATAAGCTTAAGAACATTATAATGCGATGCTCAAAGACTGTACGAATACAGTAGGAGGATTAAATTCCAATAAATCAATTAAATTCAAACAATTGTACGTGAAGGTGTATCGAAATTCTCTGATCGCGAACGAAGAACCTCGTAAAAGAAAAACAGAATGTTCGTCTTGTTCTACTAGCTTCGATAGATTCGCGCAATGAGATCATGTACTAATTACATAAAACAAGTTTCCTCATCTTTGGACACATCAACATCGAAATCAAGCGGGTAGTTTGCTGGACGTTAAACGACGCGAAGATTGCTATTGTCGTCGATCATGCGTAGTAACAAAGTTTCCTTTAAATCACAGGTTATTTATTCGATTCGTAATTATCCACCATGATCTAGTATATTGCGTTTGTATGTACGCTCGGTACCCGATTGAAGTAACGTCGTCGTTCGTTTTACAATCCCAGATATCGACGGACGCTGCTTCGAGCCCGATCTATAATTAATTACAATAAAAAAAGCCGGTAACGCGACGGAAGTTGCCGCAAGAAGCGTGGCACGCGATTGTCGTTGTTAATGATGTACGGAAGCGAGACGCGTCGGACTGTCTGCAATCACGGCATTAATACGTTTTTCATCGCGACTGTTGCGCTATAGTTTGTTACAGTAATTAGCGATCCGCGCCATTGACGCGGAAGCGTGCACCGTCGTCCGCGGATAATTTCATTGTGCGACACCGGATCGTTAATCCTGGAAGCGAATGCTTTCGGTGAAGGGCAAATTGGATGCGTACTGTTGGGAAAGGTGATCGCAATCGCCGCGAATGAAGAAATTCAATTCCATTGTTCTCTTTACGCGCGTAAGCAATGAAGGAAGGTTGCTAAAAATATACCCCTTACCGTTTATACAACGTTTCAACAATTTTTATATTCATAATGTGTACGCGCGATAGTACCTATTTCACAATTTTGTTCGTAACACGCAGTTTTATGCGTCGTAAAAACGTTCCATTGCGATGAACGTAACTTAAATAGAAATCCATTGCCACCTTCGTCATTTATAAAATATCCTTACGCGGTATCGTGGTATTTAACCTCTTAACACTCGCACCCGCCGCGTGGGCACGCTAAATCAACAATTTTAAATCGTATAAACTGCATCAAGTTTGATACTATGCTTCACTTTTTTATGCACGAGCAAAAGCTTCTGTCGCGAAGGATTCGAACGACATTTGAATGATAATTATTGTACATCGATGTTTTCATCATTTTTCTGTAACCACGGATAGTGGATTAATTTGTGTTTGGTATAAAGGCGAAAGCACTTGTTGTTCCATTGATATTTCCGTAAACATCGTTAACTCATTCCATCACACTTTTCCAGCACGCGATCCATTTTTCATTGTACACGTCAGACTTGAATTATTCTATCGCAAATCCTATCCACGATTCCGATATCCCAACGTATAAGACAAAAAGGCGAAAGGAAAGAAATCGATAAAGTTGCAAATCTTCTCCAGAACGACGGCTCGCGTGTCGCAGCCCATCGATGCAAATACGATTCATTGAAATATTTCGTGTAGATCATTTCGAGACGAAACGAACTAAATAAATAAATAAATAAACGGTTACACGATGTATACGAATAAGAGATATCAAAGTTCGTCTTACATTTATGGCCGCCACCGTCCCCTCGCGAGTCTATTAAACAGCGGCCGTATACTATCTTTTCGATCGGCAGTCTATAAATATTTGGGACGATAAAGCGAGGCGAAACACCCAGCGCTCTTCAGCATAAATCAGCGGGGAGCATCCTCTAAATCTCTGGAACATCTCCTCCGCGTCGGAGGAAAGCCAGGCACGGTAGCGGGCACGGGAAAAAAGGCCAGGCGGATAGGAAGACACTTAATCGCAATCAGACACCCGGAAGATGCGACCGGACCCCGTTCTCCGCGAGCGCTGCTTTCAAAAGCGAAACAACCTGCTGGGACTCGCATACGTTCTACATAAACCTGCCGCGCGGACGTTAGCCGGCCACCTGCGATACGCGTGACCGCGTGACGAAGCACGCGTGAAACCGCGTCGATCGCGAAATTATCGGAGGATGAAACGGTTCTCTTCCGGGTACCATGCGGCACGCTGTGTATACCTCGAAGCACACCTTTTGCCGACAGCCTGGATTTATTCGGAACGTTCACGAGATGTTTTCACAGGACGACCCGCGGGGTAGTCGGAATGCCTCGTTTCCTTTTAGGTTCAGCGCAGCCTTTTTGCCGCCGAGAATCCTGCTACGTTTCTACAGGTGTTCGAGGAAGTTCCGATTTTAGTTGCGCTTAGCCGCACACACGCGCGCACGGCATTGTGGCCGCGGGTATATCCGAACACGAATCGCAGCGATTTCTGCCGGTCGAATTTTCTGCTTATTCTTTCGTGCTACAAATTTGAACGCGTCGCATCTCGACGCTGGTGCTTCTTTTTTTTAACTCCGTGTTGTAATTTTATGACGACCTTGAATCGCGATCGAAATTTCTGACGGCAAGTTATTACGGTTGCGGGGTCGCCGCACACGCTATGACGACCCACACATAGAAGAAAAAATCATATACGTATATTTGTTTTTGCAGAGGTTTACATTCACTAAAACTGACGCTTTAACCCTTTTGCTCCGATGGGCGTATATATATACGCCCTCGAAGAATGACCATTCATATACGAAGAGCGTATATATACGCTCTGGAAAAGTGGGCGCGCGGGTACAAAGAGCGTATATGAGCCGTTTATTTTGAAAGTGGCATAGGTCACTTTACCGTAATGGAAAGTGGTGATTTTTTAATGTTTATACGAAATTATTTATACTGGGGAAAATATCAGTATCCTGAGATAACAAATACAAGTAAATCTTCTCGAAAGTTAGCATCCATATTTTTAAACATGTTAAAACGCAAACTCTTAAATATATCGACTTAAAAACAAAGTGACTTATGCCACTTTCAAAATAAACGGCTCGTATATACGTTCATACCATATATACTTTTATTTCATACTTTTTTACATTAGATACTTTTGTTAATCGAGTATCTGGAAACGCTGCATGCCTTAAACAATTGACTATCATGAAATATAACACTATTGACAAGAGGATATTGTGTTTTATTCTAACGATACACAGTTTCAGTCTTTTTTAGAACATTGTCAGCGACGGATATATACCAGCAATTTATAATAGTAGCGATTAAAAGGTTTACACGAATTTATAATTCTAAAATCACAATGTGATGTTGGATTATGTGTGGTTCCATGCTTTCAACTTTATCATACCAAAGTTGATTATTAAAATTATGTTCGGCTTTAAATACTTTAGTAATTTCGTTGTATTAAAAAATATTATATGAACATTATAATATAATGCTTAAAAAAATAAATTATGATTATATATTTTTATATTTTAGAAGGTAAGATGATATTACTGAATATAATAAATATCATTGTAAAATTTAGAGAGCGACAAACGACTTCTAATTACTTCGTAGCATTCCGCGTACTTTAGTGCCAACTACTCAATAATACGCTCCGTTCACAGCGATCACATTTTGACGCAAGCGCTCCGTAGCGAAAGGGTTAAAACTATGCCGTCCGGAAGCACCACGCTGGTGCCATGCAAAAACTATCTGTTGTATGCCGGTGGTGCCACTTTGGTGCCATTTTAAAAAACTGAAATAACATTTGAACCATATTTCTTGGGTGTTAAAAGGCAGCAAACCAACTATAGCATTGTGCTTATTTAACTAAGAATTAAGTACGAAAATTCTCGGATGACATATCTTAATTTCAGGAATTGATATTATCGCCATCTTCAAAATTTTGTTGTAAAATCTAAAATTTCCAAGCTATTATGCCGGCGTCAAACGAAAGAATCATATCTAAGATCTGCTGACGGTATAGCGTTAATATCGAAGTGTGCAGTTCACAAGTGGGAAATTTAGATTCCCAAAAGACTAAACTCGAGGGATTCGATTGTAGAAATATCCGTTTTGCAGTTATCGTGGAGATATTTGCAATATTCGGCCAGCGCAGCGTCAATCTCACGAGAGTGTCAATCTCTTTCAAATCGGAATCAAATTCTGTTCCCTTCTCGACGCACATTAACGCTTCGAACGCCGCGTAAATCGCCTAAAAACTTTCACAAAATTCAAGTTATTCATCGAATCGAATTAAAATTGATAGCAACGTGTGTATTTTCGTGTATTTCCCTCTGCGATATACAGGGTGTCCCGAAAACGTCTCGCAATCCGGAAATGGGAGGTTCCTGAGGTCATTTGAAGCAACTTTTTCCTCTGCGAAAATTTTCTCCGAGGCTTCGTTTACGAGTTATTAACGAAAAACACTGACCAATAAGAGGCGAGCTCGGCTGGCGCGCGGCGGCCCAGCCAACGAGTACACGGAGCCCAGTTCCGCTCGTTGGCTCGGCCGTCTCGCGCCAAATGATCTCGCCTCTGATTGGTCACTGTTTTTCGTTAACGACTCGTAAACGAAGCCGCGGATCGCATTTTCGCTAAGGAAAAAGTTGCTTCAAATGACCTCAGGAATTCCCTACTTTCGGATTGCGAGACATTTTTGGGACACCCTGTATACAAGGATCGATTATTCGATAGTCAAAAACAGCTCGAGCCGATCTCGTTAAACCGCTGCGAGCAATAATTTCACACGGAGAGAAAGCTGTATTCTCGAACGGGCGCCGGAGCTTCGAATCGTTGTCCCTCTACCGTCAAGGGTTACGTAACGAGCCGATCGATACCGGCACGATCACGCAAAAGGGACACTGAAATTCTGCAGCACTGTATCGGGCCGAGTTCGGTTGATTGAAATCGTCTTTGACTGGAGCGCGATCGAAACCGAATCGACTCTCTGTCGGTGCCCGTTCGAAGAACAGAAGGTTATAAATAAATTGTCTAATCTTTGTACAACCAAAAATCCTAGTGCAATTTGTATCATTGACACGAAGAATGTGGAGATCACAAATTACTTGTATCAAGTATACTCGTTGAATTCCGCACGGGTTTTACTGATTTTTAAACTTTTTCGAAACAGCGAAAGGGTTGAGACTATCCTCTTAACAATTTTATCGATAATAAACAATCTTATGAAATATAGAATGTAAAAAAAGCTTGGAGAATACTTTGAATTCGATTGAAAGAACATATAACTTTCATGCACAACATTCAAGTATTGGTTCAGGGAAAAATGGAACAATTATATTATTAAAAATGATTTCTACAATAGCATAACAACTCTGAACGCATACGCTCTACGTATGCTAATTATTAAAAAATTATAATACAAAAATAAATGAATTTTATGCATCTATAAAGAGACGCGAGCATTTAAGTTAACGAAAACCTTTAAATATTAGAAGAACGTATATATATTGATACACTATTTTTGACTTAGTAGATTTATTCTAAGAGAAAATACACATTTATTTCACTTCTTGACAATTGATATCGGCAATTTCTATTTTGCATAAAGGTCCACAGTCTGCCAATAAGCGTAAATACTTATATAATACTGTATCTTTCGTAGTTTTATCAATTTTATATATACTATAAAAGCAAAGTTTAAATGTCTTGCTTGATCCTTCAATTTTTCTTTCGCTAAGTAAATAATTGTAAATTTATGGAGCTATTTGGGCTACCGACACTCAAGGTGTTAGAATTGATAGCTTTTAATCCGCTCGTATTGCCAGCGACCGAACCCGGCATTCAACGTATTAAAATCGAGTGTTTATTCAATCGATCGACCGATACCGACTAACATTTCACCAGCGATAAATTGCAAAACGCAAGAAAGCTATACGGTGTGGTCACAGCGAGAACTGTTTTCACTAATCAAACCAGTTCCGATACGAGTTTATTATCGTTCGTTTATAACTCCTCCTGATGTAACAGTAAGTGAAATTGGCGAACACGTGTATAACGGCGTAGGATACCAGGCGACCCGGTAAAAATGTCGTCAAACAAACTGATATTTTACCGACCCGGCTTGACAGGGATAAGTGTCCATCGAACGGTCTCTGAACTTTTAAAATATCAAGAGTTTACGGAATGATTAACCTCGTTGATCCATCATACGTGTAATTGGAACGAGACGTGGGATTTACTTGCTCGCTGTCGGTCATCAATAACAAACCGATTTGTATGATTACTAGCCCGGTTACGCAACAGCAACTTCCAACGAAAACACGCCGGCTGCAATATTAAATTGTTCGCAAAACGTCTGCCGAGGCAGAAAACAGATTGTAGCGGCCGCTTTCTCGAAACAGCAACTTTCTCCCGGCGAATTGGTGTGTTAATATGAATGCATCATTTTACGAATATCGGCGATCACGTAACGATTCCGGACAGCCGAAATTTATTAATTTTCGACCGCATGTTTCGCAAGCTCTGCCGATTGCTTCGCTCCGAATAAATGTTCATTAGACCGCGGATTTCATACATTCTTGATAACAATTGCTTGACAAGACGTTAGAAGAATTTCGGCGTATCTTTCTATTTTGTACAACTTGTTGTATTAAATGATTGAAAGAGAAAAGACGTTTCCGCCAGACTTATGTTTCTTGCAGTTGAATTAGAAAAATTTCATTTTGCATAAAAATCCACAGTTTAAATTATCCTCGTTAATATTCTTTCACTTATCTTGAAATTAAATCTATCGAATTAAATCGGATTCGTTTTATTCGAAAACGTGTTTACAATTTTCGCACCTTTTTTTGTTTCAATCTTGTATTTTATTTTCATCTAGATATTTTCATTCTATACACTTTTCATCTTTAGGAATTTCATATTCATATATGAATACAAGGGAAAAATGAACAATTAACTTTACGAATTCCTCCTTTATGGCTAGACTTATCAAGTCAATTAATATGTAATATCTTATACCTGACTTTTTCTTTTACAGTTACTGCATTTATAAGATCTAGTTATGAACAATTCTTTGATAAACGACTTTATTCAAAACATATATATATAGCGTTGCGTTTAGGATAGTTTAAGTATTAACAATGAAAAATGACAACAATATAGAGCAAAGTTGAAAGAAGATTATTCCTATTATTTAGAAATAATAAAGCAACTTCTTTTCGATCGATCCTTGTACAAAATAACAACGTGTTCCGCGTCAATTACAATAATTCTTCCCTGAATAATTACACTAAATTGTGTTCAAAACGTTCCGCAATTTTCTCATCATTTTTACTATTACATATCGTGCTTTATTTCTGCCATAAACGTATAAAAGCCGCGGTCTAATAACGAGCATGCGAAAATCAACTCACGATCCCGTACACGACTTCCGTTCACCGATCCGCGAAACTGTCCCAGCAACCGTTCCCTTATTAATTCTGTTCATAGATAGCCGGATCTACAGAGCCGTTGGGCCCACCGGTAAAAATCCGGCTAGATCCTAGACACTATACCTAATGTGCCTAATGGATAAGACGGGGCCTGGGGCCCTGTCCCAGTGGACGCTCGCGATCGCCATCTGGTATTCGCCTTCTCTACCACATTCCAGTCTGGATGTATCCAGTGGTCACGAGTGCGTCGGCCCTGCCTCCGACACGTAGGAAGAATCCTTTCCGGGGCCGTGGTCCCGGAAATCGAGAGGATCGTGCCAGCACGAGGCGTGGCCATTAATTCCATCGAATCCCGGTATAAGTAAGATTAAAACCGTGGCCGGCGCACGTACCTATCCCAGAGCACGGGGCCCCGGTTCTTCGTTCTGGCCTTTTTGCCCGCGGACCCGGCCGCCGATACATCCACGAGAAAACCATTCGAAACACACCGGAGGAGTCCCGCGAGTCGAAACGGTCGGTATTAATCGCGACGGGCCTTATGCCGGCCGCGTTTAAATTAATCGCCCGCGTCCACGCAGATCTACGGTGGCTAGATTCGAACTGTTATAATTTCGTAGGAAAGGCACGTACGATATTAAACGTGGGCTCGTTTTGTAGCTTGAAGCTTATACTTTTCATACGTATTCTTTACATTATGGTTATATTGGAACTGCGGTTAGATGGACGCCGTTTCCATGGACTCTGTTCGTATGAATTGACCCTTTGCACTCGAAGCCGCTTTAACTGTGAATATGAAATCATTTTTCTAATTTATAGTATTTTTATTTTATATGACAAAATGCATTTTACGCATATGAAATTGTCCCTTGGGACCCACGCAACAGTTACATTATTCGCAATTTTTTAAATCTAAACTTTGTTAATGTAAAAATTATCTTAAAACGTGATGTAACAAATTTTAGTGGTGCCTCGGAGTCACCGCTCGAGTGCAAAGGGTTAAGTTTTAGCAGCGCCTGATTCACTGCACTCGGTCATGAACTTTAATTACGCGAAGGAAGAATCATAGTTCGTGGCGAAAGACACATGGATTCGTTATGTATAAATCAATATGCTTCCGATCGGTTCATATAAATGCAGTTCCACCTGTAACATGTTTACGCGTAATGTCTACGAATAGCTGTAAAATTGGAGACATCTGCGAACACAATGGAACATTTTTTTTTATAGTTGATTTTGACATAGACTTGAAGATCGAAGCTTCTGCTTTGCGACAATCAGCTGAACTTTGACGTACGATTCTTTTAGCGCAGTATTACTCCAATCACATCGGACAAAATACCGCAGTAAATCGTACGTACACAGTAAATCATTTTTACTGTTGTGACGTTTATGTACTTTATTATGTACATGAAGTACATAATATATATAATAAAGTTATGTACGACTAAAGTACATTATGTTATTAAAGTACATTAATTCTCCGTAATTGACGCTCAGATTGTGCAAATGGATGCACAAAGATGGACAATTTGGGAAAAGGAGATACAATTATTCGAATGTTACGGTTCATTTTTACTGTTGTGACGTTTATGTACTTTATTATGCACATAAAGTACATAATGTACATAATAAAGTTATGTACGACTAAAGTACATAATAAAGTTATGTACGACTAAAGTACATAATAAAGTTATGTACGACCAAAGTACATAATAAAGTACATAAACGTCGCAACTGTAAAAATGAACCGTAACATTCGAATAATCGCATCTCCTTTTCCGAAATTGTCCATTTCTGTGCATCCGTTTGCACAATCCGAGCGTCAATTACGGAGAATTCACTGTACACATAACGCAGACGTATGAAACTATTAGTACGTGAAACGTATGAAAACGACGATAGAACGTTTCCGGCAACCGTTCCTGACGAGCATGAAACAAGAATTTGCATCAATCTTCCGAGTCTATTAATCAACGCGGCCAACGTATACGACGGTTTCAGGGTAGATAGTGATGCGAGACGAGCAACTAATCACGCGACCGTACGAAAGGAATACACGGGAATAGACGCGGAGGGACACGCCGATCAATGTAACCATGAATCGTGCACGTGCGTGCACGAGCGCGTCCTTGCGTCTGGCCGGCAAGTCGAGTGATTAGGGAAAGAAGCGTGTACGAAACGTTCGTTAACCGGCGGTAGCTAGGTAGCGGCGCAATTAAGCAAATGTGCCAGGAGGACGATGGCACTTAATTAATTAGGCACCTCGGGTAATTAACGGATAAACGTTCGGCAAGGGTGTATCGTCGCCGGGTTGCCCGCGGCGGGAACGACATTCCGCGGACGTGAACACGTGACACGTCCGGCGGTGCGCATTATATGACGCAGGAATGCCAGGTGTCTTCCGCGTAATCATTTCCACACAATGACGAGGAGAGCGCAGGTGCGCGCGTCCGACCGTTGCTCGCTGTCGCACACCGCGGAGACCGAGAGACTGTGATTGCGCCCCGTGATTAGATCGCGTACGATCCGCAGAGGGATCGATAGCGATCGAGGGATTGCCGGTGAATTCTTCTGGGAAAGTTCGGCGGCTGTGGGAAAGCGAGATCATTTCAACCGGCGGCGACGACGACGACGACGACGACGACGGGGAGTCACGATCCTACGGTCCACCGTGGATACGATTTAGCTGATAAGTCTCTTGTATTGTCCTTTTATCGGTGACCCGTGCATTGTGTCTCTCGCTGGATTTCATAACTTTCCCAATTTTTTCCCGCGGTACTCGGTGCTTGAAATGTTTCGAACCGACGGTCGAGTCGCGGCGCCGCCGTGTTCTAACAAGGACATTTTAACGCTGCAACCAGGCGGATAGGAATTGACATCGACAGGCAGCGATCGTGTCAAATTTTGTTATTTATTTGGTAGATAGATTCGCTTATATCGCGGTAAAAGTTCACCGGAGTTTCGGTAATCGATTTGGTTTTGGCCACTTTGGCGGTCTTTGTAAAATATGCGGTCGATCTTCGAAGACCGAAGTGTTACGAGTCGATTAATTAACCTTTACGTGAAGAAATATACGTTTCCGCAAAAATTGCGATCATTGCGTCCTTCGCGAACTAGGGTAAGTTTCATTTGACACTTTTTTTGAAACGAAGTATAGTTTAGGAGATAATCGAGTGCATTGCTTCAAAGATCTAAATAACGGAACAAATGAAGAATGTATCCTGAACTTTGTTGTATGCATTTGTTATATGTAAAGTCCGGATGTCGTGGAAAATTCAGCATTCGTCACCCGTAAGGTTAAAATCTAGTTATAAAAAATCAGTACGCATAAAGACATACATATCGAAAGAAAATATTGATTCATTATATGAAGATTCTGACAATAATTATACTAAACTTAAATTGTAATAAATAAAATCCCATTATATGATATCCTATGATATCGTGCATTTTTTTCTGAAAAGCCTAAATGATTGAATAATCTAACGACCTCTCTCTCTCGGTAGAAACAGATCGATGGAAGCATCCTTGAAATGTTGACAATAATTAGACTACGGTAAATTCTCCCTAATCGACGCTCAACTTGTACACAAAAATGGACAATTTGGGAAAAGGAGATACGATTATTCGGCTCATTTTTAAAAATTTCCGATCGTCAACAATTATAAAAATCAGGTGCAAGGCTCGAATAATCGTATTCCCTTTTCCCAAATTGTCCATTTTTGTTTACAAGCAAAGGCTAGAAAAATCATACCTCCTCTTCCCAAATTGTCCATTTCTGTTGCCAAGCTGAGCGTAAATTAGGGAGATTTTACTGTAGTTGGTTTTCGACCCCTCGAAATATCGATTCGAAAATAACCGAGCAGAAAAGTATTTTTCATACTTTCCATATTTTTCTGAAAGAGCCGAGAGAACGATCGAACGATCCGCGAGGATAAATCGAACCGGTAGCCTAAATAGAAACGGGTCCATGCAGATTCATCCTTGGAAAGTTCGATCAACGCTTATGGTAAATCACATGGCGCGGCTCGGCGCTAGAGAGAAACGACTCGCGGGGTAAACTTTCACCCTTGAGCTCGTAGTAGTCGTGTCTTTACCGTGTGTACACACCACAATGGTTAACCTATGACTTTGCACTGCGGAATCTTCTTCCCCCTTTCTCCCTTTCTCTCTACGGCCTCGCGTGTATACTTGACCCGGTGCCAGACTCCTTAACCAAACATGCATAACCGCTTATCAATTATACGCTTTCCGCGGAGACGGGCCGAGCCCGAAAAACAAAACGGCATTATATTTCTTGTGCAATAGATTCCGTAACCACGCGACGTTTATAAGCTTTCGCATTCTCCTTCGTTTCCGTTTATTATCGGGATTCTAGCTTTTATGTATTATTAATATCTGCGTGGCGAGTGTTATGCGTTTACGACGAAAAGAACTCGATGAAACGCAAAACGGCGAAAACGTCGTCAGAATTTAGGAATACCGCGAAGTCGTTTGCATGTTATTAAAATTGTTCGGGGAAGAAGTATTTAACGTTCGTTGCAATTAATGCCGAAAACTTGTTTGTCTCGCCGGAAGATCTGTAGCCCAATTAACCCTCGGACGACGGACCATTTTCACAACAGTACTATCGACGATGTTTACGAAGATTCTCGGCTTTATTCAACAATTTTTCCCCCAACGTATTTTTTACGATTTAAATAGACAATCGAAATGACCGCGAGAATGCTCCGCTTTGGAGCATTTTACTCCATATTTTCCAATGGTGAACAAGAATTTTTAAAAAGTTGTCACTAAATTAAAAATTTTTGGAGAAAACAGGAAAACATCGCGTTTAAAAATATAGAACAAATTTTCTATATGCTCCAATAAATGAATGGTAACATCTTCTTCTGCACATTTAGCAGTACAAAGCCTGATGGTGTAATACGAAGATTTGAAAAGTGAAACTTGCCTCCGAAATTTTATGTGTTTTATACGTAACAGTTAACAAAATTAATATTTCGTAATTTTGGCTACCAGACAGTCTCATATCCTATTTCACGAAATCGCGAACAGGCCAAGCAAGGCCGCCGGTCATTTATTTCCAATAATCTGTCACATCACTCATTCCTAAAAGTCTGGAAATAAAAGCCTACCCATCCCCCCTGTCCCTAAAACGCTCATCTCTTTCGGAATTCTTCCAAAACTTTACGACTCGCTTCGAGGGCTTATGCCTAGTTAACAATCTGCAGAACGGTGACCTTCGGGAACCTTTTTTCGAAGAAACTCAACCGAATTCTATTTCAGACGAGTGTCTTGCTTCAAAGTACATATATTATACAATAATCTCTGGTCATTTTATTGCAGCGAAATTACGAAAAATGACAAAGCAACAGAATCTTTCGCAAAAGTTGTTTTTCTGAAAACGACGCTGTCGACCAGAAATAAAACATTCATAAACAATCCGTTAATGTACGATGTCGTCCAGTAGATGAAGAAAGAGTTTTTGAAAAAAAGTCGTTCCTCTTAAATGGCTGTTTCTGAAATTAGAAGTTGAATTTTTCACGCCCGTGAAATAAACAGAAATCCTTTGTTCAGGTATTCGACGAAATTACATATTAACAGAATTTTCATAATTTTTATGTTCAACGAGATTTTGCTTCGTAAGAATTACTACAAAATTTACAATTCATTACAGAGGATCGTATTCGACCAGAGGATTAAAAAAGAATACGAAATGTTAAGCGATTGTTGTTGAAACTAAATGTTCTTTTACGAAAACCTTTTCACGTTTCAAAATAACAGAAGATCGTCCACTTAAAGTGGCCAAAAGATCGTCCATTAAGATAGCAGGAAATCATCCATTAAAACATATTCTATTATATATAATTATATTACATATATAATATTATTATTATATTATATTATATAATTATATTATTATTATATTATATTATATAATTATATTATTATTATATTATATTATATAATTATATTATTATTATATTATATTATATAATTATATTATTATTATATTATATTATATAATTATATTATTATTATATTATATTATATAATTATTAATAAATTATATTATATAATATTCGATCGTACTGTCGTCGCGTCTTTAACACTAAACCTATCGCGGTCAAAGTGACCGCTTTCTTATTTTGCAAATTTTAAAAGTTCCGAGAATCTTTCGTGGAAAACGCTCGAACAAGTTATATTATTGGAGCAAGTTTTATAATAAAAACTTTACAAATTCTAAATAAATTCGGTCTTCTCACTTTTGTGAAGCAGTACGTGCCAGTTAGTATTACTGCTTGGTAGGTTTAGTGTTAAAATAAATATCGACGCTCCCAGAGAATCGCGATCTTTTTTACCGATCCTGACCGG
This sequence comes from Megalopta genalis, assembly GCF_051020955.1. Lineage (NCBI taxonomy): Eukaryota > Metazoa > Arthropoda > Insecta > Hymenoptera > Halictidae > Megalopta > Megalopta genalis. The sequence continues at coordinate 31,875,640 of NC_135016.1, forward strand.
TCGCAAATTCAAATCGACGCCCGTTCGAAGTTCGCGCGCCGATTATGTTCGCGACGGCCCCGATCCTTGACCTATGCAAAACATCGAAAGCACCGGTGTTTCTGCAGCTTTAGAAAACGACAGCGCAGCGCGCGCGCGCGCGCTTGCGCTCGCGGCCGAGCGCAGTTTACTTTTCTCTGAAAGGCCGACCTTCAACCTTCTCCGCGCGAAGTAACTTGCATGCGAGATTGCGGCAATGTCGTTCCACCTGAACGACCCGTCGTGTTAGGCGGCGCATAATGATGACTCCTCTGACGCTATAAATTTTCTTCTTTCCTTCCTGATCGCTACCCGCCAGGTTGCTACGTGAACCGTACCCGAACATCCGCAGATCACCGGCCATTTTTCCGCAACACCGCAGTTTCCATCGTGCTCGATTACGGTAAATCGTTCGCTTTTTAAATCGCCGCGAGATAAACAAACGGTGCCGCAAAATCGAAAGAAAACCAAATCGGACACGAATGAAAATATCTAAAGAATTTACAAGTACCGGTAGTTCATTCCCTAGTCGTTGAAACGATCCAGAGAGAAAGTACATTTTTTGCATGATTCCAGTTTCGTGCAATGGACACAGAAAATTTGTATTTTGTGTCAAGATTCGCGGATCTTTCACCTATTGCCTTGGAAGATTTTAGCCGAATTTTAATAGCAATTTAATACCGCAACAATTTCAAAAGATAAAACACAATGCAAACGCGATGCTTCGCATTTATTTACCATAAGGTTGTAAACGATAAAGATCCTGATCATTTGAATCGTACCGTCGATAATTTTGATCGACGATGAAGTAATTTGTATGAAATACATTTTTCTCTCTGAACCATAATAACTTTCTAATAATTGGAATTTGACTAAGAGATTTTTACCATACCGTTAGGAGATCGATGAAAGATTGCTAATCATGTTCGCGTTACGTTTGCCGCATGAAAACGTGGAAGATGCGTTTCTAAAGATGCGTATATACATGATTGAAATATAATATTTAAATTGAATTATTATTACATCCTTAAATCGGCATTCTACGGTACGTACCATCCTGCATTCCAAGGGAAAGATGATCATTTATCAACTAACAAATCTTACGAATACTTTCCAAAGCCTGTATTTCTTACACTTCGTACTTCTTCTACCCAGCCGAGTGGAAAAAAGTGAGCGATTCTCGGTCCTCTGCGCTGGTTAAGTTCCACATCGTATCGTTGCAACGTTTCACTTCGGCTTTTTTAACGCCGTAAATTACTTCCTCTCAATCGTGTTTCTCTTCCCGGTCTTAGATCAGCGAACGTGAGGTATGTTAAAAGGTATCGAAACAAGAAATGCACGGCTTTCTAGGCGTAACGAGAGAGGAAAGAACGCGGTGCGCAAATATTTGCGAACATCTTCATTTCCGGCCCTCCGATCGACGAAGAAAGTTACGTTCACAATCGATTTATTTAAATAGTCCGCCGCAGCCGGCGATAAAACACGGAGGATGGCCGCCGCTTTATCCGACGCAGTGGCGCGTTTTTCTGTTCTTTGTCGCGTCGTTCGTCCCCTCACCGCAAAAACTTATTAGGAACTGGTTTTAGAGTTTCCAGTTAAGTCATCAGTGTAACATTTTAGAGCCTTCAATGGCACCGATGGCGGTAGTCGTTCGGTAATCGACGGCCATTTTATCCGGCTTCGCGGTACCGAAAGTATGTGCTCGTTTTTCAGCCGCGCTTCGACGTTGCAAACACTTTACACGCTGGTTATGCCAAGGTTATTCAATGTTAAATAATGGGTTAAGAAGAAGGTGAAACAATGCACCGAGTTTCACAGAGTACAAGCTGCTTACTTCCCAGTTTCGTACATTTTACACGTTCGTATAATTTGATATGTACTTTTATATTTTCCAACTAAAAATATACACAATATACATAATATAAATATAATATTGTTACGGCGACTTGTCCGAATCAAATCGCTCTAATGTGAAACTGCCCTGTTGCGAGCAACTCCTTAAAAAATAATGGAAGATAGGTGGTTGCCACGGAAGAGTGTTGCCGATAGACAATCGAGGAGTCGAGATCGGACCGTCGAACGAGCAACATTTCAAATTGAAAGGTCTGAAATATAATTGTATCGAGTTGTATTATGTATATTCTTCGAGTTGTGTATATTCTTTATTGTAAATAAAATGCCGCGACGCGAGAGAAACGGAGCGATTCGCAACAATATATACAGGGTGTCCCAGGTTTTAATGTTCAAACTTTGTTAGTGTATTCTATGGCACAAAGTAAGAAAACAATGTTATGTAAACATAGGTCGTATAGAGCTTTATTAAGAAGTTATAACAAAAATTCAGAATATAGGAATAGTAATTGCATTAGAATAGTGAAGCATTGGCTTGAATAGATCAGCACATGCCGTGCGTTTATATGTAAGCTGTGTTTATTAATACATTTCGAAACGTATTAATAACCGCGTTGTTGACAATACATGATTGACATCGATCGAAGATTTCTTTTATTTATTTATTTTTTAGTTGATTATACTATTCCTATTCTGAATTTTTGTTGTAGCTTCTTAATAAAGCTCTATATGACCTATGTTTACATAACATTTTTTTCATACTTTGTGCCATAGAATATACTGACTAAGTTTGAACATTAAAACCTGGAATATATATATATATATATACAGGGTGTTCCAGGTCACTCTGTTTCTCTCGCGTCGTTTATTATTTATATTATATTATATATATAGTTATATAGTTATATAACTACATATAGTTATATAGTTACATAACTACATGTAGTTATATATAGTTATATAGTTATGTATAGTTATATAGTTATATAGTTATATATAGTTATATAGTTATATAGTTATATAGTTATATAGTTATATAGTTATATAGTTATATAGTTATATAGTTATGTATAGTTATATAACGTCGTTTATTATTTATATAAATATTATATATAATATACATGATATATTTATTGGACGTATTAATTTTTCAAACTTCACTTGCACGAATTTAACATGAAAGATTTTCTTTATATCGTGTTTTCCTTCAGATGTTAGAATTACGTTCAGCGATGGCAACAAAAGCAGTTGGTTTACGATAACAATTCTGAAGATCGACGCCGATAATTTATGAAAATAAGATTCAATTTTATTTCGTTTCCATCCCGGTGCTATAATAACGGTCTATGCGCCGTGCACGAACAGCCAAGCGCGCTCGCGAACCGCAAAAAGACTGAGAACCACTGGTCCAAACTACAAAGTGAAAATAATCGGAGCGCTATCTCGCGATCTCTTGCGCAACCATTCGGAGGAGCGTGTAAGGATTAACAATTCGGACGATATCATATTTATATCGGAGTAATAGCGGCTGCTCCTTAGGATCGAACACGAGCAATCGTATCGCGACATAATTCACGAAACCGACAGTCGCCGGATCGTGCTGGAAATAAATCTATCCGACGTGTATACGACGATTCGATCGTGCAAATCAGCGGCCGGAGGAACGCACGATCCGGGAATAAGTTATGCCTCTAATGTGTGCGTGACCAAGGAAAACTGCTCGATTTGTTTTGACACCGGGACGCGGGTATATACAAGCCGGGGCTCGTACAATATCGGCAACCTAGATTTCGCGCCGCTTTACAACACCCCGCGATAACTCACCGCCGTAGACGTCGCATATCGGTTTACGATATCCGGTAGCGGCGGATTCGTGTTCGAAAACTGTCGCTACAAATGTAACCGGCTCCTACGATTTCGCAGTTTTCTAGTTACGGCCAGAGAAATCGGTAATTCGTGTACCAGCGATTTTTCGAGCGGCGCGGCGGCCCGACACCGCTTTTACCAATCCTGCTGCAACACAGATTTCACCCGACCGATTATTGTTCGAACACACCGCTCTACGATCGACGAGACGCCGCGGATATAACCTGCGCCAATTTGTCTGCGAAACCTCGCGAATTGAAACGGAAAATACGGACTCCGAGGATATCGGATAAATACGGCTGTCGCGATTGCGTGTAGTAGCTAGATATATCAGCGACTCCCGTTATAACGCGACAACATTTTTAGAACTGGACTAAACGACTTGAACTTTTTTTTGGATAATAGAGCGATCATTAGACCCTAACTAAAATACTTATTTTTTTTTAATTTTGCTACTGCTTGGAGTGACAAAAGAATATTAGAAAAACTCGTTTTTAACCTTTTTATCTAATTTAAAAAATGTGTTTCGTAGATCCCGATAAGTTATACGCATGTTAAAAATTTCACCGAAATCGGTTGATCTTCGTACGAGTTTTAAACAATTAAACATCGAAAAAAATCGCAGTTTTGTCCTGATTTTTGACACTTTCGGTCAATAAGTGTGAGAAATTTGCAGTTTCCACAATCTTTTGACACTTGTAAATATAACTTACCGAGATCTGCGAAACGCATTGTTTTCAATTTTCGTTATAGACTCGGATAAAAAAGTTAGAAAACGAGAGTCTTTTACATTGTTTCGTCGTTCCAAGTAATAGCAAAATAGTAACAAAGTAGTTTAGTCATTGTGCAGTATACTAGTCTCTCTATCATCTAAAAAAAAAAATTCAAATCGTTTATTTTAGTTTCAAAAAAGTTATTGCGTTTTGAAAAATGTCCTTCCGTATTAATGGAAGCCTGAAGTTTGTTGCGATTGGAGTACAGAAATTCATGCGAATTTGCACTTTTGGCTGCGATTTGTATAGCTGTAAATCGTGGGGTAGTGGAGCCGATTACTGTGGGGTAACCGATCGGTCTTTGGTTTGTTTTCGCTTAATATTAATATAAATTAATAATAATTCGCTTTATATTTATCGAATGTGACATACTGCATACTTTTAATCGAAGATAATTAATTAAATAAATCCATCGAAACTGACGAGAACGGACAGAGAGAAAAATTCATCAGCTACTACATGAAAATACAGCGTACGTTGTCGTGCCAGTAGCTATTTCATCCACCGATATCCATCCGCAATCTATTGCTTCAACGTCAAACCGATAATTCGCCGGCGAAGGAATAGGCAAAGATTGCGCAAACCCGCGGAACACCTGTTACGCTAATTTCGAAGATGGCGAACGTCGCGGTGAAAATCCCGGAGTCCCCGAGTCATTAATCTCCGCGGTTCCAGCGACAATATTCGCACGCGTGTGCACGCACGGAGATACACTTGTACAGCACCTGCGTGTGGACAGGCATAAATCCATCGCGTCTGTCGCGCGGATTTTTATCGGGCATCCGTCCTCGGGAACACAATGGGCAGGTAAGCGTCGACGGGACACGCGGCCGGTGACACAATTCCGCGATCAATGCGTACCGACGCATTGTCGAACCGATCGCCACTATCGTCCATTACAGAATTTATCGCGTCTCGAACGTTTTTCGCTTTTTTCCGTCCTACCAACCTCGAGACAAATAATCGGCATTGTGGCGCGCACAGTCACCGATGAACAATCCCGGTATTATCGTTCGGCAGCGACGACGACGACGACGACGACGACGACGACGACGATCGCAAAGAGAACGGTTGATATCGATTTTATCGAGGGGGAATTTACGTCATCTTATCCGCGCTGGATTTCTTTCGATAATACATAAGACGGTCGAATTACGAGGGCTCGGGATAGAGTTTACGCAACACGCTTTCCTCCCCGGTACCTGCATTCCCGTTTCCCCGTTTTTCCATTCTCTCCGCCGATAAACCGGACTCCATTTTTACGTGGGCTCCTCCCTCGCTTCGACCTGTCGACTTTTTTTTATCCCGACCATGGAACTGCTGGAACTATAGATGTCTGCACTCTGCGTTAGACCGATCGGACATCCCGATTTTTTCCAAGTTTCTCGGATTCTCTGTTTCACAGTTTGTCCGTCACGCCACAAACAATCGGAAAATTTGTATAAAGTTAAAGTATTACACTCAAATTATAGAATTGAAAAAAGTTAAGTTGTATAATATCAATTACTTTTATAACACTCTTACGTTCCGCCGATCCTTGTACAATTAGGAAGACACGATTGATCAGTTGACAAAATCAATTTTCAAATCTGAGCATATAATTTCGTGGCAGTCGAGGCATTCGCGCGTTTGCAAAATTGATAATAATATTGTACAATGAATAAATATGGTCTGAAGCATGTCGTGTTTGGTCTCGTTTTAATTGGAAGAATCTGACCGATACATGAGCCGTTTATTTTGAAAGTGGCATAAGTCACTTTGTCTTTAACACGTTGACTGCCGCGTCACCCGTATTCGGGTGACAGCAAAAGTTCTCATCGGGCCACGTCACCCGTAATTCGGGTGACGCTGATTTGACTACTTACAAAGGATTGCCGAAAATATTTCGACAAATATTCTACAGGAGGTAATGAAACTATTGAATTCTTATAAAAATGGTTTATTACAAAAATTATTCGCAGTGTATAACATTAAAACATTCTCTGCAAAGTTGAGGTTGATCAGGACAGCTTGGACAAAAAATTGTTTGTTTTTTCAGATATGCTCGTGCCTCTGATCGGTCCATTTCGTATCTTTTATTTGAACTGTAGCTTCCTCGGTATCATCAACATTTCTTTCTTCTTCCATGACCAATTCTCTCTCTCGTAAAATCTCGTCAATAGTATCTTCATAACATTCATTATCACTAAGATTATATTTATCAGTATCCAAATCAGAATCTGACGATGTAATTTTATTTATGCTTCTCCTTCCGGGCAATCCGATCTCTTTTCATTATTGAAAAAAAAGGGCAGAGATTTTAAGTTATACCATTCGGTACTCGGCAAAGATTCCAACTGTTCATGCAGGAACAGAAACAGATATGAATTAACAGCGCACGCTTCCTATAGCGGCACGCGTGGCCTGTAGGAGATTTTGTTGTAAATACGCATGGCAGTCAACGTGTTAAGTCGATATATTATAATTTAAGGGTTTGCGTTTCAACACGTTTAAAAATATGGATGCTAACTTTCGAGAAGATTTACTCGTATTTGTTATCTCAGGATACTGATATATTTCTCAGTATAAATAATTTCGTATAAACATTAAAAAATCACCACTTTTCATTACGGTAAAGTGACTTATGCCACTTTCAAAATAAACGGCTCATATTAAGAAAATTTTCACGTATAAAAAGTTAGAAATAAAAAAGTTGAGTCATCGTTTTTATGCCAGCATTATTATGTATATTCATATTAATGTACACCGGCATCGCTGCCTTTTTTTGCCGATTGCCCCGAGTTTCGTTCTCTCTCTCTCTCACACACACACATACATACACGCAGACACAAAGTGTCCAACAAGCATAAAAAAAAGCCGCGAGGCTCGAAGAATCGTGCCTGAGCGTCCGTCGTTTACCGTTTCCACAATTCCGAGCTGCGTGCCTTCTACGGAGAATTTACTGTTCTCGCAAAGCTCGACCCAGTTTCGTTCTCCGTGCATTATTCGCGGATCTGCGCGGCTCCGCCGTAAAATGACAAACGTCCGCGAAAGTGGCTCGGGCAGGGACCTTCTTTGTATGCAAGATTTTAGTATCGACAGATTTTCCCGTGGATCGAGTCTCGACGCTCGACCGGTTACATTTTATACGCGGCCCGAGGAAAACGATGTCGCGCGTAGATCTAGCCGTTCCGTTTCCCGGGAGCCGGCACAAAGCCGGGAGAAAAGTAACGTCGTAAAATAATGAATAATCCCCGTCCGGGCCGAGGCCCAGGCCCCGGGTGGACGCGCGCGTGCACGGGGCCCGTACCGAGAGCGCGCAGGCGAAACGACGGCGCACGCGTGTGAGCGCGAGTTCACGATCAAACTGCACATGCACGGGCTGCGGCTCGCTTGGTCTAAGTACGTTCTTACGTCAGTCGTAAAATGAGCTCACGACGATCCTAGGAAATGGGTAACGAGTGAGCATACACAGCCGGATTCTTTTCCCCGTGCTATAAGTTTGCGACGCTATATAATGCCTATGAATACGCTCGTTGCCTTCCAGGATGCGAGCGGGGAGCCGAAGCTCGAGCCGAAGCCGAAGCCGAAGCTGGACCGCTGGACAGCGTCACCGCGACAACGGTGGTCGAGTTGCGTAATGTTTCGCGCTTCTGGCTCTCGCGAAACAAACAAGAAGAGCTCCCGTCCGACACTGCTAAAGGATGTTTGCCTGCCTCTATCGCGAAACCCGGCACCGTCTATTCACCTATGTAAACACGCCTTCAGTTTTTCAACGGCGAATCTCTCGGCCGGCGCAGCTCCTGTTAGAACGAGCTGCCTCTAAGGACCTCCGCTGGCTGCCTCGCGGAGAAACTTCTAAGCGACGTTTGTCCGTAGTAGACGTTCGAGCAGGGCCCCGAGGACGTGCGCATTTTTCTGGAGACGGTTCAACGCATCGCGCTCCTTTAACCAGCTGTTTTATATTAGTTTATAAAAGGTAACGGCAAGACGTTTATTCTGATTTTGAACAAGTGTTATTCTAACAATTGCCGTAACTAACATATAAATTGAATAAATAAATCGTAAATGTATCCTTACGACATGAATAATCGTAAATTAAAAAATTATCGACCCGTCATTTTGACGGGTTCCGTGAATCTAGCGTTAACTAGGTTTTGAAATTCATTTTTATCGCGATGTACAATTACCGGCAAATCTTCCGAAACTGTTACACATCGTTAACGTTCGAGTAAAATTTGAGATTTTAACAAACATACGTCTTATTAAATTGAAACTACATATTATAGCGAAGCGCACGTTGCTTATATTGCAATATCGTTTTATTTAGCGCATACGATGAATAAAAAAATAATCCAAATTTAAAAGGAATAGAAGGAAATGGAAAATAAAAAATTAAATAAAATAGTAAAAACTTAAAAATATAAAATTAATTTTTTCGTTGACCCAATACAAGTCTTTATCCTATATGTTGAGAAGTTTTACTGCACCCAAGAATATGCATCTGTGCAACATACATATTCCTTAACTTTTGTAGGCAACGATACGAACGATCTCAATGTTACTAGGATTTTTATAATACTAAAGAACTGAACTAATAATTACTGTGGTAAATGTTCACTATGCAATTTCGGTTTCGTTAATTAAATGTCTTCGATATTGCGAGAAGTTTGGGGATCGATATTCGACACTTAACATGTTAACACTGTCGGTGCTGACTAAAATGAAAATCTACGGTAATGTCTCTCTAATTGACGCTCAGATCGTCCAGAAAAATGGACAATTAGGAAGAGAAAAGATACGATTATTCGATCCTTGCGGTTCATTTTCATAGTTACGAATTGTCGACAACTATAAAAACGAGCTGCGAGACTCGAATAATCGTGTCTCCTCTTCTTCCCAAATTGTCCATTTTTGTGGACAACTGAACAAGTTTCGTCAATTAGAGAGACATTACTGTACATACACGATACGATCAATTATCTATCTGTATAATTTCTTTTTAATTTTATCGTGACTTTTTACCGGTTTCGAGTACCGTCGTTGTTATATCGTCCAGCTGACTGCGCAGTCAGATCGCCATGTTTTCAGCTAACGCCCGTTAAAAATGCTAACAATAAGTCAGGGACGACTGACGCGAAGCCATGAACGGCGCCTATGAGATTACGCTAGCAAATAACTGGCGGTGCAACAGTTCACGCGCATATTCAAAATTACGGCCGCGCGGCGCGGCGCGTAAAACTGCCGCTGCTTTATTACAAGATGTAGACATCACTCCGTCATAGGCACGGTCACCTGGGGAACGAGCTCGTCGAGCAGCCAGACAGCATCGGTGGCGAAGCCATAACGCCGTACGGTGCACGTCGTTTCTGCTCGAAAGTATAACAGGCGCGGTGGAAGACTGCGCGCCAATAAAATATCTTCCGTGTGGGAAGGTGTAAAGACGTCGTTCCGGGATGAAGCACCGTGGACACTCGCCGATTCCCGAGGATTTTGCAACGCGTGTTCCATGCGAACCGTTTCCATGCGGCGCGTTCGTAAATTAATCCGAGAAAGGTTCGGTGAGAAGGAAAGCGAACGGAACATCGATTTACATTAGATACGAGGTGCACAAACAATTACGATTTTGAAGCTTCATCTTTAAACCTGCGCTGTCACACCGGGTCAAAATATACAGGCACCGTTAACGAGTTATCAACGAAAAACAGTGACCAAGCAACTTCTTCCTTTACACAAATTTTCTCCGAGGCACCGTTAACGAGTTATTAAGAAAATACAGTGACCAATAAAAATCGAGTACGGCTGGCGCTAGGCGGCCGAACCAACAGCGCCAGCGGTAGAGCGGTCGAATCCCAGCTCAGCTGGCGCGAGGCGGCCGCCTCGCGTCAGCCGTACTCGATTTTTATTGGTCACTGTTTTTCGTTAATAACTCGTTAACGGTGCCTCGGAGAACATTTTTGTAAAGGAAGAAGTTGCTTCGAATGATCCGAAGAACCCGCTATTTCCGGATTGCGAGACACCCTGTATACTTGGAAGCGAGATATCGAGTTTTAGTAAAAGAAACGATGTTCTAGGATGTTCAAATTATCTTCCGAAATTGTAGGGTCTCAATGGTATTCCTGGTTTTTTTGAAAATTGAACTGGGCAGGTGAGCATCTGGTTGAAATATATTTGATGTGTGTAATTAGGAATGATTTACATTCGCACAACATTACCATGAAAAATAAATTTGTTTTGTAAATAAAATTTATTTATGTAGGGTGAGTCACTTAACGTTATTTATTTATTATCATATAACTTTGTTGTTTTAATTAAATGTCTTGAGGACGAAGTCGAATGGTAAAATGGTGCTCACACGATATTAAAAAGTTTTTGTTTTTATGTCATTTTTTTTTAAAGATATCAAGGTCACCTTCACTTTCTTAAATGGAACCACCCTTTTTTAAACAAACGATAGTCCCTTTATTTCTACTATTTCTACAATGACTATGATTACTCGAGGTAATTCAAGGTATAAAAAACGTATAAAACTAAAATATAGAATTGTAGTCACTGAATTCGTAATAAAGGAGACTATCAATGTAGGCGTTTAAAAAAGGGTAGTTCCAATTTAAAAAATGAAGGTGACCTTGATATCTCTAAAAAGAAAAGTGACACAAAAACAAAAATTTTGTTGGCATCGTGCGAGCTCCATTTTACCATTCAACTTTGTCCTTAAGACATTTAACGTATCTTTAAAAACAATAAAGATATTTGCGTTGATAACGTTAGGTGACTCATCCTGTATACCGAACATTTTGCAATGTTTCTTCGCAATACTTCCCATGTAAATTGCGACGCGTTTGGCATCTTTTCTTACAGCTAGATATTTGAGAAGCGCATACGCAGGTGACCTTCCGCTGCACCCAGCGAGTTTCGATGCCACGGTTGTATCTGTCTTCCTCTTACCGGCTTCCACTTTTTCTTCTTCATCGATTCGTTCTTGCCATTTTCACCTTCTCTTTGCAGCCGGCCCGTGACGTATCCAAACCCACGCGTCCGCATTACGAAAATATCGCCGACGAAGGTTAGCCAGATCTGTTTTGCGACCGCGATAGTCTCCTTTCGCGACAGCCGGCCCCGAGGATGACGGCACTTGCAGCGATATCGCCTCGGAAGTCGGAGACCTTGGAGGCGGAGCTCGCGCTCGCGTGTTGCTGAATATCCCAGATTATTTATCGAGGGATCGCACAACTTCCGGCCGGTGCGGCGGCGTCGCGCCATTTTCGGCGAGCGTCGAACGTCGAACGCGAAACCGAGCACCTTTTTTTCGACTTCGGGCTCCTCGACGGAACTTGATTGGTACACCTGACCTCGGCTGCACGGTCTTCGCCGCTGCCTCAATTATTATCGAGAATGCGCTGCCGCCGAGATATTTTTCACTTCCGCGAACCTTCGACTTTATCGTTACGCGGTTTTTATCGCGTATCTTTGGTAATTTGCACGATCGTATTTTTCGAGACAAATCATTTCCTAGGGAGGCTGTGCTCGAAGTTGATTATTTAGGAATTCTGCGGTTTATCGTTCGGTTCGAGATGTCTGTGCAATTATAAAAGTTTTGCAGATCGGTGGATGGTAATGTTCGATTACGGCGTACGTCTTAAAATGTAATGCCAAAATGCTAAAAAGACAAATTAGATGTATTATAAATTTACTGCGAATTGACTTAACTCCAGAATTATCTCAACGATAAATTTAGCCAGTAAACAATATATTCGATAATAATAATATTCAATAACGGCGTATGTCTTAAAATGTAATGCCAAAATGTTAAAAAGACAAATCAGATGTATTATAAATTTACTGCGAATCGACTTAACTCCAGAATCATCACAACGATAAATTTAGCCAGTAAACAAATATATTCGATAATAATAATATTCAATAGCGGTGTATGTCTTAAATTGTAACGCCAAAATGTTAAAAAAACATATTAGATGAATTATAAATTTATTATGAATCGACTTAACTCCAGAATTATCTCAACGATAAATTTAGCCAGTAAACAATATATTCGATAATAATAATATTCGATAATAATAATATTCAATAACGGTGTATGTCTTAAATTGTAACGCCAAAATGTTAAAAAAACAAATTAGATGAATTATAAATTTGTTGTGAATCGACTTAACTCCAGAATCATCTCAACGATAAATTTAGCCAGTAAACGATCACACTCCTTGCCTCTCGCAACGAGGAAAATGCCATTACGATTCTAACCCACGCAATTGTTGAATTTATATATAATTATCTTCACAAAAAATTCAATGTTTCGTTTAGGTTTTTCTTTCGCTTAAATCGATTATTCTACAAAATCCTGAAGTGGTAGATAAATTTTGCGATTTGAAATCAGATTTGCAATCAGCGTGTCAAACTTTACAGGAAATGATGTACAACATGCCATAAAAAAGTCGAACCGTACATGGTATTGGATAAATCACAATTATGTTGAAATATATCAAGTTTAACATTTCCAAGGTTAAAGAATAATCATACCACGTGCTCCTCCGTTTTCCCTTCATTCTACAACATTTCAGCTTCAAGGTAAAAAAAAATAGCATCGCTTCGTCTGATCTTTGTCGAAAGTTCTTTGATTTTGACATCACGCTGTCGTTTCACCCCACTGTACGGCGGGGAAAAAAGCCGGGAAGACCTCCCCGGCAACTAAAAAAAGCAATCGCGGCGTGAGGTTAGCTACTGTCTATCGGCGGAGGGTTACCAGACGCGTTTAAGCGATCGGCGAGTATATCAAGGCTGCCGGTGGTCGACATGAATGACCCTTCTGAATGAAACTGCCGAGGAAATAGAAGAAGAGAGGAGAGAGGGAGGACGAGGACGAGGAGGACGAGGAGAAGGAGGGATTCCGCAGACGGTGGAACGAAGATGAATGTCGCGGCGGTCAGGATTCGTTCGCCTCATTAGGCGAGGGTCATGCGGATAATTAAGGTCGCATTATAATCGTATGATAAACCGGCCGACGCGACGCTGCGGCGGCATCTCGTAGCCTCTACATGCATAAGTAGTCCACGGTGTCTAACAGGAACACCCGTAAATGCCGATGGATTTGATCGCGGCGGTCTGGCCGGCATTAAAAGCACGTTATCCCCTCCTATCGGTCCCATGGTGGCTCGGGGTGCGCCACAATGCCCTCCGCCACGGTGAATCGAGCGCGATCGCCTCGTCCCAAGGTCACCGGACAGCCCCCGAGGGCACTGTCGATTATAAATCCACGAGAAATCCGTATTTATGCGTGCACGTTGTCGCGATGATCGCGAGCAGCGAAAGGCGATTCGCTGCTCCGTGTCCTCCGCAGGCACCGGACTTTAATCAGTTAGCCGTTGCGACCTCCTTGAAAAGTGTGTATCTAAAGCGTGTCGCGTATAGCAAGCGATGACAACCGTAACAAATGACCCGAACGCTACGTGTATACAGTTTCTTCGTAATAATTATTTATTATATTCTCATTCGTTCGTTTCGTTTCTCTCGTCTTGGCATCAAAATATTCGAAGTATCTTCAAATTTACGGATATATTTTAGTTTTCACGAAAATTGCAATTTAACCGTTTGACCGTTTAGGAGCGCTATCGCGCTCTTCTTATGTTGTGCCAAAAATGCGAAGAGCGCGATAGCGCTCCTGTTCTTTTTTTTATGCCAAGACTACGGAGAGCGTAATAACGCTGCTCTAAATCACTAGAATTTGTGCTTGTTGCCAATTTTATTCACAAAATTAATTAAAACAAATTTATGTAAATAAGTGGTATTTTTTAATTTTTGTTGTTGCAAAGCGATACAAGTGAGTTTATTGTATGAAAAGTGTTTTACATTTTTTCCTATACACGCGCAATTAGTGCCGCAGTTTTGGCATATGTCCGAAAAATTACGTCAGCAGCCAAACGGTTAAACAGCAAATTTATACGAGTATGTTCGCTAAAGTATGCAACACTAAATATTGCAATTTATTCGCGACGAGCTTTGCTCGTTAAAAGCAGCTAACCGGTCGAGCTCCGAAAACTAGAGGATTCTCGTCGTTTCGAACGTACCATGGAGCATTTACCGCTGCTCTAGGAATTTTCGATTGCCGAGTTTCTATTTTTGTTATTTAACTTCTCGCAGCCATGCTCCACGTAACATATGAGCCGTTTATTTTGAAAGTGACATAAGTCACTTTGTTTTTAAGTCGATATATTTAAGGGTTTGCGTTTTAACACGTTTCAAAATATGGATGCTAACTTTCGAGAAGATTTACTTGTATTTGTTATCTCAGGATACTGATATTTTTCTCAGTATAAATAATTTTGTATAAACATTACAAAATCACCACTTTTCATTATAGTAAAGTGACTTATGCCACTTTCAAAATAAACGGCTCATATGTTCATACTGGTTTGTCGATGAGCTTACATATCGGTTCGTTCTCTGTGCGTATCTCAGAATGTCTGCCATTGAACCAGTGCATTTCTTTCTTACGAAGGTATTCGTAATAACGCGTATAGTGTTTATATTACTCACGATCTTGTAATCTCTAATGATCCTCGTCTCTAATGAAGATACGTTGGATATTCCCGAGTGTACGCGCCGGCATCGAGATCATCGACAGAGATAAGCGAATGGCGCCCATCAAACTCGTCGTTCATCCGAACGATTTTGATCACCGATACAAGCATAAAATTCTGCCGCAGCCGCGATAGTAATACTATTAGGTTACCGCACAAGAGTTCCTCTCGTAATATGCAATCACGAAGCCGGCGCAGGCCGCACTATTTGGAACAAGCCAACACTTTGTTTCCAGCAGATAGCAACTATCGACGGGATCGCTTCTGTACGGTCGAATCATGCTGGCTCTGACAGTCGGTCCGAACCGTACGCTTGCGAGAACCACTCAACGGGTGCAACCGGCGATCGTTTTGCTCTCAAATGGACACCTAGCTTTACGGGCGACGATGCGCGAGCATTACACGTATCATTCCCTTTCCGGTGATTTTGCAAATCACCAGGCCTATTCCGCCGGTCTTTTTCCTATTCGAAAGTTAATAGCGTATTATTTATAAACCGATCGGGCAATTAATATCAGCTACCCTTCTCTCCCCCCCTCGCGATCGTCGTCCACCCTTCGGCGTCGTTGCGCTTCGATGCGCCTCTCCCTGTAGTGTTCAGCGGCCATGCCACGCGGTCGTCGTTATAACGTCCAGTTTTAATATCGAACCGAGAGGAAAAGGTCGTGAATGGCCAGCGCGGTCTGCTGGGTGGTCCCATTGTGAGATGGGAGAAGCTAAAGTGGATTTTAAACGTCCGCCGGGCATAAAGAAGTACAGAAATTTACGTTCGTCGTCGCTGTTGTTGTCTTCCTCTTCGTCCAGATCGTTTCGATCGTCCCGTCCCGACCCGTCCCGTCCCGGCCCCGTCTGGCCGTCGTCGTCGTTGTCGTTGATTGTCTTCGTCTATTCGCCGGACGCTGTTCTTCGTACGGCCCGGCTCTTTCTCTCATCGCCGAAAGAATGCCGTGATGATATACCAGTTTCGTAAAGGTCTCGTGCCCCCGGTGCCACTGCACCACCGCGCCGCGCTCGCGTACGACTGCAAGCACACTCGGCCGGCCCCGGCAAGAACTCTCCCTCCTTCAGGAATCTCTCGGCATTAGCGGTTTTTTCGAGCCGGTTTTTACGGGACGTCATTGCCGATCCCTGTTTGCCGGCGCACACCCGATGACACTCGTTTCCACCGACCACAACACGCCGCCACCAACGGAATCGGGATTGCTACCGGTTCAGTGGACTGCGGATCGGTGACACTGCTACCCAGTGTTCCCGTTGCGCTATTCGACGGACAGACTGCGTAGTTCATCCGAATCTACAGACTTTGCAAGCTTCCGTTTGCACAAATTTTTGCAGAGTTTCGTACGAAGTTCGCGATTATCTTTTTTCAGTGGACTGCGGATCGGTGACACTGCTATCCGGTGTTCCCGTTGCGCTATTCGACCGACAGACTGCGTAGTTCGTCGGAATCTACAGACTTCGCAAGCTTCTGCTTACACAAATTTTTGCAAAATTTCGTACGAAGTTCGCGATTATTTTTTTACCGATGAGATACTGAATCGGTCATGCTTGTACAGGGTCTGGGAATAAGTGTCGTTGGTTTTTAGCGTGTGACGTTCGGATTAACGTCGGATTAACGACTCCGCGTACGATTTAATTCAAAATACGGTATAACCTCGATTAATGGAATCAATCCATGGTTAACCCTTTGCGCTCGAAACCGCTTTAACTATGAATTTGAAACAATCTTTCTGGCTTATAGTATTTTTATTTTATATGACAAAGTGCATTTTATGCATATGAAATTGAGTCAGTTACGCTTTTAATAATCTTTTTAAATCTAAACTTTGATAATATAAAAGTTATCTTGGAACGGATATAATAATTTTAGCGGTGCCTCAGAGTCACTACTCGAGTGCAAAGGGTTAATATTTCGTACAACGGAACAATAACTTTTTTACGGGACCAGACTCGATATTTGTTGATTTATACAGTTAATTGTTTTGCGCATTGGCCAACTTGGCATAACTTGTGCCAATTACTTGTGTAACGTATTTGAATGGTAGAGCAGTCTGACATTAGAGGTTCGGATAAAAGAATTTGTACCGCAAAGTGCTTTCCATATGGAACGGGTGTAATTATCTTCGTTGATCAAAGAATTTGACGAGCGACTTGATCCAAGTGACCACTTTTAAATGGATCATCCTGTACATTAGCTGCAGCGTTATTAACACTGAACCGAACGCCGAACGCAGCGTTATTAACCGTAGAGAATAAGTGAAATATAACTTCATTCCACAGATATGCGTATCCAATGAGCGGTAATGTTCTTATGCTGCTAAGAAAAAATGTTATATAACGTGGTTACGATCTCGTTGCAACACAGCGACGTGCACTTTCGCGCATAGAGCGGTTTCGAAAAAAGGGCACGGCTTCATCGAGTGATACGGAGAACTTCTCCTGACGTGATCTATGGCGAACCTATTTAAAAGTAGTTATATCTCAGCATTAACGATGCGAACGACTTCGCGTTGTTTTAAACTTCTTGAAATTATAATGATATTTTCATAGGAAATGATTGGAAGAATTTCTGAATCCAAGCACAATAAATTCTCCCTAATTAACGCTCAGATCGTGCACAAAATTTCGGAAGACAATTTGGGAAGAGGAGATACGATTATTCGAGCCTTGCTTCTGATTTTTATAATTGTTGGTATTGGATTATTTTCTCTCTTTTGAATACTCAGAAGTTTTTCCTTCTAGCCTATAAGTTACAAAAACGAATCGACGCCGAGAGTCTCGCCAGAGTACCATTAGATAAACAATGATTTCATATGTATATAGAACAGAGTGCTCTTTGTCTTTAGGTGACGTTTTTGGTTTCGTCTTTGTGAATAGTCTTCAGTCTCCTGGAGCAATCAGGAGAGTAAAGACGGTCCTTCCTCGTACATCAAATTAATAAACTAAAAGGGATAAGTTTAATTCACTGCGTTTTACTTTTATTTATCTACCCATTTCCAACAGTTGGCAATCGGTAACTATAAAAATGAGTCGCGAGACACGAATAATCGTATCTCCTCTTCTCAAATTGTCCATTTACGTGCGCAATCTGAGCGCGAATTAGGGAGAAATTATTGTACTGCTGCGCAGGAACAAATGCATGGCAATTATAGCTAAAGTTCGTTAAATCATCTAAAATAATGCTTGTATTAAAAGTAATTTAGCAATCTTTCTAAGCATTGTCGTATCTTCCGAAATCGTCAATTTTTTCGTACAATCTGAGCATCATAATAAACGTGGCGAGAGATTTAAGCAAAATCTAATTGTCATAAAAGAATAAAAATATTTATACAATAAATATATCTACAGATACTTCGTTCCGACTGAAATGCCACACCAAATGGTCGCTCCTGTCTACGCTTCCTCGATACCGGGAAGCCGAGCTAATAATTCCAAGCACGGCTTCGTCTCCGCTGTCATTTCTCGAGACATCGTTCTTCTCTGCTCGTAATCACTACGGTTATCATTATTTCGAGGGGCGGGAGGGCTCCGGGAGGAAGAAGAAGAGCCTCCGACCACACAGCAGAGGAGAGGGAAGCGGCGCGTTCGCCGGAGAAATCGTTTCTCACTCCGGGCGATTCTGTTCATTTGCCCCGGTGTTTAGCGGCCCCGGCGCGAGCGCGAGCTTTTTTGCCCCGGCGCGCAACTTTGTGTTCGTTTCGCGAACGATGAACGCCTTCTTCCCGCGTCTTCTTGCCACGCACCGCGGCGAATCGACCGCGGGTTTCGCAAGATCGATGCGCCCGCGACTACGGCCGCGATACGTTATTAGGCGGCGCAAAAGTCTGCGGATCTGCTGGCAGTCGAAACCCTTTCGATTCAGACACTTCGAGAAACTAACAATCGCGATATAATATAATAATAATAATATATATATATATAATACTTTATATATAATAATATAATATATATTATTATAATATATATATATTATTATAATATATATTATTATAATATAATATATATAATACTTTAATTATTATTATATATATAATAATAATTATAATAATATATATATATAATATTATTATATATATATATATATATATATATATATTATATTATATAATAATATATAATAATTAATTATATAATATTATATAATAATTAATAAATAATAGTTATTCGAATAAAATATTCGACTAAAACGAATCCATTCGGATTCATATATATATATATAATAATAATAATATTTTACGACCTTGAACATCGTAGCAGAATTGGGCATTGTTCGAACTATTTCGAATAAATATTTGTCCGATATGAATAACTATCCGAATGGATTCGTTTTAGTCGAATATTTTATTCGAATAACGATTATTTATTATGTTATTATTCTATCTATTTATTCGAATAAATTATTCGCATAATTCTTTATTGGAGCAAGTTATTCGAATAGACATCGCGAAATTATCCGAATAATAATGCAAATAATTGTTCACGATTTTTGTTTTCACGCAATTTTATTGCAGGTATTTGTTCAATTTCGAACTACTTATAGAATCGTTAAATTGTCGATGCCTTTCGTAGAAAGATTATTTGGTGATGCATCCACGATCAATCTTTTACAAAAGTAATAATTTTTCCGATGTAACTAAAAAAGGCTAAAATACTAAACTGATAAACTAAACAAATATTTCTTGTTCTATCATTTTTATTCAAATCGATTATTTTCTATTTGAATTCCCGTACGAATGAATCCGTATTCGAATGCATTCTTATCCGAATGAATTGTCATTCGAATAAAATCTTATTCGATAGCGACGAATAAAATTTTATTCACCAAGTCTTTATCTTTTATCCGTCATCCGAATAAAATGTTTCCCAACTCTACTTCATAGCTATATGTTTGTGTCTGAAATGTATTGCAAATCGAATTTCCAGTTTCATATTGGTTACTCGAATATATTTCTGCCATTGGGTAATATATGTTCGTACTACTTGTATGAAATTTGAGCTAGTGTGGCATGTATCCGATAGAACTATAAGCATATGACGCGCGAGTCTAGCGTAAACAGCAAGAGTCTTTATTACATTGAAAATATCGAGTTTCCTGTCGACAAAACAGCATTTGCGGGAGATGTTTCTTCGACATTTTATTTTAAAGACAAACGCAACTGAAAGACGTTGTTTGCTTTGTTGCTACAACGCTTCATTTACAAGAAGTTGTAAAGATTGGTTCGTGCGATTTACACACGATGATTTCGATGCGTTAAAAGCTATTGTTCACAAAAAACACGGTCGATTTTTCCGCAACTTCTTCGCCACGAGGAGAAATACTGCAATGTTTCTAATCTAAAATTGACTTTGCCCTGTTCGATTACCCCTCCCCCCTCCTTGCGCTATAACAACTGGTGTCAAAATTGTGATTCATGTGGTCCAAAAAAGCTTGAGTCTTCTGTTATCAAAATTTAGAAATTAAAAGCATAGTTGAGCAAATTTCATTTTAAATATTAAATAACAAATTACGAAATCAATTGATATTTCATTTGCAAATAATTAAATTTGTTATTTAATTGAGGAATCATATAAATAATTTACTTGTTATTTAGCCAACGTAGCTACGAAGTGAAATCGAGTGCCGAAGGTTAATTAAGTTAATAATCGCTAGCCTAAAATCGTACGGAACAGTTGGAGAGTCAGCGGTGCAGGTTCACACGGTGCTTCACCACGCATTGGAATCCCCTTCTCCGCGGGGCTCGCCGCAAAGGGACTATCCAGAGAGAAAGTGGCAATAAATAGTTGACAGTGGTTTCGTCAGGGAGCAGGCTCGGCGGTGGTTCATTAAAATGTTTCGCCGGAAAAACGCCACGCATCGGGACTTAGATGCACGCCGAGCGTGGCGTTGAAAAACAGCGCAGGAAATTGTAATGGTTTCTACTCGAGCCGCGTCGTTAGCGGTAATAGTGCCAATAAGCGCTTCAGGAAATAAAGTAATTTGTCCCATATCGCTGCAATATATTTGTATAAAGACTTGTCAGCTGGAAAATGTGTTCGTGCGCGAAGAAAACGAAATTTCCGACGACATTATTTTCCAAAGCGTAACAACAGCTACTTGTAGAATATGCTATGTATTATGTATTATGTGTTACGTATACGCGAACGTTTTTACCGTGATGGGAACAAATACGAACGTCTGTGTTACAATTCTAAGAAACTGAAATGGATACGAATGAAAAAAAGATGTAGAAAATGAATAAAAATACAATAAATTCTCCCTAATTGACGCTCAGATTGTCCATTTTTGGTGTACAATATGAGCATCGATTACAGAGAATTTATAATACTCAGATTTTATGGAATCGTTCCACTAGGAAATAAATGAGACAAAATGATCATTAAATTTCATCAATTTCATCTATTTTTCACCTCACATATCTTGTGCAATCATTGCTAAACTGTAATATTTTAATAAGACACATTAATAAGACATAACTTCTTTTTATTCAAAAATTAAATATGTTAGAAATGTTTAATATGTTATTGTCGAAATATGACGAAGAACATGAACTCGAATCACCTGTACCATCCAATATATTTGAATTACATGTCTATTGAGTACATTTTTCCCACTAATGCGCAATTAATCGCAGTCTCGCGTTGTCGCTGCTCGTAGACAGTTGTGTTATACATATTTAGAGAAGTCAAAGTAAACGAGCGAGTATAATCTCGACAGTTATATTTTATAATTATTATAGTATGTCAAGAGTTGAATTTGTTATAAGGCATTGAAGAAATCGAAATGAATGAATGAATTGAAAAAATTGAATATTTGAATTGTCGCTGCTCGTTGACAGTTGTGTTATACATATTTAGAGAAGTCAAAATAAACGAGCGAGTATAATCTCGACAGTTATATTTTATAATTATTATAGTATGTCAAGTGTTGAATTTGTTATAAGGCATTGAAGAAATCGAAATGAATGAATGAACTGAAAAAATTGAGTACATTTAATTCGATAAATGTAAACTAATTATGCTCAAAAACGAACCAAAAGCACAGTAATCGATCATCCCACAGTAACCAGCTACGCTAACCTAATTCGCCGATTTTCGTCGTTTTCTGGCACGCACACCGGTCAGGTTTTCGCAAATCGAGTCGAGTCGAGTCGAGTGGAATCGAGTGGAGTCGCGTCGAGTCGATTCGTGCTGCGATAGGTAATTGGCGCTGACTCCGAGGTGCACGCGGCACTCGGGCCCGAGGCAGTCTCGGGCAGCCGAAGCTGAAAAGGCGAACGACGGGGCGTGGAGAAAGAGAAGGCGGAGGATATAAGGACGAAAAGGGGTCCCGTCCGTCCCGACGAAATCGAGCGTGACCACGAGAGATGCACTACCGATCGATGGATCGGCCCGGTAAAAAATCCTAAAGTTGTAAAATTGAACGGACGTCTGGTTTTTGCCCGGGACTTGCTCGCCGCACGAAAATCGTCGGAAGCTGTCTGCCAGCCAGCCAGCCAGCCAGCGAGCCAGCGCTACCTTTTCTCCGCCCTTCCCACGATCCATTACGCACGCTGCCGAGGATCATCTACCCGACTACGCTCCGCCGGAAGATTGATCAGCCCCGACACCGCATCTCTCCTCGGCGATCTTACAGCTTTATGGATTCCACCTTGGCGCGTCCCGACGATGCTGCCGCGAGATACACCGTTTGACAATTAAATCCCACGTCGGCGGATTCCTCTATTGTGTTCGCTCTACAAGGAATGTTACTTTGCCCGGCTACTTTACAGTTACCGGGATGTTTGCGAGCTTGCGCGCATGCTGATCCGCGCGATGGGCCAGATGAATCGCGAAATCTTGTGCCACTTCATGCGCTGTGGGATCCATGAGAAACCGAGGGGCTCTAGGCTCCGGTAGAAAGGCTACGCAGGGCACGTCGTTCTTCGACGATCTTTGATCCATTCCTGATTTATCGCAGCAACGGTGCGAAGTTATATCCCGAAAAAAGACCGCCACCCGAACGAGCTGACTAAAGATGACCAAGCTTTTGGAAAATTGGAAGATCGAAAAGGAATTAGCTGATCGATCTACGGAAGTGACAATGCAATCGCCGTCAATTTTCTGGTTGCTTCTTAAAGCCGGTTGTAGATAGGATATAATAATAAAAAGAATTCCTGGTTTCAAGACCGCATTTTAAAGTTTCCGCGGCAGTTGCGAGAAACGATGGCCCAAACAATGGACCGGTTAACCGGTTGAACTTCCAATTGCAACGATGCAACGCGAAACAGATGATATTGACACAGCGATTCGATCGCAGTCACGGTTAACCCTTGAATGCATGATTTTTTGTTTTGAATTTTAAAAAATCGTTTTTTATAGGAATGTAGTCATAGGTTACGTAAAAAATAAATAAAAAAATCTAGGTAATAATATTGAGTATCTATTTTGAAAAATAGTTGTATGTAGACTTTTGGCAACAATATGCGTTTATTACTAAAATTATTGTAGACGTATTTATATTATCTATTAGTATAGGAATTTTCACATTATTTATAAATGAAATGCAGCAAAGCATTTGCGATTTTTGTTGTGACACAAAGCAACCTTGCATTTGATACACTCGGTCCGTGAAAATCCATTGCAACCTGGAAGTTATCACCCACCACATTGAAATGTCAAAAAACATATAACTTACTCGCCAAAAGTAATGTCAAGTCTTTCATTTCACGCATGGTCTATTGTCTATTGTTATCAACGTGTGTTCGGAAACGCACATACTCGGGTTTTTGAATAAAATTAAGTGGAACTGGAATGTAGACAATTGGCAACAATATGCATTTAAGAGTTAATACAGTCTGTACGAACGTGGATGCTGCGACGGAATAAAATGAAAGATGAGTTAAAAAAAAGTGAAAGAGTGGCAAATTATGACGGCTCTTTCTCGCGTTCGACAGAATTCGATTCTATCGCTCAATAACTCGAATGCATCGAATACGACGAAACAATCTTGGAGAACAAACCAAGAATACCATTTCAACACACCTCTCCTCTAGATCGATAACTCGATACGATCTATTGCCCAAGATTGCACCTGACCAATCTATTCGCTCGGTTCCGTACACACACGGTGTTCCAGAAAAGTGGTGTTTCGCACCGCCAATTTATTTCTCCGTCGAATCCGTAGCGCGTTCGCTGAACAGCCCGTAATGAAATCGCGGAAAGAATACAGGAATCCGTGAACCTAAAGTCGCGCATTACATCGCAACAGCCGGAAAGCAGTCGGCCAGAAACGATTTGCATTTTACAGAATATCGAACCACGCCCTGGCAAATCACGAGTTTCGCATTTTCCCCTCGTACGAAATCACGAGCTCGCGGCGCGGTGCGCCGCGCGAAGCGAACGGGTCGGCGATCGTGAAACGTGTTCGTTCTCGATTCGGCGGCCCGCGTTGGTACAAGGTTGCTGGTCGTGATAGGATAAGAGCCGGGACTCGATCGCGGCGAGAAAAAGGCCACCGAAAATGTCTGGCTGGTGGCCGGCCGGTTGTCGTGTTGGCCGCGTTTTCTTTGCCGGGCTGCTGGCTTCCTTCTTCCCAGAAGGGTCGGAACTGCCTGTTCACGATGTTCGTTGCGGTCACACCTACATTGGGTAACCAGCGGGGACCACACAAATTGGCAACAGTGACCGGCCTCTCCCCGTACCGTGCTTCTTTTTCACCGTGCCTTCGCCATTGATTCGCCGGCGTAGAACGACCTTTACATAGCCTACACCTCTATGGGGCAAAAACTTGCCGCGTGATGACTTTCGAAACATCAGAGGCCTGGCGCCCGCCGACCTCGCTCGGCGAAACTCCCTTCGGCTTCTTTTTCTTCTGCCTCTCTGACACGCATCTTTTACCCGATACCTCGCCGCACCTGTTAGATTTTTACCATTTCCATCGTGCTTCTTTTTTTTCCTGCGCCGATGCGATTCTGTCCGGGTCGGTCCGCTAAACGGTCTTAGCGCGTTCGATAGCCGTTCGTGATTTAAAAAGTGACAGTATACGTACATATGTATTGTCGCGGGAAATGTGCTGTTTACGCGAGCCAACTCCGGTTGCAATGGACCTTGAAGTATGTTGTCTCAAGTTCATTACCCTGAATAACTTTTTCCCATGATAGACTTCGCGGAGTTTCAATCGGATTAGGAATTCGATGTAACAGGAGTTCAGTTTGTTAGAGATTAGAGACCTAAAAGAGTTCTTTGAAATTGTTCTGTTCGCGTTCGAGACCAAATTCAGAGACCCAACCGAGACCTAATGCCTCAGTTTCGCGTTACGGAAATCCGAAATAAATTAAAACTATCGTGCTATTGCCATTTCATTCAGGTAGATTTGGATTAGCTCTGGACTATGTCCGAGTTGGAACAGAAGAACTCAATTTAAAACTCCAGCAATTGGTAAGGTCCTTTTATGTTCCCTTGAGACAAGTTTCCCTAACCCATTTGCATCATAAGCGTATATATACGCTCAATTTTCCTGGTCACTATCACCGGAGAGTATATATACGCGGCTGCGTTCGGCATTGAATCCAAATATTTAATTAATAAAATAACACACTCCCTAACAGTATAAGATCATAGTGACAAGTACCGATACCGATAACTGTTACACTGCTTGGATGCAATGATGATTTGTTATTTTGCTTTTCTTTGTTATCTCTGCAATCACTATCGCCGGTGCTCTGTGCACATATTGAAATTTGTTAGTCACTAAACTTATTCGTAACCTCAAAATAGAAATGGATGGAATTCTGGAATCTGAAAGCAGTTTTTCTGATTGTAGTGCAGAAAAAGTTATGCCGTTGAAAAGAAGACGAATTAGAGAAATAAGATCCGATAGCGATGATAGTGATAGCGATTGTGAAGTGCCTATATGCATTCCACATTTCAAATATTACCACACTGAACAAAATTTCTAACAAATAATACTGAAAAATGATTTTTTTTTTACTTTTATACAATTTTACACCTAAATATAAAATAAAAATGAGTTAAACTGCATTTTTACTATTTTCGTTAACGCAAAAGGTAGCTGTATGAAAAATTTACTGTACGTTTCTAAAAGATCAACGAATATGTCAGACGAATTATCAATTTCTAAGTTTATGCATTCTTAGTCCAACTTCGATTTAAGAATCACCAAAATATGATCTTTTCAGACAGGAACATTCCTATTGGACGATTTCCTCCGCGGTTTCAAAAATTAGAATCTATTATCGTGGACATTTTTCCAAAGTGTTTTCGAAAGAAAATTTACATTTCTTGTATTATTTATTCGTGTATGTATTATTCCAGCGAAAAGAACGAACAACGCGTGTATTTAACAGATAATATTTGAAATGTTCATCGCAAGTCTGGCTGGATATTGCCCAATAAATATCTGCTCTAAGAAGTTTTTCGATGCTTATATCATCATATTTTAGGCGAACAATCAAATTTCGATCCAGTTGGTTGGAAGCGACACATTTCAAGGTACTAAATACCTAAAATGTTCACTCTCAGGTAGCACAAAAGACGTCTCGATCTATACGTCGCTTTAACGTCTGAGATAAGGCGTCTTAAAGACGTCCATTTCGTAAGACACTCGGATCTAAAATGGACGTAAAATGGACGTAAAATAGACGTGTTTAAGACGTCACGTGCTATCTGGGACTCCGTAAGCGTACAAAAGTGAAGTGCTCTAACGAAGAACAACAGTAAGGAACCACAAAGGAAACTTTTCAAAAGCAATTTCGTCCGGCTAACGAATACCGTGTTTCGCGCGAAATTTCGTCGGCGAGATTTTCAGCCTAGTCGTTTCATAAATCTGTGCGGGCCGTCGCGTCTTAATCGGTATTCTTACGGCGACGCGGTGCTCGATGTATATCACGCGCTTTGAGCATTATGGCCGCGCGAATATTCTTAATCTCGCGTGTTGTCGCGGCCCGCGTCTCTAAGGATTCCCTTGGCGCATAATGCTCGCACGACGGCGAACCGTGATTTAAGCGGACAGCTTCGGGAATCGTGAATTCGTCGAGTCGCGAGAAATGCTATTTATACGGAACGGAACAGAGCGCCGTGACAATGGCCGAATTTCGTATGCTGTTCGGACACGCGATGCTCCAACACGACAAAGGGCCTGTATTCGGGGCACGCGCATTTTATAAACTCGCGTTGCATTCTTCCCTCGGACGCCGAGGCGTCGATTAATTCCGCTGCGAGCTTTTCGTCGTTGAAATATTCAATCTATAACGCGCGCTCCTGTCGTCGTTGAAATATTCAATCTCTAACGCGTGCTCCTCGACGTTGAAATATTCAACCTACAGGCTGTCCCAAAAATGTCTCGTAATCCGGAAATGGCGGGTTCCTCGGATCATTTGAAGCAACTTCTTCCTTTACAAAAATGTTCTCCGAGGCACCGTTAACGAGTTATTAACGAAAAACAGTGACGAATAAGAATCGAGTACGGCTGACGCGAGGTGGCCCAGCCAACCAGCGCACGAAGCCCAGTTCCGCTCATTGGCCCGGTCGCCTCGCGCCAGCTGAGCTCCCCTCTCACTGGTCATTGTTTTTCGTTCATAACTCGTTAACGGTGCCTCGGAGAAAATTTTTGTAAAGGAAGAAATGACCGAGGAACCCGCCACACAATGCGAGACATTTTTAGGACACCCTGTGTAACGATTTCGTTGTTGATATATTCAACTTGGATCCAACAGAGAGTTCGTTCCGTTTGTACGAGGTGATATGTTTTTGTTGTCATTGGAAATGTTTCAGTTAAACATTTTGTAATAGATCGCGAGACGAGCTACTATCTTCGACAATTTGATGGTAAGCGACAACCTTCTTAACCCTTTGCACTCGAGCGGTGACTCTGAGGCATCGTTAAGATTTGTTATATCACGTTCTAAGATAACTTTTATATTAACAAAGTTTAGATTTAACAGATTGTTAAGAGCGTAATTGCTGTGCGAGTCACAAGAGTCAATTTCACATGCATAAAATGCACTTTGTCGTGTAAAATAAAAATACCATAAGTGAGAAAATTTATTTTAGATTTACAGTTGAAATAGCTTCGAGTGCAAAAAGGGTTAATATTCTATATTTCTTCTGCTCATTTCTGCCATAAATACATAAATATAAAGTATACGGTCTAGTGATAATTAAAGCGCAAATTTTATGCATTTATAATTAAAGCGATCGCATACGATTTAAAAGGATAGAAAGATCGGAAGCATTTAAGAATATCAAAGTATCATTTTCCACTTATTAAAATGATTAATAACAGGATGGAGAAATTATCCGACTCCTGTTCCTTGTAATTAGTGCAGACAATCGTGATTGTGTGTACGAACATTCGCAGTCTAATAATAACAATCCAGAAGCAACTATTTATTTGGATAAGGCCGACAATGATACCAGAAGTGATTTGAGAATGATTTACGCTTTCTATTTACTTCTCAAACATGCTTCGGCATTAAAAACTAGAAAGCTTTGTTGCAGTCGGCGGTGTTCGACGAAAAAACTGTTCATATTAGCATGTAGGAAAAACAGGGGATCGAAATGGAAAGGGGGAATTCCAGGAAGCCGGTGGAGGTAGCTGTTAAAAATCGAAAGTGGATTTCCGCGCGTAACCGGTCATCGGTGGTGGGGTAGAAACATCGTGTTCCATGGAGCGGCAGCACGTGCAGCTTGCATGTGCACGCGACCGGCAGGATGTGTATATCGTTACCCTCGATCGTCGCCGATTAGAAAGTGCGGTTAAAAATCGAATCGTGCGTCGATTTCGGGCCAATTCGCCCGTTCGGTGCACCTCGAAGTCTTGCCATAATTAACCGTCGAACGGCGGACCATTTTAAGAACAATGCGGTTGCCAGTGTTGATGTCGATTCCCAGAGTTTCATTTAAGTAATTATATTTAGTAATTTTATTTAAGTAATTTATTGAATTCGATTAACGAAAATTGAATAATTGAGCGATGTTTTGAAGCATGCTGCGTCAAAATGACTCTGTAATCGCAGTACGAAGGCTAATAAACTGCACAGAAGCCTAGATCTCTTAGGATGTTTCTTTCTTTAACCCTTTGCACTCGAGTGGTGACTCTGAGGCACCACTAAAATTTGTTATATCACCTTTTAAGATAGTTTTGATATTAACAAAGTTTAGATTTAAAAAATTATTAAGAGTGTAACTGTTGCGCGAGTCCCGAGTATCAATTTCGTATGCATAAAATGCATTTTGTCGTATAAAATAGAAATACTATTACTATATTTTTTTTATATACTATATATATTATTATTATAATAGAAATACTATATATATTTTTGAACGACGAGGCAACACTTGACTCGATTTTGAATTTCAAAATTTCAGTCCAATCTGAACTTTATGGTAAAAGAAAATTAACGCGTTAGAATTGAATGGATCGAATGGAAAATTCGCCTTCTGCATAAACTTCGGATTTTGTGCAATTACGAGAAAGATGATTCTGAGAGACATCGACCTATAAATACATTATAAAAATTCAGGAAAATATTATACTTTGTTTTCGAGTTATTAAGGCCGTTAAACGAATAAACGCGTCTTTGCTCAACTTCCGTGTCTTGCAATTGACTTAAACAGCTTCGACAGCTCCTCCTCAAGACGACAGAAAAAGACCGAGTATAAAATATCGATATTTCAATCGGCGTATAAAAAAAAAAGAAAATATCCCCGTAACGGACACCTGTCGAAGGAAACAAATATTTTACCAATTAGAAAGTAATCCGCCATTGAAATCGTTTAATCACCGGCCATTGTGCGCGCAGTTGGCAGCCGTCGGCTTTCACATTACGGTAGACACGGGACCCTGCATTAACTAGGACCGACAGCCGCCATTACAATTTCATCAATTTCCTACAAAGCACTCGCGACGAGCCCCGGCAGCATAACTCCGCTGACAATACGATGGATCGTGTGAAATACCGAGGGAAACGTTCATCATCGCCGCAAATGATGATGATCGGCGCGCCAGGTGAGTCTCGTGTCGAGTTTCGATACGTTCAGGCATCGATTAGTACTTTCCGGCGGCGACTATAGACTGTTACGACCAACACGGAAGAACGCTGTAGGCTAAAAATGTCTTTTTTTTTCTTAGAAACGTTTTGGTTACAAATAGTAATTGTAGACAAGCGACAACATCTGTTTTATTACTGGTAGCTATTATCTATTAATTCCATCATTTTTTATTTATAAACGACAGATGATATATTTTTACGATTGGAATAATTGGCAAATAGTTTTAATGGAGAAGGTTATGGAGACACTTTTTGAAATAAACTTTTCCAAGTATCGAACGAAATTTAAGAAAGCTTTTTCTAGATCTCGGAGATCGCAAAGATAGCAATTTTCTCACAATTTTTGACACTTTCGACCCGCAACTGCGAGGAATCTGCTGTCTTCTTAAACATCGAACGACACAACGATCTACAAAACGCATTTTTCAAATTTTCATTATTGACTCTAACAAGAAAGTTGAAGAACACGAGCTTCTTATTGTTCTTGTCGTTCCAAGTAATAGCAAAATTATCAAAGTGTTATATGGTCATTGTCTAATAACAAGCATCGTCTAAAAAGTTCAAGCTATTTGTTCCAAATTTGGAGAAGTTATACCGTTTTCGAAGCGGCCTCGAGTGCATTGCCGTCGCTGTAAATGAAACGCGGCAGAAATGATTTCGAAAACGCAACCCCACCGTGCGTCGGTCGTTTCAGCTTGGGCACGGAGGAACACGCCTCTCGTCCGCGTGCATACATCAACGTTCACCGTAAGATATTATCCAACGGCGTTCCTATTTTTTTTCGAGCGGTCCGTAGAGCGCGAAACGTAACGGGAAATTTACGCAAACACGAGTCCCCCGGACGCAACGAAGATATTAATCTCCCCGCGGGCCGCACTGTTTCTCAGCGCGCGGCGACAATATCCTCGTAAATTCGTGGCAAATCGAATTCAGATTTATTCGCGCCTCGGAGGCTTGTTTATGCGCGGGCCTGCTCGAGGCGGGAGGCTCGGGCATACAGGTGTCTGCTTTCAAATCGGGGGGCCGCTACTCCGTTTGAATGTCAATACGTTTCCATGGCGAACGCGGCATCCCTCAAGGAGAACCGCAAGATTTTTCTATCGCGCCTCTTATTCCAATACTTCCCTCGGCTGTCAGTCACAGCCCGCGGAAGCGTAGCGTCCACAACTTTTTAGAGAAATCTTGGTAGCCATTTTTTTAGGCAACGGGCACTGAAATCTCAGCTTCGTTCAACATCGAACAATTACGCACTTAACCCTCGTCCCTTCCTGGTATATCAATTAGACGCTATTTTCAAGTTTCGAAGTAAATTTTTACGGTAATTAATCTTAGACTTGATGATTTTTATTTGTTTAACACGATGCATGTGTAAGGTAAAAGTACCTAATATGAAACGTCTTTGGGACGAAAGGGGTGGCATAATATTATCTTCGATTCTATTTTATAGTTGGAAAGAGTGTTATCGTTATATATTTATCCTACTTTTTGATAAACTGATATGCCTAGAGAACGTAATGAACTTTGAAACATTTATTGGACATGAATTGAAAATAATGCGAACAAAATAGTGAAATTATGGTACTAGTACTATTATAATGAAGTACTATTACAGCTGGAAAGTGTTATTGTTACATATTTATCCTACTTTTCGATAAACTGATGTGTCTAGAGAACGTAACGAACTTTGAAACATTTATTGGACGTGAATTAAAAATAATGCGAATAAAATAGTGAAATTATGGTACCAGTACTATTATATTATAATGAAGTACTATTCAGAAACCAAAAGATGAGCAGAGTTACCTTCAAATCACGAGCAATTATTACACCAATAATATTTACACCGTCACGATGTCGCCGACGACACCGCATTTCGCCGACATTGTTTACATACAGAGAGACATTGAAACCACCAACAAATGTTTATACCGACTCTCGTTTCACCGACAAATGCTATTATCGTATCCTATACTTATCCTATATTAATTATCGTATCTTAAACGCTTATCGTTACATATTAATTAGTGTTTTACATATTATTTTCGATACAAGGAATGGATACATCGAAAAATCATGGTACTGAGAATAGAGTGCATCGACGATGGCAGTATTTGATCGACAACCATAAAGTTTCATTATTCAGAATCATCGATGAAATTAAAAAAGAACAAACCATTGTCGAAAATATATTAGAAACAATCGTTAAACGATGAATCACCACGAAAAAGAAGAAGAAAATGGATCGACCGAATAATTAAGTGACTCCGATTCTAAATGAGACAGTCGCCGAAAATAGTTATTTATTGAAGGACAATTTTGTTTGTAAATTCGTTAACAATCTCGATAGTTTCATCCGATCGTTATCGCGAGGAATCTTTTAGTAAACGGAAATAGCGTTTATTCAAGCACGATGTAGAAATTCGTAAGTCTGCTAATGAAGAAGCAAAGAGGTACAGATCGGCCTGTGCCGACCCGTTACACAGACGGTACAAATGAAAGGAAAAATGTATGTGGGAGTCGGAAGAAAGCGGCGGAAGACACGGTGGAGAAGTAGAATAGAAGAGAGGAACGAGAAGAGGATAAATGAGTAGGTATTAATAAGCAGGGAAAGATAGGGAAATAAGAAGGAACAGGAAGGGATAATGAGGGAAGAGAACGATTAGAGCGAGGTTAGGAATAAGGCACCGCGGACGTTTAAGGATTTATTATCTAATTTATTTTCGCCGCGAAATCCTTATAAGAAGAAATATGATTTCCTCCGGAGTTCTCGTTTCGCGATCTAATACGCGTAAACGTGTACGGTTTCACGAACATCCGCGACGCTTTCGATTCATCAAAAGGTATGAAACAGAGCTTGCGTAATCATTTTCGGCAAAATTGTGCAAACGCGAACGCTTTTGGAAAATATCCGACTCGCGTTGTCAAGAACATTACTTTCATTTGTTAACGGATTCCGACTATTCGTGGAAAAATAAAGATGTTCCGCACTAATTACAAGACAGAGGTGCTACGCGAACGTTAATTTAATTCTTCGATTATTTTAACGGTTCGGAAATAACGTAACTGTATCTCGAAATTCTTTAAACGTTTCCACTGTTCTCCATCGAATCTATTAACCCTAGAAAGATAACCATATGACAACGTACGTAAAAGATAACCATACGCTTCAGAGGCGCATGCTTTTCTAAGGCGTCAATTTTATACTAACAATGGATATTTATTTAAGTTAATCTAGTCATTTTAAAGGTTTGGCATTATTGTAAAAATAAAATGCATTTATATTATATTTTTTTATATTTTAAGTAATTTTAAACTTAAATCACTAGACCTCTATGAAAAATTAACAAAAATCAACAGTCTTCGCAGGCGCCTCTGCGACGTAGGTTATCTTTCTCGGGTTAATCTTTCTTTTGCTTCTTCTTCGGCGTGCCGCGTCGACGTCATAGTAATCTCCGCGAAGAAGCGGGATTACGATCGAGACGAAGGAAGAAGGCCTGTTTACAATAATAAAGCGTCGCGGTTTATTTTTCTAGATCGACGAGACAAACGACAGCGCGTCAAGGAATTCCAATCTCGTTGCGGCGTTTGCCCCCTCCCCCTCTCTCGGTTCAATTACGGTCTACCTAAATGGTAGATTCCACTCGGCCCAATAAAGGCGTTTTGCAATTAGCACCAACTGCATTTCCATCTACGCTGCTCCTCCCGGTCTGCCTGTTATTGCCGATGCATTATGATAGCGCCGCGAGACTGCGAAAGACGCTGAAAAGGTAGATAGTACAGGCACCGTAAGGGAACGTCCGACCGGTGCGCGGCCGTGCCTCCGATTCGCAGGTGAAGACAAGTTGAATGCTCTGTACGTACGAATCGGGCTTCTGACAAATTCATTCGGCCCAAGTTATTGTCGGCGCACCGAGCACATCGATTATTCGCGAATTTAATCTTTAATTGGTCTGCTTGTTTACGACGCATTCTAATCAACTTCTTTGGGTACCAATAGCTTCCTATGAAATTATACATTTTTGTGCTATACGACGAGAGTTACTTTCGTAGCAAATGCGTCTATGCTATCGTTTGCTTCGCTACAAGACTGCGCCATGCTTCGTGCAACAACATCAACCCTTTGCACTCGAGCGGCGACTCCGAGGCATCAGTAAAATTATTATGTCACGTTCTAAGATCATTTTCATATTATCGAAGTTTAGATTTTAAATATTATTGAAAGTATAACTGTCGCAAGAATCACGAGACGCAATTTCCTATGCATAAAATGCACTTTATCGTGTGAAATGGAAATAAGTCAGAAAAATTATTTTAGATCGACTGTTAAAATGGCTTCGAGTGCAAAGGGTTGATATAATTGGTTAACACAGTGGGGAAAAAATGTCAAAATTCCTGCCCTGTGAATGTCTATTGTGATTGTATACTAAGTGCCCGAGGTTTTTAAAAGATGTTACATGAAATTGTGTTCGTTCCTTTGGCCTAAACGCAACTTTATGTTTGCTATCTTCGAGTAATGCAACGACTTCTAAACTATACCTAATTTATTGTCAGTTTAACATTGTTCTACAGTTTATGTTATCCGTAATAAAACCTTATTGGTCGACTTTCTTGTAACACTTTTTTCTTATCTTCGTGCATACGAAGTCGTTTTGCGTAAGGGTTGTCTTAGATTCGGATAATTACATGTGAAACGTATTTGGACAACAGAGAATTCTGATAATGTAGGACCGGGATAATCGAGGTACAATGATCTACGCAACAATAATCTTCCGTACAAAAGAATTTTCAGATTCCACTGGTAACGAACGCGTAGATTCAGCAGCGCGCTAATCGCGGCACTAAATCCAACAGCTCGATGTCAAACGCTTCCCTCGAAAACAGGCCAATCGCGCGTTTCCGCTCGCCGCGCAATGGCCAATCACTGCGCAGCGCTGATCCCCGGCTTCTCCCGGGGCTGTCTAAATCATTTCGCCGCCAATAAAAGTCATCCCTGCGATCTTGTTAACCGCAATTACACGGGCCAGCATCGTGAACGAACCGTGGGACGATCAATCGCCGAAATATCGGCCGGCACAAAGGGACGATTCCATTCCGGGGGCGTCCTCCTAGCACGCAATTAGCTTAATAGGCTGGCGGCGTGGTTCGTGGGCGGAATTAAAAGTGGCGCATATTTGTACTGAATGGACGCGCGAACAAAGAGAGGTGCCAGATAGATTCTCGGAGAAGCGTACTAATCCACGGTGGTGGCTGCCAGTCGGGAGAGGGTCGGTAGACAGAGGGAGGAGAAAAGGGCGAAAGAGAGAAAGAAAGAGAGGGAATCCACCGTCACGAGAATCGCCGCTAATAGCCGCTTAAACGTGAAAGTAGTAAAGGCACAAGTGGACCTCGTAGCTTCCTTCTGTATACAGGGTGTCCAGTTGCATCGAGGAAACGCTAACTTAATATATCACGTAAATAATGTTAACGCATTCTAGGCTGGACGCATCCGACAATGGTACTGGAACTATTTTTGAAAGTCGTTTCAATTATTAATACGCCACGAACTTTTATTTCACTTTATTTATTGTTGCTTCTCATCGCAAAATAGTCCCGTCGAAAGTCATTATTTTATGAAGTGCTACTTTACGCAAACAGAAATACGCTTTTCAACCGACAATTAACGTACCAATGTATTAACATAGTGCATTTCTAGAGATACACGTCCAACAATACGATCTACGAGTTGTCGCAGATACATTCCTCAACCAACCGTAGAAATTGCGTTCATTTGTTTTCTGAATCAGCTCTTTCAGATTTATAACTAGATTGCGGACAATTATGCGAATTCTCACTTTCACATGACATTCTACAAGAAATAAAACTAAAAAGTTTTCTGTGTCAACCAACAGATTACGTATTGTAAAAAGAGAATGGAAATGCTATTGGAGCTTGTTGTGTGATTTATAGTGTTTTCTAGCATTTTAAAAATTTGCACATACCACGATGCATAAAAATCCGCGATCTATTTATAACACCGTGCCTAGTTTTGCAAATGCTTACAATTTAGTTGTCTTAACTTTCACCATGAATATAAGTGCTTATGTTTAAACCTGCTTCACGGGTAATATTCCTCTTGTTCAGTTTGATTAACGACATAATATCCAATCGCGTTCTATTTGGCCTCGTTTTCGAGTTGCAGCGAGCTTTATCGTTCGCAACAGTTCTATTGAAAGATCGAAGCGGTTGATCCAATTCCAGCTACGTGTTCATAAACGGAACTGATATCTGATGTTAACAAGCTCGCCGTCTGCTACCTCGCACACCCCTTGTGAAACATGCTACTCGAATCGCGCAGTTTTTAAACTCCTTCGATAGATGATGACATTAAACTTCACCACGCGTGAGCTCATGAATAATGCCACAATTTCATGGTATGGGAACACAATTGTGGTATACCTCAACTCTTCTAACTTAAATGTCAAATCTAAATCGCACCTCAACTAGCTCCGCGGTGTTAATTTACCAACGAGCGTTGGCTCGCCATTCGGCGTTCACAAGTAAGGGACAAGACGTGAAACATCTCAATCGAAACGTTACAACATAATGTCGTTGTCGATTCTGAAATAAAATGGGAAAGCACTTTGTACCGCGAAGGGTTATCCCTTGACTTTTGCACTAATAGTTCCTTATTCTGCCGATTTTCGTTATATATTCATGTGTGTGTTCAATGCAACAATTGCTTCGTATGTAGGAGCAATTGTGTGGTAGAATATTTCGTAACTGTTTTAAATAGGTTGTAATGGACATATGGTAATATGGTTCGATTACGTAACATTCTAGCAATATTCGAAATAAAAGAGAAAAAACATCTTACAGGGTGTTTCATAATTATGTTAACATCCGGAAAGAGGTGATTCCTGAGCTCATTCGAAGTAACTTTTTCCTTAGCGAAAATGCAATCCGCGGCTTTGTTTACGAGTTATCAAGGAAAAACAGTGACCAATGAGAGAGAGAGAGAGAGCTCGGCTGACGCGGGCGACCGAGCCAACGAGCGGTCGAAGCCCAGTTCCGCTGATTGGCTCGGCCGCCTGGCGCTAGGTGAGCTCGCCTCTCATTGGTCAGCGTTTTTCGTTAATAACTCGTAAACGAAGCTGCGGATTGCATTTTCGCTAAGGAAAAAGTTACTTCGAACGATCTCAAGAATCACCTCTTCCCTGTTAACATAATTATGGGCACCCTGTAAATCGCGAATGATTAACCCTTGACTTTCGCACCAGTTCCTTATTCTGCTGATTTATATTCGTGCCTAATACAGAAATTGCTTATTGTTGTTGGTACTCAGTTGTTCCAAATAGCTTGTAAAATGACTCATAGGTATATGAGATTGAACAACAAATTCTGAGATAAAAGTGAGAGAACACTTTATGCCGCAAATTGTTAATGCATCTTCGCAATACCTATTAGAGAGAGAGAGAGAGAGAGAGAGAGAGAGAGAGACTGAAACGAAATGTCGATGAAGAGTTTCCCGGATGCCGCGGGACACCCTGTATGGGTAGACGGCCGTGGTAGCTAAGCTCTGTTAGCTATCCTAGCTGAGAGAGTGGTCGTCCGGGCAAGAGAGGAGTCGTAAAAATTCCTGAAGAACGCGGCGATACAGAAGACAGCGGCGCGGTGGATGTTCCAGTTCGTTCCTTACTCCGAACGGAGTGTACGTGGGTTTTCTGCGGCCGCTTTCCTTTCTTCCTATCCTCTCGCGGCGAGGAGCGGCTCTTTTTCCGTGGTTCGACCGGCAGCCAGGCTTAACGATATGTCGGGGGCCCCCTCGACACACCGCCGCTCCCCCTCCGGGCCAGAGTAAACGTACGTAACGCGACGTAACGAACGTAATTACGTGCACTAGTCCCTCGTACACGGTAACCTGTTAATTCCTGTGCCCCCTATCTTCTCTCCTCCCCGCGCTGGCCGCGCGAGACCCCACCCTTGTTTCGCGGCGAGACGTGCACCTCGGGCGGAACGTTCCGCGCGCGCGCGCGCGCGCGATCAGCCTGGTCAAAGCTGAACTCGAAGCCGAAGCGGACCCGGAGCCGAAGTAGAAGCAGAAGCCGCGCAGCCGCTGCTGCAAAACGGTGGACCGTTTTCAGGGCTCCCAGACCCCTCTGTCAGGTTGTAAAATCAGCCTAACGCGATGCTAAATTACGACTGCTCGCTGGTAAGCTGCCGCGATACTGGTCGGGGGGAGCTGCTGGCTTCTGCGCTTCTAATTAAACGTGCTTTACCGCCGTAACCCGATGCAAAGCGACCGACACGCCGCGCCACGCCGCGCCACGCCGCGCCGAGTCGAGTCGAGTCGAGCTGCGACCACGTTCCCTGAACAGGACTCCGCGAGGAGCGCTGGGAAATTAGGGAGAAGAATGCCGAGCTGTGCGCGACCCTTCTGCACACAACTGCTTCTGAAACGATTACACCGCCGCCCGAACAACTTTTACTGCTCTCGGTTACCTTCGGACGGAAATGTTGTGCTCGGAGGACCCTGGTTCACGGATATCGTCGTTTTCGTTGCTGGATAAGCTTCTTCGATTTGACATTCATCGTTATCTCTTTCCGCGATTTGTCGTGCATTGGGTTCTCGTCGTTGGGTTCTTCTAACCCTTTAACCCTTGTGAGATGGAATACAGTTCCGAATTTCATAAAATTCACACGATTTGAAACTGTTAAAGGGTTGAGTAGCTAGATCCATTTTCGAATTCGTCCTTAGCTTGAGATTTGATTTTGCAGGGTCTTAATCCTTAACTGCAACATCTATGACAATTTGAGTAACCACGATTACTTTGCACATCGATGATCCAAAGAAGCCTAAGTACGATCGCGTAAAAACAAGTGTATTGAGAACGTTTCTTTTTTCCTAGGGTTTGAAAATTATTTCATGTTCTTATTCCTTCGCGAGGCCATCCATTTTTACCCGCAGTTGCGACCGTTGTGCAGTTTCCTTTAAAGAAACGGCGATTTATGCCGACGCTAACATAGGATTTACAAGTGGGATAATACATGAAGTATCGTTCCCCAACATTTTTGGTATCGTGGAATAAAATAAAACACACTATAGAGGAGTGCAATCGAAGAATTCTTAGGAATGTGTTCCTTTCTCGAAAAATGCCTTTTCCCTTTTCTTTAGAATTTATAGACTTGATTATATATAAGTGCACTCGCATAGTAATTTATATATTATAGTAATATATAAACTTTTATAGTAACACTTTTGTAGTAAACTATTATAGTAATATATAAACGCATAGTAATTTATATATATCATGAAATTACTTATATCGCAATGATAGATCATATTACAATATTTTCAGTGACATCAAACTTTGAAACCGGATACCTCGAAAATACATCTAAATGTGAATCTTCTTTCATTTTTGAACGTCGCACAGACACCCTTGTCATTAGTGACGATTATTATAATGCTTAAATTTCACAACGCAAAAATAGTAATTAGGCACGAGTAGCCTAATGCAAACAATAATATTTTTAATACCATTAACCGGTTACGAATCTCGATAATACGAATCGACTATGAGTTGCAACACCAAGCACTCCGTAAAATTCGACTACTTTTTCCAAGCGAACGTGATGAAAATTGTACGACCAACCTAAACGGAAATCCGATTCACGCGGACATTCTACGTGGAATTTTTCCAAGCGATGCTCTCGACGGTATGGGGCACCATAGGGGCTCGGGACCGGAATTTCTTAAAATAGATCGAAAGCCGACGAAACGTCATCCGCGACTCTGTACCCTGTTCCGTGTCCTCAAAGAGAGCACGAGCACGTCTCCGGCACACCGAATCGTATAAGGTCAGATCAGGTTCGGTATCCTTCGTCGATCACCCACGCCTGTTGCCTACACCCATTGTCCGGCGTAGGAAGGTCGTTTTCGAGGGAACAGGTTCGCGTTAAGCTGTGGAATTCCCCGTTTCCTGGAAACCAACCGCTTGACGATGTGACGCGATTTTCAGATCGCGATGCTCACGCCATTTGGCAGAACCGCACTCCCGACGAGATGGAAGATTGCCCCTATCTAGTAGCCAGTCCAGGCTGGTTCAATAATCAACCATCTGTGTAGAAACGAGTTAAATGTGCCGCTACTGCTCCAGCTCAAGCTCAAGCTCAAGCTCCAGCTCCGGCACCAGCTGCTACCGCACAGCTAGGAATATCTGGCCGCGAGAGTTGCTTACAATTAGAAATGCTAACTGCCTTGCTTGGTCAGCCACCGGTCCAGTTAGATAACACATTTGACGGCGAGTTTATGATCCGGAGGAAACGGGAAAATGTGTTCGGAAAGCTTTTCCACGGAATGCAGGTGCAAAATAAAATGACACGGTAACACGCTCGATTTAACAGAGATTTTTCCCACGGTATTTCAGGGAACGAAAATACCAGTGGACATTTATTTCCTGCTGCGAACTTCGAGAGAGAATATAAAATGAAAGATTGATTGGAGCTGATTTGAAATTGTCAACAGTGATTTCTATGATATCTGAAATTCATAGTGTATCGAAAGTTTGAAAAATTGTTTGCATTATAACTCAAACAATTTTTATAATTTATGTGAATTATAATTCAAACAATTTTTATCATTCATGTGAATTATAATTCAAACAATTTTTATCATTCATGTGAATTATAATTCAAACAATTTTTATAATTTATGTGAATTATATAATTCAAACAATTTTTATCATTCATGTGAATTATAATTCAAACAATTTTTATCATTCATGTGAATTATAATTCAAACAATTTTTATAATTTATGTGAATTATATAATTCAAACAATTTTTATCATTCATGTGAATTATAATTCAAACAATTTTTATCATTCATGTGAATTATAATTCAAACAATTTTTATAATTTATGTGAATTATAATTCAAACAATTTTTATCATTCATGTGAATTATAA
The DNA here is from genome assembly GCF_051020955.1 of Megalopta genalis. Classification (NCBI taxonomy): domain Eukaryota; kingdom Metazoa; phylum Arthropoda; class Insecta; order Hymenoptera; family Halictidae; genus Megalopta; species Megalopta genalis. The sequence continues at coordinate 31,916,717 of NC_135016.1, forward strand.
TTCGAACAATTTTTATAATTTATGTGAATTATATAATTCAAACAATTTTTATCATTCATGTGAATTATAATTCAAACAATTTTTATCATTTATTTGAATTATAATTCAAACAATTTTTATAATTTATTTGAATTATAATTCAAACAAATTTTTAAACTTTTGACACACTACGAATTAACACTGATTAGTTTGTTTCGACGCAGTATACTTCTGGTACTGTAACTGCAATTTCAGATATTATAAAAATATTATATATTGGATTCGTGTCAGTATTTTAATTAAGTATTTGAAAATACCTGATAACATAACTGTATTTTGTTTAAAATATTGAAGCACTCAATTTAAAGTAAAAATTGCTTCATTTATACATGTAACGCGGTGCTCGCGTACGCACGCACGCTACGTCACGAGTGGTAACCTCACGGGTGACAGCGAGCACCGATCGATGGGACTTCGTAGCTCTCCTATAAAGCGGTGCTTACGTACGCACGCACACTTACGCCGCGCGTGGTTCGCTCACGAGAATCGGCGGGCACCGATCGGTGTTGTGATTTCGGAGCTCTCCGAAATCATTTACCTACGGTACCAATATTAACACTTTAACAGCCGCACGTCTACGCAGTCAAACGCAGCCAGGGATCGGCAATATTTATGCAAATTCATGAAATAATTCAACAGGTGCAAACGTATACATGAAACAAAAAGAAACAACAACAATAATAACGATACAATTAATACAATAAATTTAATATTTTTCCTTTGCGTGATAATTATTAAAGCAATCACCTACATAATTATTAAAGCATCACATACATGTTGTGTGAGCGGCCATTAAAGTGTTAATATCGGTTCAGCTAATATCAATATGATATCAATAGCTAAAAATATACCGAAAAATATTGAGTTCCTGGCAATTGAAATTGATAGTGATTTATGCGGTATTACGAATGCCGGTAACAGCGGCGGGAAACAGTGAGGCACACAAAATACAATACAAAAGACAGTACAACATTGAACAATAAATACCGTAATCGTACGCCAAAATCGTAAACCGTAATCGAATGCCGAGATCGTTATCTTATAATTCGGTATCGTAAATCGTAATCTTGGCTCGTATTTGTGGCCGCGTTCGTAATCGTATTCGTAATTGTAATCTTAAACGTTATCTTATGGATGGTCGTCGCGCACTGCGAGCGTGTCATTTTATCGATGCGCTAGACGAACGTCACCAGTCACTTTTCGAATTGGGCCGTTTCGTTCAACCAGCATCCGATACCCGCCGGTCGTCCTAGCAACGAGAGGCGATGTTTACATATAAAGCGGTTCTCAAGTGCGCACGCACAATTACGCCGCGCGTGGAAACCTACGGATAAGCCCGCGACCACCGATCGGTGTTGTGACTTCGGAGCTCCCTCCGAAATCATCAATATTCGCCTGTAACACTAATAACGGTTTAGGTAATACATATTCTTCTAATCAAGAAATGCAGTGACATTTTCCTATAACTTTTGATCCATTGGACGTGTTGGAATAAAATTTTCACAAGAAATATTTAAAAAATAATCACTCTTAACTTTAGATAATTTATTATCTAATATAGTAGTATTAGTAGTATCTAATATACTAGTATTTTCGGTGCTTAGAGTTGCAAAGATGACATCAACTTATGTTACCTTCTCCTAATATGAACGAATTTTCTTTTCTTTTAAAATTTAATCTAAATTTACTCCACTTTCTACTAAGATCAAATTTTATTTCTTTAAATTAAATTGAACTTAAATTTATTTTATCCTCTCCTTATATAACAATATTTTATTTACAATTTCAACGACAATTTACCTTTTCGAAATACAAATTAATATTATGGAAACTTTTGCATTTCCTGCTGCTGCCTCTACTCTGCTACTAGTGCCATTTGTTGCTACTGCCACTGTCACGTCTCTTATTACTTTCGTTTACTTCTTTCTACATCGAATTCCAGAGCGGAAAACGGAATTCCATATTCCATATCCCATATCCCATATGGGATCCGGGATCTGAGATATGAGATATGAGATATAGGGTATGGGATATATGATCCGGGATCAGCGATCTGGGATATGGGATATGGAATCTGGGATATAGGATATGGGATATAGGACCCGGGATATGGGATATGGGATATGGAATAGGGGATATGAGATCCGGGATCCGGGTTCCAGGATATGCGATATGGGATATGGGATATGAATTATCGTATATGGGATTCGGGACATGGAATATGGGATATGGAATCCGGCATCCGGGATATCCGATATGAGATATGAGATATGGAATCCGGGATCCGGGATCCGGGATATGGGATATGGGATATTGGATATGGAATATGGGATATCCGATATGGAATGGGGATATGGGATCCGGGATATGGGTTATGGTATATGGGATCCGGAATCCGGGATCCGGGATATGGAATATGGAATATTGGATATGGGATCCGGGATATGGGATATGAGATATGGAATATTAGATATGTGATATGGGATATGGGATGCGGGATATGGGATATGGGATATGGGATCCGTGATATGGGATATGGGATATGGGATATTGGATATGGGATATGGGATAAAGGATACGAAATACGGGATATGGGATATCCGGAATATCCCAGATATCCCGGATGCCTTATCCCAAATCCCATATCCGATATCACATATTCCATATTCCATATCCCATATACCATATCCCTGATCCTACATCCCATATCCCATGTCCCATATCTCAGATCCCAGGTCCCAAATCGCAGATCCCAGGTCCCAAATCGCAGATCCCAGATCCCAGATCCCGGATCCCATATCCCGTATCCTGTATCCTATATTCCATATCCCATATCCCATATCCCGTATTCCCTATCTCGTATCCCATACTGCATGTCCCATATTCCGTATCCCGTATACCGTATCCCATATTCCATGTCCCATAATGTGTTGCGATGTTATTTAACGCGAGGAAATATCCAATACGAGAGACAAAATACATGACGCTTTACTGTCTGACCTATGACGACTTATGTCACTCGTTTCTCTCGATGCCATGCGTTCATGACTGACGTATGTTTAGTTCCTTCGAAGCTAACGCTATAACACGTGTACAAGTAGTCGGCGGTGTGAGTTACAATACAATCACCGTCGACTCTTCGCGAAGTTATTAAATGGTCCGCTGTACAAGGGATAACGAAAACTACAGCGAAATGACTTTATCGTCAAGTGGGATAAATACCGGAATGATGACTCACGTAAGGAACGTGACATGATTGTAAATACACATTGTTGCTTTTTACTGAGGTGCTAAATAATAATTGCTTCGAACGCCTATGATCATCGCCGTCCTCGAAGACGCACCCATAACGAGTCACTGGGTACACTTGGTCGCTCGTGGAGGTGGAACTGTTCGTTGAAATCCCCTGTTTCAGAAAATTCTGTAGGCTGACAATGCGTTTCGAAATCAGCAATTATTCGTAATGGGGAAATAAACGTTGCAAATTGATTAATCCATTCGTTGGAAATACATACGGAATAATAGTCGGACCTTGTTGCATATGAAAACATTTTTAGGCGGTCCTTGTTGCATAGTAAAACATTTTTTATTAGTATTATTTATTAGTAATATTTTCACGTTCCTCAAATTATTCGCTACACTTAATCAGATTTAATATTTTCATTTCAGAGAATTTCATCTCGGAGAATAGAATACTCGATAAAATTCTTCTATTTAAATCCTATATCGTCCAGCATTTTGAAAATAGAAAAATTATAGGAGGAAAGTTTTGTCATAACTATCGTGAAACTTCACAAAACTAATCTAAAAATGTTCATTTACGTTTGTAAATGACTCGATTTCTGTCGTTTGATTTCATATATACATTGCAATGATAGAAAAATTGAAAATTGTCTCCTTTTTCCGAATGACATCGTCCGCATTAACACTAAACCTACCAAGCAGTAACACTAACTGGCATGTACTGCTTCACAAAAGTGAGAAGACCGAATTTGTTTAGAATTTGTAAAGTTTTTATTATAAAACTTGCTCCAATAATATAACTTAAATTCAAGCTTTTTCCACGAAAGAGTCTCGGAACTTTGCAGAATTGCAAAATAAGAAAGCGGTCACTTCGACCGCGGTAGGTTAAGAAGCCATAAATTAATTCGATTCTAACATATGATGTAGAGTACGATGACAGAAAAAAATTTGTTTTCCTTGCCCGAATGACGTCTTCGAGATTTCGCAGATGGTAAACGATTGCGCGAATCGATCGAAGAAATTCCGAGTGAGCGAGGCTCTTACATCATTCGGTCAATGTATCGAGCGGAAAAGTAAACCGGCGATGACGATCGGCGGAATGTGGAATGTGGATACGTGTCTCACGCGAGGCGTACAGGAGAGGCTGCGGGGAAACCCGATTAGAACGGACGGGTCGGTTTTCCTGGACGCGGCACCACTTCGAAACCAGTAGAGCTAGTTCACCGGCTAAACGATGTACGTGTTACAATGCAGCACCGGCGCGAAGGTCAACCCCGTAAATTGTTGTCATTCGTTGGCCTAACGTGTTAACTACGTGCAAACAGCCGACGAGAATCTTGCCGGAAGATTGATTTCGATCCCGGAGAATCTTTATTATTCTTGGCATTGTTCAAGGACTTCGGCGAAACATTTATCACTTTCTGAGAATTCATCGGATCGTGAGAAATTACTAATGTCCAGATGCGTGGAACACTGTTATTTTATTAGCGGTCTCATTTATTTGTACTATTACATTTTATTTTTCATGACGTTGTCGCAATTTTTATTCATTTTTAATTAAAAACATGTTTCTACACGTATTGTTATCTAAACACCTTTATACCTTTGCGTAATTTTGAATTTATATATAATTTTATCGAATACAATGTAATATTTTATCGTTCTGCTGCCTCTTTGTAATTAAAGAATATTTTATAGCTGGAATACAAGGCGTTGTTATTCGAAGCAGACTTCAGACATGCTCATCATTTTATTGTTTGCATTTATACACCAGAGAAAACATAAAAAATTAATGTAAGTTAATTATTAAAATACTTAATAATTATATATTATTTTAATATACTTAATAATTTACTTAATAATAATAACTTACTTAATAATTATATTATTTTAATTACTTAATAATTAATTATTTTAATAATAATAATTACTTAATAATTAATTATTTTAATAATAATTATTATTTTAATAATTATTATTAAAATTACCGTCATAATTTATATTATAAGTTTTCTACTCGTGTGTCTCGTGTGTCATAACTAAAAAAAATTGTATTTTAAGTAAGAAGAGTAAAATTGATTTTATACGTATCGCTACCTCGATTCAGGACGCATAGGGCAATATTAGAGAACCTGTCTATTGTAACATTGTATTCGCGATCAAATAATAAATTTTATAATAAAATCAAATAATAAATATATAAATTTAATAAAATCTAACCAGCAACGATAAAGACCACATATTCGTAATAAAATAAGAAAATTGTATATACTTGAGACGGAAATTGCAATTTACCCATCGGATAGAACCGTGTTCTTGTAGTATTCCAGATTCTTCGCGAAAGGTTGAGGCCACTTGCGTAAATATCATGGGCCAAGGGAGGACAGGTGTTCACGTGTGCACAATCGAAAATTAGCGCCGTTGCGGTAATAACACCGCAAACGTGTCACTGGGTTGCCCGCTTAAACGCGCGGGACGCGTAACACCGGGCCAATTACCTCATTAACTGTAATCATATTGTCGGCAGGTGAAGACCGCGAAACAGTCCATTATAATACGTAATTGTTGTGTTCACCTTCGTGAGTGGCTTTCGAAATCTTCTTAACGTTTAAATGGACCGTAAAAACAGTTGGGCAAGTTTGAACGCGAACCGAGAATCGCTGGCGTGAAACGCTCTGTGCAAATGAACGTTCCGATTATCAGACTTGAATGCCTCGGACCCGTTTACTGTCGCTTCAACGCGGCTTTAAAATTCCCACGGTATTCAAACGCGCGACGCGATAAAATGGACGCCGGATAAACGGACGATTTATTGTCAAACTGTATGTTTTGTGCGTTTACATGCATTAATCTACGTAGGAAAACGCAGTACATTGGTAACAGAACTGCAAATTTTGTGCATTTATCCTTTTAGGTACGGCTGAATTCTGCGCGAGGCTATTTTCCTGTGGACGGCAGATTCTGATATCTACTGTACAGAGTCTGATGGAGTATAATCTGTCTGTATATTGTTGACGCTGTTGTAAATCGATGTGATGACAAAAGAAATGCGAAACAATGCATAGGAAGATGATTATTTCATTCAAACGGAGAGCGAGCGAACTACTAGAGTGAGCCACTACAGGGTGTCGTGGCCTCTCATTGGTCACTGTTTTTCGTTAATAACTCGTTAACGGTGCCTCGGAAAACATTTTTGTAAAGGAAAAAGTTGCTTCAAATGACCCGAGGAACCCGCGACTTCCGGATTACGAGACATTATTGGGACACGCTGTATAGTGGCGCGTCGTTCAAAGAGATGATATCCGCGAAAGCCACTATAGTGGCGCGTCGTGCCTAAGAGGTTATGGCACAATGATCGAGCGAGAAACAAAAGAACTTAAGAATATTGTTACGTTACCTTCTACGCGTTACATGAATGTCTCCCTAACCGACGCTCAGATTGCGCAGAAAAATCTACAATTTGTGAAGTCAAGATACAATTATTCGAGCCTCGCAGCTCGTTTTTTTTATAGTAGTCGACAATTCGTAGCTATAAGAATGAACCACGAGGATCGAATAATCGTATCTTCTCTTCCGAAATTGTTCATTTTTATGGACAATCTGAGCGTCAGTTAGAGAGACATTACTGTAAAATTATTGAAACGAGACATTCGTGCAATAAAAATCTGCGAACTGTTTGCAACTGAACAACAATCATAGACGTTCTTCTTAAGAGATATTTTTAAATTAATATTTTATAACGTGGATATACGGAATAGCATGATGCAATAAATTCTCTCCAATTGTCCCTCAGCTTGTAAACAAAAATGGACAATTTCGGAAGAAGAGACGCGATTATTCGGCCCTTTTGCTCGTTTTTATAGTTGTTGGCGACGACTATAAAAACGAGCCGCGAATTGTCTATTTTTGTTTACAAGCTGCGGGAGAATCGGAGAGAATTTACTGTACACGGAGATAAAGCATTAAAAATTCCGCATGTTGTGCAACGTAACACGATTATTGCGAACATATCGCGCGGGTCACGCGACGAGAGAAACGTTACAGGAAAACGTAGCGTCGTTCAGAGATGCAAAGAAGAAAAAAATGTAACGCATGTTTCTATCTAAGCGATATACAGTGTGTCCCAAAAATGTCTCGCAATCCGAAAGTGGCGGGTTCCTTGGGTCATTTGAAGCAACTTTTTCCTTTACAAAAATTTTCTCCGAGGCGCCGTTAACGAGTTATTAACGAAAAACAGTGACCAATAAGAATCGAGTACGGCTGACACGAGGTGGCCGAGCCAACGGCGCCAGCGGTCGATGCGGTCGAATCCCAGCTCAGCTGGCGCGAGGCGGCCGAGCCAATGAGCGGAACTGGGCTTCGCGCACTGGTTGGCTGGCCGTCTCGCGTCAGCCGTACTCGATTCTTATTGGACATTTATTGCGAATCTGGCCACCGCGGAGGTGGCGCAGATATGTTTCCTCGCCAGATCTGGCATACACAAGAAATTTAGTACCTACCCCCCGACGGAACACCTACGAGGGGTCCGAACGTGGGTAAATCGCCGCCTTCGCTCATCGTTCATTAGGGTGGGTACGGAAGACCCAGTCTTAACTCCGCGTCCGTGTAAGGAGTTTTGTGGTTTGCTTTGCCCCCAAAGTGCCACACGACAGCAATTGTACAGCGTGTCAGGCTAGGGGGCACTTCAGGCTAGGGGGCAATTCTTATTGGACACTGTTTTTCGTTAATAACTCGTTAACGGTGCCTCGGAGAACATTTTTGTAAAGGAAGAAGTTGCTTCAAATGATCTGAGGAACTCGCCATTTCCGGATTGCGAGACATTTTTAGGACACCCTGTATAATTGGTCGATCGAAAGAAACGGATTACGCAAGACCGGTGTGTCGCAGATGTTTCTGTATATCGAAACACCTTCGATTTCACGCGTCCTCTCGGCGAGGCGTAGTTCAAGTTCACCAGCGGGTTCCCCGCGGAATTCGCAATCAGCTGGTCTCGCATCGCGTCGCAAGGCGTCAGGCGCGCCGAATTCATTATCCGGGATGGCTAATCAGATTCGGATCGCGCGAAAAAAGGCAGTCGGCGAGGCGTTATCGGTGCCGCTGTCACGGTCTCCCGGTGTATAGCTATGCTAACACATCGTTCCCCGGGAGACCGGGAGGAAGAATCGGCTTTACTATTAGTAGAATGGCATGTGGCAAAGGGCAGCATGTTAAATGAAGGGAGATTAGGAACGCTGCACCTGTGCCTAGAAAGGGTGTACGCATAATCATACGTTAAATGCCTCTAATCCGATAAGAAATTGACTGACAAATCGCCATTCTCTCTACCATGGAACCTCACCCACACGGACGTAAGGCCGCGTGTAATTATTGGTTAACGTCCGAGCGATGGTACGAGTGAACGAGAGGTAAGAAGAGAGAGAGAGAGAGAGAAAGAAAGTGAGAGAGGAGGGGAGGGAGAGAGAGAGAGAGAAAGAGAGAGGGAGAGTAGACTTTAATGTCAGGCGGTGCTTCGTCATTCCAGAGATACTCGGCACGCTTGCCGCGGGTATTAGCCTATCTTTTTACAATTAGCAAACAGAACTGCTCACGTATTCCCGATTTACATCTGTATTCGTGGCGCGCGCCTGTCTCCCTCTCGTTCGCCGAATGCGTTTTCTTTAATCGACACGTCGAATCCTTTCGCGGTGCTTCGACGAGGAGGATCTTGCTAACTCTCGCTTTCGTTGCGAACCAGCGACGGGAGAACGGATTTTTCGCTAACGGAGATTGAACGCTGGACTCGGAGATCGTCTTCGTTTATTGCTCGTAGGTCCACGGAGAAGGAATCTACGTCGTATTCTTGTCACATTTTCGCGTTTAGACATATTTTCCGTAGAAAATTAGACCGCACGACTCGGGATCTTAAATCGTTCGTGGATCGCTGAAACCGTCAACCGTTTCACTTTGTGAACGAGAACGGCAACTTCGCAAGCGTTCGCAAACCTGTGCAAGTTTTACAGTTTGGCTTTGCATAAAGAAAGCTGGGAACAGTTAGAATAATAAAGTTTTGTGAACAATATATTTTAAGCTCGGAGGTATCCACATGGTGCGAGAGAACTGGTTCTGCGAGCGAAACGGAATTGGAACGATCGCCTTCCTTGATTTGGAATTCAAAGCGAAAGGACTTCCGAGTTAAACGAAGGTGGACAAGTTCGCAGGGAAAAGTCTCCTTCGGCTTCTGTCTGCGAAGACTTTCCACCATAAGTTACATAGATAACTATCCGATGAACGCGTATGCGATGCAAACTTTCGCTTTCCGGCAGTCGCATCGTTAACGATGACAAATACCTAAATGAAGAGTTTCCTGAATGAAACGCGAAAATGACGATACAAAATATAGCTTCGCGCGTGTCATTATCCCGTTACCTAACTATCCAGCAGGTTTCCGTACACGTACCAATGGACACGAATCGATTAATTAATATCTGCGTTCCTGTGTCAGTGTAACATATAGGTACGAATTTCCTGTTTCGATATTTACGCAAAGGAAAGCGAAATTTCGAGCGAACAGAAACGCGCTACCAACGATGGATTTCGTGCACTTACGGCAAAAACATGCAGATCAACTGCGAAACGGTAAAAACGCATGAAAAATTCTAAAATAGCTGTTGTATTATCTTCGACTCGTTAAAACGATTAACGCAGATACGTGTTACGTTGCACAAAAATCCGAAGGGATAATAATTATTCTAAATTCCACCCAAGCCACAAAACCGAATCAAAAACTAAAAACCGAGCGTGCTGTCCTCCCGGGTGTTCTCTTAACCCATTGACTGCCACGCAAATTTAGCGCGTCTTGCCCTGGGTGCCACGGTTTTATTTTAAAGAAAACATGAAGTTTTACAAAATATGATAATAAGTTACCGCTATAATATTGCAACGGCATTTACAGTATTTTTTTATTGATAATCAATATGTTCTCTACGCTATGTACATTTTTCATTCATCCTTTCTAATAGTTCCTAACTCAAATAGTCATTTGTAGCCAATCTAAACTTGCAGCACCCACTACGAGATATCTCGTAGCTGGCAGTTTTGGTACAGACGCTTGCTACGAGATATCTCGTAGTTGAACATTTAAACATTTTCGAAAAATTCAGTGACCACGAAATACCGCAGGAAGATGCAACAATTAATTCCAAAGTAAAATCTAAAACGAGCGACAGTTGAAAATCCGCGGCGTTGCCGAAGAAGCGTCGATGATAAGCGTCGCTTAGGATCGGTGGAAATAGAGTATTTATAACGCTAATCCCTACCTGTATCCCCAAGTAGAACCACTCGCCGACCAGTAGCCAGCCGAAGGCGTTCTTCCCACTACTTCACCACTAGTCCACAGAACCAACTATATGCTAGTCACCTACTTCCGTTCACGTGTGCGCGAAATCCCACGGAAACACTCTGTGCTCGTCCACGTGCTCGTTTCGGTAGCCTCGAAACGTCTCGCCGGATCCGGCGACGGGTGCGCCCAGGTTTGCGTCCACGAATCCTGGGCAAGGACAACGCGTTTGCTACCGAGCTGTCACGGCGAACGCGTTCGCGCGACCCATCGATCTAACGAACGGCCGATCCCGCTGGTTCGGGAGCTATTGGTCCCAGGTTCGGGGCGGGAAGGGGGGTGGGGGGATGGGATTCGAGACGAATCGAGGCCGAAACTACGGCGCGGATTCGGGCGGCGCCGATCGCGGGGGTGGCCACCTGCGACCGTCCTTGGGCCGGTCGGCTCCTCCGATTGCTGCTGCGCGCGGAATCCGCGGATTACCTAGGAGCGTCCGGGCGACGTCCAAGGCAACAGCTTGACGAGTCGTTGCTGCGGATCGTCGTGGAGTGATAATCGTCAGAGGGAGATCTCGCGATGGCTCGAGCCTATGGTCTCGGGAGAACTGACAGTGGCCTCCGCTCACCGGAGTAAGGTACACCCTACTACCTCACAACTACAACTGCTAGTGCTCCTGCTACCACTACTAACCCGACTACTAATACTACTACTACTATTGCCCGGGATCACTCTCTCCCTCTTTTCATCCTGTCTCCGTTGATCCCGCTCCGTCCGTTGCCCGTTCCTCTCGCTCGCTCCCCGGCACGCCGGTTGCCGATCTGACGCGGCGGCCCTCTTTCCTCGTTCATCTTTTCTCTTCTCATGCTAGCCCGAACCCCTGCCAATCCACCTTCATTTTCTCCGGCGGCTCTCGTTGCACCGGGCACCCGACCGACTGAACGTCCTTACCATATGTGAAAGGCGCACCCACATGGACTCCCTGGCCTCGTTGCTCGTGTTTATGATTCCGCTGCGGGTCCCCGGCTGCGTGGACGCCGCGCCGAGCCGCGCCGCGCCGCCTAACACGCGCGTACACCCGTTTTCCACCGCGATCCCGGCCCGGATCGCGCGAAGGGATGTCCGCGATCGTCGCGTTCCTCACCGGGTACGGTTATACCGCGCGCGCTCTTTCATTGTTCGCGTATGGTGCCATGGGAATTGTCGACGCAACCTCCGCCGACGACGATTCTTCGCTAACTAATTTGACAGACTTCGTCGACGCTGGACGGTATCGACGACGATCTTGATCGATAATAACATTCACCGACCATACAGCGGAACTATGCGCTATGCTTACCTCTAAATAAGATACTCGTTAAATTAAGTGTACACTAATTTCTCCCTAATTCGCGCTCGGACTGCGCAAAGTGAACAATTTGGGAAGAGGAGATTATTCGAGCCTTGCGGCTCGCGTTTTTATAGTTGCTGACAACCGGTAACTATAGAAACGAGCCGCAAGGCTCGAACAATCGTATCTCCTCTTCCCAAATTGTCCATTTTCGTGGACAACCTGTGCGTCAATTAGAGAAACATCACTGTATACACTAATTTCTCCCTAATTCGCGCTCAGACTGCACAAAAATGGACGATTTGGGAAGAGGAGATACGATTATTCGAGCCTTGCGTCTTGTTTTTATATTTGGGCATCGGTTGGGCTTATTACAAGGCTCGAGTAATCGTATCTCCTCTTCCAAAATTGTCCATTTTTGTTCGAAATTCGAACGCGAATTATTTGTTATTACGCACGTCATTTGTTATTACGAACGGAATCGTCCGATAAGAATCTGCTAGGTCTCCATCTTCTGCTGTTTTAGAAAATATCCCCTATAGGTTAGAGCCGCGAGTGCGCGCATATTTCTTCTTTACTTAATACAATAATTTCTCCCTAACTCGCGCTCAGATTGCGGACACCAACGGACAATTTGGAAAGAGGTGATACGATTATTCGAGCCTTGCGTCTTGTGTTTATAGTTGGGCTTATTACAAGGCTCGAATGATCGAAATTCGAACGCGAATTATTTGTTATATTTTTGCGCTCTAGATTTTAAATTGATCCCGACAGCGTTGATAATCATCGACCAAGTACCTCTTGTTACATTCAATAAAGCGTCCCAAATCCGAAGATTCGTTGCAGACCGTGATCAGAAATTCCAGATAATAGTTACCGGTTGTCAACAACTATAAAAACGAGCCGCAAGACTCGAATAATCGTATCTCCTCTTTCCAAATTGACCATTTTTGCGCAATTAGGGAAAATTTACCTCGCCGGTAAAGCGTCCAGTTTCACATTTATTTCAAAGTTATCGAAATTGTGTTGATTCTCTAATAAGAAACGACTAAATAAAGTTCTCCATTCAACGGCACGCTGTAATAAAAATGGTGCAGAAGGTCTCAACAATTCAGTCTTTTCAGTCCTACGAAACGACACATTCCGGTTACTTTTAGTGCTCGGTAGCTTTAATACCGAAAAGAGAGTCCATTGGTCCTTTAGAAAAAAGAATCTTGAAAATCAGATTATTCGAGGTCGGTAAGTAGACGCGATTCTGTGAGAACGGCATTCTGAAGAGCGAGCGCAATTACAGCAAGGTTGATTGCCGACGATTGCTATTTTATAATAATAAGCGCGATCGCAAGTGTTTCGTGGGATGCTGGGGCAGAAAACCAGCCGCGAACTGCAATTTAGTTGGAACACAGCGATTAGACTCGGGAAACGACACCTCGGCTTCATTCTCGGACAGGTTGTAGTAAGCTTTTGCTTTCCTTTGACGCGCGGCTCGCGGTGAGGACGAGAACGAAGTGCAATGCTCCGTTGAACGTCTTAACCGGTTGCCTTGGAAAAGCTACAGAATAATGGCCACTCAAGATACCGCGCGATTACCGCTCGACTGTCACACCCTCATATTCTTTCGACTTCTAGGCGTGCCGTGCCGTGCCGTTCGCAGTATCTTTTGTTCCAAGCTCCGGTTCGGCGTAAAATCGACGGTGATTCTAGAACGGCGCCGACCTATTCTGGAAACGCCGTAAATCTGTTCGACGTTGGGCTCTCTTTGGTCAGCAAAATGCGGATTGCAAGGATTCTTTGATTAATAGTTTTGCAAGTTGCGGCCAATGCGCCGACGGTCTAGTACTTGCTGCTTGCTGTTACTTTTATTGGTGCGCGTACTATTTATCAGTGATTACCGCAGTCATTAATTAGTTTATCACGATGATTAGTCAAGGAAAGTGAAATACACAGCAGCGAACATATATAATAAGTAGAATCTTCAAATACTGTTACGCTACTTTCAATTTATCACAACTATCCAGACGAGAAATATATTTTTCGTCGAGTTCGGCTGTGCGCAAATTATGCACAGCATTTTGCATAATAACGACAACTTAAAATATTCAGCTTATCATCTAATATCTCGTTGACAATATTCTTTCACCTTCCTAAGATCCCTTTTACTACTTGCTCCAGCGCTTTAATCGTTTCCGTAATAAAACGAGACAATTTCTGTTTTCCGTATATCTTTTCTTTTCCCTTCGTTCAAAGGCGAATCTTTTGTTCCGAGAAATGAGTAGCACTCGCGTTCGGTAAATTATGTACGAGAAGCCGTCGTCGCAAAGTCTGACTCTCGTTATAGCGCAAGGAAGTTAAGAGTCTCGGCGCTATATTCGAACAATAGAGCGATCGAGTGCGCGAGTCCTGACAGCGTCGAGATCGCAGAAAAACCGGGGTTCGTCGATCAATGCAAATCGATTCCCCGCGGCTGGAAGATAGCAGTATCACCAGCATCGTCGTCGTCGTGACACGAAACTCGTTCGTCAAGGGAGCGGAATAGGAGAGACCAACCACTGCGTGGCGATCCGATGGCGCACGCGAAACGACAGAGCCAGTCCAGTTCTGCGTAAAGAAACCAGGCTAACAAAGATAAATATTTCCTGATCGGCGTCCATTAAGACCGGCAACCTTGGTGTGTAGCCGGCCGCCGCGCGGCCACGAGGTAGATTTAGGTAGATCTTGCAAATGAGCCTCTACCGTGCACTTGCCATTTTGTTTCCTGGGTAATAAATATGCTCGAACTCTCTAGAGGGGTCGTAGAAAGGGTTGGCCGAGGGGAACGATACAGCATCGTATTTTCTGCCCGTTCATGCGGAATCGGCATGTCGTAGATATCGTTCGCGACCTTCCTCTCTTTCTCTCTTTCCGGCACGGCCAGAGAGAGAGAGCCGAGTGTTGGGTTGGGTTGGGTTGGGTTAACGGTGTATCGGGGACCATGTCGGTGCTATTTCTTCGTTTGTCCACCGGCAAGGATGTCACGGCCTTTTAGACGCCGGACAGAAGAATAGGCCGAACTATTCGTGTATTTTCGGGACCCTGTTCTCTGGGGCACAGGTGCCCCGTTAACACTTCCGTGTTGCACGCGACCGTTAGAGGATTATCGATTGTACCGCATGCTACGGCGAGAATTGGAATCTAGAGACGACGTGGTTTATTGGTGACGTGATCGCTAAAGCGAGAATGCTTCAAACTTTAATCCCTCGGTGAAAGGAGAAGCCTAATGTACCTGTAATGTACTTGTAAAGAAGCGTGCGCCTGTGGTTGTTACAAGGAAGAACGCCGCATCTCGCGTGTTCTCACTTCCGACATATTCCGTCGCTTAATGTTCCGATCACTAATTAATATAACCAGTGTGTCTCCTGACTTTCTTTTTCGACCTATCGAATTTGTTCTCACGATTTTTCCTACGATAAACACGTCAAGCTTTTTAATAAATTAAAAAACGTTTTAATAAATGCGTTACATTTTTCGGATGCATATCACACGATGATGTTTTCTTCTTCTCACGGTCACAGATACATTCCAGATAGCACGAAGGCATCTTATATACGTTCTATGCGCGTCCGCGGCAAACGTTGTCGAAATGACTTGTGAAAAATGAACTAATAAGTTGATCGAATATTTTGGTACTTCTATAAAAAAGGAAAGAAAACATGATGCTGTTCTCTGTATCGCCGTCAATTGTCCGATTCAAGTTCGGTATTATTCTGAATCACTTATTCTGAATCACCCTGTAAGTCTCGCGAGGCTCCGCTTATTGAATAAGCATAGGCTTGCGGTGGTTCTGCAAGTATTAATGAAACATAATATAGAAATGATCCGAAGCAAATCGGCCCCGCGTTAATACGCTCCAATTGACTTCCAGTTGTTATAATTTACTGTAAGAACGTCGCCGATAAATAATTTCCCCGCATTGCGCCCGCTTAAGATATACTCATCAGTTTAATACCAGACATTATTATAATCCGCTCGGCCAGTCGGGGCACACGGCAACGGAATTAACAGTTGTCAGGCGATAAGCCGCACCTAAAACCAACTGGATTGAGACTGTGGTGACTCCAGGTGCTGCCTGTGCGACATGTCGTCGGACAAAGACGAGTTACCAGAAGTCGAGACCACTTGACTTTTCAAGTTGTCTTTCGAAGCTGCCACGTGTCGCGTCTTTATCTACGCGGCGTATCTTTGTGTGTAAATCTAATCTAAAAAATTACTCGTTATAAAAAGAGAATCAAACACTTTTAGACCTTGTTAATTTAAAAATAAAAGTGCATAAGTGCGTAAAGATCCACTTGTCTTCTTACGCAGAGATAAAGTATATGATTATTTTTCTTTCGCAGCTATAAAAATATACTTATTGTTATTATTATTATTATTATTGTTGTTGTTGTTATTATTATTATTTATTATTATTATATATATATATATATATTATATTATTATATCATATTATATTATATTATATATATTATTATTATTATTATTATATACTTTTTATTTTTTTGTTATTACTAGAACGCGTGAAATCGTTTGTACGTGTAGCATTATGACAGCGACGACTGAAAGTCTCTACATATACAGCACCGAAAAAGACAATGCCCAGAAATTACTACGAAGCCAGCACACGATGTCTAAATGCCCTAACTTCCAGAAGACTGCTTCTAGAAGACTCCGTTAGACAGTAAGACTGTGTCAGTGTTGAGTCAAAAGAGTTTGGTCCGACAAAAGTTCAACGTTGTTTCGTCTCAAAATTGCCAATTCACTTTCACCAGAAATCCTGCACACGCGAAGCAATAATAAGGTTAAATTAAGGTTACCCGTTCGCAACTTTCGCCGAGATAGATACGGGAGACCGGCGTCGCCGCTAGAACAACAGTCGTCCCGAAAGCGTTGATATTTACCGCGCACCGCCGCGTAAAAAAAAAGAGAAAAAAACGGGTGCTCCAAACGACTCCGTCGATTACATAAGAACGCAAGAAAACTTGGTTGCCTCGGAGCCATTCGTAGCGGTGGGTCTCGGGCGTTATAAACTAAATAAATAACGCCCAACACCTGGTCTCATCGTATCTGCGTACATGTCGCAGGGGAGATTAATAAATCGCTCCCTTCTCTGTTCTGTTCTCTCGCCGACGCGTGCTGTTCGCGCAAAAATCTAGGTAAGCCCATTTGCCGTAGGACCGCGTAAATCACCGTCATTGTCTTGTTGCTTTATTGCCGGTGGTGGCTCTGTCGGACCCCTCCGCGTGCCCGATCGGGCCCCGCTCCTGCCCCATCCTCACCTTTTCCAGCTGGGTCCGCTGCTGGTGCTGCTGGTGCTGCTGCGGCTGCCGCTGCTGTTGCTTCTTCTTCTTCTTCTTCTTCCTCTTCTTCCTCTTCTTCTTCTTCTTCTTCTTCTTCGTCATCGTCGTCTTCTTCTTCTACTTCTTCGTCTTCTTCTGCTTCTTCGTCTTCTTCTGCTTCTTCTTCTTCTTCTTCTTCTTCTTCTCGGCTACCATCGGGGCCGGCTACGCTCCCTCGCGCGCACGTACACAAGGGGCAAACGAGGCGTTAGCTTAAGTTAATTCAACCGACTGACTCGCCTCCCAGGTTGTGAATCGCCGCACCGCGCCGGCCGGAAGTGCACGGATCGTTTCTGTGTTACTTGAACGCAGAAGAAACGCCAGGAACGGAGTCGCCGGCTCTCCCGCGGTCATTACCGCTGGAGACGCGCACCATCAACAGATGGCAACGACGCGAACTAGCTGCCCGGCCCGTTCTCGTTCGAGCAGAGGCCACGCGAAATTTTGTTTACCGCCCGCTAACGAAGAAAAGCGGGCTTGTTGGAATTCTATATACTGTACAATTTCAACTTTATATGGGCTACGAGAGAACTTCGAGTTCGTGAAATGTTAAGAGAGCCGACGTTCTTTCATTTTTGGACATCGATTAAAATTTGTTAATTCGATTAAATGATCGATGAAAAGGATTATACATTGATCGTTGAAAAGTCGATCGTCGATTTGACGATCGATGATTGATAAATGTAATCGTCTGTCGTTCATTAAAGGCATTAATCGTCGAAAAATCGACGAACGAATCGATCGTCGATCGTCGGTCGAAAGAGACAAATAATAATCATTGATTTATTAATGGAATTGCAAAGGTAATTCGATGTAATTCCGTATTCTTGTATCGGAGGTGGGAACAGAATTTTTACTTTAATCGTTAATCGTGACAAAACAATTGAAAGAAATTTAATCGTTAATTACGATTAACGATTAGCGGTAATATTAAAATCGTTAATTACGATTAACGATTAACGGTAATATTTAAGTCGTTAATTACGATTAACGATTAACGGGGTGATATTTAAGTCGTTAATTACGATTAACGATTAACGGTAATATTTAAATCGTTAATTATGATTAATGATTAACGGTGACAATTAAATCGGTAGCCGTTGATTTCTTTGTTGCCCAACCATGTCCGCGGCGCAGCGATCATTCTCCGGACATAAATTGTCAGAGCGGCGAAAGTCCGCGAGAAAAGTGAAGTAGTGTTCGAATTTATCTTGGCGAGACGGCGGCGAGTAACGCGCCGCTACTTCTGCGAATCGGCGTATAATTCTAATCCCAAGCACGAATCAAATTCGAGGGATGGCTGCCGCGCGTAATTTTTGCAACATCCGGTCGACGCGGGGACCCGGCGTTCGACTAATCCCCACGGCGACAAATCTCGAATGACGTTCTACTCGGTGCCACCGCGGTGGTAAATGCCGCCGCAATAAAATTAGGCTACCACGTATAATGTGTTCCGATGCTCGCCGTGATTTCTCATCCTCCCGCGAATTATCTCTGGCAATTCTCGGCTACGCGCGACGCATTAGTCATGTTTCCTGGGGGAGAGGCCGCGGAGGGAGGGAGGGAGGGAGGGGGTGTATGTGACTTATATTCATCCGCGTAATCCTTTTCATACGATCAAGATCGCCGACCGTGTCCCGTTCACGGTGGTATCTAGCAACAACGAGAAAAATCTTCGACAACAACAGCCTTTCGACGCTTTGTTTATTGTTCGGTAGAGTAATTGTTTATAACGTTATGTCGTTGCGACTTCGCGATTAAATACGTTTCAATTGTCGGTGGTTGATTTCAGAAAATTCTCCGGGCGCAATGCGTTCAGGCGAATCGTTCCGCATTCTTCATTCCAAATTGTTACACCTGTCTCGCGCCGATCCAGTACAATCCCATTGTGTTACCTTCGGACGTATTCGGGTAAACGCGAACTATTCAAAGAGAAAGGGAAAGAAGTTCGAGGGCGATGAAATTCTCGAAGGAAAAGGGAAATTGCTCGCCTCCTCGCAGCTCGAGCACGCATATCGCATTCAACGAGTCAAGAACGTATTATACTTAATACACAAACAACCTACTCGCCGGCCCACCTATCTACGTAGGCAGATACCTGTACGGCGCAAACTACCAGAAGCAAACCACCTTAATTTCTTCTATTTGTCTGGCACGAAAAATATGTTATGACAGGGATTGATTGGTTCTAGTCGATGATCGAAACTTTTAACGAAACCACTTACTTCCTGTAACGTAGCACAAGTCCGCTTCATCGCTTGTCGCGCCTATCTAACACAGATAAAAATGAAATATCTTCGCGTTCCATTGTGTGGAATCTACAATATTGAATACAAAATCAAATTGTAATTTACGCTATAACTGTCACAAATCTAAATGCTGAGTCTGCGGAACGTTTAATGATAATTTAGACATTCGATTTCAAATTAACCTTCTGCGACCATGTTAAATTTTCCTCTACAGTGAATTATTAATTTGTGCAAATAGAAATGCGATTGACATATAAATATATATTTATTGACGTTTATATGTATCAGAAATAATTCCAACGCACGCCTCAAATTTTAATTTACACTACAACTGTCACAAAACTAAATGCTGAGTCTGCGGAACGTTTAATGATAATTTAGACATTCGATTTCAAATTAACCTTCTGCGACCATGCTAAATTTTCCTCTACAGTGAATTATTCATTTGTGCAAATAGAAATGCGATTGACACATAAATATATATTTATTGACGTTTATATGTATCAGAAATAATTCCAACGCACGCCTCAAATTTTAATTTACACTACAACTGTCACAAAACTAAATGCTGAGTCTGCGGAACGTTTAATGATAATTTAGACATTCGATTTCAAATTAACCTTCTGCGACCATGTTAAATTTTCCTCTACAGTGAATTATTAATTTGTGCAAATAGAAATGCGATTGACATATAAATATATATTTATTGACGTTTATATGTATCAGAAATAATTCCAACGCACGCCTCAAATTTTAATTTACACTACAACTGTCACAAAACTAAATGCTGAGTCTGCGGAACGTTTAATGATAATTTAGACATTCGATTTCAAATTAACCTTCTGCGACCATGCTAAATTTTCCTCTACAGTGAATTATTATATATGTATATATTATATATGTATCAGAAATAATTCCAACACACACCTGCTTTTCATGCCTATTCTTAGAAACTAGGGCTACCAACGTAAGCGCTGATGGTGATTATTTTTTACAGATGCTTAACTTTTAATATCTTTGTTCATCATTTTCCTATATTTTTCGATGCTTATTTTTGAGATGCATAACTAAGAAATTGAGATATTCGATGACACTTTTAGAGTGCTGGATGATAATAGACTATTAAAAGATTTTCGAGACTTAATCGGAAGACAGAACCGATCCTCGAAGACTCAATGTTTCGAATAACGAGAGTTAGTGGAAATGTAAATGTAATTTGTTCGTGGCGTGCCACCCTGTATGTAGAACCGAAGCTGGCGTGATATCACGACATCGGGATGCAGATGTTTAAACCTACGAGAGCATAAGTTGGTAGGAGGAAGACATGCCGGTACCCGCGCTTAAACTATACTCGTTACACGCCGTTATTAATGGTCGATGTTTCACGCTAGACTTGCACGTATTCACCGGTATTCACGTGTCGCTCTAATCTGCGAACGCCCACGAGAGAAACGTTTTATTCAACCGACGAATATCGGACGACCTAGAAGAGTCAATTAACGGGGCCGAGAAGTCGTAATTCTCACCCCCGACGCGTCCGTCCATCGCGGATCACCCACGCTGTCTACCGGAAGTGAAATTGCATTTTTTCCAAAACTCTCGATCATTTTTTCTATATCGTCTTACAGCGACGCAATCGATCATTTGTAGGCGGATGGAAATAACCCCTAACGGAAACCAGCGGTGGGAAAACTTCGTTCGATCGACGAATAACGAATAAGAATGAAATTTGTATTCGTTGTTCGCGAGTGACGAATAACTATTTGTGCACCTGAAGAAATCGTAATCGCCTCGATTCTTTGATTGTCACATTTACGTATCTTTGTCTCGCTCGCACACCATGCTAACAAAGATTTGCACGGCTCGAAGTCCAACGATATCTCTGCCTACGCCGATGTTATACACAGTGTCCCACCTGACTCTGTCAACCTTAGTTAGTCTCTTAGTTAAGCACAGTTCCATCGGTTTTGGTAGTTCAATAGTTATGATTTAACACGTTCCGTGCCGAGCTTTTTTTACTCGAATCTTCACACTTTGATATTTTACTAAAACTTGATGTATTACGGGCAATTATTAATTCTCGTACACATAACAAC
Source organism: Megalopta genalis (assembly GCF_051020955.1). Classification (NCBI taxonomy): domain Eukaryota; kingdom Metazoa; phylum Arthropoda; class Insecta; order Hymenoptera; family Halictidae; genus Megalopta; species Megalopta genalis. The sequence goes on from NC_135016.1 coordinate 31,938,358, forward strand.
GTAACAAAAACTTATCAACGCCCATTCTTGCGGTGGAAATTGATTCTTCGGTTCTAAATTTCTTGTAAACAATTTGTTCAGTTCACTAAGTAAACATGCAAGCGTGTACCATCGATGGTACACGTGGCACGGAACGTGTTAACGAAAAGGTTGCAGCACTTTATTTTACAAGCTTGTAAAATTAACAATATTCAACGTATTCAAATGTGATCAAAATCTAAAACAGTACCCCAAAAGATGTCCCATTTTGTTTTTTCGCGTGGAATAACTCTACGATGGCTTAGAAATCAATTATTTTTACTCGCGAAAACAAATGACATCTTATTCACAAATAAATCATTGCAGAAAAATTCACTGAAGTTGCAATATTGCGAGGTTTATTTTTATGTTATGAGATAAAGTTGAAATCGGGTCACCGCATGAGCTTGTACTCGATTCTGGCACCCTGATCAGTACAAATCTTTATGACGTTATACCTGATCAATTTGTTAAATAAACAGTAGATCGCCTGTCGTTCTTTCGAAACGAGGTAAGTCAGTCTTCTTCGCGCCCCGACAGTCAATGCCACGTTCTCTTTCGAAGCGAGCAACTATTTGCCAATTAACAACAGATTTTTATAGTACAGGTATTTATCTATTTTTTTCTGGGAGAACTAAGTCAACTGTGAACAATATTTTTCAAGTATCCCGTGATAGATTACATGGCTCGAACGTTTCTCAATCATCGCTGATAACACTGTTTTGCTGATAACATTGTATTTGTATGGTATGTTTTCAGAATTTGTCATAAACGTAACCAGTTTGTGGCGAAATTAGGTTATAAATTTTTACTTATATTTTTTACTTAAATAAATTTTTGATCATACTTTTAGAATTATTATTGCGAAATTACATAACAGCGTACTCTAGTATGTGTTATAAAATATAGCTCGGTCGATTCACCGGAGATTTAAAAAGTGTATAATTATTTGTACGTGGATATTACAGAAATATCTGGGTCCGAAGGGACCCATCTATGACCGCACAAGTGTCAATATAATTCACATTATTTCACAGAATTTCTAGATCTGTCCCCGATCCTTTTGACTTATTTATCTTGTGCATCGTAATTTCGAACACGGTGAATACTTTCAAGGACGATTACGTGAGCATAACAAATTCTCTTCCGCATTACGCGAGACTCGACTATATAGAATATATACGTGATACACGTAATCCAATTTTGTTTCAGTTCAAGAATATTCCTGATTATGTCTTTCGAGTCTATTTTCTCTGTCCTAATTCTACGTTTACACTGAAATGTTCCTTTATTGTGTAATAGTAAGAATGTAACTGCTTGATTTATAGATGAACTTTTGTTATCTCATTCCATTTTCTATACCACGAAATTTTCGTTTACAGACTCTAACATTTAATTACATTACTTTATCTCTTTTTTATTGGCTTCACAAAATTATGCGCCTTTAAAAAAAAAAGAAGGAAAAAGGTTCGTCTCGCGAAACCATTAATATGCAACAGTGACCATAAAAAAGTATGTAGTAATCACTGATCGCCTCTGATTACTATAATATTATTCGTACGTAATTCCACTATAAGAACGGTAAAAACAAATTATCATTATTCCTGTATGAGAAGTATGTAAATAATCCTCTCAGTGATCGTGTCACAACATCGAAAAACACAAGAAAACAGAAATAATTCAATTGTTATCCTATCCGCAACAACTCAATGGAATACAATAATTGGAACCGGTGACAATGACTCGTGATGTCGACAGCATCCTTTATTCATTACATGCAATACGCTAAGAACCATCGGTAAATGGTCTTTTATTTCTTGCATGTTATAAATCATTTTTTTAGGAAAACGTGTTATACAAGGAAACCGATGTAAAAAGCTGTTTGACATTATTTTTCATCGGGAATAAGAAGTTGAATTTACGTGATTATTCAGTTGTTATTGAGGTTTGCTTCCATATATGATTATCTGATAGATTTTAGCACTTATAGGATTTGCGGAGTATTTATAGGATAAGAAACTATTTTTATAGGATAAGAAACTATAAGAAACTATACATTATTCATATTAAACGTCACTGACGTTTTTGTTCAATTTTCACATCAGAAAATCTTGTTGTCCATGAAATCAATATTTCTTACGCTGGCGTTACCAAATAAAAATTATATGATATCGAACGTGAAATTGATTTTATTAAGAAGGCTATTGAAGATAACTCGATGACATCGCGATGCAGAAAATATTTCACTAGTCACTGATCCTTAAAGCAAATTATGTTAACTCATTGTATGTGGTAGAAAGTCATCTAACGAAAAGTTTAAAAAAAGGATGCAACAAAAATGTGGCAAATATGTACGTTAATAAAGAAGTGTCTTTAATCGTTGATTCAATGTGGGCTACGACAAAAAAGTACGCAATATTCGTGGTACATGCTGGTACATATGAGCTACCATGTCTACATATATACTGTTTTAATCCGTGATTCAGCTGCAACGCAGCAAACGCGTGTTATTTCGTCTTATTTTCGTTCATATTTGCGAAGCGTCCGTGATTTTCAGAATGTCGCAACTAAATACCTGCTACTTACCAATCAAGGATACGCAGGTATACATTAATAGCATGCATTTGCCATCCTGTAGCAGAATCACGCACAAAACGAGTAAACACGCACTGTTCATACCTTCACATCAGCACGTACATTATGTGTAATCTCTTTGTCTTGTCCCGTATTAAACCAAGAGAAAGTGTATCGATGCGATGATTTATCACATTTCACATTTTTATTATAACTGCGGATAATCACGTTAATTTCCAATTATTTTAAGAAAAAGGACAGAAATTCCTACATCGTCTCGAACCCATCTTGCGTTCAATCTACAGTAACAATGTAATTAACTTTCATTAATATTCAGGTTTTCTTAATTTTTTGAACATGCGTTTACGCAAAGATGTATGTATTTACGCAGAGATGTGTATTGTAGTTACAACATTTTCATAGAACATTTAAGGACCTTTCGTGTGACATTTATTCATTCGAACAAGTAAAATTGAATAATTTTCCACAAATGCACCTTTACACTCTCAATAATCTCTGTTCTAATAAAACTTGGATTATTCTATTTTATATATTATATTATTATATTATATACTATTATATTATATTATATTATATTTTATATTTAAGTTGAAATATCAATAACGTTTGATATATAACAAGAACTGAATAAATTCAATCTTCTCGTTTTTTTAAGGTGATACTTAGTCACTTTTAATGCTCCATGGATTCAATGTTAAATTATGGAAATAGCGTAGAAAAGTGTGTAAAGTTTTACTGTCAAATTGACTTTCATTACGTTATCAAAATAGTGCAAAGAAGCATGTTCCTAGAGCTCGGAAATATGAAAAGGCTTTGATTACAGAAGAAGTGTAGAAAAACTAATTGGAACAACGGTACGTAAAATTCGCGGTGAATTCATTCCTCTTATCACTTGACTCCGGCGACTACCTTTGTGTCACTGGCGTCGTAATGGATTTGCACAATTGCCTCGGGTCACTACGATATCGTTTTTCATTTCTTCCTCGTTGCGTGACAGTCCGATGGAGTGGGCAGTTTTGTATATATTGGCAACAACTTGCGATCCATCTCATAACGCTAGTAAACCATCGTGATGGAGAAGTCACGTTTGAATTCGACGAAATTGTAGTGCACGGTCGAAGAAACGATACAACAACAATGTCGAAGTTATTCAACATACTATTCCTCGGCATACTAATCGCAAAGGACACTGTCGTCGCAGGGTTATGTACGTTCAAACTTCCCCGAAATTTTCTGTAATAGAAATATCCTGAAATTATTCTCGTTCAAAACAATGTCGTTTATTTTGTAGGCGATCTTAAAATCGATCCTGCCATCCTTCAGAAAATTCATCTGCAAGTTTACAAAGGGTTCGTGATCGACTAAAAGTATCCGATGCTTTCTAAACCCATCGTTCCGATTCAAAATGATCTTGATTCACGTTTCACGTATTTCTTGCGACAAATTATTTCACCCTTATGCACCGTTCCGATGATCGATTCGGGTCAACAGTAAACTTTTGTTTCGAATTATACTTTCACGAATGTTGACAGCTATCAGTCTTCGCTATTCAATGAACAGTGTACAACACGTTACGTTTTAGAAAAGTTTAGGCATACTACATATAAGCCGTTTATTTTGAAAGTGGCATAAGTCACTTTACCGTAATGAAAAGTGGTGATTTTTTAATGTTTGTACGAAATTATTTATACCGAGAAAAATATCAGATACTGAGATAACAAATACAAGTAAATCTTCTCGAAAGTTAGCATCCATATTTTTAAACGTGTTAAAACGCAAACCCTTAAATATATCGACTTAAAAACAAAGTGACTTATGCCACTTTCAAAATAAACGGCTCATATTCCACATTTGTTCGTACAATTTTTCGCGTATTCTTCACAGACAGGCTTTATTGATTATTAACATTGTTCTTATTGCAGTGACAGTTCTTCCTTCACGTTCACCGAAAGCCATGTGACGAACCCAGAGATCATTGCGCAGGACATTGTCCACGGCGATGAGACCATTCTTTACGTTCATGGGTTCATGGAAGATACAAGTGCCGATAACGTTATGGTTATACCGAAAGGTACCGGCAGTCATAAAGGAACGAGATCGTTCTAATCGTTGTAGAAACGAACATCTCAATTTTCCCATTTTGTGTTGACAGCGTATTTGGATAAAGGTGGCGTTAACGTGATCGTAGTCGATTGGGGAGAGATAGCGCTTAACATCAATTACCTTTATGTTAGCAGCCAAGTGCCTTACATAGGAAAGGCAATCGCCGAATCTATGGAAAAGCTAGCTGACGTGATCGATTTGAACACGTTGCACGTGATTGGACATTCTTTGGGTGCTCACATTGCTAGCCACATTAGTAAATTCATGAACGTTACTCTAAATCGGCTAACAGGTACGTGAAAAAAAAATTAGTTTCGCAAAACTTGTCTTTACAAAGAGAGTTTTTTCCTTCTCTAATTGTTTTCGAGTACGTACCGGAACTATTTAATCGCTACTGTTCTCATTTTATGCACATGAAGTAATCGATATTTTGTTGATCAACGTCGTCCAGTTAGGAGGAGTATTATACAGGGTGTCACTGAAAGGTACGAGCGGGCAGCACGTGATCCCTCATAAAAAAATATAGGATAACTTCTTTTTGTTTGAGGCTTAGTTTTCGAGAAAATCGAGTTTGGAAATTCGTTTTGTATGAATCGACGAACCGTATCTTAGCCGGAAGTGCATGTATGGAAAGCAAATTATGAAACTAGATTTTCTGGAAAATTAAGCCCAAAACAGGAAAGTAATTTTATATTTTCCTCATGTTTTTTTATGAAGTCCGCTTGTACATAACCTTTATTTATACCCTATATTAATTATAGAGCTATTAACGTTAAAATCGCTGCGGGTCTTTAATTTTTATTGTACAACTTTTGAAATTATAATTATTATTATTTTATTGAATGAATTTATGATAATATTTGAAATTGAATATAAAGTGACGATGACAGCGAGAATGGTTGAATAAAATAACAATTAAAAAAAGATTAATCTGAAATTATATCTTGAAAATTCAAGGGACAAGTCTAAAAACAATGTCTTGAAAATTAAAGGGACAAGTCTGAAAATTATTTCTTGAAAATTGAAGGGACAAGACTGAAAATTATTTTCTTGCTGAAACCTAAAAGTTTGACGTCGACCATCAAATTGAGATTAAAACGAACAGTACTAACAATAAGTACAATTGACAGAGAAATTGTTGGTTGCAGGACTAGATCCCGCGTTCCCCCTGTTCTATCCTTCCGCGTGCCACATTAAGAAAACCGACGCAGAAACCGTCGTTATCCTTCACACGGATGCTGGCTTTTACGGTACGCCTATCGACACGGGAACCGTTGATTTTTATGCGAACAAGGGAGTCAGTCCTCAACCAGGTTGCCCTATAATCATTGGCGGAGGTAAATCATAATACACGTCGTTAACACATTCAAGTTTCCTCGGGGATAAAATGTAGCGAATTTTAATGAACGCCGAGCACGCCACTTACTACTTGACAACCAGTCATCTATGTAATTCATAAAGCATTAGCTTAAGATATTTGAACGGAATCGCAGATTATTATTGGTCGCCACTTGACGGCGGTTTTCAAAGTATCACAATATATTGTGCATTTTTCTCGAGAGCTATGTAATGCTCAATTACAATATTAGGTACCCCAGAATCATTATTAAATCTTGCATCAAAGTTATCGCCTCGGATGTGAAGTATTTTGCGTAATAAATATTCGATTCGTCATTTTTCTTTTTTTTTGCAACGCCGAGAAAAATGATCGTTTTTGCATGCGACGAGTCCGCGGGGAAAAAGGAAGCGTAAAAATGTTTAATATATAGGGAAACGAAAATTGACTTTTCAATTTATGATATTTGAGTATAGCTCGGAAGTATTTTATTCGCAGTATAACACGATATATGTTAACGATTACGTCCCGTACACGCTTTGCTCGTGGAATTAATTAGAGTTTCAGTGGTAATTGATACGATCGTTGAATTGTTGATCACTTGCTGCGGACGATTATCTCGGATGAAATGTTTTTATTCAAAGAAATCTGCAGCCATCAAAGATCCACCAAGATCTTCGCAGAATCAGTGACAAATCCTGAGGCGTTTCCATCGCGTAGATGTATTGCCAGGTTCAAAGATGGTGAGAGGGTATACTTCAATGATTCCACGCCAAAGAACTTGTAAGTTTACTAAGAATAGTAATCACTAGAGCGTGGAGTATTATGCGAACTCCTATTATATTTTCATTCTTCCATATACTCTAATTCGAAGTTAAAAAAACAATTAAGTAAAGAACGAAACTATTTTGCTGTCCATTCTTGCATATCATCTATTAATAAGAATTAATACGTTGCATATTCTTTTTCAGACACGGTGCTTACTGTTTCAATACAAACAAACAGTCGCCATTCGGCCAACAATCTTAATTTCTACGCTGAGATACGAAAAGGCTCATAAGTGAGTATAGTAGATATAATAACATAATAAGAGAAAAGTCTCCTAATTATGTTGCAACGATGACCATTTCAATAAAATTTTACAAACTCTCCACCGGAGACAGTTATTTTGTGTTTATTACTGCCGTATATTATTTTCAATAATACTTAACATTCGAAGTTTACAAACGAACAACACGTATGTCGAGCATTGTCAGCAAACATTCAACCACGTACGTCTCCTCGCCATTGTCAACCGAATCGTTTCCTGCCTCCCAAAGTCACAAATGGTGCTTCCGTTGACAAATTGTGCAAACGTCTGAGAGCAACTAACTTGGTAAAGTGACGCACTGTTGAACGATTATAATTTCATTTCCAATGAGCGTTGCTATGAATAATTAATGCGGAATCGCGACGATCGCGTCGCGTTCTGTCGGGAAAACATAGTTATACGCTTCCGGGCTAAAAATACTTCCATCCCCATTACTTTTGTTTTCCAATTTGTACACTTTTGTGCCTGCTACTTCGTCATGGTGCATACCATTTTTAAAAATAGGGAGATAACAATTTTTATAAATAACTTTCCTCTTTGTATCTAAAGTCATATATTATTAATCATTAGACTGTGATTCTTCAAACTTTCGTACCACACGCAAATTTCCAAAATACCAAATTGGAAATAACATTTTTATTTGATATTCATTGCGGGGAACATATATTCCTCTTACCTTAGAGCTCTGATCGAATTAGCATTACTGCTGGCAACTTTCTAATAGTTCTCTTAAGATCAATGATCAACAGTTCAGAATTTCTTACAACTAAATTGTTCTAAAACTACGATAATCTCATCCATAATCCATCGGATTATTCAGATTAATGTAATGTAGCAAGTTCTTTTGAAATTGTCAAGGTTAAATTAAAAATATCGAACTTCTCTTGTCAGACATAGTTGAATCGATGAAAAGACTGTCAAGTATAAAAATGGAAATGCGCATAAAGTGCATTTGTTACGCTGAAATACAAAACTTAAAAACCTACAATGTTACGAATAATGCTCCTACTATTCGTTTATTAAAATGATTGAAAGAAGCAACGCGCGTTTCTCACGGTCGGATTAGAAGATTTTCGTTTTGCACGGAGGTCAGTAGTCCGTCCGATCATGCTCGAAACAGTCCGAAAAATGTGCATTCACTCCACTCGATTTAATCGATTCTGCAAACGTGTCAGTTTCCACTGGGCTTGGCATTCCATTCCCAAGAAAATGTTACGGGCAAGAGGGATAGTTTCGGTAAGGAATGCAAGGCGTCCTCTTCACATTCGACCGGACGTTCGTCTCGGATTTAGTATCATTGGCGGCAAATTAAACGGCAGCTCTCAAAGCGACCGGACGGAATTAAAAGCTACGCGGGCCTCGCACACGCAAACGAATTCTAATCGAACCAATTAAATTCGCCGAACGGCTGTGTTCGATTGGTTTTGTGGTCGGCTTTGCTCAAACGCCCTCGTCAACGTCACCTAATTTCCGTTGATCCGTGCTCCGGTCAATTGTTCGGAGGATTCATGTGCTGAAATAGTTTTTCTATAATTCGGTTATAAATTGTAACGCTCGTAGGATAGTAATATTATAATGGCAATTTTAGTTCACTCCATTCTTTTTCATTAATATTATGATATTAATGTTCGCAATCGTGATTTTAAATAAAAATCTCAACGAACACATCCGCGGAAATCGTACTCGTACGAAACACAAAATAAATGACGAAAATACAGAATTTAAAAAAAATTCTTTTAGGCAAAACGTGACGCGTGAAATACGCGATAAGACTGCAAGAGGTGATGTCATAAACAACATAATGTAAGCAGAGAGACAAACATTTACACGTAGTAAAAATTTGACATTTTATATGCACCAATAATTTATTCTTAATCTGCTTTGCTTACCTCTTCCGCCCGTTTCTCGAATTTTACGCAGAAGCTTTCATTCGCCAGCTTTCATTTCGTCATTCCGTTTTTTTTATCCCTTACGTCTCCATATTTAATAAATTGTCGTTTCTACCTATCTGCATAATCTACAGTACCGGACAAAATGATAGGACGTTTGATATTTTTGAATCTTTTGCATAATATAGTGAACTATATGTACATTGTACACACCTTATACAGGGTGTCTCAAAAATGTCTCGTAATCCGGAAATGGAGGGTTCCTGAGATCATTTGAAGCAACTTTCTCCTTAGCGAAAATGCAAACCGCGGCTTCGTTTACGAGTTATCAACGAAAATCAGTGACCAATGAGAGGCGAATTCATTTAGCGCGAGACGGCCGAGCCAACAGCGCCAGCGGTCGAGCGGTCGAATCCCCGCTCAGCTGGCGCGAGGCTGCCGAGCCAACGAGCGCGCGAAGCCCAGCTCCGCTCATTGGCTCGGCCGTCACGCGCCAGCAGAGCTCGCTTCTTATTGGTTGGCGTTCTTCATTAATAACTCGTGAACCAAGCCGCGGTTTGCATTTCCGCTAAGGAAAAAGTTACTTCAAATAACCTAAAGAATCCACCATTTCCGGATTGCGAGACATTTTTGGGACATCCTGTATATTAAAAATGCCCTCTAAACTGAGCATAGTAAACCTTAAGTGTGTATATTACACGAACGAAGCTAGAGGAAAAAATGTAAACATGCTGAGATCTCGCTCGGTCAAAATGATAGGACACATCGCATATTTTCCATTATTGTGTTCTCCGTCAGTCGTTTCTCAGCATCGACTAGATGTGAACGTGTTAATCTGTCGTTTATCTACAGTATTGGTGCAGTTAATTGTTAAAACGGTGCAAAATGGGTCGCGGAAAACAATCGAACACAAGTGAAATCGATCGAATCTTATTATTGCGGTCAAAGAATTGTACCATCGCGAAAATTGCGAAGTTATTAAATCGGAGCCGTAATGTCATTTACGATCTTTTAAAAAGTCCGAAAATCTACGGAAAAAAGAAAACACGGGGGAGACCTCGTGCAACAACAGAACGTCACAGACGGGCTATACTACGCGTTGCTTCGAATTATAAAGGAAACGCTCTAACGGAATGGTGATATTGAATGATATATATATTTCTACCCCGTAAAATATAATTGAAAGCAAAAAGGATCGGAACCAAATATCGCTTCAAACAGTACACGAGAGCATACAAGTATTTTTAACCAGTTAACTGTAGCGATCTCTTTGCAAAGCGCCCACCAGTATGTGTCGCGATAAGCTCTCGTATCGCGACGAGTTAGCTCTCAGGAAGTTATGAATCCAACTCAAATTATTTATAATTTTCATTTGTTTGTTTCATTTCGTCTTGACCTCTAAACATTTTAAACATATTAAAATTTACGAATATAATTTAGTTTTCGCCAGAATTACAATTTAAATATCAAATTGTAACAAAATTTTACGAATGACGGATATAATCGTCATCACACAAAATTCTGCCACATCTCCATAACGGATATAGTCGTCAAACACATTTAACTGGTTAATATTCAATCTCTTCCGTATGAATTGATACTTTGAAACTAACTGTTTGCTAACGCCAAATGCTAGAAGAGAAATCGATAAAGCTATCGTGAGTCAGTTAGCAGAAACTGCGGTAAAAATCTGTTAAATATCAGGAACATTCATTGGAGAAAGTCGACCTTAACAATAGTGAAACTTTACATAATCAATTCTTGTTTCGATATCTGCGCAGCGTTCAGAAAGAACTGTCGATAGCGCAAACGTTGGTCCCCGACTACTTGTTACACAGGCCCATGCAACCGGCGACAGTGTAACGCGAACTGAAACGAATCCTAATTAGGCCGGTTAAATTAGCCTGAATGGCTGAGCTCATTAACCGAGACAGCACCTCGAACGACGTGAGAACCGCTATAACAGCTTGATCAATGAACAGAATTCGTGATTTATCTCCGCGCAAGCAGTTTATCGAATCACGGCGAATAATGGAAGCAGGTGGTGCAAGTACATTATGCGAACTAACAAAAGCAATGGAACCCGAACACATTTGCGAGCTTTTCTTAACTGGTCGAATGATGCGCTAATTTCAAGTCTTTCGCGTGAGTGTCGCTCATTTTGTTTATAGGGAAAAACAACGTCGTTCGTAACCAAATAAAATTTTCTGGTCGTTAAGAGAAGCACTCAATTCTTGCGTTGATGATTCTAACAGCTTGATCAATCCATATCAATTCTAGAAAATCTCGGAAATTCATACTGATTCATTGCGAGCATCGGCTAATCTTGAAGACAAGAGAAATTGTTGACATCGGTGTACACATTATTCTATCGAAATCGTTTTCGTAGACAAACGATAGTCAACTTTACGATCCTTGGGGCTTTAGTAACATGAAAACATGAAAAATTGCATAATAGAAAGTTATCGAAATTAAAACATTTTCGCGGCAAGTAGAGCACCTAATTCTTGCGTCGATGATTCTAACAGCTTGACCAATCCATGCCAATTCTAGAAAATCTCGGAAATTCATATTGATTCATTGCGAGCATCGCCTATCCTTGAAAACAGAAGAAATTGTTGACTTCGGTGTACACATTATTCTATCGAGATCGTTTTCGTAAACAAACGATAGTCAATATTACGATCCTCGGGGCTCTAGAAACATGGAAACATGAAAAATTGCATAATAGAAAGTTATCGAAATTAAGACATTTTCGCGGCAAGACTCTCGTTTCGAAGCACTCTGCGCGGCGCGTCGGAGCGCCGAGCCATTCATGCTCCGCTGAATCAGACGAAACAAATGCAATCGTTACGTATCCGGGGAGCCCTACTTCCGCCAGCTAAACAAGAAACTCATCTAGAATCGGTGCAGCGAGGACGGTGCACACAATACACGTCCGTTTCCACCGGCGCGGCGCGGCGCGCGGCGTTGCAGTCCCAGCCGGAGTGTTGCGCGCGAGACGTTGCAACCGGTGCGCCTCTCCAGAGGGCATAATTCTTTGATCTCGATTTTTGTCCACTCCCACCCTGCCCTCCTCCTCCGCTACCCTGCCCTCGCCCCTCTCTTATGCAGTTGGTCAGCCGTTGCACATCGTGCGCCGCCCTCTCCCCGCACAGAAAATTCAAGACCGGTTAATCCAGATTAACTTTGAGCCGACGTGCATACGTTGGTGCGCGCGTGTACGGACGCGAAACGGCCGCACACGTGTCTACTCGGCTCGGCTATGTATGTTTGTAGCGGCGAGCGAGCCTCGATCGGGAGTAACGATCTTCCGCGATCAAAATGCAACGATACTTTCCCCCCGGAGCACTCGCCGGACCTGTCTTACCGCTGCACCGTACTCTTCCTCGCGCATAGGCACGATCGCGCGACCTATACGGTTCCATCGGCTCCGAGAAAAATTGGTTATGGCACCGAGTTCTGGGTCATCCACACCTTACGGCTGTCCCGCGATCGGTACCATTTTCGGAGACCGACGGATCGACGCGGATCACGGTGAAATCGCTGACGGGTCTGAGGACGCGGCTGAGAAATTCAGCGATAGCTGACTGCTTGATCGACGACAGTTCCTTTTGTTCATCGTTAGAACAAAAATGTTCTGTTGTATTTCGGAAATTTGCGTACGCTGTAAATGCGTTACGAGCTGCGACATATTCGTATAAATTTCTTTGGAAAAATTTACATTTTTATGTCGGAGTTTGTGGAAAATAACACAAGGGAAATATCCCTTCCATTAATGTTTTGAACGAAAATATTTTTCCGGAAATTTGCATATGCTGTAAATTCATAAAGATCTGCGGATCGTTCGTAACATTTTCTTCGTGGAGATTACCCTTTTTATATTGAATTTTTTGAGTGGAAACCACATAACACGAGGGAATATTCCTTCCTTCCTTTTTTTCGTATCTTAAAAAATTTCGTGCGCTATGAATACATAAAGAACTGCAAAACATTCGAACCATTCTCTTCGAGGAAATTGCCATTTTTAGATAGAATTTCTATTCAGTTTTTTTCGAAGATCTGCATTAATAACATTGAGATGTTTTTATATTTTACGGTAGCCTGTATTCGATTTTTTAAGCTTGATTATGCGAATACAATTGTGTATTACATCCTTTCTTCTCTCACATAAGCTTAATGGGAAAAGAGAAATATTGAACAATATTGATGATATAATAGCTTTGATAAATTTAAATTTTCTTCCTTAGCTGACAAAATTGCTCAGGGTAAATGGTAAACTTCTAGATAAAATCGGAAGTAGTACATGCTCCTTGCACTTATAGCTTTAGAATGTTCAGAGAAGAATATATAAGTTCTTGGAAACTGGATAATATGGGTTTCGAGAGAAAAGTATAATCATGGAATAAAAAGTAATCGAGAATAACGAGAATAAATCGTTGGAATGATTGGTGAAGCTATAATAGAACTCCTTCGATTATATAAATCGAAACATTTCTGTACTGCTAAGAGAGCGATGTTTTGAATTATATAACTGTTTCACGGTATTGTATCTTATATTCGTGTTACAGTATCGACGCCTCGTGAAAATAACAAAAAAAGACTAGCAAAAACTTCAACTGTGTTGAAGTCCTTTTTCAGCTACAAATTGCGTCAAAAGATGATCACACCGAATCATAAGCACAAGCGAGAAGATTTCAGAATGGACGGGTCGTCCGTAGCATCGTCGGCCCGACCCTCGTTCGCGGCATTAATTCAATTGATTCGGAGTCAAATTTGCGTTTAATACGCGAGTACCAAGCGTGTCTATCGCGTATAAAGTCGCTGTATAAGGTATCGTTCTCAATATTAATGATGGAACGCATCGCCTGTAATGAACACATGCGCAACCTGTCCCGCCCACGTGCGTACTCCGTTTTATACGCATGAAACGACATTATCCGAACAGTGCTGTATCAAGGGTTCACCCAGGTTCCCAGGAAATTGGACTATTAGCTTCATTTTAATAATTGACGCATTACCTCAAATTTGTCTTGTTACCGTAAGCTTTATACGGCTCGGGTAACCCCCCAGGAAACATCTAATTACCAATAAATAGCGAAGCGAGTTGTACCCGGTGACTAAAAGTCCAAAACGAGATAAACTAATTTCACTTCGCCGCCTTAATTTATGTAAAAACACTTCCGTCGCGATTTTCCGTTTGTAGCCGACAGCGGCCTTTGGATTTACAACCGCGCCGCTATGAAATTGAAGAACGTTCTCTCCAGGCCACCTCATGGACAAGACTTTATTTATAGTTCATTGTTAGGGTAATGCTGCAAATTATACTACTTTTTTTTCATTCCAATTCTACAGCTCTCCACGATGAGGCGTTTGACTACGCGAAGCACAATGAAATTGATTATTTTCTTGCAGCGAGGCTGCGGATTATTAATTAAATCTACCACGGTCAAATGCTCGTTTCTCATTTACAATTATAAAACTAACGAAAACACTCTCAAAATGGTTGAATAAATTACATTATTGAAACCACTACCACTATAAAAACTGTACAAAATTAAAATAAATTAGGTCTTCTCATTTCTACGAGACAATTCGCATCAGCCAATTTTACCGCTCGGTACGTCTAATGTTAATAATTACGTATAATTGATCACTCATAGTTTCCATTAAGGATACGACGAAAATTGCTATATACGAGATGATTCGCTTAATGTTGACACTCCCTTTTATTCGATACTACTCGACCATGTTACTTTGGATACGTTCAAATACAGTGATGTCTCTCTAATTGACGCTCAAATTGTCCACAAAAATGGACAATTTGGGAAGAAGAGATACGATTATTCGAACCTTGTAATTCGATTTTATAGTTACCGATCGTCAACAACTGTGAAAACGAGACGCAAGGCTCGAACAATCGTACCTTTTTTTCTTAAATTGTCCATTCTTGTGCACAATCTGAGCGTCGGTTAGGGAGACATTACTGTACTCCTCAAACAAAGACATTTTCTATCGAAGAAACTTTATAGTCCACAAAATGCACTTTTCCATCGTCCTGTCCACCGTTGAGAAATGGGAATTAGAACGAACAGATTACGAATTGAGACTGAGAAAGTGTCGCTTATTTTGACCCTCTTACCTGCTACAGTAATGTCTCTCTAACTGTCGCTAGTCCACAAAAGTAGGCAATTTGGGAAGAGGAGATACGATTATTCGAGCCTTGCCTTTTATAGTTACGAATTGTCAACAACTATAATAAAAACGAGATGCAAAGCACGAATAATCGTATCTCCTCTTCCCAAATTGTCTATTTTTGTGCAGAATCTGAGCGTCAGTTAGGGAGACATCACTGTATCTACAAGCTTACAGCGATCGCAATTTTTGTCTAACCGATTGAAACGCTGTTTTCGACCACCGTGTCCACGATTACGGGCGAGCATCGCAGACGTTTTTATCAAACGAAACGGTCTCTCGGGTGGCTGGCATGTCCAGGGGCTGGCAGTGGCCACCACCCACGGTACACGGGTCGGGCTATCATAAAAATGTCAGCGTTTGATTCGAGCCGGCGACAAGAGAGCCGCCCGGGGCAGTCTTTGGTGCGGCGCACAGTGTGTGTGTGTGTTTGTGTGTGTGTGCTGCGGCGAAACTTCTATTCAGCCTTTATTATTTCCACCTATTCGTAGATCGGGTTTCGCGTGCGCCGGCATAAGTGGCAGCGTGGCAAGTTCGTCGGCTGCCTTCGGGTGCCGAAACGTCTCTGCATAGAGCACCGATTTCAGCGTTACGGTCGCGGATATCTCGGTGCCTCGGCCGTTTTACAGGCCGGCTAACACGCCGGAGATATCCGGACGCTAAGAATCGCCGTTCACGTACGACAACGTAATCTGCATAAGTAGTCATAAAATCAACGGGCGGGTAAAGTGACGGTGATTAAAATAAAGGTGCCTCCACGATTAAATCAGCCCTCTTCATCAAACGCGTGTACGGTGTTCCGCGGCTCGATCCTTGTCCGTCTTCCTCCCGCTGCCACCGCAGTCGCTGTCCTCCTCGGCAGCGAACCGGTCCAATGAGAAGGATCTCTATCGGCACCTGCACGGACCCAACTATGAATTGATATTTCACGTGGATGCGCGGACGCAATTGATTGCGGGAAAAATCGATACACGGCCGAGAATCGTCCGGGTGCCGTCGACGTTAAGCGTAAAGCTCGGCGCGCGGATCGCGCGCTTATTTAAATCGCTGAAAATAGAGCACGGCGAATTGATTGGAATGCACTCTTCGGTTTCATTATCGGAGGGCTGTTCTATTGCCTACGTTTTATGGACTCGGAACGTCGGAAACTCGTCGATGGACCGCGGATCTTCGCGCGTTTATAGCTAACGCTCGCGCTTCTATTCGCGTGGCTGAATATCTTCCAACGCTTTCACCGTCGCGCCGCCCGTATGCGGGCGACGGAATTATTTTCACAGATCTATTTTCACGGAATTTTATTCGTTTACAGCAGAAACGAGCAGAAATACGATTCTGTAAAGATTTTAAAAGAATTGAAGAATTAATATTGTTGTATTATTTTTGATACATTGACATTATTAAATAAAGAAATGCATTTTTACAGTCAACATAGAAACGTTTCGTTTTACGTAAAGATCCGTATAGTTGTGATTTTAAAATATTATAATATTCATTCATAATTATATAATCAATTTAATATAAAATATTTGTAAATATTTTAGAGTGTCCAAAGAATATTCAATAGTTTTTTGTACCTAAGATATAATAACAGTTTAAGCGTGACAGCCGTTCGAAGTTGTTTGGATGTGTTACACACACCCTGTGTGTACTCCCCTATGGTGTTTTTATGGCTCGAACCATGTATCAAGCTTACAAAACTTTTTTAATTACCACGTCGTTGCAGTTACATCGATCTAATTATGCAAATCAATTCCTGCATCTTCTGTATTTTTATATTAACTATTACATCGTTTCACGCAATAAGCTCGAAAACATTATGTTACAGCGTCGTTTTCAAAGATATGCGTGTATTATTTTTCAATCGCGTTTACGTGACCCGAACACCGTTAGCACAAGTTTTTATAAACACCCTAGAAGAATTAAGTAAATCAAGCTTTGCCACGGTCTACAAGGTTCAACGACGATAATAATTGCGGCAATAAACTTTGTCTCTTCTATCTATAACCGATAAATAAGTTGTCCCGATTCCGTGTAACTTTTACGGTCATTGGCGTAGCAATGAAAAAGGTTTAAGGAGACTTTTCCGCGTTTCCCGATCAGCAATAGATTTTCATTAACGACCTAACGCCGGCACGTTCGGATCTTTATGATCCGCTCCGATCGGGCCCAAGAACGATGGCCTGGCGTCATCCTCGTAAACACTATTCCTAGCTGAAGGATATCGCGTTGTCCCGATTGCAAGAGGATCTGTCTTGGCGCGAACCACGAAACGGCCCTCATTCTCGCACCCCTTCCCGCCGAGCGATAGTTAATGAACTTGAATGGCTTATCAGAAGGTTCGCCGCGTATCGGGCCCGGATGGAGGCACGGTCTCTATCGGTGCCCCGATTGCGCAATAATTCTCCGGCGCATGCCCACCAGTCCGGAGTATCGAGTGTCGTCGTTCGGCTTGTAACATACGTCGTTGCGTCCACCGTCGCCTTTCCCGCGTCCTTCGGAGGACGTGATTCGTTTCTGGTTACAGGGGGAAAAAAGCGGCCGCCTCCTTCTTCCGCGGCGAACGCGTTCTTGTGGCCGGAAAGGAAATCCGATCCCGGGGAATTATACGCCGCGGATTACAATGCCTGGACAGATACAGTTACGGCGCGACGAATAGACTGACGATTCGAGACAACAACGTTTCCGCGAGGCATTCCTTCGTCCTAACGGTTACCTGCGCCAGGACGACAATGTGGAACACCTGATTTCTGAGCGGGGGGGGGGGGGGGCGCCGAAGGTACAAGGATTCGCTTGATCCGACGATAAATCGATCGCGTCCGGTTGAACACTGAACCTAACGAGCGCTGTTCGCGTTGTCGGCGAACATTTCGCCAGCTTTATTATAATGCTCGCTCGAATTCAGAAGTCCATTCGATCGTTCAAGATACGCCGATCGAAAAAATTATAGCGTAGAGCACAAGTTTGGAGATTAAGATTTAGATGTCTCCGACAAAATCCGACCGGCAACCTTCCTGTGGTGCACATCGGGTGACGCCAATGCCAAGGCGGTACGTGACAAAAATGCGGGAGTTATTTTAAGATGTTTACGCGAATTGGCATTTTCGTACATTTTACAAATGTTAGAATTGATGAGAGAAGTTCTCTTCGTCGAACAAAAATGATACTCGCAATAGAAAGGAAATAAAAATGCTACTAGACCTTGCTAATTTATACGTTTTTTATTTACATTAACTTGTAGACTACGTTGTATAATTTAGCTATGTTGGATACACGTGATATAATACAATACATAAAATACAATATATTTTATAATATGCATATATGCATATAATATTTCGGTATCGGCAAATAAAACTAAATTACCGATTACCGTATGTTTAAATATACATATTTATGTATCTAATATATATTACATGTATCTATTATATATGTATAATAGAGTTAATTAATTGGAGGCACACGTCTCAATCTTCCGTAACACCGTTCGAATCATAATACCCGGCGCGCAAAGTGCTACCACTTTCTCCGGCGTTGAACAATCATGATAGCGCGTGACGAAATAATTAGCGCCGATGGACACGATTACTTAACGCTCCCTTAACGTGTTAACGCTGCCAGCGCGTAGATTGATCGGAGCCTAACGAGGGACGAAAAACATCAGCTTACCAAGCCCCTCGTAAGAAGCAACAGCTGAAAATTGAAGTCGTAAAGATCATCAACCCTTCAATTACACAGGATCGCCATATACGCGCGCCTCATTGTCTCGGTGTCGCCGTCGCGTTAAGCGATTGTTATCACGCGCCCAATTTATTATGCAGCTTTCAATCAAGTTGTCACATCCCACGATCGATCGCGCGGCTACCATCGGCTCAAATCACGGATCGTTGAAAGATCGATTTGGCAGTGTCGCGTCTGCTGTTCATTGTTCGGCAACGGCGACAATGGACGTTTAACAACGATTTCGACTTCTTTGCGGATGGTATCCGAATTCGATTTATATTCGATGACGTAATCTTTGCGATAATCTGTGTTAGAAGCGCGGACTTTTTATCTGCAAATTGAATATAATGGGTGATTCCAGTTTATTGATGTAGTCAATGGACTTTCGTGAAATTAAATGTAACGATTGGAAATAATCAGGCAGGCTATTGTGTTCGGTATGAAGTTCGGGTTCATTTTATCTCGCGGGAGAGTATATTGCTTCGAAACAATTCTAATTAAAATAATTTTATTCGAATATATTAATAGACTGAATTTATTGAAATCTATTAATAAATAGATTTTAAATCACAATCAACCTAAACATACTTTCGCATAACTTCTTTAGAACAACAAACAACCTTTTGTTACACGTGTCCACCAATTAAGTTTGCGATTTTGTTTATCAAAATTTCTAAGTTCGGATACGTAATTATAATCAACGACACTGGAAACTCCGAGATCTGAAATATATTTTTATAAAATTGCAGAACGTTTCAAGGTTGAGGCCTCGATTTCTCCGTTTAGAAACACTGTGCATCGTATAGCAGTTTGCAGATGAATTGGATGAATCGACATCAACAGAAGCCGACGAATCCATTAATAAAAGCTTCGTGAAATCGCTTGACCTCGAATCGAGTCAGTAAACAGCAATAACAGCGGCAAACAATTCAATATACGCGGCGAACAAATGGCGAAACAATTTACCAGCGTCATAGGGGCGTCCTTTGCGCCCGCACGCACCCCGAAGTCGCCGACGAACCTCCCACTCTCGGTGAAAGGCGAACGCGGCAGTGGTGGAGATGCGCGGTGTATCAAAAAGCTGAGCTACGCATCGTTTCGCGACCGCGTCGCGACGTGTCGGCGCAGGCGCGTCAAAGGTGGAGAAGTCGGCGATCCCTTCTATTACTGCATCGGTTCGCTGACTATTCGGGAGATTGCGCGGACGCGAGGGACGCCCCTACGGCGCCGGCAAATGGAAACACCGATGGGAAATCGTACGAAGTTTCTCCGAGTTCGCCTCGATCACTCGGAATGAAAGAAAGGAATCGGTTTATCGGCATAAAGGAGATATCAAAAGTAGCAGTAGATCCGGCGATGTAGAACCCGGAGGAGAGATTGATGTACCAGAGCTGAATTTCATCATCGCGCGTCTTTCTAAACCGCCTTTACAGCCGACGCCTCGGCGTCGACGATCCGAGAGATTCTATTTAGACAGCATGGGAACGTTTCTGAATCATCGTTGATCGACACCCCCGTAGCACAACAACTCTCCTCCGGCACTATCCGCTCTTCCGTTACGTTCGAACGGTGCCAATATACAATCAATCGCCGGTATTCGCGTAATTGATACCCATCCACGGTGTAACAAACGACGTTGGCCACGGTATTCGAAAGCATTTTCATGACTGGGCCGCTCGTGGATCATTTCTCGAACTTCGTGATAGATACAGTTCCCGCTGCACAAGCGCGCAGCGTGCATCGAACCATCCCGCTATGGTCTGGTAAACGACGTCTCTCAATTCTTCAACTTGAATATTTTTAGAAACATCTTTCAAAATGGAACAACTTTTTAAAGGTTTAAACGAACTACTTGAATATCGTTGAGATATGCTGGGTTTACTGCACAGTGTCAAAGCAAAGTTTTGGAAAAGTTGTAATCGATTGAAATGACAAAAAAAATCGTTAGAAGGAAATTAATGGAATATGAAACCGCACTACAAACTTTCTTCGCAGATATTAATATTTCAATCATTTGTTCATTCGTTGTTAGATCAACATTATAATTATTAAAAGTTTATTCGTCGTGTATATTATGATCGAATCCGTTGCATTATTCCGTTATGTAGATCGCGGTAATTTATATAATTACTAAAAAATATTTATATAATACTGAAAATTTCATCGAAATCGTTTAAGATCGTTAGCAACTCCGGGCATCGAAAGCTGCAGAAATCTTACAGTTATATTGGAAAAGTGTGGAAATTGCGATTTCTCGCTATTTTTAATTGTTTTTAGCTCGTAGAAAGGCCAACCGATTTCGATGAAATTTTTAGCATGCACAGAAGTTACCGAAATTTACAAAATGCACTGATTAAATTCTCGTCGTTGCCTCGGATAAAAAAGTTATTCATTTCTGTCATTCCAAACAATTGCGACTTTCGCAGAACTAACTGATACTTTAAAAAAAGAATTCAACTCATCCGGTATAATCTTTAAAAAGTAATTCCTATGTAACCAAACCAACAAAATGAATATTTAGAAAATATATTTTTCCATGTAACAATTCTGTGAAGTTTCGATAAATAATAATAAAATAATAATATAATATGTGATATGTATAATAATAATAAATATAAATTTCGCCATAAATCCTCGTAAAACCGTATCCTTGATCAAACAAATACTTTCGATCGTCTACATCGATGAAATATCCCACTGTACGACATCTTGTCACGACTACTCGGTCGCTACTCGGAATATTCGATTGCATTCGTAATTATTCGAAACCCAACAAACAAGAGCAACACGAACAAAACTGGAGTACGTTGATCGTGCTCACAACAAACACGAATTAATTTCGAAAATATTAATAATATTTTTGCAATTCAAATGGTTGTATGTGATAAACTCCATTATATCCAGCAGTCAGTAAAATATTAAGAAGTTGACCTTGCAACCACCGTGCTCAGCGCCCCGATCCCTGGCGTCGTAAGCGTCGTTATAAGTCAGAAGGGGCTGACTGTCCAACGATTTAACGAGGATTTAAAGAAAATAAAAAAAGTTCCCTGAAAGGGTAATAAATAACGAGCGAATTAATTACCATCCTTCTGTTCGCTAGGTGACACAACATTAAGCTCCAACATCAATCAATACCAGCGCATCCTGGGAATAATAGAACCGCGAGGGTAGCTCGGGCTCATTCATCTACTAGGAAAATCGTTAATTAACGCGTGCGAGGGCCCGGTCTTGTTGGGTGGTCCGGCTGAAATAAAAGCCAGCGCGATGCTCGTTTATATCTAAGATATTAATACGACGCTAATTACTCGACGGTAGCTTCGGCGGCTGCGGCGGCGACTGCGGCGGCGGCGGCAACAGCTGCGTCGCTTGCCGCTGCTAACAGAGTCCATCGCCGATAATCCCCGCGAGTACTGCAATAAGCTGCACAAAAAAGGTAAACAATAACGCGGGGAATACGCGCAGCGATGATCAACCAATTCACCGGCCAATCAGTGTTACTCAGTTTTTTTACGAGTAAACTGGATACATCGAAGCTGGAGGACGCGCGACCCTCGCGCCAAGCGCTAGCCAATCAATGGTTCGCGCAAATTGGAAGACTGTAATGACAATGCAGCCCGGCCAGGCTCGCGAACGTACCACCATTGTATGCGTTTCTTCCACATCACGGGCATGCCTGATAAACAGTCATGCAACATTTTCAATGCTTCTGCTTAATGGGATACACGCTGCAAGTTTCGAGCTGGTTTGCTGCACAACTCTATTAACAATTTCTGATGAGTAAATTTTCTACTTATCGAACGATAGCGCATTTGTCACGATTCATCCGATGACGATTGCCTAATAGCACTTCGATCCTCGTATTCGATCGTCGGGACGTCACAATTTCGTACTCAAGATTATGTATTAATATGATGCTATATACTGTAATTTCTCTCTCTCTCTCTCTCTCTAATTCGCGCTCAGATTGCGCACAAAAATGGACACTTTGGGAAAAGGAGATACGATTATTCGGGGCTTGCGGCTCGTTTATTATAGTTACCAATTGTCAACAACTATAAAAACGAGACTCAAAAGGCTCGAATAATCGTATCTCCTCTACTTATTAAATTACTATACCATCTGAAGTCGAAACAAAATTTTATTGTTAGAAATTTTGTACTTCGATTATAGAAATGAAAACTTTAATAGAACTGTGCATTTCTTCTTTCAATACATTCTTTTAAACATTCTTAAATTTTTCGGACGTTTTCACCGGTTTGCATTTGGTTCGCCCATTTTTCCAATAAATGCATAAAATCCGCAGTCTTGTTAACGCGATCTAGAAATGAAAGTAAACGAAGGCATGTAAGGAAGAGAAATTGTCTGGTTCCATTAGAAAAATGATTAAGGACGAAGCGCTAATCGAAGTGCTATTATATTTCTCCATTGTTGTCAAAGGGTTCAATAAATATATCCTACGACACAAACAAAAGAGAAAGTGGTTGAGCTTACGTTGGACAAGCATCTGAAATGAAAACAGCAAATAACATTCCATGTCAGCAAAAATGTCTACGATATCGTTTAAAATAAATACTGCGGCCGTACCTCAGATATCTGCAGTTTTATGTACGTGTGTACGTCCGATGAGCACAGTTTGCTCGGCGCGTGGTTTATGCTTGTGTGAAATCGTATGAGCATCGGCGGCGGTATTACGACATTCTCCGAGTTCAATGGCAATTCCGCAGAAACTATTAGCAAGAAGACAGTCGGAACGATGAAAAATAAATAATACCGTCCATTCTTCATTGCTTTTAACAACCTTGCTTTATGTTCCTTCGTATTTTTCCCCCTTTCAATTTCAAAGTGGCTCGAGCATGATACGACCATATGTACAATTACACCATGGAATGACGTGGACAGTCTAGTCGGCGATGGCTCGGCCTTGTATCAGGTTGAATAGTAACAATGATAATGATGACATTGTGCGCGCACTGGTATGTTGGTATTAAATCTGTTACGACGACACGATTTGGGTTGGCGCCTTGTTCAGCAACACCCGTGAGCAATGACAATCGTAATCCAAGCGATGCGGACCGGGTAAATGCTTGCCCCGGGTCGTTAACAACCTCGCGACTGGAATCATTGCGGAATTATTCATCTTCTTCCACTTTCCAGCGAACGAAACACGCTCTCGCATACTTTGCATACGATTTTTATTAGGGGAGAATGGGGTAAAACGGTATGCTTTAACTCCTGAGTGTAATAATAAAAAATAATATGCGTGAGAATTCAGTAGGGGGTCTTAAATAAACCGTTGACTATAAGAAAATGAAACAATTTCTTGAAAAAAATAGAGGCTGGCTACGAAGGGAAATAAAATTTTTCGCAACTATTAAGATATTCGTGTAGAAATAGAAAATTTACACTTCTGAGTGTAATAGTAAAAAATAATAACACCGTTTATGCGTGAGAATTCAGTAGGGAGTCTTAAATAAACCTCTGACTACGAGAAAATGAAACGATTTCTTGAAAAAATAAGGGCTGGCTACGAAGGGAAATAAAATTTTTCGCAATTATTAAAATATTCGTGTGCAAGTAGAAAATCTTCATTTCTATGAATTTAAAACTATTAATTTCTATAAAAAGAAATATATGTGTTCTATAACATGTAACGAAAAAGTATGTTATATAAAATCAGAAAATACGGAAAATGTAACAGGAAATGTTGTTCGGTATCGTAGAAAGAAAACTCGCAGATAAACGTGTGATCCTTCTTCTCAGCACTGGTGCAATTAATTCAAATTTTATTACGCAATGTAACCATTGCAACGGAGGATAAACACGTGAAACACGTGAGGTCATCCAGTAAACATTTAATATTTGCGCTTCATCGTAAGAACTGAGTAAAATCTCAACATACAGTTTCAATGTTATAAAATCTAGAGCTGTACTTGCTATACTTACGGTGCAACTTTTAAGATAAAACTTTTAAAAAATCGGTGAAACGTCAACAAAACTATCGAAACTTCATTTTCGAACGCGGTAATTTAAAAAATAATGCTACGCGGATTCATCGGTTCATCGAGAAACGGCGGTGAAGATCGTTTGCCTCGTCGACGTCGCGTCGAACCGACTCGTTCGCAGCTCCTCCGCCCGTTTCGTTTTTACCCTAATTCTACAGAGTTCGAGCAGATGAAATTGAAGCTCCGCGCTTAAAAAAACAACAGACGCAACTTTACATTTCGCAGCGCCGCGATCGTAACGCGCGCCGTGCTCGTAACTCATAAAAATGTATTCCTTAATCGAAGATCGACGTCGGATACGCGGCGAAAATACCGGCCTGGCATTTTCGAACGAACGGCCGGCTGAAAAATGTGCCCCCGCGATGTCTATAGAAATCTGGCTTCTTTATCAGCAGTTATTAGCAATTATCCTCTTGTTTATTGCGCGGTATGGTGGGGGAGTCGGGGCAAGAACATAATTTTGCGCGCGGCGTAAAAGTTCCCGAACAAAACCTGTACTCTGCGGGCATGAGCGCCGCTAATCCAGGTTGCACCGGCTTACCCAAACGGCGTTCGTGCAACATTTAATCGTTACCTTGGACTTTAAGAAGCTCCCCGATTTGTCCCGGTCGGGCGATCGATCACTCAGCGGCAACTCGTTGTTTCGCAAGCGAGCCAGATGATCGCGGGTGTAATTACGTTGATCGCGCGGCGTTCTTCGACTCGCTTTCACACCGCGAGCGTATCCCATTGCCGCGCTTGTCGAACGCATCACGCACGGAACGCCGGAACAGCTATTCCGCTCACGTCTCGTCGTGGGCCGTGCATGAATGATAATTCGTTGGTCCCGTAAACTATTAATTACAGCCGCCTCCGAGCTTATTGATAACACCGTCCAACAACGATTTCGTTGACCGGTAGGCGGTTCTTGTAGATTTTCAGCCGATCGACTGAAATCCGAAGCTCGTTTCGCATCGTCGCTGTAACGCATTGTTTCCGAGTCTGGAAACATCCATTTTTACCATAAGTGCACAATATCCGCTGTCGAATTATAAATTCATTCTACTTTTCATTTCGAATCGTTTGCCTGAACAGAATTCACGATCAAATTATTTATTAATCGTGATTCATGATTAAATTTTATTTTACACACGTCAGAGTAATGGGAAAATTTATTTCACATACTACGAACACGACTTCCAGCAAGAATAGTTATGGTCGAGTCAGAATCATGCGAATCAATTACTGGCGTACGTAAGATATTTCGACTGCAGCAACGTTTTTCCTAGTTTCGTACGTAATTTCCTACGATGACGCGCGTGTTGTGTGCTTGTGCTACGAGCCGTTTCACTTCGAACAGGAATGACAATGAGTTTCCATGCAAACAGTCGTTGACCATCACGTTCGTTTGCTTTGGTGCAGTCGAGCTCAATTTGGCAGTACATGCTAATCATTCTTTGCATATACATTTTCGGATCGTACGTACACAATGAGTGGTCTCGGCGAATTCCGCGAAATTTGACTCGTGTATCCATATTTAGCTGACAATGAGAAGCGAGACCTCGGACAAACGTGGAGACAATGTTAAAACTTTCTATAGAATCGAACCGTATTAATTAAATCTTGCAGCAACCCGAAGACTTTCCCATCCAAAATTATTTGGAAGTTATATCTACCGCTACACAGAAACGAATGCATGACAATTATAGCTAAAGTTCGTTAAATCGTTTAAAATAATCCTTACGTTAAAAGTAATTTAACAATCTTTCTAAATAATATGTACCACTATACGCAAACGAATGCATGACATTTATAGCTAAAGTTCGTTAAATCGTTTAAAATAATCCTTACGTTAAAAGTAATTTAACAATCTTTCTAAATAATATGTACCACTATACGCAAACGAATGCATGACATTTATAGCTAAAGTTCGTTAAATCGTTTAAAATAATCCTTACGTTAAAAATAATTTAACAATCTTTCTAAATAATATATACCACTATACGCAAACGAATGCATGACAATTATAGCTAAAGTTTGTTAAATCGTCTAAAACAATCCTTACATTAAAAGTAATTTAGCAATCCTTCTAAGCATTGTTGGTACAAACGATTTCTCCCACATTCTACGATCTGCAGGTGCCATAAATCATCTAGATGGTTTAACTATAACATAGGAAATCACGCAGCGTCGGGCATCGACCGATTACAATTTTCTTATTGTTGCAATCAAAGGCATTGTTCGTCTAGAAATCGATGATTCAATTGATCGAAGAATAAACGCAAATCTTAATCCGTCAGTTCGACGCTTTAAATGCCGCACATTACATTTCTGCTCTGGAGAGAATAATTAGCAGGTCCGTTTCAATTGGTACACCGCGTATACAGCAGAATGTAGAACACTTTGTATCGTTTCTCCGGATAACAGCGCAATATATAACGTCTCCGCGGATATGATTCGAAATTGATGGAACACGTATCAGAATGTGTAGAATTTCTTTGAATGGAAACATGGAAAACTGAACGAGAACCAGCGATGGCACGAACGGGGGAGGGGGGAGGGGGTAATCCTGCGCGTTTATTGCCGGCATTTATGGACTGTCGCGGAGGCGATAATCTTCAAAAAGATGCCGACGCAGCGACAGAGGATGTCGGTAGGTGGTTCCGCAGCGTAGGGGAGTTGATGGTAGGTTGCTGTTTTCCGGAAAATACATGTATTAAAGTGCTACGCGTTTTAAGTAGTGAAGACGTGTTCTTGCCGGGAGATATACCGATACGTCTTCCTCGTTTTATAACGCGAAGATAAGAAAGTCGTGAGGAATCATCAGGGTACAGCTCCGTCTAAAAGTATCCTCCGTGTTCCACCATGAATTATCAATATTTTCCGCGGTATTTCGTTTCTGTTCCCGGCAACACGATTCTATCCGCTTGTACGGCCGGTATCAGATCGAATAGCAATTAAATTGTGAACGGTACGGTCGAGAATAGGGAAACCGGCGAATCTTTACGGCGGAGTGTATGGCTGCCCCATTACGAAAATAGACATCCTGAATAAGACGTCAGTTAGCCAGAATTGCGCCTAGGAAGATGTTCTTTTCAACAAATTGCCAACTGCATACTTGTTCACGGAAAAATCCCATGGGCCGGATAACCATCGAAGTTTTATTTATCATTTCGCGTCGCGACGATCAGCATCTTGGCATCGCGTTTCTGTGCGATATTTAATTAAAGGGATTAAAGTCACAGCGACGTAAGTCACATTTTCCTCGTTGCGAGAAACAAGGAGTGTCGTCGTTTACTAACACGTGTATTGTATATTGACCATTGAAAATTTCTAAGATAATTTAGAGATAAGTTAATTCATAGTAACTTTATAATTCATTTCACCTATCTTTTTATTAACATGTGTATCGTTTATTGACCAAGTTTTCTAAGATAATTTACAAATAAGTTAATTCATAGTAACTTTATAATTTATTTCACCTATCTTTTTATTAACATGTATATCGTTTATTGACCAAGTTTTCTAAGATAATTTAGAGATAAGTTAATTCATAATAACTTCACAATTTATTTCGCTTGTGTTTTTTTTTTAAGACTCAACATTTTCGAAAATGTCTTTTCTTACGCCACTGTGATTCTAACTCCCTCAATTGTTGTTTAATGCGTTGCCATCTTTTTCGTTCGTTTCCCCGTTTCCTTTTGAATCGAACAGGACTGCACGATATTTGTTACCATATATCTTTACAATCTCGATAATTGAAACATAAAGAATAACCACAGGGTTATTCTTGATTGTCAAAGATAAAAATTATCTTCAATTCATCCTTATTATTATACAAAAATGGATAAGCAAGATATGCATAAAACTAAACGAAATACAGACCAGGAACATGACGCTAGAAAAATTTCTGAGTAACGTTACATTATTTTCAATTGCTTAAAACTATAAAAAGCGAGAACACAGTTTTATTAAACTCTTTTCTCGTATAATTCAAGCAGAATATTTCTATTTTGTACAAAGATCCGCATCCCAGTGATAACAAAACAATCAAATTTTGCTTCGATTTAGAAAAAAAACGAGTAACATTCGTATTCAATGGATTGCGTATGAAATATTTATCGCGAGTTTGACTCGTAATTATTGCCAAGCGATCGAAGATAGTATACAAGACGGTCCACCTAAAAGTGGCTTATCTTCTTCAGCAATGCTGGCATAAAAATGATTTTGTATGCAGTTTGTACAGGGTAGCTGGCACCGTCAATCTCGTCCGAAGGAACGCAACGCGTCAGAGGTCATCGCTGATTGATCTCGCGATCAGTCAGGAAGGAGCCGCAGCCTGCGACCGAGGGAAGAATTCGATTTTTATAGCCGGTTACCGCGAACTTCTGCTGGAATCCCGTGGATTCCAGGGAACGAACCGCAGTCCTTAGCACCGAGTCCCTGTCGAAGATTACCGTCGACCGGGAATTTCAGCCGCGGCGACTGGCTGAATGAGTCCACCTCGGCTCTCGGTGTTTAGGCCCGAGGCGCTATAGGTGGTCCACGGTCGGCAGGTTGCGCGCTATCTTCGCTGAACTGGTGCAAGTTCATTCACCCACGGTTCACACCTCACTGGACACAATGCCGGTCTACCCAAGGCTCCCGAGAATACTTTTATCCTATTTTTAGATCGGTCTCGATAGCGTTAATCAATACTGGCCAAGTACGTATTAGGACATTCAATAAAGTGTCCTACATCTAAAGATTCGTTGCAGATCGTGAACGGAATCGCCCGATAAGAATCTGCTAGGTCTCCATCTTCTACTGTTTTAGAAAATATCCCCTTTAGGTTAGAGCTGCGAGTGCTCACATTTTTTTCTTCTTTACTTAATACAATAATTTCTCCCTAATTCGTGCTCAGATCGCGGACAAGAGTAGGACAATTTGGGAAGAGGAGATACGATTATTCGAGCCTTGCGTCTTGTTTTTATAGTTGGGCTTATTACAAGGCTCGAATAATCGCATCTCCTCTTCCCAAATTGTCCATTTTTGTTCGAAATTCGAACGCGAATGATTTGTTATTATACTTTTGCGCTCTAGATTTTTAATTGATCCCGATAGCGTTGATAATCATCGACCCAGTACCTCTTGTTGCATTCAATAAAGCGTCCCAAATCCGATGATTCGATGCAGATCGTGATCAGAAATTCCAGATAATCAGCTAGCTCTTCTCCTTCTCTTCTCTCGAAAACAATGTCGACTGTTTTATGCTAAACGCACGAACGCGCGCATTTCCTTCCCTCAATTAAAATGCATATCTTGCAGACAATTACACAAAGGTACATCGTTCAATTTTAAACGAACAATTTTCACAAAAATGACTCGCATATTTAACACGTTCCGTGTCACGCGTATCATCGTTGGTACATGCATACACGTTTATTTTAATGCGCTAAAAAATATAGTTCATAGCAAATTTAGAACCGAAGAAATCATTTCCACCGCAAAAATGGGTCATAATAAGTTTGTTTCATTGTTATATATAATTATTTATAATTATATATAATAATACTATACAATATTATACATAATTATAATTACGTATAATATATCAAATTTTAGTAAAATATCAAATAACCGGTGTAAAGAGTCGCGGTTAAACAGCTCGGCACGAAACGCGTTGAATAGAAAATTGTTGTTCCGACGATATATTCCTCGATTTAGAAACTCTGGTGCATTCGGATAATATTGATGCGAATCGCTCCGTTTCTCTCGCGTCGCGGCATTTTATTTACAATAAAGAATATAAACTATAATACAACTCGATTCAATTATGTTACAGATCTTTGAATTTGAAACGTTCATCGTTCGACGGTCCGATCTCGACTCTTCGATTGTCCGTTGGTAACACTCTTCCGTGGCCACTCCTATCTACCATTATTTTTTTAAGGAGTTGTTCGCAACAGGGCAGTTTCACATTACAGCGACACTTGATTTGGACAAGAATTGCGCGTTCACGCACCTTTCGATTTAATTCTTGCCGTTGCGAACGTGTTTATTATAATAAACCGATTATATATCGACTTGATCTGGACAAGTCGCTGTGTAATCGGTTTATATAATAAACACGGTCGCAACGGCAAGAATGAAATCGAAAAGTGTTAATCGGAATTCTGTTCCACGTTCTCCATAAACTCGTAAAATCATTGGCATTCTGGCAGTTGGCTTTAAGCAAGACGCTTAAGAGAGTGGTTGCCGTGCTTAGTATCTTAATTGAACGAACTACGATTTCCCAGGCTGGCAGAATCGATGCCCCCCACTCCGGAAGTCTCTAACACGTTTGATTCCACTCGCGGGTTGCATAATCGTAAATCGGTCGCCGCGAAGCAGCAACAACGACAACAACGACAACAACAACAACAACGGCAACAGCGAGCTGCGGCCGTTCCCGGTCGATTTCCGATTTACCTTGGTACAGATAAACAGGTGTAAAATTTTATCGCGCGTATATAGCAGCGCGTTCGCGCGGCCGTCGATATTAAATTCAACAAGAAAACTCGTTACGGCGCAGTCAACTTAAAGGTGAGCATCATTAACGACACGGTCCATAACTCTGCTGAAAGCGCGGCGCGTTCTCTTCCCTCCTGTGCACCAAGTCGGGCGCAGGTTGCACACGCACACGCGTGAGCGCGCGCCGCGCGGATAGGTGCGAAAGGTTTGAGTATTTTCTAATGAATGATTATCACGAATCGGTCCGAGAGTATCCGTCCGTAACCCCCCGGTTATCGGAACGGAGTTATCGGCTAACAAGTTGTACTCCATAGAAACATAGTAATCCCCATTCCGGTGGTAGAGATAAGAACGCCTCGGTTGCGGTCGAAGTAACGCTATACTCGCGGCAACAGTGCCCTATCTCACCCCTGGCGCAGCGCTGTGCCCGAGACGATCACGAATCCGAGACAATTGCCTTTAACAGTCCAAGAATTTACAGCGACGAGAATTTCTTCGTGTTACACATTATGTGGAAACAGTACCAGGCATTTGTAAATAAAAGACGAACTGAGACAATCGCCTTTAACAAGTCCAAGAATTTACAGCGACGAGAATTCCTTCGTGTCACACATTATGTGGAAACAGTACCAGGCATTTGTAAATAAAAGACGAACTAAGACAGTAAAAGAATTGATTTTTTTCGCCTGAAAAATAGGTCCCATCCGTGGCAATATACGCTTATGCTAACGTTCCCCCAGTCTTCGAAATACTTTTGAAACGCCGATGAGAATACCTTTTAGCCTTTCACGAAGTGGTAATTCAATTTACAAAATAGGACAAAAGCCACGCAGAGCCTGACGAATGCGATGCTTAATTAATAATGTTTGTTGGGTTTTTCACTGGACATTCGCATACCAAGAACGACCTGTGCACCGATGGAATTAAGAATGACAAACTCCAACTATTTCTGCATAATATGTTTCATTTACACAATTCTATCAAGCGAATAGGTGGGCCTATTGACAGTGTGATGCACAGATCACTGTAGCAAAGCTATCGGTACTTAACAATGGTACTACAAGTCAGCATATAAAACCAGGATGAACAATGACCAAGGATGAGAGAATGATTGAACCTACGTCAGATTGAACTTAATTATTCTTCAAAGGTTCCTTTACATTTTATTATCCTGCTACTTACTGCTATTCGTCGTAAGAACAAAAGAGAGAGAGAATAGCTTAATTATCGATATTAATTTGGTGAGACCACTTGAACCACCGTTACCTAATGGCACACGATCCCAGTTTTCTTTTCGGTGTTGTCGGAGTACGTACAATTATTGCCTTTGCATTCATAAAACAACAGGAAATTTGCGTAAAATGCTATTATCGGTGCTAGTAACTATTAAAATTATCGTTTTAAATTGTTTAGAAAACTGCTAGCGAATTTCACTGCGCGTTGCTCCGGGGAGGCAAGCGTTTACGATGTATGAAACAAACGGAACCGTAATGAGCCATAGAAATGGCTTATGGTAAATATTTTCATCTACAATAATTTATGCGGAATGGCTGCGTTGCACGCGACCGCTTTTTATCGGACCGATCGTTCGCTTAAATTGTTGTATCTCCTAATGGAACTGGCATGCATATTTAGCCTCGAACCGGTAGGCGCCATTTTGACAAAAATGGGTAGGCACCAGTCGAGCGACTTGCAGCGTGGCTGCGATCGGCAATTACAATTAACCAACCGTAATATTTAATTATTGCACGCTGACCGGACCGCCCGCGGACACGTTTGAATCACCGAAACAAAACGACAATCCGAGCCAGCTCTCAACAGCTGTTTCTCTTGCCATATTTGCATTCTTCGCACTACCGTCCCTTCTTCTTCGTGATCTACGAGCGCGCCGGGTATCAGGCAAAAAGATCTAGCCGATTCGATGCACGGGAATCGACCGATGTAGGTTCCGAAAAAATTCCAGAGTTATTTCATAATCTATATTGGAATTTATTACGTATGATATATTTTGAAAAACGCTCTCGTATCATAAGTTCCGTTCGTTTCGTATAATACGACTATCGATAATAGCAAGAATAAATCGTGACGATTTATCTATTTAAACCGTACCGCGCGTAATTATCACAAAATACGCTTTACAACGGTACCGTTTCGTGCATATTTTCTCGAAAGAACATGAAATGCTAAAATTTAATATATTCGTTCTTTAAATTATGAAATACGCGACTAATCTTATTCGATTATATTGCAGTGTCAAAAAATCTTTTCACTGTATCAAGTGTTTATAATTTTATCAATTTCATACCTAACGACAAATTAAGTTAGGGAAATGTAGGACGCATATCGATTAACCTCTTAGCTTGTATCACTCGACGAGACTTCTCCTAAAAATCTCAAACAGGATCCACTAAAAATAAATACTGCGAATCCTAATGCATTTATGGTATTAGCAGATTTTCAAAATGCAAGAAGACGTATAAATGAACAAGATCTAATATCATTTTCATTTGATTTTTACAATGTTTAATCTTTCAGTTGACGAAGGGAACGTCCATTTAATTCTGAACGACGTACACTCATACACGAAAGTATTCGAACGCTTACATTTCTAACATTCAATTGATAAAATATATGTGTTAAACTGAAGCATTTGATATAATATAACACATATAACAAGGAATGGGTCTTAAAAGTGCGTAAGCAAAAATAGAAAATAATTCAACAATATATAGGGTTTTTACAGTACATTTGTTGTAAACACGTAGCAGAAATGGCTCACAAAAGAATTCGAACTCTGACAATTAAGAATTCCCGAAGATCGCAGAATCTAAACAAACATTGCTTCACAGTTCACCAACAGTTAGTCCAAGGGAATCAGTGTTCAAAATTTCTGTCACGATTTTCATTATTAATAATATAACAAAATGAATCGCAAGAAATCCGATAAAGAAGGCAAATCATACAGCGAAATCGCACAATTTGTAAACAGAAGCAAATCCACTATTCATTATATCGTGAAGAAATTTAATGCAAATTTTCAAAAAAGATCCGCAATCAAGATATTACAAATTCCTTTGAGATCGTAACGGAATTACGTTTTTACGTAACCAATATCGCTTATTGGAGAACGCGTGGACGCAAAATAAATATGAACTTCCTTTCTCTCCTGGGAAATGACGAGCAACGAATAAATTCCGATCGGCTACGAAAGAAATTGCAAGGCAAGGGGTTAAGGTTATCCTTTAGTCAGCCACCATTCTCGTCGTCCGTCGTCGCGGAGACGAGATGTATTTCGCAAACTGCCCCGACCAGATAATGTGCGCGATGCTCGAGCCTGTAAAAGCGACCGCCATTCAATGCTCCGCGGAGCTCTCAAACAAATTAACGCGAGCGCAAACACTGACGCACGCGGCCGAGCGACGACGGTTCGTGTCCTCGCGCGAAGGAGCGCTGCCATTCATGGCAGCGGGGCCAGAGATGACAGAAGGACGGACAGGCCCTATTGAGCCTTTATTAGGAAACCATGCTCAAACATTCGATTTGACGACTCCGCGACGTTACTCGCTTCTGCGCATAATGGCCGCTCACTCGTTAGGGGAACCGCTGAAAATCTCGATCGTTGCCACTGTTAACGCTTTGACTGCCGTGTCACCCATGTGCGGCTAACGGAATTATTTGCTCCGACTTAAAAATTAATTTGTACGTCGATCTATCGTATCATCCTAATTTTATTAGGATCTGCGATCGATGTAAGAACGCAATCGATGTCGTATAACTTAACTTTTAAATTTTCACTCGATTACATGGAACACCGTAATATTATGAATTATTTTGGGGATTGTGCGATGGTCAAAGTGCTCCTCGCGCGAAGGAGCGCTGCCATTTATGGCAGCGGGGCCAGAGATGACAGAAGAACGGACAGGCCCTATTGAACCTTTATTGAAAATTAATTTGCACGTTGATCTACCGTGTCATCCTAATTTTATTAGGATCTGCGATCGATGTAAGAACGCAATCGATGTCGTATAACTTAACTTTTAAATTTTCACTCGATTACATGGAACACCGTAATATTATGAATTATTTTTGGGATTGTGCAATGACCAGAGTGCTCAACCGATACAGTGTTATTATGCTCATACTACAGGAACACATACATGTATGAAACTTGCAAGGATTTCAAAATGTAACATTGACGCTAAGGCGTAAGACCCCTTGACATACAATGAGGAATTGGGGTCGTCATTGATTTCATGTGCCACTGTAGACTTTGACGAGTCTAACTCGTCAAGAACCGTTTATTATTGCATTAGTTGGTTGCTTCGCTCGTGCGTCGATTCTGGTTTGTTTATAATGTTCAAGATACCCCACCCTGCCACCTTCTCGACAGTACCAATTCCAATGTTACATCCCCACGCATCGGTAATCCAAATTTCAAAATAAAGCATTCTCTAGTTAAATAGTATTTTTCGGATGCATCAAATTTCGTTTTATTTGTATGTCAAGAAGTTAATATCACAATGAACAGTTCGAGAGTGGTCAATTGTGTCTCGAAAAGTTCAACCTGGGATTCTTCTTTCTTCAAAATCCCTAATTTTACGTCATTGTGTAATAATTCGTAATATTCGATCGCAACAGTGACATCGCAAGATCGACACCGCAACCTACGTATCGTTTCTATTAAACCTCAATTAAATTAAAGAAAAATGATCAAACTATGCCTTAAGTCATTTTGTAGCTGAGAAAACATGTATAGCCCAAACATTGTCCATACAGACGCTAATTAATCTTTTTAATAATCTTAATCTTTTTCTTGCTCCAACAATAAAGAATAAACGTAATATTAATTCCAGAATATGAAACATAATTATTCAGGAATGGTGTTAACGATCTCCGCTTAGAGTTGATCTTGGAGAGGATTGTGACTAGACACGCTAACATGTTGGAATTTGTCCTTCTTTTTATACTTGGCTCCACCTATTCATCAATATTTACTTTTGTTACAGTACTTCGCAGATTTTCTGTCTTAAAGAGGAAATTACCTCATTTTCCAAGAGCGACCATAAACTTTACGTCTTATCCTTATTGGCATTGGCGGGAGAATATAAAAGAACTATCGTAAAACGTAATGTAAAGATAGATAATGGTAATGTCCGATCGGTGAACTATGTGTGTCATCGAAAGTTCAAGAGAACCAGCCAACTCTGCTAGAATTATCGACGTTCACTCTATACGTTCCTATCTATTGATATTCATTTTTTACAGCTATTAGTTATTGAATAACTAATACAAGCTATATATATTTTATTGTATAGTTACCGTGAAAGTATTGTTAAGCAATTTTCAGCAATTTTCTGTCCTGGAAATACTACTATTTAATGTTTATTAAATGTTCCTTTATTAGGAATTACTAAATATTATATTATATTTATTCCTTAATAACTAAATTCCTTAATTTAGTTATTAATATAATAACTAATATTACTCCATTAACAAAACTGCTGTTATTCCAAAACTTGTGCTATAACACCAACCTTGTAAAGTATATTGCAGCAACTCAAAATTATTATTTTCACATCGTACATCCAAAAGTAGATTGTCCTTTTTATCAATCGAATTCTAAACATCGCTATAGTAAGTCAGGAATTTTCACATGAACATCTTTGGATCGCGTTCATAGCTGACACCTTTCTCCACCGATCTGTGCATCTAACAATATTGCCAATCGATTATCTGTGAGAATCGATGCGTGATTAATTGCCGCCGAGGCATTGATATTTAATGAACCCAGCGTGCACGATATATTGAAACGTAACACTATTTCTTGACAGCGATATATTACTAATTGCTTTCGTGTAATGGATTCTCCCTGATGGAGTGGGTGTTAGATGCGATTGTTGAGATACAGTTCGATCCTCACATATTTAGGAGAAGATTATAGAACTGAGATTTATAATGATCGTACGCAACAGTTAGGTACATAGGGTGGTTGCGAAGTCAGTGTCGGTATGAACAATTTGAGAAAGAGTAGAAATTACATGAACTTCGCACCTGTTAATTAAGGCACGAAATATCAGTCAAGAGCAAAATATTCCAGATAATTAAAATGAGATAGCAAAATTCTAATCCATTCATCGTCGCGTGAAGATAAAAAGGTTTTAATTATGAATCGAGACACTGACTCATTTACTGGAAAAAAAAGTTATCTGCAAATCGGAGGAAGTGCATGAATGGAATAATTCGTTAGACTTCGTTGTCGAGTGCTCTTAGATAATAATTGTTATTGGAAAAAATTATATCATCTAGCTGATTGAATAACAAAAACGTTGATTATTAAATTGCAAAACGAAGTTACTGTTCTTTCGATTAGAAACATCATATGCCATCTAGCGTTTTCACCGTGCACTTGCTAGATGCGTTCAGGGAAATAATAAGGGTGCGAAATGAATCCATCAGCCTCTCATTAAGTGACAATTCGCACTATAATATTTATAACAATGATCGATCGATTGTATTATATCCATGTAATAGTGACAAAATCATCATCCCTAGAAGACATATTATGTAAAAAGTACCACTTACCCCCTATTATTTATATGTTTTAATTTCTTAAAAGAGTACAATACCCTAAAAAGCTATGTATAATTGGATTTTTTTTTCATTGTGGATATTTTTCCATAATTATTGACCAATTACATAGTTATCTGCACATTTCTGATATTTCTTACAAGTCTTGATCAGAAAATAAAGACTACTCACAATTTTCTACATGTTTCGTGGTTCTTTAAGACTGTGCGGAATATGTGGTTATTAATTATTGATCTATTCCATACATTCTAAATAATAATAAATTTTGCTAAAAACGCAATGAAAATTGAAAATTGTCTTTATTTTCTGGCCAGAAGCTATGCTCGAACAAGTTATATCGTTCTTTATCCAATCTTTCTTATTCATATTAATCTCCCTTGCTTTTCACAAATCACAGGTGAAAAGAACGAATCATATTCTTCTTAAATAAACACCACCTCTTGTGTCAATTTAACCGCGCAGCTGTTATTACATCGGCACCGTTAACACGCATTTACCCGAGCGTTCCGCCATCTTACAGTCAAACACCTTTCGCAATTGACATGTAAATTAACAGCATCCTACGAATACCTGTCGCGCGCTTTCCCACGTACGTTCGTACCGCCAATTTACCGTCAATGCGTCTATCAACAATGCGGGCCAAATAGATCATTAATTTAACAACCACCGCGTCCGCAACAGGATCGGACGGCGCGAATCATGCGAAATAAATAGGTTTAAATCATTCTTTCCCACGATTATGCAAGGATATCGAGAGTATTGCCAACAGCACGCGAACTTTCGCGCTCGACGTCATTATATTCCCTTGGGCCTTCGACCACCATTTTAGACAATAATGTATTATGCTAATCATTATCATTCGCGTAATTTATGTCTATCTCTCTATTCAGAAACGCGCGATAATTTTTGTAGAATACAGGATCCACGAATCATGTTATGCAAAGTAAAATATGTGTGATTTTATAGTGTGTAAAACATCATCGAAGTTCTAGGGTGCAATGGTGTGAAATTAGAGATATTATACATACATATGTATATTACATGGCGTAGAAGTAAGTCGCGACGAAAATTTTTATAATTAACAAAGACGGATCATTTTTTAGGAAAAGTAAATGATTTTTATTCTATGGTATACAAAAGATCTTCGAAGCTTTTGGGATACGGTGACGTGAATTTGAAACTGTTGCGCGCCATGACGCGATTAAAAATCACGTTATACACTTTAGATTGTATCACGGTTATATTTTTGGAGGTACTCTTGGTAAGTAATTAATATACTTCCGGCGATATCGAGATTAGCCACGCATACTCCACATGGTAGTCTAATCATTCAGACAGTATATAAACGCTCAATTGCCGGACGTGGTGTATATAATTAAACGTAACGCTCAATGAGAACAGAAAGACTCTCAATCATGTACTTCGGTGTTCTGACTCTTTTTATGTTATCGTTCGCGGCGTTTGGTAAGTTATTTAACTGTATAATCGATTAATAGATCATTCCTCCTTTAGTCTAACACATTGCAACATCAAACGGTCGCGAAATTGTCTGTTAAGCCAGGTAGATTATCGTACCCGTTTTTTTCGCGAAATTATAGTATGCTAATACAGTAAATTCTCCCTAGAAGGCCCGGAGTTCGGAATTGAAAGCGCTAATTGCCAGACACTCGGACACGATTCTTCGAGTCTCGCGGCTCGCTTTTATAGAAACTCAGAGCAGTCGGCAAAAAAAGCAGCGGCTTTTGCATTAATACGACCGGTGTACATTAATATGAATACATAGTAGTGCTATAATAAAAACGATGGCTTAACTTTTTTATTTTTAATTTTTTGCCACTATTCGAAGGCAATTCGGAGATCACGTACCACGATGCGACGGAGATCGGTCACGTACATGTCACGTACATAGCTCCGCGGTTTTTCTTACCCGACTCACGCCCAAACAGACCATTTTTTGTTGTCTTCCGGGAATCGTGTCGCGTACCACGTCGCACGCTCGACCGACTCCATCGAACCTTAGCACGTCGTAGCAATAGATCATGTAGGCTTAGGATTAGCACAGGGAAAATTAGCACAGCAACCCGAAATTTGACATTTCCGTGAAAAAGTACTGTATACACTAAATAACTTATTTCTGAATGCTTCGAACTGCGTCTCCCTTTGGCTTTGATCTCTCTTCTTTATCATCTTCCAACTTCATCTTCATTTCACTCTGATTTCGATTTGAATTTCGTCCTCCATTTCATTTCGCTTTTTATTTCGATTTTAATTTCGTCTTTTACTTCGTTTCACCTTGATCTTATTATATTGGATTGGCAACTAAGTAATTGCCGATTTGTTCAATGAAATAAAAAATTTTGTTTACTTGGAATGAAGTTTAATCTGTAATGTATTTTCCATTTTGTTCGATGACCTTTTGCCATCTCTCTGACAACTCGAAAATTCCACGCTCGTAGAAAGTCTGATCCTTTTCGGCCAAAAACTGAGTTAAATGAGATTTTACAGCGTCATCATCGTTAAAAGTTTTACCACGAAGGGAGTTGTTCAGGGATCGAAATAAGTGGTAATCCGATGGCGCGAGATCAGGGCTATGTGGTGGGTGTAACATCAATTTCCAACCAATATCCGTCAATTTTTGCCAAGTGGACAAAGACACCTTTACGATCGACCAATTCTGGTCGCTTTTCCTTGACCGCTGCATTCAATTTGTCCAGTTGCTAACATTCACGGATAATAAAAAATAACATAATAATAATAATAATAATAATTTTATAATATAAAACATCTATAACTGAAATCGGCAATTACTTAGTTGCCAACCCAATACTTCTACTTTGCTTGGATAAAGATTGATTTTTTTCAGTATACGCGGACGACCCTGAGCGGATGGTCAGTGGTAAAGACACAAAGCCCGGCCAGTTTCCTTATGCTGTGTTTATTAAAGTGAATAATAAGGTGATTTGCGGTGGTGCTATCATTAGCAATTACCATGTCCTCACTGCGGCGCATTGTCTCCAAAGTCCGTACAACAAAACGGAAGACATGGTGGTTGTAACGGGAACCATTTACCTTGATCAGGGTGGTGAGACACATCGCGTAGCTGCCTTGTACCCTCATCCCTATTACAGCGACTATCTCGATAAAGACGTCGGCGTGATCAAGGTATGCTTTTTAACGCTGAAACTATCGTGGGGGTCAAAATGACCAGTTTTATATATTTTATTTTTAAATTGTTGAAATTATATAAAGACTCTCTCACAGAAAACGATCGATTAAATTT
The DNA here is from genome assembly GCF_051020955.1 of Megalopta genalis. Classification (NCBI taxonomy): domain Eukaryota; kingdom Metazoa; phylum Arthropoda; class Insecta; order Hymenoptera; family Halictidae; genus Megalopta; species Megalopta genalis. The sequence goes on from NC_135016.1 coordinate 31,979,645, forward strand.
CTAAATTCAATAGTAAATAATACAAGCATAAAAAGTAATAAATAAGTAACAAATAATCAAAGTAATAAATGAAAGTAATACAAATGAGAAAAAGTATAAAATAAGTTCAGTCTGATATATATAAAGCAACAAGTTGCTTTCAAAGCTATCAGTTACTTTGAAAGCTCGTTAGGTTTTGTGTTAAAATCTAATCAATTTAATGGTTATCGAATCTTTTCATATCTCTTTCTATAATCCGTTCAAAGAAAGCTTCACGGAACTGTTGATTTCTTCATTCACTAATGTCAGTACATAACAAATGATATAACAGTATTTGTAAATTGTTCTAAAGTCTTTACTGGTTTCTATTTCGTCTATTTATTTTTGTCATCGATGCGAGACATCCGCAAAAATGAGTGAACGAAATTTAATCGAAACAATTATCTATTTGGCTGCTGCTTTTCGCAAACGATGCGGACATTTATCTTGCACGAAGATCTGCGGTCTAGTAGTTATCGAGAAAATCTTAAAACCTTTTTGTCTCGCTGTCGCACCATGTTTTAATGTATTCAAATATTCTTAAAAAAAAAGAAAAAACTGTTCATACATTGCTCGAGCTTCAAAGTAGTGTTCGCACATAAATTACACCTGAAAGTTACAGAACAAAGAAGAATGAATTTTTTGTAAAATCACTTCATTTTAAATATCAAATGTTACAGCTTGCGGATCGTATCAACTTCAATGCGAACCAACAGCCGATCGCATTTCCCAGCAGTAGGACACCAGCATTTGTCTATGCCACGGTGGTCGGATGGGGTGGTACATCTGTTCCCCCGACAGCCATGTCTAATTCGCAACAATATTTGTCTCTGAAAGTAATCGATACCGAAACCTGCAGAGCTACTTCCGGTTTCATTATCAGCGAGATCTGCACTCTGAATGGTGCCAATGTAGGCACGTGCACGGTAAGTATAAATCAAGCCCGTTTATTATACCGATAGCGTACAGAAGCGAATCTGCTACCACTTGTACGGGATAATGAGAAGTTATTGCTCAAAAGACTGTGGCCAATTATTGCTCAATGTGTATCGAGTGTGCGAGTGTGTATTCAGCTGGTATCGAAAGAATTTTATTATTCCTTCGACAATAACAAAGTAGTGATATTGAACGATAAAATGAACGACGAACTCTGTTACTGTTTGTTCCAGGGGGATAGTGGCGATCCGCTGGTGTACAACAATGAAATCGTTGGTGTCGCGTCGCGAGGAGTTCCCTGTGCACGCGGCGCACCTGACATATTTACAAGTATCTACGACAGCCTAGAGTTCATTAAGAAAACAATGCAGTACTAATTTCAACAGTACTTTATTCATACTGTTTATACCGTTCATTACTTCATTATTTATTTTGTATCGCTATTTATATTCTTAGTGTCAATTTCTATGTTAATAATAATCAGGCTGTGACTACTAATTTCTACCAACTCCAGATCCTAAACAATCATCCGTCACATTTGACGCGTTATGTTCGCAAACGTTCTGAACATGATCGAATACTAAGATTCGTCGATCTTCTTATTAGATCTAACACATCTAAAAATCCATGTCAATATATAGCCCTTTGTATCATAATGATGAACTCGTTGTAATTAGTGAGAGGACAAACAGATGTTGATTTAACAATTGTTCGTTACACAATTGATTCAGGACATTTTTATTTTCCATAAGGCTTCGCGGTCTAATTATTAAGAATGGACAAACTTTCGAACCGAAAGACTAATCCGAAATTAATTTGGAGGACTTCTATCTTGATTACACCCATATCTGCCTCAGCCATCGTTGAATACTCCGGAGAAATATACGTAGCTGCGATATGTCTAGCTATATCTCCGTTGTCAAGGGTAATTGAAGTTTCAACAACCATTAGGCTAGGATTGTCACATAATTCTGTAGACAGTGCGTGGCGGTAAGGACATAAGTAGTACTAATGATAGCGCGCGCGCGCCAGTGGAAATGTGTTGATTATTGACCCTGGGGGATACCACGTATGGATACCAGCCAAATAGACGGCCCTGAGAACCCTTTAACGCGACACCCGCTGTATTCGCTAAACATTTTTTAATAAAACGATATTTGACATATTTCTGGTATTAATTAGGCTTTCAATATTCTTGTATTTTTTAGGCGAAAGAACACTCGATCTGTTATCAACGTAAAAACGAATGTTCAAGTGTGACAAAATAATTCCATCGCTCAAACATTGAACTGTGAACCAACAATCGATAAATAAATAACTTATATAAAACAAACTTAATATTATTTTTGCACTTTTATATCGTAAAAATATAGTTTGATTTATTGCACTACCGAAATACAGTAATGTCTCTCTAATTGACGCCCAGATTGTCTACAAAAATGGACAATTTAGAAAGAGCAGATACGATTATTCGAGCCTTGCGGTTTATTTTTATAGTTATAAATTGTCCACAATTATAAAAACGAGCCGCAAGGCTCGAATAATCGTATCTCCTCTTCCCAAATTATCCATTTTAGTGGTCAATCTGAGCGTCGGTAAGGGAGACATTACTGTAAATGTATTTTTGTTCACACGTTTTCCGTGTACACTTATCGAAATTATCTTCTATTCTTCAAATAGAAAGGAAGCTCATTATTAAAACGAATTGCATATGCAGGGTCTGTAAGGAGGCAAAACATGAACAGACGAAGAAACATATGGAAAGTTTGCAGCCTTGACAACGAAAGAAACCAGTAGAACTTGCTGATAACAGTAAATAGTTTTCTGCAAGATGTTGCACATTGATCTCGTTCTCTTATCGTTAACAGAACCAATATTACTGCGTGATCGATTGACAATTTCGATACTATACTATGAACGCGTTACGTGACACTTTATAAATACATAATAACAATGTAAATAAATACAATATGAATCAGTGCCTACAGTAGCATATCGTTATTTGACACTTAAGCAGAAATTCTACAATTTTCATGTAAATGCAAAACAATTAATAGAGATGAATAAAATATATAATATTATAAATATAATATTATATATATAATATTATAAATATTTTATTCATCTCTATTAATTGTTTTGCATTTACATGAAAATTGTGGAATTTTTGCTTAAGTGTCAAATAACGATATGCTACTGTAGGCATATATAATATATTATTATTATTATTATATTATATTATTATATATATATAATAATATAATAATAATATAATATAATAAAATATATTATATTATATATATTTATATATATATATATATATATATATATATATATATATAATTATTATAATATATTTTATATATATTTCTTATATATTCAGAGCAGTCTCGTAATATCTAAATACCTTAACTAATCGTCAACTTATAAACGATTTGTAAATAACGAAAGCTTAACAAACGAATTCCTACCATAAAATTATACGTATTATAATATAAAAATTGATAAGTACGGTATTAGCCCGATCCATGCACATTAATAGAATTATCTCGTTAATTTAATCGAAATAATCTAATCGTTATCAATGTGTATGTTTATATGGATGCATACCTATATAAACCATCGCTGACCGTGATTGAATGGATCAGTAAACGGCAATGTCCATCATGTACTCCAAGTTTGTGCAGCTCTTTTTGTTCGCTCTCATAGCGCTTGGTAAGTATCCCTAACTATCCAATTAATATTATCGAAGCTGTCATCGAATGATAATCCCCTAAGCTATCGTAAATATGCTCGTAATTCATTGCGTTGCCATTTATGTGTGTGTTCCATTTAATGCTCAATAAAATTATTTTTCCCTATTTTTTACCATTTCTGCGGCATGTTTTGTAGAGATCGAAATTCAGAATAGGATTCGACAAGTAAATAACTGCTTCGTTGATCTACTAATGTTGCTCGGCCATGTTTAAAAACGAAGAATCGTCGGCTTGAAATACTGGAATTTTGTTTTATATTATTTATTCATTCTATTATGCTTGATTCTTTTAGCAACCGCCGATAATCCAGAACGGATTGTCGGTGGATTGGAAGCCAAGCCTGGACAGTTCCCCTACATGGCGTCCCTTAGAGTAAAAAACCGCCACATTTGTGGTGGCGCGATCCTCGATACTCGTAATATCCTCACTGCCGCGCACTGTGTCAAAGCAGCCATGAAAAATGACATAAAGGACGTAACTATTGTGACCGGAACCAACTCGCGCACCCAAGGCGGTAACGCGTACCCCGTTGCTGCTATGCTTTCTGACCCTGGATACGAGAAGGACCCTGACAAGGATGTTGCTATTATCAAGGTAAGGATCCCGGTGAAAATAGATATCAATTAACCAGTTAGTTGTGTTTGACGAGTATACTCGTCACGGAGAAGCGACAGTATTTTGTGTCACGACGAGTACACTCGTCGCGCGTACAAAGCGGTAACCATTGGCTACTTAAATTGTAATTTTAGCGAAAGCAAAAACATATTCTGAAATTTCAAGATGTTTAGAATATTTTTAGGCCAATCCTACGCAAAAGTGTTTACATTGTTATCAAAATGAGATAGAATAAGACAGAATACCGCTCTACAACAGCACTTTGAATTTGTAACTTTTACAAGTGCTTGATTGTTCCCGCGTTTTTCGTTTATTATGTATGTAGCATATGTTAATGTTAAGTGAACGAGTAAATATTAGTAATAAAATTGTTAATTTCATAAAATAGTAAAATGAAAAGCAGGCGCCACAGTTAACTGGTTCAATCGGTATCAATTAATCTCTGTTCGCACGTTCACTGTAGCTGGTCACGAAAGTCGATCATGCTAGCAACAGCTTTTTTGTGCGGGAAATTGAAGTAATACGGTAATAATGTGGTCGATAAACATATAAATATATGAGTTGATAGAGAAAAATTCTCGTTCGCATCGTAAGATAAATGTAATTTGGATGGATTTTTACAGCTGGCCAATCCGATTACTTTCGACAAGCTCCAAAGTCCGATCTCAATGTCCAATGCCAGGCCACCAGAAGAACAATACGCCGTTATCAGCGGATGGGGTGGCATAACACCTCCTCCGATCCAACCTCCTGAGCTGTTACAGTATCAGACCGTCCGTATGATCAAGTTCAGCGATTGCAAGAAAGTCTATCAGGACATCACCACGGCAGTCTGCGCGTACAACGGAGTGAACATTGGTGTATGCTCCGTACGTGTCAAAGATTTAATAACTAGAATCCTCGTTTCGTTTCGAACGCAATTTCACCAACGTTTCTTTTCTGTTTCCTTTCACTCAGGGCGACAGTGGAAGTCCTCTGGTCTGGAACAATACGATCGTCGCTGTAGCGGTCCGCGCGGTGCTCTGCGCGAAAGGATATCCAGACATATACAGCACCACTGCGGACAACATGAATTTCCTTCGCCAAGCAGTTGGTTGGTAATTACGACCGACGAGTCTACGATGCACTCTGTCCAATCGTTGCGTTTATCCGTCGTCGAAATTGTATAACTGCACGTGTAACAATGAACTTTCGAACGTCTTGATTGCTCAAACTTACCTTCAATTGTGTTAGTTGATTCGATTGTCACCATGATCTGCGAAACTCGCCTCGACTATGTCTAATGTTAGATACAAGATTAGCGTGTTCGCGATCATTTTCAACTTTATCGACGACATCCGTGCAACGCGATGGCTTCGACGCGTTAAACTGAGCAGGAAACTATCGTGACGCTTTAAAGGCGATCGAAATTTTCACGGTTCGAGCATGATCAATATCTTATCTACATCTATACCCGCACCCATAAATTCGATCTCAAGCACCGCGGTATTAATATAAAGTGGTAGCGTGAAGTTTTATTGGTAAGTTTTAATAGTACTTTTCAACTGAAAGCGCGTTGTTAGCGCGTTGTTACTAGTCATATTTTACAGTTACATGCGAAATATGATCATAACTTCGAAATTTCAAAGTGTACAAACGAAGAAGATACAGTAAATCCTCCCTAATTGCCGCTCAGATTGTACACAAATATAGACAATTTGGGAAGAGTAGATACGATTATTCGAGCCTTGCAGTTCATTTTTACAGTTACCGATTGTCAACAGCTATAAAAACAGGCCAATCAACCGATTAAAGAGAATTTACTGTACCTTCAATCGTTTATGATTTCCACTCTTCGGAGCAATCAAAAGTTAGTAGAATATCCTCGTTTCTTCATTTGTTCACGCGTTATTGTAAACACTGCTATTAAATGAGCCGTTTATTTTGAAAGTGGCATAAGTCACTTTGTTTTTAAGTCGATATATTTAAGGGTTTGCGTTTTAACACGTTTCAAAATATGGATGCTAACTTTCGAGAAGATTTACTTGTATTTGTTATCTCAGGATACTGATATTTCTCTCGGTATAAATAATTTCGTATAAACATTAAAAAATCACCACTTTTCATTACGGTAAAGTGACTTATGTCACTTTCAAAATAAACGGCTCAAATATACACAATGTTTTCATGGTTGCTAAAATTCTACTCCGAACGAAATAATAAGACGTATTGCGCAAACGTTCGAATTACAGATACGATACGTAAGATCGATAGACGGAGGTAAGATTAGGATAATCTTAAAATTCAATGGAATTTATCGACGATACCTCTCCACTTGTTAAAATTTCATTCTTGTATCGAGCAAACAACATCGAAGAATACAGTACGCCCGTCAAGTTTCAGAGTACGTGACACGATAAATCTCTGTATACAATTTGACTTTGTAGCGAACGAAGTTTTCGATTAGACTAAAAGCAAACGGCATCCTCGCTCTCCTATAATGGAAATATGTCGACGAAGCCACGAACATCGAAGGAACGCCAATTTTCGGTGGAACTCTCTAATCGGAAGAATCTAATCGTTATCGATATGTAGATATAATATATCGAAGTAGTATATAAACCGTCGACGATGACAGTACAGTGCAAATATACCAATATTCATCATGTTCTCCAGTCTCGTGCAGCTTTTTTTACTCGCGCTCATATCGATCGGTAAGCGTTCACAAATAACTTTCACCTCCCGCTATCAAACTAGTTCTGCAATTACTGTCCTTTGAATTATTTTACACGCGTTGTCACAATAAACCGCGACTTGTCTGCTACATCTCGGCTATCGGACATGTCAGTCGATCATGCTTCTTCGGAATTAGCTCGGGACGTCCCTGTGCCAACAATTTCGGGACTTGCTCCGTACGTTACAGCGGACAATTGGCAATGATCCGCTGCGTTTGCTTCTTTTTTTCAGTAACAGTCGATGGATTTACGCAAAAAATAAATAGCATCGATGCGAGCGATAAGCAGTTCACTTTTATGGCATCCATTAGAGTGACGGGTAAACATTTATGTGGCGGCGCGATTATTGGCAAAAGATACATCCTTACCGCCGGACACTGTGTGGCAGAAGCAAAACGCGTGAATATAAGCGATGTGACCGTTCTGACGGGAACGATTTTCGTCAACGATGAATCATCGGGTACCACGTCCACAGTTGATAGCATGTATAACGCTTATGGAAACGGTCAAATATCAGACACCGATATCGGATTGATCAAGGTAAGGAATCGGATAAAAACTGTCCGACTTGATCGGCTCCGCTTTGATTTTCGGGGGCGGAGGGAATAAAATACGTTGGGAACGACAATTTAAGGACAAATTAACTTTCGAATTTCAATTTGTTTAAATATTAAATCGTTCGGAAAGTTGTTATGTTTTACCAAAAAAATTCGTTTTGCGCGTTAAAACAGCACTCGATTCAGCGTGTTGCAGCTGTGAGATTTCACAGCTGCAAGAAAAACACCAAAATGTTTGTTCTTCTACACTAAACATTAAAAAATCTTCTTTCACTTTCTCGTGAAAGAAACGAAACAATGTATTACTTTAATTTTCTGAAAATGTTGAAGTTGTTGGTCTGGCAGTGAAAATGTTAATGAAAACTCATCCCTGTCGATCGTTACATATTCGTACACATGTTCCTTGCCTAAACTTCAATTTTATCATATCAATGTCATTTATCGGTGATATACTCAACGATTGTGCCTTGATCAATTGCACATTCGTCACTTCCAGCAACGACTTGTTGCCAATTCATCGAACAGTTCAAAGAGGACGAGGGTCATTAAGATGATAAATGCGTTATCATAATTTCTTCTCAATTCTAGTGCTGTCTGAATTCCGTATCCGAGCTGTCTAATTAGTGTCATTTTTACAGCTCACCAAAGATCTCACCTGGAACTCCGCCACAAATGCTATTTCGCTTTCTGAAATAGTACCGGACGCAGGTAAATATGGTACCATGGTCGGATGGGGTACCAGATACAGCAGCAACGTACCCATACCTAACGATAGGATGCAATATCAGCTCGTTTACATAGCCGACGATTGTAGTCCCTACCAAACGACGGCCACTAGAACTTGCACGACGGCCAGTATAATTTGCACGAACAATGGACCATCCACTGGTGCATGTTACGTACGTATCAATGATCGTATCGATGTTTAAGAAAATTATTTACACGGTATCCAGTAAGCTAATCGTCTAGTTTTTCCAGCAAGACGTTTCTTCCAGTATTGAAAAAGGTCGCACATAAGGACAATCCTAATTGACCCTCGGGAGATAAGATTATTCGAGCCTTGCGGCTCGTTTTTATAATTACCGATCGTCAACAATTATAAAAACGAATCGCAAGGCTCGAATAATAATTGTCCATTTTTGTGTACAAGCTGAGGGTCAATTGGGGAGAATTTACTGTATAGTTTGTCACGATCTGTTGCATTTTACGCAAACGTTTCTGTAAGAATATTCTTTTTCATATTTTATAAGATGGTAATGAACTTGTTAACGAGGGCCACAATAAGCATGATAATTAATAAACAATTTCAATCCACGGATTTGGATCACGATTCAGAGGCGATATAATCTTGTTTCTTCTTTTGTTCAGGGTGACAGTGGCAACCCATTGATCTACAAGGACAACGTTGTTGGTGTGGTGTCCCGTGCGGTGCTCTGCGGGACAGGGTTCTCGGACGTTTACAGCAGAGTGTCCGAAAACTTACGCTTCATTAGGGACATAATGAAGGAGTAACATAATTAAGACTATTTGTTACCAAATCAGTGTCAAAATTAAATCACATAACATTAGGCCACAGAAGGCATACCATAAAATTTCCTTTACTGTCAGTTACGTGAACTCATGACTAAACAGCAAGTGTCTGTTATTCGGACCAGCGTGCTTTACAAATATAAATAGTATTTAATAATATTTATTTCATATTGTAATAGAGAATGTTCGAGTGGAAGTTATTGGATACTAATAACGGCAGGACGTGCAAACATCTAACGAACCTCTATTATCTGAATTTTTTTTGTATAATTACATATTATAATTAATATTAATAATATTAATTATTGATAACGCGAATGACATTTAGGTAATACAATAAAAATATATAATATTATAATTAATATTATTATATATTATATATTTTATTATTTATAATAGTTGGCTCACGCTTCTGACTGTATTAGGAGAAAATTCTCGAAAGTACAAGGTAAGATGTCATGGTAATACCAAGTTCGCACAAATCGCGTTCAATTTCAGATATCGGAGTTACGTCATAAATAACTTATATTTATGAAGACATCTGTACAAGAATAAAATGTTAAGCAAAATCTAGTTTGGTTGCCCGAGATCCGACGATCTAGATAACGAAGCAATTATAATATATTGTTTAACCCATGCCAACCTAAACTATTTTCAATCGATGAGAACATTGCATTCTTAATTTTTCCGCACCAAAAATATATAAATATATATCGCAATACGAAAATTAACGTTACGTTTATATTTATGAACAGTCGTTTAATATATTGCCGTACAACAACATTGCAGTAATAAAACAATAACTTAACGCTCGCTCGTAACGATCCTAAAAATTATGCTCGATGTCACCGAACAGTTTGGTCGAATGAATACACCTTCGAATTCTTACGATTCGTGCGTACTATCGTATGAATAATTAAAATATGGGTCTGTCAACAGTTTTATTTCGTCAATTAAATGTAAACACGCAATGTCGACAACAGCATCTGTTACTCAAGGTTAAAAACAAACATTCTAGTGCTATATAAGCATCACAACATCGTAGCCATGTCATCATAGCGACAGCAAGCGTTCATTAGTAGACTAAACCATGTCTCCAAGTTTCACGACACTTCTGTTCCTCGGGGCGATTGCCTTCGGTAAGTACCTTAAACAATTGTCAGAGTACAACGCATTGACAATAAATTTTAATGCAAAATGTTATATCATATTTTTCTCACTCGAGTAATTAACACTATCGGGTACGCTATTCTGACAATATTATTATATTAGATTAAACTTTAGACGTTGCGAATTAAATATTGTTTTTATAACGAAATATTACGTTCTGCAAAAATGTACCGTTAGAAAAAAAATATTCCATTATATGAGCCGTTTATTTTGAAAGTGGCATAAGTCTCTTTGTTTTTAAGTCGATATATTTAAGGGTTTGCGTTTTAACACGTTTCAAAATATGGATGCTAACTTTCGAGAAGTTTTTTCCTTGTATTTGTTATCTCAGGATACTGATATTTTTCTCGGTATAAATAATTTCGTATAAACATTAAAAAAATCACCACTTTTCATCGCGGTAAAGTGACTTATGCCACTTTCAAAATAAACGACTCATATTCGGGATAGTCTATACGGAATAATTCTACGTAAGAATCGATCGTGTAGCTAGTTACGGTTGCAGCAAGACAAATTCTGAAAATCGAAATATGTATTTTCTGTTCACAAGTGAACGCAGATGCACCCGAAAAATTAGTAGGCGCTACCGATGCGCAACCCGGTGAGTTTCCCTACATGGTGTCCCTTAGAATAGGGGGTAGTCATGTATGCGGTGGTTCCATTATCGGCAAGTACCACGTCCTCACCGCCGCGCATTGTGTGAATGCCCTCCTTGAAGCGTCCGATGACGTATCTGTCGTCAGTGGCACTATCTACCTTGACCAAGGTGGCGAGTTCCATCGTGTGGCTAACATGGTTACCCATCCGAGCTATAACCCCAACAGTCAACCGAACAATGACGTGGGAGTAATCAAGGTAATCTGTTTTATTCCAGAAATCATTATCGATTCACTGTCAGCTTCTACTACCAAACTGCTGACGAAGTCAGAAAATATTTTCTGTAAACAAATTGGAAACTATGGAAAAATGATAACTAAATGATAGCTAAAATAAGCTAGCCGAATGAAAGATTTTATCGCTACAATTGATCTTTAACAGCCTCGAACGATCATTTTTATCGAAGTTGAAAATTTCATTTATTTCACCTCTTTTTAAACGAAATCGATCCTTTTGTGAATCAAATTCGCCTTGTGCAAGCAAAATTTCCTCCTTGCACAGATCAAATTGACCGTTTCGCGAATCAAATCCTACTTCGTTTTCTCAAATTATTATAATAAAATAATATAATAAATATATATAAATACAATTAATATATCGTTTATTTGCAGCTTGCCGATCCGATAAATTTCAACACGTTGCAACAAGCTGTCGCCCTTCCCACCAGCGATCCACCTGCTAATAATTACGCCATCGTGTCCGCATGGGGCGAGACATCCTCACCACCTTATGGCAGCCTGTCTAATACGTTACAGTACCTGTACCTTCACATGATCAGCTTCAGCGAATGCGCTCAATTCAGTAATCTGGACGTTTCGAGGAGCGTGATCTGCACGTATAATGGCCTCAACAGCGGCCTATGCCCCGTAAGTAGCAGAAACCTGTTGCTCGTCTGCACAGAAATTTTGTAAAAATTCCAGGGTTGTTAAATTTCTGTAAATATTTGTTTAGTGAAGTACGATTCGAAAGAAACTGCTGGTTGTATTGATAACAGACTCGACATAGATGATAGAATAGTTGCTCGGCTTTAACCTTTTAGGCACGACGCGCCACTATAGTGGTTTCCGCGGATGACATCTTTCAGAACGACACGCCACTATAGTGGCTTTCGCGGATGTCATCTCTCTGGACGACGCGCCATTATAGTGGCTTGCTCTAGTAGCTCATTCGCTCATCGTTTGAATCAAATAATCGTCTTCATATGCATTGTTTCACACTTCTTTTGTCTTCATATCGATTTACAACAGTCTACAGGATGTTTCAAAAATGTCTCGTAATCCGAAATTGGCGGGTTCCTCGGATCATTTGAAGTAACTTCTTCCTTTACAAAAATTTTCTCCGAGGCACCGTTAACGAGTTATTAACGAAAAACAGTGGCCAATGAGAGGCGAGCTCAGCTGACGCTAGGCGGCCGAGCCAACAGCTCCAGCGGTCGAGCGGTCGAATCCCAGTTCCGCTGATTGGCTCGGTCGCCTCGCGCCAGCTGAGCTCGTCTCACATTGGTCACAGTTTTTCGTTAATAACTCGTTAACGGTGCCTCGGAGAACATTTTTGTAAAGGAAAAAGTTGCTTCAAATGGCCTGAGGAACCCGCCACTTTCGGATTGCGAGACATTTTTGGGACACCCTGTATATACAGTACACAGACTCTGTACAGTACACATCAGACTCTGCCGTCCAGAGAAATAGCCTCGCGCAGAATTTAGCCGTACCTAAAAGGTTAAAAAGAAAAGCGATTGTTTAGCGTGAAGTTCGCAAACATGTTTTTTACGAGATAGATAATATTGTTGTCTGTTTATCTTCGCAGGGTGACAGTGGCAGCCCCCTCGTCTACAACGGTCAAGTAGTCGGCGTTGTATCTCGTGGCATCCCATGCGCGCGTGGCGAACCCGACGTTTTCACTAGCGTCTACGATACACTGGATTTCATTCGCGGAGCCATGGAATATTAATTTAAAAACCCTGATTTGAACGTTGCATAACACTTCATAAACACACATGTTCGATCAATGCGTGAATGAACCGTGAATAACGCGTAAGTTAAATACAGTTGTCCTGCTCTTAATTTAATGTAAATTAATACACGTGAATAAAGAATAGAATAGAAAGTACGATGCTTTATCTTAACTTTTTCTCTATGTCCTATGTTCCTCTATACACATATTTGGATATCATGAACAATCCCTTATTTATGGAATATTTATTAAAAGATTTTTCTTAGTTGAATAACGTAAAAGTTTATTTTATCGTTAAATGAAACGCGAATGCTGAAACGGGTGATAAATAAATGTTGACGAACGCCGTCTTGTTAAATTAATAAAGACAATCTCGTCGTTATCGATACGTCGATATAAGACTGCTGCTTTCTACAGATAAAGATACGAGTGCCACGCAGTACTTTCTAGTTAAGTTTATAGCGCTTGGTTAAATTAGTAATGCCCTGAAAAGTGTCTAAATCATCGTACAAATTCTCATAATTCATTGCGAGTATATTTTACGAAAATATTTACCAAAAAATTCCTCTTATACACGTTGATTTAATTAAGTGTACGGCCTAGTTGAAGGCACAGCAATATAATAGGATTAATTACTGTCGCCGATGAATGGTGACGTCATCAACACTGCTCCAATGTCCTCGCCGTCTTTGGTATGGTTGAACGTGTGGGTCAGCCATATGGGCCCACTCGCCTGTGGTACCCATTATGGTAGTTCTACTGTATATCATTGACTCACGCAACTTTTGAACTTAAAATATTGCTTGCACAAAAACTATTCAAAATGGAAACTTTCTTCTTGACCTGCCCGTACGATATTGCGCAAAATTAGCTAATATCACCTATGTATAGTTATAAACTTTCTATACGAATTAACATTTAGTATAAATGTGCAATCTACGGATTTTATGTATTTATGAAAAATGTAAGCAATCAACCAGTAAACAGATTAGAAGTATTCGATTAGATTAGAAGTATATCGAAGACTATCAATATATTACTTTCTATCTGATAAAATTGCGAGGAAAAGAAACTTTCTTTCCTACTTGTTTCTACATTCTCAGTTTACTTAGAATCCCGCAGACAACCTGATTTTGGTTTGATTAACTTACACAGCCTACGATCACGGTGAGTCAGACTAGAGATTTTTTTATGACGTAAAATGCAGGCCCAACAAATTATTTCTGTCGTAAAACCGCAATTTAAACGTTAACAACATGACATGCGCAACAACTAGGCATTTGAACACCTTTTTAAAAGAAATAACATTCTTAAAGTTGTACCAAATTACGTGAATCGTTTAAGATGTTATAGGGGGTGGTTTACTAAACGATGTTCAACAAAAATTTTGCAGACATTGCAATTTCTTGGAACGCTGAAAAGATTATTCGATCCTAAAAATATTGTTTCGTTCGAAAAGATGTTGAAACAGTTTCGTGAATCACTGTACATATTGGACCGAAACCCATCCTTGGCTGTCTCGGACTGGTTTGAAAATTTTCTTACTGGTTTCCACGTTCTCGGTTTACATAGAGCTCCGCAGACAACCCCATTTTGGCATTGATTTACACGGACCGCGACCATGAGGAGGACAGCTCGTATTCGGAGCGGCGCCACGAGCTCGCCCACCCTCTGTCTGACGCCCTTCCTCTCTTCGGCAACCCTTCGCACAGGCGCGTGCTTGCTTCGTGACGTAGTCAGGGAAAGTACTGTCAAGGGTGCCCTCGTGCGTCGAATGCGGGTTAGTGGGGCACGGACGTCGCGACGCCGAGCGTCGACGTCGCTCTCCTATTGCCAGCTCGATCCTCCCGGACACGTCTTCTGCCCGGAAACTTTTATAGAAGATGCTTCTCCGGTATCGCTTATCCAGGCCAGTGAAATATCCGAAATTAGTGTAATTTTTCTTTATAAAACTACCCATGGGACACGTGGAGGACCGCAAAAATGGCTATGATCAGATGTTGCTTCGAGACAGAAGTGCCGGACGTCTTCGAGTCTGTCATACAGAAGTGCACTGACCCTGGCTGTGAGTACAAATCATGTTTTAATTATTGTTCATATTTTAAGCGCTGTCGTTGATCTTGAAGATTGTGCTAAGCAAAGATCGTTAATTATGGTTTGAAGCTTTGTATACGAGTATCACGTTGAAGCAGATGTTAATAGTGTTATAAGCGTAGACCTTTATGGGAATTTTCATTTCGACAGATTAGTATGCGCAAAACTTCTCTTTCACCGTGTTTGACTTTATTTTACGCATTTGCGGTTGCCATAAATTCATGGAGATCCGCAGTCTAGTTATTAGGTTACCTAATAAGGTAGACACACTTCTGTAGATTTCCCTGAATATATCTGTACATCCACGGAATTTATTTAGTACATAGGATAATTGTGTGAAAATTTGTATTCGAAAGATAACAATCGGTCATATGTTAATAGTTGAAAAATATACGGTGTCCTTGGTGCAAACTAGATCAATTGTTTCTTCGTTTTAAAGTGGAGATAAATCTTACACACGATTTGTAACAGGTGCACGTGTGTGTGTGCTTAACGGTTTTGCAGTTTCAACAATTTGGACAAACTCGCAAAATGATGTAGTTAAACACAATTTTCTTTCCGTCTAATTTGAAGTTTAAGTTCGGATTTGATGTGTGGCAATTAGTAATATCACATGTCGCTGTCGTACATTCGTTATATATTGTTTACCGTATAATTAAACTGCCATAATTGCTAATATCTAAGTTGCCGAGTTGAGAATACCGTCTAAACATGTCCTATGTAGCTGCCACGTGGTATTGTGCGAACAGACGGATATTATTGATTTCTGAAGCCGTGTGGTTAACATCCGAAATATCTTGCGTTATTCTACTTCGGTTGGCGGACAATCTCCTTAAATGCCATGAACGTTACATTACACAAAAGCAAATACATTTACTGTCATTTGTATTCCAGATAGACATTGATAAACATATAAAAGAAACTAGTTTTGCTCGAATATGTTTAATATTTGCAACATGTTTTACAAAATATAAACAAATAACGCTCATATTTACACACTTTCTTTTAATACCATCATGTGAACTTTTTTTTCACATTTAATTTATCTTTCAGTTAATCATCTTAAGAATACTTGTCGTGATGCTGCGTATTAATATCTTACAGCAGTAAAAGCATAAAATTTCAAATAATTGACTATTAAAAATACTATCTCTCTCTCTGTAAACGGTGAGTAAATTTCCGAAATTATTATTTTGAGGATAATCAAAATTAAATAAAACTCGATGATTGAGAAAAGTGAATGGTGACGCCATCTAATAGTAACATATGAGTCTCTCATATAAATGAAATAACTCGGATTTTTTTTTAATTCATATTTACATGGGAGAAATTGTTATTGCAGACGCATACTCTGTAAACAGCTACCAGACAGTTAGGTATATTACTATATCTTGTTTATGATTTGACAATAAGAATGTAAAAATTTATAGGAAAACAAGTAGTAAATGCCAACTGTAATATAAGTTATTCTTGACTAACCGAAAATCCAGAATAACTAAAATTGAGAATTGAAATTTGTAATATTTTTTATTGTACACGCCATCGCCAATGATTTACAGATAAAGTTGCTAAAAAGAATAAATCCATAGTGCCATCTATGTAAAATGTTTTGAAACTATTTGAATAACTTCGGTAGTAGATGGTGCCATCGTTCATTTTTCGTATATATTTTGTTATTTTATGAAATATTTAATTATTATGCAAAGCCGGCTATTAATACTTTGATAATAATAACTGTCTATAGATAAATTTTGAATATCTGGTAGACAAATTAAGAATATAGCATGTTAGTATCAAGGTGCGGCTTTAGTAGTTCAAAATTGCACTCCATTGATAATATCAGTCGATCGAAGTCTTCTTGTCTTCTCGTGTGTATTGTAGTGGCTGGAACCTGTCGAAATGTTTGGTAAATATTATAATTCCATTTTAACACTGGTAACTTGTTTGTAAAACAAACAATCTTTTTGATTTTATGTCATCGATGACTGTCGAGTGTTCTACACAATTTACAGCGTTCCGCATCATATTTATTACATTCTCTTTCAATTGTCATTAGGTTGTTGCTGGTGTTGTTCTGCATTACGACCACGATATAAAAGACTCGTTGACAATATTTTTCCAGTGAATCCACAGGTAAACTTCATTATTATTTATCTATTATACAGGTAGTTTCACAACTTTCACTCATCTATTTTAAAAAAGAAATTAAAAGTTGATATTTTTTCTTGTTATATAATTCGTCTCGTATATGTACAGCTACGTATATCAAACTAATATCAACAGCATTGACAGTTCTATATAAGCTCGAGCACACGCAAGTATATTACAATTATTTCAATATTTGTTAAGAAATAATATCTTGTTCTAATTATTATTTATGAAACAGAAACATATATATGTGATTTATGTAAATTATATGCATTTATCATTTTTTATTATTATGACAATGAAATAATAATTCAAAATTATTATTTCTAAACGTTGTATCATAATAATTTATATATATATTTTTTATAACTAGGATGGCTTAGTCAAGAATAACATGGAAAAATTGACCTTTTATTCATTAAGTAGTCCTGAAAAACTAGATAGAATCGGAGAGTATTTATTTCAAAGAGCTTCCAGAGATATTTACAGGTATAATATCAGTGATATAAATAGTAGAGAATTATGTAAATCGATCTTGTAATGGCTAAAAGTGCATACTCATATGATTGATACGAGTCCTTGTTTAGTATATTACAGACTAGTCATAAAAATAATTATATGTCTCTAGATGTATTATATGTCTTTTAGTCTTCGGTAATATGACATTTTTCTATTTCTTTTCACATTTAAGTAATAACATTAATACAATTATCTATGCATTAATAGGAGGAGAAATGGATTTGTTGTTATTGCTATGGAAGCAATGGATATTCTTTTACTAGCGTGTCATGCCCAAACATTAAATTTATTTGTTGAAAGTTTTTTAAAAATGATACAGAAGTTGTTGGAATCAACGGATCCAGAGTTACAAATATTAGCAACACAATCTGTAAGTTTCAATAACTGCTATTATGCGCTGATATGTTTGTTCAAATTAAATGTGTTACTATGATTTATATTATTATTATCTTTTTCTGATGCATAAAATAATTATATTTTTGACATCTTTGAATTCAGTTGAACAAACTCCTGGCTTCTTCTAGTTTGTCCGATTTGCCAACATCGAGCAAGATACGCCGTCTTATCACACACGTTACGATTTCTTTGTATCAAAGTACTCTGCAATGTGCCACTCCAATAACGATGACCCTGCGATCCGTAAGCAAATACAACTTGCAGGAATTCAAGGATTACAGGCATGATTTTCTATATTACTTTTATCATGTAACAAATATATTTCTTACATATTTTACACTTAATTCTATCTTTAATAATTTGATAGATCAGTGAGTGAAAACTTTGAAACTAATTAATAGTTTAAAAATTTTGGTATAGGGTGTCGTAAGGAAGACACTTTCAGATGACTTAGTTGAAAACATATGGGAACCTGTTCACATGGATAAAATAGTTCCTTCGTTATTGTATAATATGCAAAATTCGAGGTAATATATTCAAGGGAGTGTGAGATGTATTTAATTCCATTTTGTTCTTAAATTATGATGCTACATTTACAAGTTTGTTCTGGTAGGTATTCTACTAAAGAAGATGCAACACCAGACAA
Organism: Megalopta genalis; assembly: GCF_051020955.1. Lineage (NCBI taxonomy): Eukaryota > Metazoa > Arthropoda > Insecta > Hymenoptera > Halictidae > Megalopta > Megalopta genalis. The sequence continues at coordinate 31,998,354 of NC_135016.1, forward strand.
TCCAACAGAAGAACGAACTGATCCACCACAATTTGCAGAAACGTGTATGAGAGAACTTGTTGGACGAGCATCGTTTGGTCACATTCGATGTGTTATTAGACCAGTGTTAAGGTATATAAATGCTTTTATTTTAATTGTCGTTTGTTTTCATATTTTTTACTGTAGCAATAACTTATTTACGTAGATATTAAAAAGATAATATTTATTTGCAGACACTTAGATAATCATCAATTATGGGTTCCCAATTATTTTGCAATTCATACGTTCAGAATAATTATGTTTTCCATTCAGGTTAGTAGAAATATATTTAGTCACACAAATACATATAAAGTGAATGTGTGAAATCATTAATATATTTGTTTTAGTCTCAATATTCTTATACAGTTGTAGAGGCACTAATGAATCATCTTGATGATCATTCGAAATCATCCCCGAAAATTCGAACAAGTATCGCAGATACTTTATCTAAAATTATTTCAATCGCAGCCGGTGAAAGCGTTGGTAAATTTCATTGCATCAAATAGAACACAAATATTATTTAAAATGTATCTACGACTTCGTCTGAACCATTTCTTTAATACAAAATTTCTTTCAAGGTCCTTCTGTTTTGGAAATAATAAATTCCCTGCTAACACATCTTCGAATTAGTGTAACAAGAAATCAGTCGTCTAGCAGTGATGAACAATTGTATCAGGAAGCCCTTATTAATGGTTTGGGAGAATTTGCAAATCATCTTCCGGATTATCAAAAGATAGAAATTATGATGTTTATTATGAGCAAAGTTCCATACAGCCAACCAGATCGTGCAGTTTCAGTTGGTAAAGGAGACGTATTGCTCCAAAGCATTCTTCTAAAATCTCTTTTAAAAGTAATTAATACGTCAGAATAATAACAAAATTCATGATTTAGTGTATCTTAATTTCTAAATACTATTTTATTTGTTCCCAGGTTGGCACAAAATATCAAACTATACATTTGAATACGACATTCCCACAGAGCTTTTTGGAACCATTATTAAGAATGTCGCTCGCAGCAGACGCTGAAATGCGACTTTTGGTACAAAAGATTCTTCATACTTTAATCGACAGACATTTAAACATTATGAAACTTGCAAAGCCTACGTAAGTTATTTTTAATCTACCTAAAAAGATTTCATTTCTGCGATTGGCTATTATTATTATGTATTATTATGTATCTGTTAAACAGAGTGAACATCGCGCTTCTTGATCTGACTATTGAGAAAGCATCCAGACCAGATGTAATTTTCATTCGTAAACACGGCCCTGAAATTTATTTAGCGTTATACGAATCATTAGAACTGGCGAGTAATACAGTCGAGAATGTGGAGTCTATATATACAACATTAGCCTTACTTGCTGTAGAATTAGCTTCGGAAGAAACTGTGTTGGAACTATTAAGATTAGTATTGAGTCTTCAAGATTTAGCTTTAACAAGTGGTCAAATCAGTATTTCGCTCAAATTTAACTTGCATAGTATTGTCATCAGCTTATTGGTATTGATTTCTTATGTTTGTAATATTACTTCGCTCATGGATTATACAAACAAAGTAAGTTACAATGTATTTAATGCATCAATACGTTTATAATAGATGTCCACTCTCTAATGTTATTTGAACATTTTAAGATCGTGGAAGCACGTCGAAAAGAAGCACCACATCTTTTACCCGATTTGCAGTCCCAATATGATCCAGGTTTATTATCTAGATTAGCACCAGCTTTATTAGTTGATCAAACTGTTTTAAGCGAATGTTTGAAAGGAGCAGGCCTCGATAGTGGGAAACTGCAACAAGGATCTGGTTACAGCAGTACTTCTTTACAACATCGGTATTATTAGCATTATTTTTAATTTACCTGCTGTTTTTTTGAACTGTTCTAAGTTATAATGATATGTTAATCAACTGTCCTTAGACATTCATGGGTTGATAGTGCTGGACGAAATTCGTTAGCTGACATAAACTCAGGTGGTACAGAATTAGATAGTGGTGGCTCATCCCCTGGAGTTCAAAAGGTACGTTAATTTTACTTGTATATTCTAACATACTTTCTATCTTTTACTCATTTCATCAACACTTACATGTTATAGAAGTTACCAGGCGAAGAGTTAACTTTCGAAAGCATGAAGAGGATCCTAACGGAGAATAATAATAACCATGTAATGGAAGAAGAAAAACGATTACAACTGTCGAACTTCTTTAGAAATGCACCATTCCAAGATTTGGTGTCGAAAACTCAACCAAAGGTATGAATATGTATATTTGATTAATATAATAGAACAATGTCTTGTGTGTTTATAAAATATATGAATTATTGTCAACATTTTGAATAATTTTGCAGCATGACGTTCTCCAAAGTAAATTATCAGAAATATTTAACACGTTAGCTGTCGATCCTCGTAATACATCCCAACCAGGTGGACCACCGACAGATACCAAACCAAGTCAAGCGCCAGCTTATGAAATACATTTCCCAGAATTGTTTGTTTATTAAACCAGTATATGCCTATGTAATTATGGACAAGTTATACGCTATAGCAATTATTACATGCCAACAATAATTTATATTATTTATATATTTATATGGAGTGTTCATAGAAATGTTCTTTTTACACATAGTGCATTTTGATAACTTCAACGCGTATACAGAATTATAACATAAATGTATATATTTATTTGTAGTTGCATTGAAAGTATGGACAACTATCCTTACAACGGTTCAGTTTAACTAATGTGTAATAAGCATTATCTCGATTTTTTTTACATAATTTGTATAAATACTTTAAGTAAAGCGGGAAGTGTAATTCTCAATTACATAGTTGTAATTTATGATATTGCATACTTAGTGACGCGCAATTCGTGCTGTGTTTATATTTACGTGACCTGCATAAAATAACACTGCTGATTAATTTCGGCGTTGCTGACATTACTGATAAACCGACTACTAACACACCGAAATATTTTATCGAGAAAACTTGCTTTGCTGCACATCACTGACGTGAATTGTACAAACTGTATCAAAATTGTAGATGATGAGGTTGTAAAAATGTTAGATATTCATATACATTGTAATTAAAACAAATCAAGCTTGTTCGAAACCGTTAAGCATTTTCTCGGAGAATATATGTTAATTGTGGACTAATAAATACATTCAGAAATCAAAACAAGACAATTTATTGAATTTTTGCATGTAAAGGTCCATCTATTACAATATCAGTACAATCATTCTTCTTTGCATTATTGCAAGATTTTATACAAAATATCCAGGTGATTGTTTACCAAGTACTAAGTAATTGGAATGAACACAGATGTCAGATTATATATCAAACGTTTTAAGATTTATTTAATTCAATTACTCATAATAAGAATGCTATAGATTAGCATTTCATTGAGTAATGTAAAGGGATAATCTTATCAAGGCATGAAAGAATACAAGAAGTATTCACATATTCCGTATCAACCGGTCCTTGGGTGTTTGTGTACAATTGTAGTTTATAGCTTATATAATCGTGCAATAGTGGAACACAAAGTTAATGTCTGAAATTTTTCTTTCATTCTTATGAGCAATCGAATTAAGGTTAGTATGTAAAACATACCACTCGTACAATGACTACTTAAGGTAATGCAATTTGAAGCGTTTAATTATCAGTGGTTCTGATGTGTGTAGTCAATTCAGTATACCCTGGAAAAACTCTTCAAGGCTCCACCTTCAACAACTCCACATCAAAGATAAGAACAGCATTTGGTGGAATAGTGTGTCTTTGTCAAGGAGAATATAACAAAATATACTTTATGTACAATAAATTAAAAAGTTGATGTTAAAGTAAATAGTTTAAAGTATTAAAGGATGATGAATCTGTTGATGTATTTTCATCAAATATTAATAAATAGTAATGATTTTACGAATTACGTAAATGAATTTTTAAACATTTACCGTACTTGTAATCTGTGTTTCTCGAAAGAACATATTTGGAATATATTCATGGTCATAATAGGTAACCACTCTAGTCTGTGTGAATAGAGCTATTATAACTATAAACAGTCCCTATCCAAAGGAACAAATAAAAATATAATAGTATATATTATACTATAAATATGTACTTTATATTAAAGGATATACTCCAGGATGTCCTCGGCTACCATAGGCAAAGTCTGGTGTGCAAGTTAACCTAGCACGCTCTCCGACACACATTAGAGCAACTCCGTGGTCCCACCCTTTAATAACTTCTCCTTTACCTATTTTGAATTTAAATGGCACCCCACGGTCCCTGCTAGAGTCAAACTTTTTTCCATTGTCCAAGGTACCTATTGAACATTTAACATTTTAAAATTTTTATAGAAATTACTTTTTCAATATGCAAATAATTTTACTTTTAAACGATTTGTAGATTTATAAAATTATAGAACACTTTGAACTATAATTTTATGGCGTGCTTGACCACAAGCAGTTATACAACTATTTATACAAGACGTTCAATAATTTATTTTTATTCCCGATATTCATTCCAGAACATTAAAAAAAGATATTGATTATTTATGCAGTTTATTTTCAACATACGACTCGATATGCAGATTCTGATAAACACGTTTACCTACCTGTATAGTGAACAACTACAGTCTGTCCTTTTTTCGGATATGTCTGACCTGCACATATGAAACATTATTCAGAGAAATCTAGCATTATAAATGAAAAATACAGATTTAATAAAGTTTTATAGATTCTTCGAACATACTAACAAATGCTCGCAATCACCTTATTTGGAAGAGACCGTAGACGGGACATGCTTTTCATAGAATTTCAGGTTGTAAATAAATCCGCGTTGATGCCACTGCGGCATGTTTTAAGCAAGATACAATTAAAAAGATGTAATCGAAATGAAACGCAATGTAAATAAATGGGAGAATAGATCGAACAGGGAGCAACGAAAATCATAAAAGAAAAGCGAAAGAACGCAGAATATCGAACACAGAATAATTACCATCCCCAGGAGAAATAACTTCTATCTCCACGCCCATGATTACGTATTTTCTGTCACTGCAATCAGTTCTTCTGTGAAGAGACGAGTAAATTTCGTTACACAAAGCCGGGTGGTTTGTACCGGTAAGCAGAATTCACATAAACGTGGTCCTTATGGCTGTAAAAAAACGATGCCAGTCCACTGCTGTTCGTTGAATATATGTAACAAGGTATCCGCAGATACCCTCGGGAAAGAAATTTTAACTAGAAAAGCCGCCGGTAGGTTCGCTAGTATCTCATTACTTCCGGTAACATACAGCGATCAATGTCAACATTTTCAATTGTGGCAAATTTAAACGTTGCTTAGTTTATTCAACTACTTTTTAAAAAATTGGCTTATCGGTTTTTCAATCGAATGTCGTACACGTACTTGCAATGAATTGAATGAAATTTTAAAAGCTGGTTTTTACATATTTTATTATTATTTTCATGTAAAAAATTAATAAAAAGAACAACTCAGTTAAATACAATATTTAATATTGTATGGAATTGTTAATGGATCACAAATTGTACCATATAAGCACATAGTATAAAACATTTTTAAAATAAATAAAAAAGTTCTAACAATTGTATACTTATAAATTATAGATATTTATACAACTTGTTTCGATATGTATATAGAGTGTTCAACAAAAGGTAGAAGAAAATTTATAAAAATCCATATAAGAATTGGTTTTCATGTGCTTCATTAATAATTAAAAATCGCTCTGAATGCTAATTTTCATCTCTTAAATTTTTTCTCTTACCTACTGGCCAACACTCTGTGTATAGATAAATGTATGTATTACAAATTTATCTAAATTGGAATAAATATGTTAATCTAGTATTTAAGGTAAAACGTATAAAATATCTATTTAATAATTAGACAGATTGATCGTACAATTTCACTGGTATAAAGTTGATGCCATATAAGTTATTCCAATGTAACTTAAGAATGAGAAAATGTTAGAAAATAATCTGCACCATAGTTTGAGAACATAAAATTTAGAATCTAAAAGACAACAATAGAACAACTTATAAATGCTTTATCAAGTTATCTTGTATAACTTGGTGTCATAATACTGAGACAAATAGATTTATAGTTCTTTCTTATCTACGTCACGTATTCTTTCTAGCAAGGCTAAAGATATACTTCCTGGTATTCTCTGATGTTCTCTTATTAAATCATTAAGTGCATCGGCGACCTGGAAATTATTTAATGGTACATTACTGTGTTATTGCGACTATCAACTTATTTCAAGCATCTTTTTCTGAAAAACTGTAGTAAATGTTTTTCCACTTTTAGTACCTTTGACTGTAATTCTTCTGGTGTAAGACTGCTGTCATATGGAATTGGTTTACCAACATATGTTGTCAATTTAACTGGAAATCCTCCATAAATAGGTACAAAAGGAAATCTTGTTGCAGCATATATTCTCAACCATATTCTTCTACCCCAACTTACACTTCTAAATGCTTCTCTAACATTTCTTGTAAAGAAAGGTATTATGCACTGTTACAAAAATGTTAACATTTCAAAGCAGTCCGTGTGTAAAAAAAAAGGAGATGTTACAATAAAATAACATACCACTTTGGCATCCAATGCCACTTTAGCAAAACCTACTCGTTTTTTCCACATCAATTCATAATAAGAATCTCCAAATTGAGCTTCATATACACCGCCAGGTGAGATAGCAAGCATGTTACCTTCTTTTAAAATATTAGAACATGTTTGTATAGTACCAGGAATGACCTTTAGCACATCAGATATTATGGACCATCCAGGGCATTTAAATAGAAATCTATCTGCTACTGAATGAATCAATCTTGAGTTTAAAAGTAATACTTTTGCTATGAAATAATAAAGATCTACTGGAATTGCTCCATGATAATATACAAAAAGTACTGGTTTGTCTTTTGGAATATTTTCTAATCCAATGACTTCATAGCCTACAAAAAATATAAGTAGAATCAACTATAACCATATGTTTAATATGTAGCAAGAAAATTATGGCTCCAAATTTTTAACATACCATACCATATCCAACCATGAGCATCCCAAACTGCAGCTACTACATTACGAGCTGCATTTCTCCAATCACTTCCATATGCATTTCTTAATCTAGCTCTATTATAATAAAATATTAAATGTATACATCAAATATTTAATTTATTATACATATTTGAATTGGTAAATACGTACCTATGTAATTTATATACATATAAGATTAATGCTGTTAAATATAATAATACCACAATCACAAGTGGTAATAAAAATGTTATCAATAGTGGCATTAAAAGCCATGATAGCCAAAGCGTAAAATCCACATCAATATATTCAACTAAAAATAATAATTCATACACCAATTATTAATATAAAACATAATAATACAGAATTTATAAATAGACATAAATAAATTAGATCTATAAATGCTACTAAAAACATAAATGGAACGTCTGTATAATTCATTTTTAACAAGTTAAATTAACAATATTTAATATTAAATAACAATTAAAATAACAATATTTAAGAATATGAATAAAATATCATTTTTACCTATAGTATCTTTTAAAATTTTCCGTAGATCGAACATCGTAGAAAACATGTTTAGATTGTGAAAATAAGTGAAAACGGAGTTTTCAACACTTTTAGCACGATTAAATATTTGGTATTGCTTTAAGTACTATCTGCATGTTCATTACCATCACTGTAGAAGTCAAACACTAATATTTGCTGCTGGAAAACCAGCAGCTCTCATTTATATTCTAGAATAATTTCGTCAAACCGTTAATCGCCTTCGTAAAGATTTAAGAAGTTTATACTTTGTCATCCGTTTTTATGACTTAACACTTTGCACAACACTGCATGATTCGTGAATTATTTTAAATATTCAATTATTAATTACAGATTAACCTTATTATTTAATATATAATGTCATTTATGTGTCAATTCATTTAGTCATAATTTAATACAAATAATTACAAATCGAATGAATTGACAAATACCAATTGGTACTATGTGATACGTCACTGTCATCACAAGTTGTTTTATAGCTGACTTCACATATGTCAGATTAGATTTTACATTATAATGTACAGTACATGTAATTTAAATATCATGGACCTGAAGAACGGTGCCTTGATGCAGGGGGTGAGGCCATGAGGGGTCGAGGTTATCATGGGATTACAGCGGCATATTATAGCATATAAAGTGGTGTCCTCTACAGCTCCGTTACAGAAATTAAATCATTTGATATTGACTTGCATACATAATTTATTTATGGTTAAATTTTATATATTTCATATTTGTTACTACTGAATTTTCGTTATACATTACTTTTGTTACAAAAAAATATTAGCTTAGATATTGTCCAAAATCATTAAACACATCTTTCTTTTACTCCTGTCTTTCTTGATTTGCCATTAGGATATTATTCCGTGTGCCAAAGTGTTAATTGTATGTACATATTGAATTGATCACACATAATTCGTTCTTCAGGTCCACGTGTTATGTGATTAGATATACGTAATGTGATTAGATATTAGTAAAAATAATTTTGTTCATCTCAATATACAGTGATCGTCAAAAATAATGGAAGTTATTTTATCTTTGCTCTTATTGGTTGACAACTTGTTGCTGGTTCACGATTGATTGCATTACTAGATGGTAGGGATAGAAGTGCGACACTTTGGAAACAGATATTAATGTGACACTATGGAAGGATACTACACATAAATACTTATATACATATGCACATAAGTGCCACACTTGCGTACGTACACATGATGTATGTGTGTATATATATATATATATAGCAGCTATAGAGGTAGTAGGTAGGCAATCAGAAAGATTCAACACATTAAAAAGGATTCACAAACTGGTGTGAAGTTTGGCAATTAATTTCAGAAGCGAATTTTCGGTTTAAAATATTGGCAGTATGAACAGCAATTCACATAACTTTTAGTCGTTACACTAAATTAGTAGAAAAACGAATGAATCTATTTGTAATTTAAACTTTTCAAAGAAAAATTTTTCCAGAATTGTAAAATATTAATAAAGGTTACTATGTAAATGAATCTTTTTTATTGTCATGTAATTATTTCTCGTTGTGTTTTGAAACGATGTCAATGATTTCGTCACTTCGTCTTCGTCGCAAATGTGCAACAGTGAATTACATATGAATGTTACTTCAGGTATAAATTAATGTTTTTTTGTTTTTATTTCGATAGTATAGTTGTATTGTCATTATCTTATAGTGTCCTTAACATTGTTTAAGTACTGAGTTCAAAGTAACACATATTTAATTAGAGAATATTTGTATCATTGAGGAATCATTTCATGTAGTTTATAATGACACATGTTAACCAGTAGGTAAGCAACCTTTTAACCACGTAACGCTGGTTAAAAATGTGGTTCTGCATTTATTATTTCAGTGTCGTGCCTTGATGTGACAAGATCAGTTGATTCATGAGACAGAAATATCATTTAAACATACTCTTTTGGTCTAACATCAAAATTTATTTTTGTGATTTTGCAATAGGAAATAACAATGTATTTAATTGTGATTTAAAAAATGTAGAAAGGTAAATAATCTTTAAATTAAAAAGATTGTGGTATATAATAAAACATTATAGTGTATGTGCACAACATTAAGAAATGTTCTTGATTTTTAATGCAAGTAGCTGGTATAACCATTGACAGTCAAGTTGACACATATATGTAATTTTGTACTTGCTCTTTCTATTTTACACAGTGTTTTGTAAAAAAGTGCATAATAGTATTGTGGCATATGTTTCATAACATCTGTTTTTACAGGTGTAAAATGATAACGAAGTATTGAAAACCTCATAGATACAATGTCAGACAACGATTTGTTTCAAATTTATGGGATTGATCGTCCTGGAAGAATAATAAGTATAAGATATTCTCGTATAACTGAGCCTAATATGCATAGTCTTCGAAATATAGGAGTAACTATAAGAAGGCATCTTTCTAATATGAGACAAGAAAGACAAGCTAACACATCAAATAATGGTAAAAATTGTCAATGTTTACGTTCTTGTTGATGGATTTGTTCGTAATCCATGGTAATGTAATCTGCATTTATAGTGTATATACTACACTATATAATGTGTGAAGTATAAATGCTTGTTATAGATACTTTTATTGGCTATTTTGAACAAAAATATCAATGATTAATATAAAAATATAACACTATAGTATTAAAAATACTAATATTTTAATTGTGTTTTTTGATAAAATAGAAATATTAATTTATTTAATAAAACTTTTAATTTAACAAAAACACAATTTATTGTCAATAGAAGTAACCAATGCTCAAGTTGAAGAGGTTGTGGCCAATGAAGAACCATTGCCTGAACTTGTGGAGACTGCACAATCAACGAGTGACGTAACTGATGGAGCATCTTCTCCTAGTCAACCAGAAGTTAGTTCACCGGCAGTAAATTCAGAAGATGAGTACGTATAGTGTTCTATATAAATTTTTTATTTAATATGAGACACTAAACTTAAATACATGTACATTGCACAAATAATTTTTATTCAATATAGCAGGAGATACTGTTGGGTGTGTTTTGCCACAGACGAAGATGACGCGACTGCATCATGGGTAAAACCATGTCATTGTCGTGGTACAACTAAATGGGTTCATCAGGGTTGTATACAAAGATGGGTAGATGAAAAACAGAAAGGACGTGCAGGCGCTAATGTAGCATGTCCGCAGTGCAACACAGAATATATTATTGTATATCCAAATATGGGTTTGTTATCATTTCTTAATTCTTTTATTTATTGTTTAATAATTTAATTAAAGTGGTATTTATAATATATGTGTCGAAAATATTCCAGGACCGTTGGTAGTAGTATTGGACAACATTGATGGTGTAATTTTCCGAATTTGTCCATACATAGCAGCTAGTATAGTTGTTGCATCTATGTATTGGACGGCTGTGACATATGGAGCAGTAACTGTAATGCAAGTAGTTGGGTATAAAGATGGTTTAGCAATGATGGAACAAGCTGATCCTTTAGTGTTATTAGTTGGTTTGCCAACGATTCCAATACTGCTAGTATTGGGTAAAATGCTAAGATGGGAAGATCAGGCTCTCAGCCTTTTCCGACGACACGCATGTAAGGTTCCTATTCTGAGGTATTTTTTACCCAATAGGTATGTACAAACATAAACATAAAGAGCTTCAATCCGTAATACATACATTAAGTTAATATATGTATTTATTATATCAGTTATTCTAGTGATGACAGAGCTCAGTTTGAAGATATGCCACCCATGAGTGATCCAATATCAGCAACACGTATTCTTTGTGGTGCGCTTTTACTACCCAGTATTGCCAGTATATGTGGCAAAATATTCTTCGAAAGTATACACTCCAACTTTCAAAGAACGTTGCTCGTATGTATTAAATATATATTTACAGTTAATAAAATTTCAATTAGTTAATAAAAATCTTGTATGGCTTTTTATAGGGTGGTATAGCATTTATAACAATAAAAGGCGCGTTCAAAATATATCATAAACAACAACAGTATGTGAGACAATGCCAACGTCGTATAATGGACTACACAGATGACAATATCGCATTATACAGAAGACAACAAAATTCCGATACTAATCAAACAAGTTAAATATAAAAGTCTGTATACTATTCTAAAAACGCTTCCTCAGATTTAGGGGAACTAAACTTCTTAGTGTACTTTTATCATAAAAACAAATGTCCAATGTATAACTTTTATGTAACAATGTAAGTTTATGGGTACTATGATCAGATTTAACAAATACGTAAGACATATATATATATAAGAATGGGAAATTGTCATTATATACATAATTCTAATTAGTAAATTATTATAATATATGTCTGGCATGAAACAATTAATTGTAAGAAATGTTATACCTTTTAAACGTGTTAGTAGGACAACAATAATGTCTGTTCAACCTTCCTTGAATAGTAAATAAGTATAAATTGATCTATGCTGATAATGATTTTTTAGTGCAATTCTATTTCTTTGTTGCTCCAAACTTAACTCTTTCGCTGCGACATTTTATGTAATTAAGGGTGTTTATGGTTAACAGCAAAAAGATTGATAACAGAAAATGTCGGAAGTATTGTTTACTATATTAAAACTTTAATTTATTAGTAAGGAAATTGTATGTTTTCTGAAATTTGGGGTGCCCATATATCCTTTGTGCCAAAAGATACCTAAACCTACGATATACTATTTTGCCAGGTATGAGGAAGACAGAACAAGTTTTGGATTATTAATTAATTAATAATCATTAATTAATTAATAATTAATAATTATTACGAATAAGTTTTGGAATAGATATCAAATTATATATTATATATCCAATAAAAATTGTATAAGGAGAGCATTATTTATGTAAGTGTTTTACTTGCTATAGATACAAAAGGAATTAGTAAAGATTATTTCAAATCAATAAACTGTCATTTGCGTAGTCATAGATAAATACAATATTACTGTGAATATCAATAAATTTACTTCAATTTGTTATCTACAATTAAAATTTGGAAAAATAATTCACTTAATGAAAAAAATTACTGTACAATATATAAAATCAGATACCAAAAAGGAAGTTTTTTAAAAAGAATTTTATAGTATACAAATATATTTATTCACATATTATTTCTTTAGTTATGTAAGTTTTGAACAAAGTAAGTACAACATTTATTTGAAAAATACTTTGCTTCATTATTTTTAAACATAAGTATTGTTGTTTTTCACAAGTACCACACAGATAGTTAAATTTAAAAAGATTATAATTTTTACATTATACAAAGAGACATACATATCTTACTATACATAAAACATCTACCTTTATACAAACAGAATTTTTGTTTCTATTCTATAACTAGCTTTAACTTGTTATCACGCTTTACACATCAATTATATGTACTATAATACATTCTTTGTTTTTTTTTCTTATTGTTAGTCACATGTGCCAAGGAAATAGTAAATTTAAAATTATGATTTATTCATAACATTTTTAATAACTGCCAAACCAATGAAAATACAAAGCAAAATGCATGTGATTTATAAAAAGAGAAAACAATTTTTGGAACGTTATAAAGTATTAGCAATAATAAATAAAACTGAATGCAATATTACAAAATACAATGTAACTGATATTGTATGAAACTTATGTTTTTCTTTTAACTTATAACAGGCTACTTATATTATAAATAAACAGTAAGAATATATATTTGATCAGGAATCAAATGATCATAAAAGCTTATGGTACACTTAAAATTATTCTTCAATTGTAAATTAATGCTGTAAAATGTACATTTCTTTAACAAATTGAACATAGAACGTGCTTTGATGTTTCACGTCACATTAAAGGTGGCCCTGTATATTTAAGACTTTCAGAATCAAAGTTTGGTGGTCCTTCAAATGCTAATAATTTGACTTCTTCGACAATATCTGGTAAATCCATGCATGACGTAGAACTAATAGTTTTGAAGTATGTGCATGGTCTTGGACCATTTCCAGAATCATCTTCATCATAAGGTGGACTAAGTATATCTAAGAATGCAGCAGGACCTTCGATGCATGAGATTTCATGCAAATTTTTATCCCGAGGTGTAAGAACACAAGCAGGTGAATTATTGTGTAAAGATATTGGTCGGTGTCTAAATGCATCTATTTCTTTATTTGATTTGATTATGTGATCATCATTTGTCTTCAAGGTATAACTGTTCACTTGAACTGCACCACTAATTACCTATACATACATTATAATTAAAAGCTACGTTAGCTTACTTAACATATGTTTATATACATTAGTATTTGAAGAAAAACTATATTTAATTTACATACCTTCAAGAAGCCATGCATTCCAGGATGATCATGCATAGGCATTGTGACTCCATGTTTCAATATAAAAATTGAAATAGTCAAATCTTTATTTTCAAATATATCAATAACACACATTGGTGCCGATTGTATTTGTATAAAATCAAGAACTTGTTTGTTTAAATTGACATCCTCGGCTGTAATTTTATTCATTAAATTCCACAATTTATCAAAATTCTTTTGGCAAAGTTTGAATCCGACATTTCTTCGTCCATCAAATGTTTTTAATGCTTGTTTCCATAAAATTTCGATTGCCGATGCCATGTTCATCAAGATTACACCACTATTCTTCTAAATTTACCTTGTAAAAACCACAGTGCTATGTAAATAATTTATTCGTCAAATACTTTTAAAAACTGATAACTAAAACGTAGTACACGAATATATTTTTAAAGAAATAACGCAACGTAACTTTGATTATTATAATATAGAATTTTTAGATTAACACGATAAATCGAAATTATTTGTAATTACAATTATATAAAGAGTTTTAATAAGTACCGTCAGATGATTATACACAAATATCATTCACATTCAATATTTTCCACAAAAACTTCATTGAACAAGTATCTAGAAATTAATAAAATTGTCAGATTTAGAGGTTAAACAAGATGTTAAACTTCGTTGTTGTTATGCATAATAATTTAAGAAGTTATATTACAATTTTTAAATAACAAAAAATGTTACTGATATCTATTCCAGTCTTTTATGTAGTTAATGTTGGTCCTTGCTGATACCTTGCACTTAATATGTACGTGACTACTCCATGCTAAATGATGCTAAACATGGCTGTGTGATTTGATATCAACACAAGTCATGATATGTATGTAAACATAAACAAAAACTTCTCTGTTTAAAAGTAATGTTACAATTTAACTTGTTATAAGTAAACGTTATATATTTTATGACAATATGTCTCTGTATTAGAAAAAATTTTTAAAGAAAAATACATAGATCTTATTATGTATTATTAAAATAAATAATTTACAAAATTCAACATACATATTGTTATAAATGCTCAACAGTGCGTATATGTCTATACAATATACATATATATGCTATTCAATAAACTATAAATGCTGTTCAATATTATACATTTATTTATGTACAATACTCATGTATGCATGCATGCATATGTACGTACGTATACATGTGTGTTGTACTTTTTATTTATACAAAAAAGGCCTCACCATAGTAAGCCAAGACGGGGACAACCGGCTTAGAAATATGAAACAGGTAGAGAAACTGCTTCTCCCCCGATTGGTTGACGCTTCACAGTTAAACAGTGCTGCCCTCACAGTCTTAAGCAAGGAGAGGAAGTGGCGAATGAGCAAGAGAGCATGACATCACGCAACACAAGCGAAACAAGTTACACCGACGACCAATGTAGCTTGTCTCACTTTACCATGCTTGCGCTCTCACTCTATTCGCGCATCTGTTTGCATGGCGCTCCATCTGAAACACATGGCGCGATATTCGCGCTTTTCGTCTCGTAGGATTCCCGACCACACAGTCCAGCGTATTTGCGAACGTCTTGAAACAGCAATCGTTTTTACAATTATTAAAATTTTCGAAAATCCGTAAGCTACATTTTATGTAATGATTTCTACTTTATGAATCTACAAAATTTTGTTAATTCAGCCATACAAGTACTTGTTAACTGGAACGGCTAGCAATCGATATTCTATTATACAAGAAGGAGTTTCGAAAGCAACGAATAATTTCTCAATTTTATACCATTTCATAAATTAGGAAGTATTATCTAAGATGTAACTTATGGGTTTTCGAAAATTTTAATAACTGTAGAAATGGTCGCCGTGTTAAAACGTTCGTAAATACGTTAGACTGTGTGGTCGAGAATTCTATTAGGCGAAAAGTATAAGTCAAATATCGCGCCGCGTATTTCAGATGGAGTGCCAAGGATACGGATGCGCGAAAAGAGTGAGACCGTAAATGCGGTAAAGTGAGACGGCTAGGTCCCTCGTCCGTGTAGCATTCACACATGGAGACCATTGGTTTCGTTCGGTCTCTCTCGATCATCTCCGTTCTCCTTCTAAAGCAACTGCGCAGACTTGGATGCGCATTAAAATGGTGGGGATATAAATGCTTACTACGGTGAAGCAGAATTGCTTACTATGATGAGGCCACTTTCCTACTTTCCTACCTATGTTGCCATGTTCTATGGCGCATTTGACTGTTTGCCTTGGTTCTAAAATAATTTATAATTTTTTTAGATTGTAATACTAAAAAGTGCAATGCATGATAATAATATAGATTAATAATATTATGAAAATGTTCCTAAATTACAGATCACATACGCATATGTATATAGCAGAGGTATTACATATGTATATGCATTACTTTTTTCAGTCTGAATGTATTGGTTCTGTGAATTTAGATTAATGTTTCAAGAAATAGGGTGCCCTCTGCCGCAAATGTCGGTAATTTAGTACTGTTGAGTGCTGTTGAGTACTGTTTAGTACTGAGATGAGCTTTATATGTATTTATTTACTACCCGAAGCAAACTTTCCTGGTGTATAATTTATTAGTGGAAAGTTTATCAATTTTTTCATATTATAATCACTGATTACTCTGCTAAGGTAAGAAAATTAGAAACATCCTAATACCCTTAACTCGTAAGTCACACAACATTTGTAAAAGGTATTATGTTAAACAATATTTAGATGTTTGCATTCGGTCTTACTAATACTTTAAGAATGTGAATAAATAAATTTTATCTAGTTTTGATTTTTGTTTCAATATTCTTTATTTATTTCTTGCTTTGGGACCTCATTTGCTTTTGTTTATAAATAGATGTCCTAAAGTAGACACAATTATAGTTCAGCAACTTATTCTAATGTTACTATGAAAGTGTTTTAAGTATTTTAATAACAGTTTTAAAAAATGAACAAGGTTATAGCATTTGTAAAAATATGATAGTAAAATAGAAGTTTATAACATGAAGTATAAATTATTTAGTTATAAATTAATTCATGACACTTTGAATATTAACGAACCAATGTCTAATTCTTAACAGCTATGTCCAATGAAGAGCGTTTAAAGAAGCTTTTATCAGATTTAGGTAAAGCTACATTGCGCGGAGTTCGTAAATGTCCAAAATGTGGCACCTATAATGGATCCCGTGGTTTATGCTGTAAAAATAAGTACTGTGATGCAGTATTTAAGGAACCTGGTGAAAAAAGAAAATTATCTACAGAAGCATGTAAGCTTATTACAGGCACAACTGCGCAGGTGTTTTCAGTTCGAGTGCGTGATAAAGGTCCTGACTATCGTGGATTTGTTCAACTTCCATTAATAAATGCAACCATTTCTAATGAAATGACAACACTTATTTCACAATCTACAGCATTATGTTTTGTTGATAGTTGTGAACGAAGTTTTGATACTAGTGTCCTTAAATGTCATGTAAGTTTTTTATATAACACAAATGTTTCATAATAAAATATGTTTCTAATTAGTTTTATATGAAAATAACAAAATGCAATTTTATTACAGGAAAAAAATTCATCTGATTTGCCTGTTTCTACATGTCAACATATACAGGCAGCTTTAAGATGTTATGCAGAAGCACAACCATTAACATTAAGGAATTCTATTTTGTCAACTTTAAATGTAAACAATGAAATGAAACAAGAAATATGGTTGCTGGCTACAGAAACATCAGGGCCGTTAGTGCAACGTGTTTCTAAAAATATCATGGCTGTAAAGTGTAAAGCTTCACCAAAACATCCATTGGGGTACCTTCATTTTTCTCTCTTTGTTACAAAATTGAAAGATAGAATTGAACATCGTTATTTTTGTTCTTGTTCTGCTTTTAAGGTAAGTAGAAGGAACAAGCAGAATTTGGTTACATTTTGAAGTACATACATGAATGTATATTAATGTATTAAAAAATAATAGGGTGTAACAAAGACCGTTGGAGAGAAAGTAGATTTGGGACAGTCTTCACAAAATAAACGTTGTGTACACTTTTATGCATGTATTTGTGCATTTGCTAGCGATGAAAAATTATCAGAAGAATTTAGTTATTATATAAATTTAGATCAGACTGACTTAAGTATACCAAAACCATTGACAACAATGTTGCAGAATAATGAACAAGAAAAAATAGTTGGCATTGGTAAGAAATTTATTAACTCTTGAATGTAATGTAATATGTTTTTGCAATGTCCAAAATTACAGATTATGATGGATTGTCTACTGATGACACAGACACGCATCTTCTAATATTTCGAGATGATACTTTAACAGTACAGAGTTTAGATGGAAATAGATTGGACTTAGATTCAATGAACTTGGATTCTACAATATTACCACATAGTATTGTTGAAAATATTGAAGTAGAATGTGATCGAACCTTATTGGAAGATAGTAATATGATATCACAGGTAAAAATGTTATATTAGAATAACTAGAATATTGTATAACAAGTAAAATTATAAAATTACTCTTTGTGTAACACAGGTACACAATTTAGAAGTAATTAATCAAAACAACATGCAACTTGGAGGAAGTACAGTCAAGATTCTGGAGAATCAGACAGCTATTGATTCTAAATATAATGTACTTAATAACAGCCAGTATATCTTAAATGATAATAACATAAAAATATTAAATACTGGAACTTTAAAAGTTCTCGACACAAATACGATTTTGGATGTAAATAATATGAAATTAATTGATACCAATACTGTTTCAAATACAACTGGTATGAAAGTATTAAACAAGAATGTATTAATACAATATGATAGTGGAAATATATCAAATACAGAGAGCAGTAATATACAGCAACCTATCTCAACGAAACGCAAGAGAGATGATAAAACTACAAGCACAAATACCACAAGTTTAAATAATCTGAATTCGATAGAACCGCGAAAAGCAAAAACAAAATTGCAAATTGTTAAAAAATATCAGAATCCTTGTGAGGATTTAGATGAAGCTAACATAAATTTACCTTTTATTAAATGGCTGGCGTCTATAACTGAAAGAATCAATCAGACAATGCACTTTCAATTTGATGGGAAACCTGATCCTCTAGTATTCCATGTACCACAAATATTTTTTGATTGTTTACGTGAAAGGATATCTTGTGGCGGTAAGAAGAAACGATTGCCAAATTCAACAACTGCATTCGTCAGAAAAGATGGGGTGCCGTTGGGTACATTTACGAAGTATACTTGGCACATAACTAATATTCTACATGTTAAAAGTATCTTCGAAACGCCACTTATACCCTTAGAAATAACAAGAAGTTTCGTACAAAATGCAGATGGTACATACGAGTTATATAAACGAGAGGAAACTGAAATAGATCGGTACAAAAAAACTAACAATAATGCATTAATTAAGCCATTAGAATTAAAAACGTATTTGAAAGTTGGTAAGAATTGCACACTTTTAATGAAATTAAGAAAAATTAACATATTTATTTATTTGTAGATACAATTAATTTATTATTTGACTTGCAGGAAATACTTCTCCAAATCAAGTTGAACCAACACCATTTTTGATAGAGTGGATACCGGATATATTACCAATATCAAAAATTGGTGAGCTTAGGATTAGATTTGAATTTGGTCATGTAAAAAACGAAACAAACCACAGATGGAGAAAAATAGCTTTATTATAAAGATATTAATGTATAAGTTTGTCTTTGTATTATCAAATTATTACTTTCCTATTATTAACAATTGTATAGAATATTTTGACAACATTTATTCTTTTTAAAAGAAAAAAGTAACAGTGAGTACGAACTAGATTTTCATTTGTTGCTCCTCATACTGAACATAACATATTTCTCATACCGAAGAATTCAGTACATACGTTGTAAAGGCAACAAAAGAGATATCTTAAATTCTAGAAGTGATTACATATTGCTTTTATTTGAAAACAATGTTGAATTGTTTTTGAAGAATTAAAGACTGACCTAATTTTATGGTATTTTCTTGTTTTCGTAAAAAAAATTAAAAAGAAAAAACGTTTTCTCTAAATATAAATATTGCCGCATTAAGACATAAATGTCTCCATTCATAAATAACATACGATCATACCCTTTTTTTTTAAATTAATTTATGGAATATGTATGTATCGAGAATTATGTTAATATTGTTGTATTAAATTAAATTATTGTATAAGGATGTGATATATTGTAAATATATATTTTAAATTGGATGTGATTATGTAAAATTGAAAACAAATTTATATTATACAATGAAAATTTATTTGTTTGACGAATCTTAAAATAAATTATATATCTGAAGAAATTATTGTCATTTTTTTGCAAATATTTTAGTCGTATGAATGATTGTATAGTTTAGTATTTTGATACATAAATCATGTATATTGTCAATTTATTTCGAGCAAGAAATTTTACAGTTATAATTAAAAATTCCAATTTTTCATCCGCGGCCTAATTTTGAGTAGATTTTATCAAAATAACCCGTGCTTATGATGTGTTATTTCTCGATTTGTTAAATTTTTTATATAGATATAGTTATTACGATTTTTTCACGTTTCGTAATTGTACGACAATGGTCGATTGAACTGAGAGTATATTTATGAAGTTTTTTGTCTAAAATCGTATATTGTAACATCGATGATATTCATAACCTCCATGTTCAGACGTACTATTGTATAAAATGAATAATTATTAAAAACGAGATTGTGTAAACGAAGCAAAACTTTTCGCATGAATTTTCGATTTGTCGAATGAACTAGGATTAATTTCGAGTCCCAATGATATTATTAATAATTGGTCGATGCAGTGTTTTGAGTTAAGTTTCAAGCGGAAGCGTTGCCCTTCCGGAAGCCGTCTCTGACGTAAAGAGCTAGAGAAGCGTACACTTCCATTTTCTCGACCCTCTCGGCGAACAGGGAACACGTGTTTACTCGCCGGTCGTGTTCAATTCATTTTATCGTATAAAACTTTGCGTCATATTTGTAATCCGCTCGAGCCTGGTAACCAAGTAATCGGAGCTTCTGATCCTCGCAGAGACAGGTTAACATGAATCCTGAAAAGTTGAAGAAGCTTCAAGCCCAAGTGCGAATCGGCGGTAAGGGAACACCCCGACGCAAGAAGAAGGTATGTAGATATATTTCGAATGAATAAGTAACATGAATATATTGAAGTCACATTAATTTCGTTGGACCATAAGTTTTCGAGTTCATAGAAATGCATGTTCCAAATGTCATTCGAATGACTCGTGATTTTCTTTATTTCCAATGACTACACCATAATTCTCGATCACCAATTACCATTCTTGTGTGACATCAAAATTTTGCCATCGTACCTTGTAAGACATCTTATTATTATGTTCGAAAATTAATTGTAAACGTTCCACGTTCGTGATACTGGTTTTGTGACTACTGTTTATCATTTATTACGTGTTACATTTATCTTGATGTAAGAGATTTGAGATTGTTGCTTTGATTTCAACTTTGTTAGCGAGTTTCATGTGAAATGTTTACAACTACCTCAGAGATTGGTGTCTTATATGTTTTAAGGAAGTCATACGTCAAAAAATACTAATTTATGGGAACAAAATTGTTTTATTAGGAAGTATTCTTTCTATATTTTGTACAGTAACATTTTTTATATTGTTGTTTAATTACATTCAATCTATTTTTAGGTTGTACATGCTACTACAGCTACAGACGATAAAAAGTTACAAAGTTGCTTGAAGAAGCTGTCTGTAAACACTGTCCCTGGTATCGAAGAGGTTAATATGATCAAGGATGATGGTACTGTCATCCATTTTAATAATCCAAAAGCTCAGGCAAGTTTGTCTGCCAACACATTTGCCATCACTGGTCATGGTGACAACAAACAGATAACTGACATGCTACCGGGAATAATAAGCCAGTTGGGACCTGAAGGTGTTACACAATTGAAACGATTAGCAAGTACAGTATCTGGCAGTACGGTTGGCAAAGCCACATTGGAGGAAGATGATGAGGTGCCTGATTTGGTGGAAAATTTCGATGAAGCTAGTAAAGAGGAGGTAATAATCTAATTCAGTTAACTATAATTGTTTCATACCTTGAGATCATCCATATCTATACGAGATCTTACTTGGATCTTATTTTTTACTCAATTTGTTTTTGTTATTGCTGATTATATGCTTATTGCTTTAAAAATGTTATCCTTTTAATATTAATGTGTTTAACATTGATATAAATATTGCCTTCATATCTTGCAAGAAAGTATTAGTAAAATTTGTGCAAAATTGTTTATAACTATCTAAAATTTCTTCAATTTTTTTAAGGTGGCTACCAAAAAGGAAGCGGATGAAAGTGACAAAGCGACCGGTGATAAAAAGGAGGTTGTTTTGAAAGAAATAGAACTAGAATAGAAATCCTTTAGCTTCTCCTGAAGCTTAAAGCATTCAGTACTAAGGTAACATGATAATACAAATCCATCCAGAATACATTAAGTCATGTAAAAAGTAAAAATAAATTATCTGATTTCTTTTTCCACAGCTATTTCATACAACTAATTGTTGTAATTGACAAGTTGAGAAATACAAGTTGCAAAAGCAACGCGTAAGCGAAGTATCACACCACTATACATACGTTATAAATATTTGTCATACCCTATGATAATACTATATGAGTAACAGTTATCAAGAAAATAAAAACAGCTGTTACAGAAATCAAAAGTTTCTATGAACAATGGTCTTTTCTTTGTTGCATTTGCGAATAGACTTTGCTCCGAGTCAGTTGAAAAAATGATTTTACATTTCCCAAATATTGAGAGATTCTGTGACCGTTTTGAGATCCATGATCGAGACTGTTGATTAATCATGTACAAAGTCTGGTGTTTGAATTTTAGACATTTAATTCGACTTTCTTCACATGAAATGCGATGTGAAATTGCAATTTTTATCCTGATCTTATTCATAGTTATGTACTTCTTACTATCACGTTGTGTTCGCATGTGTTCTTATTTTAATGGTAACAAACTTAAACAAATTTATAGGAGTATTGATTAACAAATGAAATCAATTTCCCGGCAAACGATAACAGTAATCTTCCACCTATTCGCAGCGATGTTACATAGGCGGAAAAAAAATTTATATAGAGTATAGAAAGAGTAAAAAAAATGTGCGAAATATTGAGGCACCTCTATTTTAATTGATGGAATTAATAGAAACTACAAAGTAAGAATAGCTTTTCGCTGCAGCTTTCCAGTACGGAAAATGAGGTGTAATATTTGTAATGTAATCTATGGAATAAATTCATTTGCTGGAAATACGGTTTTCTACTTAAAATTTCATGTTCTTTCTGGATACACAATTTAGTCGTAATTTGTCGATATTTATATTTTCATCATAGAATAGATCTGTAATAACAGTGTAATTATGGAAATATACTAATAAGAGCTATCCTGTATAATAGTATTAGTTTCTCAGCATTTTCCGTTCATAATTTGTATTTCATGTGACCATGATTACATTCGTTTATCCTTCGTTTAGTTATTATTTCTTTCTTTTCTTCAATTAGCAATATTTTCTCATAGACAAAAAGAATCGCACATTTAAATGGATTTAATAGATATGTTAGTTGTTATTAAGTATTAATGAATACTTAAATCATAAAACGAGTTTAATTCCATATATCACACAAAATGTTTATGTCCAGCAGAATACAACAAATTTTTGTCTGAGTTATTATTTTTCTGGTTAATCTTTATTCCTACTTATTGTTATGTAAAATTATGCTGTACTATGATATCTAAATATATGATAACAATTGCAAGGCAACCGTACACTAATTGATCTGACACAGTGAGGCCTTTATCCACTTGAACCATTTAAGCGTTAGGTAGACTAAGACCTCATCAACTTTAGACAACGAATAACTGGTGTTCTCTATTTTCTGATAGTAAAGTAAATATTCGCATTCAACCAATAGGTGATATAAGTGGAACAAAATTCTGGAAACACAACTGAAATTTGTATATTTTTGAAATGAAAACGTACCTTATTTATATCTAAGTTTTGTTCACAACAAAATGTAACATTTAAGTATGGATAAGCTCAGTTATATAAGCCTAGCGTTTATATAATCGTCGATTATTTTTCGCACTCGAAAATTCTGTATTGCAATCTCTGACGATTGCAACACTTGCGCCAACCATGCGGTATTGTTCGACGTTCAAAAGCATCATTAACGCGGTCTCATTAACGAACGTTCTTCTTTCTGAAGCTTTACGAAGTTTACATCTCGTCGAAGAAAAACTTCTGTCGTTTTTCCACGGCTTACCGCGCATTTTCGCCGCGAACTTTTTCGTTTTACTTATTCCGTCCGCTCTGTTTGCCAATGGAACGAACTGCAGCCAGATAAGAATAAGGTGAAGGCGTCGGTGACGGGTGCTTCGTCTTCCTTGATTATTCGTTTAGTTTACTTTATCCCGACTGCGTTCCGGGCGTTTCTTTCCTTGCACAGTGTGGCATCGTTTGCAAAACTCGTTTCTTGCTCGACGCATTGTTCTCCGTCTAAAAGAATTTATCTTTATCTTTACTGGAACATGTAACTAAGGATTTATATAATGCATAATTTCTCTGATAAATTCGAAGTGAATCACTCCGATTGTTTGACACTTTCAGTGCTAATAGTGGGATCTCATAACATGCTGATAACATTTTATGATCATCGAGTAGCTTAAGATAGTATTTTGAATGTTCTGAAACGAAAAATAATGCAGTATAATTTATCACTGTATTGTGCATATTTGTGCATTTATGGTATGTGCATAAAATATGAGGGAATGTTTGTATCAATCAAAATTAATGGAACTTTTAGAAATAGTATATTTAAACACAGTCTATGGAAATAGGAATTTACGTAAAGATCCAAAAACTAAAAAATTTTAGGTCGAGTAATAAATAATTTCAGTACATCACTTTTATTTAACGATGAAATAAACGTTACGATAAGCGTTACCATAATTTGTTTCTAGATATGTATGTACAATTCAATTCTTTATTGTTTTATTTAATCAGACGGTACGGTCGGAGACAATTCGTGGCAGGAGAAAAATTACTATATGTAGAAGATAGCGAATGTCGCTGGAAAACAATATAAGCTGACAGAGACATCGCATTTTCTCCTTTGTTTCGCATGTGCACAGGCACTAGTGCGAGACATGGTCGAGTGGATAGTTGGGAGACGTGTACCTTCAACGTGCATAAATTTTCAAAAAGTTTGTTTCACGAACGTTCCCTGGCACGTAGACGCAGGGCAGAACTCTGCTACTTGATGGTTAGTCGTGCCGGGAAATGATACGTGAGTGTATACCATTTCCATTAAGCGTTAGAAATTTACAACAATTAGCTCTGCGGAGTTTTGGACGGGGCACTTTTCCACTGAATTTTCGTGGGAAGTCTCAAAATTCTCGTGCAATTTTAAGCGCACAGAAATACGAAAGTGCAAAGTACAGAAATAAATTCGCCTTCAGTATCGACAATTTTCGTTTAAAATATCAAGAATTTCTGAAGGGTGTAAAGAAATTGCTCATCTCAGGGTTTGCACCCAAAATCTAGGGGGTCAATTGTAATGTGTTATCACATTAAACTGCGGATTTTATGCATTTATGACAAAAATGAGTATTCGTAATGTCAAACAGTAGAAAGATTAAAAACATTTAATAACGTCGATATACTAAAATTATTAAGGAAAGAATGCAACTTTGAAGTTACTCATATTTGTTGCAACAGATGCAGATAATTTGTATTTTACATAAAGATCGGCTGTCTCGTTATCATTCAAATAACTTAGTATTTTATTTACACAAGAATCAAATTTTAAGAAAAAATTCAAATTCTTTGGGATCTACGAAGTAGAAGAAAATTAAAAAAGTAGTAGACTGAGGATTTTCTGCGTTAATGAAGTAGATGATAAAGAGAAAAGAATTAAGAAAAAAAAAGAATTAATGAATTATTTGTAATGATTCCAGCTCATTGAAATCATTAAGAAGATTTTTCTTTTGTATAAAAATCCACTGCGATAAGTCTTGTCTTTTCAGTTTCTGTTTCATTGAATAAACAGCTTCGGTTTTGTAGGATATTTACAACCGCAGATTCGAGGCTAAAGCAAAACGTACAAAATTGATTGGAATTATAATTGCAAGCCCAACAATCGGGCATGCGACGGACTAGGTGTTTACAACTAACCAGACCTCAACAGTCGATCAAAACGTTTGAATCATAGCCGCAATTTGTCGCTTGCAGTTACCCGCAATGTTGCGTTTGCCCACGGAATACCTCGAGAACCTTTTTGATGTATTATGGTCCCGCGTGTATGGCACCGTTGTTCCATTTTACTTGCCTTGTTGCAATTCACGAGAATGATGAACATTCAGCTTTGATTGTCGAATTACACAAGAACTGATGTAATTCGTGCAACGTTTCTAGTGAGTGATTGTTTTAGAGATGGATTGTTCGCACTATGCTGGAGTTGCGATTGCGAAGAAAATTCTTTTCTTATCAAGGAATTTTTATTATACCGATTCTAGAGGATTGGTTATAATTAGAATTATTTTTAATTTTATTTATCAGTTTCATATTCTTTATAAAATACTGCTTCTAGACATTTCGACAATTGAAATTAATTGTCAGAAACTAGATGGTTAAATACTAATAGGTCACACTCTGGGTCTACACGGACCCGAGTCCCGCCGTCTGAGAGTTTCCACAAAACCGCTACAATTATTTTGTCCATTAAAAAGTTAATGATCTGATATATGTACACTGCAGATTTTGAAAATTTGTGAAACAAATGTTTGTTTCCTATATTTATAAAATCAATGAATCAACAACGAGAGTAAACAAGAGAACGAAGTTCTATAAAAATTGGTTTCTTATTTGAGAGTCATCGTGCACTGTAAACGCAGTCTAATAATATGTTATCTGTGTCAGGTATTACGGAAGCGACAGACAACGGAAAATTACGCGAATGAATAAGTATTACAATGGAGGCAGATAGATGGATAATGAGAGTGGGGCAAAAGGAGGGTCGGTCAAGAACAGAGATTAGTGTTTTGCCGATGATGACCGAGAACAGGTCACACATCGAGCACCAGAATCCACATCTGGGATGACAATAGAAGATTAATTTCAATTGTTTGTCTAAACAATCGTTTAGACAAATCTTTTCAGTGCAGACTCGAGAAAAGTTAAAACCACTTATCTTGCGTTGCACTGTAAATTAAACTATCAGATCGATCCGATCGATAGCTGAATAATTTGAATCGAATTACAGATGCGAAACTTCGATAACAAAATTTCGTGATATATTGTACCTTAATCGTCAATGGATTTAGCTATTGATAAATTTGATTGTGTGCTTGTAGAAACAAACTCATGGACGTGACGCACTTTTTCTAGAAAAAATTACTGTTTTTCGTAAATCTGCTAATAAATAATTTATCAGAGAACATTGGTTTTTCCCACGTTCTTTCTAAAAAGTCTCTGAAAGAGGATCTTCCAAGGATACAGGTACAATAAGAGCGGTGCCTTAAACATATTTCAAACAAGAAAAATGATCGTTTATGTTGCTCCTTGTCGACAAATATACTAATAAAAGATCTAGTAGAAAGTATTGGTTACACGGTTCAAAGTTTCATCTAAAAAGCAATGTCCCGCGCGATAAATAATTTTTTAACAGGCAATACATCGAATTTTGTATACCCAGAATCTCTTCGAAAGTTAGGTTTTCCATCCAGGATCCTGTTGATAGACTGCCGGAAGGTGCGCGATTCGAAAGCGTTAAAAAATATTTGCGGGGACAGGGTAATGGAAAGCCACAGGTTGTTCAGTCATTACGATATTTATTTTAGAATATTCGTAGACCCTCACATCGACCGGTTCTACACGGCAGGTGCAACGTGAGCACGAGGTCATACATAAAAAGTTTCTGCTTGTTTGTATGTACAGAGAATAATCACGATTGCGCTTCGAGAGTTACATTCGCGTTAAGAACGCTTGGCCGTCGCCGCTACCGGCCGAAATAATCGGTTTAATTTGTTTAACTCCTTTTGTTCTGTTTCTCGTCACGCGAGGTACCATTTGATGCCTGTGTCCTCTGCCCACCCGCGCACGAACCTGTCGGCGAACATCGGAAAAACTGAAACCGCGTCTCGACGTGCTCACTTCGACGCCAACGTAATGAAGTTATCGATATAGTATCAAAAATACACATTGACAAAATTATACCTTTGTGCTTTTTTTTCCTATTGTGTCTCGTTCGTACAGAGAGAACCTCGTTCGAACCTCGGGCAGAACTTCCGGATTCCCTTCTCGCCGCTCCGATTTGAATTGCATATCAGGAAGCACGCTTTATTGTTTTTGAAACGAGTCTTGTATTGTTCGTCGCTCGATTGTCTTCCGTGTGTTCAACAGGTAAATCGACCATTGAGAGCAATGCATGTTTCGGCTTACTTGGAACAGTAATTTTGGTAACCGGTAGGAAAGTAATGTCGGCTTTCCACGAAAATGTTGAGTGATCTGTTACGTGTTTTTTAGTATTTGATAGAAGCGACTGCGTTCGGATTGGACGAACGTACGAGATCGGTCGGTGAAAGTTGATCTATTGCGACGAGTTTCTTCGCTGACATTATTTAACTACTACAGATTTAGATTGTTGGTAGTATTGGAAAGATTCGTTACAGATGTTGCGACCAATTCTCGCAAAATGTTGGTCTACGAAAGGATAAGAATATTGTTTTCTAAAAATAGAAAGTTAATATTATCGTAAACTATTTCGTTAAAAAAATATTATCCGAAGGTTTTTCGATCAAAAATATAATTTCTAAATCCGTGATTCCTTGGAAAAGCAATATGTAGAACGACTCCAATCATGCGATTCGTAACTGTTAGTTAAAAACTATTCTTAGACGCCTATATTATTTGATATACTAAAAGTTATGTTTACGAGTTCTCGAGCCGTCGCTCAAGTTCCAAAACTGAATCACCGAATTTGATGGAACAGTTCAGCACGCGAGTTCTTCTGAATACACAAATTTTGGTATCTTCTCGCATCGGTGACAGCTACAGCTCGTCTTATTTCCGTTTAATCATCCGTAAATTTTGCCCGATTTTGCGAACGATGCAGTAATGTAAAAAAATACAATGCAAATGTCCATGAAATGATCAGACACTGTAACGTTGATTTTATTATTCGGCAGATCTTCACCCTTGCGTACGAAAGCAGAGATTTATGTCCGACTCCTAAGTAGACATGTCCTAAATTAAACGCGTTATCTTCTAATGTTACTCTCTAGAACATCATTAGCTATGACGACATCGATGACGCACGTGTGTCGCATGCACAGCATACGAATTCTTATTGTTAGAAGAAAGCTCAGGCGAAGTGTAAATTAATCATTTTCGAGCGCATAATTGCTTTAAGACATTGCTAGAAGACATTTCACCGCAGTCTATTCGTATTTAAAATCGTTTCGGTTTTCATAAAGAAATTATCCAATTATCCGACTTCTTGTTAAAGAATTCCAATAAACGGGAGTTTATTTAAACACTTACTTTTTATCGCGTTTCGCAATATTTTTTCAAACGGTATATCTACTCTACACCAGTAGTTTGGAAAATAATTTTGTTACTCGAAAGGAAACGGTAAAACATCGTCTGATATTTTTTGAATTCGAGACAGGAAACGCTTTTAAGTGTTACCTTATTTTATTGCTGTCCAGATGATTAATTACTTTATTAAATATACTTTCCGTGAATAAATTAGCCATCGTAGGTGCTTCGAA
Organism: Megalopta genalis; assembly: GCF_051020955.1. NCBI lineage: Eukaryota > Metazoa > Arthropoda > Insecta > Hymenoptera > Halictidae > Megalopta > Megalopta genalis. The sequence continues at coordinate 32,028,070 of NC_135016.1, forward strand.
CTCTTCGATAGGTGTGCGGCGGAATCCATTTTGTTTCTTCGCGGAAGAGGTGCCCGCGAATGGATTTCTTTTGTATTTATCGTCAGATATCGTCAGCACTACTGAAGTCGAGTACTTTATCTAACTTCCTAAGTACACCTATTGTTCGTACGTTAAAAATTACAGCGAATTCTTCGAGATTTCAAGGAACAAATGTACACGCAATCGTTCGGGACTTCGACGAGCACGCTCGCGGATGTTCCACATGGAACCGTCCGTTCGCATGCCTATTTAAATATATTTATATATTTATATATATATATATACTCGAGTATACATTTAACACAACGATCTCCAATCGTACATGCTTGGTTTAGCGTTTAACTTGCTTAACGTTCTAAATTCTCTTTTATTTATTCTTTGAGCCTCTTCGAAATCTCCACGCATCGGCGAGATTCTTCCCTCGTCTCATTCAGAAGAATCACACAAGAATTGTTCGTAAACACTTTAACGTACTTTTGATTTGTGTCACATACAAACAGCTCGCGTTAGAAACGTCTAGGATTGTCTAGCTAGTGATACGTCTTCCTTCCCTGGTTCGAAACGGTACGGCTTCGCTATGAGATTGTACGGTCGGGCGCCATTGTTGTGGTCTCAGAGATGCAAACGCTATGTCAGGGCGGAGACTGGATCATTTTTGTCTCTTAAATGTTAAGTAACGTTCTTCCAAATAATAAAGCATCTCTCACGGAAATATTCAGCTTTTTCGATGACGTTCTTGCGTTAGATTTGAGAATTCCTTCAAGGTTTAGCGTACACTTTGCAGAAAATGGTAAAAATTGTATAAATTTAAGGATTTTGAAAGATAGAGTCTTGTTTAGCTTTAAGTACATACACAAAGAGGATTTTTAAAAGAGCGATATCTTAATTTATATTTTTATCGAATTGCAATACCAGAAGTAGCATGATCATATTAGTATGTGGGTTCAAATAGAAATCGAAAATTCATAAGAATTATTAAAACGAAGAATTGCTTCAGATATAATCACCAATAACCGATAATCAATTGAGAAAATAATATCAATATGACTCGACGACCAAGAAATATAAGTTAATTTCGTAGTGTTTATAATGATTCGATCATCAGCTGCATAGCAAAACAATCACATCGGCAGAGTTACACCAACAGATATTAAACAAAAAATTGCATAGTTTTATGGCAGCCCAGATGGTCCATTAATTATTTATATTTGTAAGAAAATTCGACAGTCTCAGCCCCGAATTTAACCCTTCGTTTCATACAATGATAAACACCGCTGCACCTTTAATTACGCTTTGTCATTTTTCCGAATCGCCGTCCGTTTGGACAGTCTCGAGGCTTAAGATTGAAACGTCGATAGGAACGGGTGTAAATTAAAGAAATTTTGAGCGGAACCGAGCTAATTTGGCGCGAACGGGAACGGGCGGGATTGGGGAAGGTCCAAATGAAAGAATATAGGAAACCTTGCTAATCCAGAATAATCAAGGGATAGAACAAAAGGCGTCCGAACGAAGAAATCTTAAAGTGGAATGAAATCTTTGCTAATTCGAAAGCATGCGATTGTTCGAACGGAGCAACCAGCTTTCAGAAATGCAATATTCCAGCTAAGTAATTAAGAATAGAGCTGAATGCAAAGGTCTTAATTACGTGAATAGCGAAGTGTGTCGGGGTCTCGTTGCTATGCATTACTTAACAGCGTGGGGGAGAGAAAACAACAATTATGCAATCTGATTAACGCCGGTGAAGTCGAATCTTACGGAAATAACGCTTTAGAAATTTTGGAGTTACCTTTAAGTGAATGATTATTGTGTGATAGCCAATTTCTGTGCCTTTAGTTTGCTTCCTAGCATGATTAACTTTATTATTTATTTATTTACTAACTTAATTATTTATTTGTGAAAATTAAATATGTAAAATTCGCGAAATTTTTGGCAAAGCTTATGAGATATAACTTATCATGATATTAGATTTTTGTATAGAAAATAAAATTTAATAAAGTATATTAAATATTATATTAAATTTGTATTGTGCACAGTAACTGAAGCATATTTTTATAGATCATAGGCACTCAGTAACCGGCTTTTCCAGTAACTTTTCTTTCTCCTAATATTCAAGGGAGATTTGATATACGCTTCATGGGAAAATTTATATCGATAAAAGGAACTTTGAAATTTAGCTTCAAGTTCTTAAGAAATGTCACTTACAGTGCTAAAGTTGTTTGGCGAGAACTCCAGTATTTCGCCAACAGAACATAGCAATTGGCTTATCTATCCTAAGCTTGCTTTTGTTGAAACGAAGGATTAAACGAGTAGATCAACACGCTAATCATCAGGGCAATTTGCGAATAATTTGTTGGATAGCGATCGAAAAATATTGGTTTTTTTTTCGCGTTGGAACCGTTAAATCTTTGAGCAAGTAGCGTTTAATTTCACTATTCTTTATTTTCGTCGTGTACATCAAGCGTGTCAATGAGCAATTCCTGATACCGTGCTAAGTTTGGCCATCCTATGTTATTTCGATTCTAAACACTTTGCGCCGTTTTAGCAGGAGAAGAGCCCGAAAGTTGTCTCAATCTACATTTTACCGCCAGCTTATCAAACAGATGGAGTAGATTCCTCATTGACACACCCAATATTTAGGTTCCATTTTCTAAAATATACGAAGACCAGTGTCAGAAAAATATTTGTTCTATTCCCCGAAAGTTCCTTTAGGATTTATTTCACGTGATAATTCGGAGGATCGTAATCCTATTGTGCACTCTTTGTATAGTGTACGCTTTTATTACGTAATAAGTCGAAAATCTGCGTGATGCGCCTGACTATTACCGTGTTAATTGGTATCTTATTCAATTTCACATCGGGTCGTAACTTTAGAGAGATACGTACGCCGAGCCATTATTATTTCATTTACCAGCACGTAACGCGTATAGTAGATTCCGAAGTATCAAAGTGAAAATTATTTTTAACGCGATACATATTTCAACGCGTCGAATATTCGCAATAAATTATTCGATAGCGATAGTTCGCTTCGCTTCAACAGCATTTAACAGATACATTTTAAACGCATGTATCTTCGGACTATTTATCACTCTTACGTGAAATAGAATTCTGCACAAACAATACTAGTCCTTAAATATTCATCGTCTGAAACGCGATCACCATTGCGCAGTGCACCAGAATCGCAAAAAGTTAAACAAAACGCAAATTTTGTGCTTCAAACTTCGCAAAGATTTAATTACAGATTCTGCACAGTATAAGCTACAATAATTGTATGTATAAATCTTCCAGAGAAAATTACTTGTTCAAGGTTAAATTGAATTTCTTCCGTCATGGCGTAGTTTCTTTCACTGTAATTAAATAGGAATAAGAGTTGGCTTAAATCCAAGTGCACCTTGTTAAATGGCATTTTTTCTACGATACGTCTACGTAATCAGAAAGCAACAAGTCTGCAGCAACTCTTTCAATTATATCCTTTTGCGAACCTCCATTTTATTTCATATTTTAATTAGGTTAAACAGAGGTGTTGCGAAACACCTCCCTGAAGAGTCGTTTTGCAATAAACAACGCCAGAACTACGTTTTACGACCCCCAAAATCCCTAAAGCCAGTCTGTTTATAATCAGTAATATAGAATTAACAGAGATACGAATTTTGTCAAACTTACTGCAATTCTGGCTCATTATGCATCGAGTGCGATAAACATATAATAAAATATCTGATCTTAATGTAACAAGCTTTGTACAAATATTTCTGACCACTAGGCAAAATGACGTAACATTTTCCAACAACTTGAACCGTTACGAAAAAGCGATCCTTAAAATTACAAGATAAGTGAAACAAGAAAAATAAATACTTAACAATTTAAATAGAGACTTAGATTAGATCATTCTGCCTTGCAACCGGTGATACATCGATCAACATTGGTAATACTGTCGATTACAATTTCTGCAAAGTTTCGACCCGATCGCATTCGAAATGATCGTGTGATCATCACGCCGAGAATCATCTCCATCTCGAAATTACGGCCTTCAATTGGAATTATTACATTCTTTCCCGTTAGCACCATATACATTTGTATCTACATGTTAATATAATATTTATATGTTTGTTAACGCGTGTCTACCAGCGACGCTGTATTTCTAGCAGTCATCCGTGCGGGTTCCGTTTATTACAGCGCGCGCGCCCGTGCAAAGATCCCTCGAGCATTCGCACAAAGAAACTGCTCGACGCTACTGCATTTTCTATCGTATCGAGCCAGATCGAAATCGTTCCGTGAAATGTCTATTTTCAATATAACACGTTAGAATTTTAGCAGAGAATGCACGCCCACGTTCGACATTGAACACGAAGCTCCTCAAAAGCTCGGAACGTATGCTTTTATAACAGAATACTTCAGAAATTGAAACTGTTGCGTCGATCTACAGCCAAGGAAACTCTATTTAAAAGATGGTTGCACGAATCGAGAATTCAAATAAAATCGCTTTTAACGAGAAATACATACAACTTAAATTCAAATTATTCTATGGTCTGCAGTCACAATTCATATTTCATGGAGATATTTGTAATAATTGAAATTCAGAGTTTTCAGAAAGGCAAACGTTCTTGCGTATTTGATCAAGACCTGATTCAAGTTCTAAAAGTTAACTCGACGTAGAGTCTAACTCGACGAAACGATTCTTACAAATTGATAAAACATCATCCAGAAGTATTAATTTACGTGTGTTCCAGTATCGGTTGTTCTTAACTAGCGTTTCGATATGTTCGTTGACGTACATAAAGCTGATTCCACCGTAAATGTGCGTTTAATTGTTGTCAAATCGAGCGAATAACTACCGAATACGTATTGCTGTGCACAATTGCCGTTTCACGTCCCGTTTGATAGATCGAGCACGGTTGTTTTGTTTCGCATGCGATTAAGGTATATTGCCCCGCTTTTGGCAGCGGCTACACGTTTATGGCTCTTCACTAGCACGGCTTTATTACTCACCTACCCGCAAACCTTCCCTTCTTTAGAAGCTGCCTTAAAAAGATTCAGGTCAGGATACTATGCGCTTCGTGGAACTCGCGTTTCACAATTTTCCTCTTTTCGCCGCTCTCTTTTTCGTGCTCGGACGGCGGCACTCTATAATTGGTCAGATGTCACACGCATTTTGTATCGATACTCGTGAATCGTTTTACGCTTCTTCGTCATGCGTTCCTCTTCATATTCTCTCTTCTCTTCTTTTTTTCTAAGGCTTCTCTTTTTAGCAGTAACCAAACTTTGAAGTTTCATCGCGATTGGTTACAGTGCGTTGGAAGTAGCATTAAATTAGATTATACTTCACATTTCATTATTTCTTAATAATTTGTGTATTACTTTTGGAGTAAACTTCGTGGTGTATGTAGTAAGAGTTTTTCAAAATTAAGCTTTCCTTCTTTTTCTGAAAATCTTTGTTTTATCGACAAGCAAAATTAAATTTTATTTGTAAATGGTACGAATAAAATAGAGTTTAAAGATTTGCATTATTTTTAATGTCTGTATATGTATTTTCCAGCAGAACATTTACGTAATCTTTGCAAGCCTTCGCAATTATGGATTTTGAGTATTAGCATTTCTTGCAAAAAGTATTTGATCGAACGTACCAAGTCTGTGTATATATAATTACACTTATACATACATTCGAGTATTTTCGTTAACAGTACAAATGATCAATGATCACAATCAAGATTAATAAAATCCTACTATAAAACTTAACATAAAAGTGTATCTTCTATAAAAAGATATTTGAGAAGATTCAAATCAAAGTAATTACTAGAGTATAGATAATAATATCTATAGTGTAGATTTTTAAGATGCAAGATGAAACATAAATTAACAAGGTTTTATAGCATTTTGATTTTACAATTTTAAGTAATCTTTTAATTGACGAAGCAACCTTTTCTTTCAATATAATTCTTGTAAAATGCCGCGTGAAAATGAGAATTCCATATCGAATGGATTGTATCTCAAAATTTTCTACGATATCCCGACAAGTATTAACGATATTAGATTTTTAAATGCAATGAGAATTCGCAGCAAAGTTGGTAAATCGAAATCTCTTATTTCCTCGGAGCGACGTTGAGAAATACACGATTCTAGATAATCGCAGTCCGATAGAAAATTGTTTTCGCCGAGTTGGAAGCGGGAGCGAACCAATATTATCATTATCAGGTTAATTGATTTCCCTCATCCTCGAGCAGGTTATTTTACTTCTTTAATAGAAGGTTCGCTGGAGGGGAGTCATTTCCTTTCACGGAAGAATTTCAATTGAAAGACAATATCGCGCGCAAGATTGCGTGCCGTAGGAATGATATTGGACATGCGATCGCGAACCAGAAAAAACGCGCCGTGATGGTGCAATAAAGAGTCAGTATCAGTAATAGGTTGAACGTTAAAAAAAAAAAAGAACAGGAGAGATAGAAACACACATATAGCGTTTTTATATTCCTTTTTATCTTTCAGCTGGACGCCCGACGAATTTCAACTGGCGTAATCCCGATCGTAAAGCGAAATTCCAGCCGATCGTTGTTATCGATAATGGTTTTCGTAGCAGATGCTAGATTCGACGCTGCGTTCGAATAGCTTTTATTACGAAAATACTTCTGCTTGTCTTATCTATGCGCAACGATCGTTATTACTTTTAAACCGGACTTTAACGCGATGCTATAAAATGACGTGCTTGCGAAACTTTTACGCAAGGTCACCGAGATTGTTGTCGAAAAATAAAGCACGCGGCACTTTTGTTACTACAATGACACAGTTCGGCATCTTTCGCCGTGTTGGTCAGCCTTACGTTGCTTACAGTCTAGAATTTTCATACTTCTGACTACTAGACTGCGGATATTTGTCCAAAAAAGTCCCGCATCGATTGCAAGAAACAGAAGCTAAATAAATATTCATTCGTTTAATCATTTGCATTACGACTCCTTCCACATTCCTGATAACACAGTTAATTGAACGAAGATAATTTTTGTTTCTTATACATCTTCATCTATTTTCGTTGCTAGATCGCAACGTTATTTTCGCTCGGTCTGACATGTTTTCCTTCGTGCTCCGTTATTTGTCTCGAAAGAAGACACTCGTGGGTCACGTATGGTGCGACATAAATTTTTCATTTCGACACTACGAAAAATTCGAACTTCGCCCATACATTCTCGTCGTCCCGCTGGCAGTACCGAGAATTCAATTCCATGAGCTTCCGATCGATTGTGGTCTCTGGTTTGAGGACACATTTCCTGAAATTCTTCGACGTCTCGTTACGCTCTATCCTAAATATCCTCCTCGGTCTTCTGTTTCTTTCCTCTTCTCCTTTTTCGTTGATTACCACGTGTGTTTTTTTTCATCGCAAATTCCCAATTATTTGTACAAAATTAGCAACGCCTAGTTCATCAAGTTTTTTAGTGACTAATTTATCTTCTTGGAAAAGCGGCATCCTTTAAAATTTGTAACAAAACATGCCACGTTCCATAATAAATATATATTTTAATTCAAGTGACTTTACTTTACCAGGGCGTGATTAGACGAGGAAAATTAGCTGTTAGCGAACCAGCTGATTTGTGTGTGCGACATTGAATTTTACAAATTGTTTGTAATTCGTAGTGTCATTTTGTGTAGAACTTGTAGGAATTCATGTGCATAGATCCACGAGATAATGTTTCAGGAGTGTTCGCGTTTCGCGAATGGTTGCGAAGACAGTTAACGATTCAAATAGGAAGTACATTTTCCGTAATCGCACTCCAGAGGTGCAAGAAACCCATCACGTCGGTTTACTACCCTCGCGCGTCGCGAGTAATTTTCTAACGGACTACTCGATCTTCAATTGACGTTTCCCAATGGTATTTGTTATTTGGCCGACATCCTCTTCCATCGTCTCGATTTTCCTCCATCGGATGCTGGTCTCGGCCTCGAATTACGTGACAGAATTCAGTGTTTATGTCGGAGGAAATCAGGTACTTAAGCTTGTATTAACTCTTAAAACCAATCGCGTAGCGCCGCTACTAATCTTGTAATTATAATCGTGTTATCGTTACCGATGGTCTAACTAAGTATACCAAAAATTACTGTCACCGGTCATCGCATTGTTTAATAATATCGTTACTCACGCTTTGTATAAATACATAAAATCAAATTGGCTTTACCAATGAGCACATTGTTTACTAATTTGCAGGGGTGAAATTTTATGATAGTCTGTAATAGGGTTAATAGCGTTTGAAAGTGTCAACGGCACCTACACTATTTTAACTAAAAGAAGAATGAAAAGAGGTATCTTCCTCAGCTCCAATTGCCATTTGATTACAAAAGAATCATAAATTATTACATCTGATAATATGAAATTCAACCCTTAATCAGCTTCCAGCGCATTGTGTTTTTATTCGATGACCTTCAGAATTGAACTTTAAAATTTGTCATTGCAATTTCTCATTAGCTCAACAAAATAACTGGAAATTATTTTCTTTCTAATTGGTCATTCCGAATTGTACTTTTAATAGTTACATTATCAGTGTAATTAATTTATCTCGGAGATTCACGTATGACGCGCACGCACGTTCTGTTTAGTTTCGAAATTCGTGTACGCTGGTAGACACGCTTCGTACATTTAGATCAAATAAGTTTCTAGATTCGAGGAATCTCTTGCTTACTAATTACATACCATTCGAAGTGATTGACGCAACACTACACACATTACTTCTGCAACTTCTGTACAATTATATACAGCGTTGGCCGAACTGAAGCTCGAAATGTTTATGTGCGCACATTAATATTACATATAAAAAAAATATATTGATTCGGGGTGAAACGATTCACATTGTGCAACGTTATTCTTAATGATTATGTTGTTGATTTTTACTTATACGTTTATATACTTTTTACACTCTTCCACTCGCCTTCGAAACGATTCGTGTTCAAACGATAGTAATTATCAACGATAAAATATATCTACAGCTGTTTTATTAAATTCTCCAACCAGTATGTCATATTTTCTGGAACACGTTAATCTCTCTACACTCTCGATGTGCTATGAATTCAGCAAAAATTCAATCCGGCAAGAAAATTACTCAAATCTCACGTAGCATGGAGAGTTAATATTAACATTTCATCTTTCGGTAGTTACTTAACTCATTATTAAACTGCGGATTTTATGCGTTCATGACAAAAATGTGTAGATCGAGTGCAGAACAGTGGGAAGCATTTAAAGAATTTTAAAATGCTGTTATATCACTTCGAACCTGATAAAATGATACACCCTTTAACACGGGGCCTTGTAAGAGAATCTAGTTGTGCTTAAATAATGTATTGCAATTGTACCATATAATAATAAATTATAATCTTGTATTAATGTATTTATGTGATATTAAGATAACGTTAATGTTATAAAATTAATAACGTAACGTTAATGCTATTAAGATTATAATGTTATTTTCGTACCAGTGTATGAAAAATTCGGGTCCGTATTTTGGGCCCGTCGTTGAGGGATTAAGAAAAAATAAATAAATCTCTACGCAACTCCAGCATCTTGCAGTTACTGTAGACACATTTTATTTTGCATATAAATCCGTAGTCTACATTGATTGCCTATCATTGGATTTTCAATAATTTTACCACAGTTCGTGGTTCATAATTTTCACAATAAATTCTTCGACGACGAAGACGGTCCAGTAACCTCTTTTAGAACGATTATAATAAAAGAATACTTTGAAGAGAGGTTCCTTTCGACATACAGTCATTCCGAAGTAAAGCGTCAATAATATTTCAAGAACCAATCAACGTTTCCAACAAATTCTCCCACTAGCGCAGAGCAATTTTCGAATTCATTAGCCACAAAGAGAAATCAAGAGCTCCCCAACGGATCGGAATAACCGTGCAGTTTATCTTGCAGCAGACGAATCGCCTGCTAGAACCCAAGTGAAAATTCATCAAAAACTGAGCAAGTGGTTCCGAATTTTCGGCAGTCTTCCCAACAAACAAATCACCACCGCAAACCCTGGCAGCCGTTCCTGAAATCGTAATCACATTACCGTGCTGCTGCACTTCCGAGCTTCCTTTCGGCCATCGCTGTCACTCATATAATGCAGGTATTCGCGGGACACCGTCGCGTTTCTAGGTCTGGATACATTAAGCGAAAGACGTACTTTAGTTATCAAGCATCAAAGGTTTCCTACATGTGTTCTCGCTCCCTCTAACCGGGAAAATCACCGAGCCACGTCAAATACCCAAGGGAATCTCTTTGGTAGTCTAGCATCTTGGCTGGCGTAGCACGCTTTACACAGTGGCTACGAAACGGGCTCTTCGGGGACCCGAAATCCTTTATCCGGCTGCGCTGAGACAGGACTCCGCCGGTTGTCACGAGAAACAGGAAGGACCTCTCGATGTCCAGAGCCAGCTTATCGTCGGCCGGGCCCGACGCGGCTCGGACGGCAGGACAAAATCCGCGGAACAAGCGAATCCTCTAACCGACCTCGCCGATAAACCGGTCACCGAACACAGAGTTAGGACACCGTCAGACGGCGGACAAATCGAGAACAGCTACCGCTGCTGGTCCTCGACCGGGCCGATTAATCCCGCGCTTTCGAGCGATTAATTGACCGGCGCGACAGGTGTGTCTCCGGATCGGCGATCGGCAACGCGTTCGCGGCCGGAACTTTCTCGTCTAACGGCGGCCAGAATCCGGACGATCGAGAGCGGACGCGTCCTCCATCCCGGATCACAGGAAGCTCTCGTTGGGCATGTTCGCGGCGACGTCGATCGCCTCGACTCCTTGGTTGTCCAAGCGTTCCGCGCCGTCCATCTCGCCGGCCTTGATCTCGTAGTTGTTGATCGGGTCGCCGTACTGGCTCTGATAGAACTCCTCGCGCATCATGTGGTTCAGGTTGCTGCACCGGAAGTAGAGGATCTCGCGGAACGGCTTCCGGAAGTCCCTGTTCAGGGTCGCGTAAATGATCGGGTTTAGAAGGCTGTTGCAGTAGCCCAGCCAGAGGAACAGGCTCGAAAGGAACGGCGGGATCGCGTCCGGGTCGCTCAGGAACGGTCTGACCAGCGCCAGAACGAAGAAAGGCAGCCAGCAGACGATGAACGCGCTCATTATGATGCCCAGCGTGGTGCTGGCCTTCCTCTCCTTCGCCAGGTGGAACCTCAGCTTCTTCTGGTGCGGCGAGTTCGTCACGCTGCAGGTGCTGTTCAAGTGGTTTCGCACGATCGTCGACTTGGACATCGGCGGCGTGATCGCCGTTGACGACGACAGGATCGGCTTCTCCAGTTTCTGCAGCATCGGACACTGCGACTCGTTGCTCTTCCGCGGACCGCCCGCGAAACAGTGCACCGCGTGGCCGCTGCACTGTAACAGAAAGAGCAAAGGAGGATTTAATTTCGCTACGCGGTCTCCGTTTTGACTTGTTGGTCTAGCGATTTATTTTTGTTTCGACGTCTTTGCGTTTTCTGTATTTATTTATTGTAGTATCACGTAAATACTTGGATGCGCTCTTAATAACATTTGTATCACGAATGCAGAAAATGCGCTGTCCGTCTATTGCAATGCTGGCTGTAACCGAATTTATACTAAATGAGAAAAACTAGTTTTTTGTTTTGTATTAGGATTCAGCTTTGTGTTGGGAAACAATTTTGATTTTCGCCGTGTCGACTATTTGATGGGTTACGTCTGGTTTCGAAAAACAGTTTCGCAGTTCTAAAGTTTTTATAGAATTGAAGGAATTCGCTCAAGGAAAATGGAAATGTCAAGATTTATAGACAAATAATTAATTGACGCAGTAATTAGATCCTATTCCAAAGACTTCATCTTCCTCACAGAACTGATCGAATCTTTATCACTTCTTCGACAATATCATCTGTGATATTCTAGATTGATTTGATTCGTGCGTTAACATGTTATCCTTCGATAATAATTGTCGAATGTAAACTGTAAGAGTCCACAAAATCAGCATACATCAGAAATCACATTTAGTGATTTAGTGTAGATTAAATCCTTAGTCTAGTCTTAGATTAAATCCTTAGACTAAATCTGCTCGAGGTTAGATTTCATTTAACTGTTAAAACACTAACATCTGTTTACTTACACCTCTCGTTTTTATTGCGTTTATTTGTATTTTATAACCCTTTCAATGCCGACGAAAATTACAAAAGTACTATAATACAAAAAATATCTATTTTTCGTGTTATTTTTATTTTATATTATTTTATTCATTCCACGTTATTTGTACGTACATTATGGCGGTACAATGAAGCATACGAAGATCGTGGTAGGTCAAACTTTTCATAAATACCGCGTACGGACTAAAGATTGTACGGGTTAAAGTGCAGTGTTAGCGGTGGAATGAAACTTACGCAATTGATTCTATAAAAGTAAAATTATACGAAAGTGTTATTACGTCTTTGTTTTATACTCTTATGTAAATTCGAGGAAGTTCGCATGATATCGCAGACAAAAAGTTACAGACCGCAACGTAAGTAACGATTGCATCTCGTAATCTGCGGTCGCGGTACAATGCTAACAGAGTTCCTGAATCCTTCCGGAGAAACAACTCTCCGGTGGTTACCGGTGCGGCTAGCTACTGATAAACAGTTATCTGAGTAAACGCGAAACTACACGCGTTGATAGGGCCACGGTAATGATTCGATGCGTGTAACGGTGCGCAACTTATTTGCATAACGATAACAATAATTACACCCATAAACAAAGCCCACGTATTCCGCACTCGAGCAACTGTAAAGTTTATCGCTCAGGTTTCGTACTTTCTTTCGCCGAACTGGTGGACACGTAATAAACCGTGCGATCAATTATCTAGAAATATAATAATAATAATCATTTCTATCGTGTATGCAAGTTGAACAAAAATTAAATAATCGAAGAACTTGTGGAATTGTTATAATTCTTTTATTATTCTAATTTTCTGACATGCGATATCTAGTAATCGTAATTGTATCGAAAATTTTGGAAAACATCTAAGAACTTTCTTTAACTAAAATACTAGACAGAATTATTAAATGTAGTATAATTTTGTATTACCGTTCAAGATAATAAACAAACGACTGAAATAATTCTATATAGTTTGTTTTTATCAGCAGGTCGTGAATCTTTGTGCAAAATAAAAATTTTCCAACACGATTGTACGAAATAGGTATTAAATAAAAATAAATTATTGAAAGAAATGATTTATTTAATAATTGGAAGATAGCGTAACAGTATTATTAAATTCATCTTGTGTCTTCGCGATTTCATATTTCATCAACACAGTTTTACTATAAATGCATAAAATCAGCACTCTACTTGTCCGATAAAAAAACTGCGTGAATTGTTACAATTTGACGTTAAACAGAAAGAGTTATTGACTTTCTTAATAACTTTAGCAAACAAAGAATGTTACAATATTATCAAGTTTCTCCAACGTTTTAACTGTTTCGCTTGTTTTCGCCGACGCTCGCCGATAAATAATTGTCTCCGTCCACCATAACTTTTAATTAGTAAAGGAGAATCGGAAGGCCGGTATAAAAAGTCTGATATACGAGCGTACGCAAAAAGCATAATAGAACACACGGGGCAATAAAATCAGTTATTTCGAGCGCAAAGGATTTAAAGAACGAGCAGCAAGAGTCTGCGCGCGGAATATCGATACTTTCCGATGGGCGCCCTCCTCGATAAACAATTCGATTAAATCGATTTGTGACACGCGGGACATTCGTTAGCCGGGCATTCAGCCGCGACCGATGAATATTCAAACGAATTCCTTGCACTTGAATCAGAACTTGCCGGAGGGATTCGTGTGTTCCGAAGGAGAACGTGTGTTCGACCGGGTCGACTTTTCGGCTAGTTTGAGGTCGGTTCGTTGCCCTGAAAACCTAATTGGTCGAATCGCGATCTGCACGAACAGAGGCGCGGCTCTATGGCGCTTTCGCGAGGATAAACAGATTAGTCCATTGAAACACTGACGAGCCTGATTGCAAGGTCACTTTACCGACTGGTTGTCAATTTGCGAATGGAAATCCCTGGATAATTGACGAACCTGTCCCTTGCATATTGTATTATTCCCATAACAGATTCTATTGTGTAATCGGCTGTACGAGCGAGCGAAACTATGTATGCTCGTTTCGGACACGTGAACATTGTTCCTCGCGCTATCACTTTATCGCTTTAACAGCCGCGCGTATCTCTGCGAGATGCGCCCAACTTGTTGCTCGGAAAATTGTCGTTGTTGTTATTATAAAATATAATATTTATTTAGTTTCATCGTTTACCTCGGCCAATGGCGGAAATCATTATCTCAGCTTGCCGCGATACGACCGAAAATGACAAATTCACGTTTGCGTGACTCCAGCCGATAAACACCGATTCAAGGAAGTCACGCATAAGTGATACTACCTGACAAAGTGTCAACGCCAGCGGCTGGAGTAGATAAGAGAAGAAAAATTCGACGAAAATGCTAAACGCGATTCCGGAGGAATTTTCTTACGTAACTTATTGCAAGACGATATTTTACAGAATGTTCGTAGTTGTACGTGTTGGTTACTTTTTATTTAATATCTCTTTATTATGACTCTTGCTATTCCTTGGCTTTCAAAGGAACTCGGAAGAACGATTGCACGCAATTCTCCCAGCTTTCAATGCAATCTTGTTTCGCCCGTTCCAATTATGTTTCATTTGAAAAAACGAACTTCTTTTTGCATCGATTTTCCTGGCGAAATTACGCGGTCGCGTTTCCTTGACATTTCATGCGTTCCTTATCGTTGTTGTGTTCACACGAACCGAATATTTTGCTTCGCGATATTCAGTGAGAAGTATCGCATAATATCATTAAGCACAGCTTGCGCGCTTTTGTGCACGTGCTCGGCAAATAATTCACTATGATCGGAACTCTCAACTTCATCCATGCAGCAAAGTGATTCGAAACGAATTGTTCTGTTAAAAGCACTACAATTTTGGTAACGCGTGTATTTTTCGGACGAGCCTGGCATCGACCATAGCCACACTCGTAAGGACGAAAATAACCTTTGACTTTGTAACTTTGCATGGAGGGAACAGCCGCTACATGGGCTCACCACAAAACCAATTTCGTTCCAGGAGGCTTACACCAGCTATAACTCAACATGCTTTCAATAAAAATGCTTATAGAGATTCAGAGCATTACTCCAAACATATCAAAATGTACAAGATGTTCCGTTTATCCTGGATCCTTTAATACCTCCGTTATTTCTGCCGATACACAGGATAAAGTTATTCCGTTCGAAACGATGAATATTGAGATGAAGTTTCTTTTTTATCAAGATCGGAGATTTTCCAAATCTTCTAAATGGACAATATTTTTTGGGTGTTAATATCGTTCCTTTTTATCGCGCTAATATGCATCGAACGGCGAATCTTCCTGACAAAAATAATATCCGAGTATACTTAGGATTATTTATAATTTTATTCATGAATTTTTTCATGGCACTTGTTAAGGTACTCTTTCCGAACATTTTAATTTCTCCTAAATATAATAAAATTTCAATTAATTGTCAGAAACTAGATAGTCGAACAACAGTATTTATACTCTGGGTCTCAATGGACCCAAGCTTCGCTGCCTATATATCCTACACGATCTGAATATTTCCTACATATCCTGAAATTATTTCGCGCTTATTTACTCAAATCTTTTTTCCATATTTATTGCACGTTCTGAAGTATCTTACTTGTCTAAAATTCCGCAGCGTGGGCGTAATCGTTGATCATTGATCCGATTACTTATTGCCCAACTCTGGCCACAAATTGCAATCGTTAACTTATTTTCCGAGGCGGCCATGTATCTCCAGGGGGGAATAATCCGGTTGATCGTGTAAGTACGAGCGGAGGCATAAATACCGACGAAAATGCTTGTCGCGACGCGTCGAGGCAAAGCGAGGCAAAATGAGTCAGAACGAGTCAGAACGAGTCGGAACGAGTCGGAACGAGTCGGAACGAAGTAGAGTGAGGCATAACGACGTAGGAGCGCGGCAAAGCTAGACGAGGCGAGGCAGTCCAGGCCGAGAAGCTAGGCGGCCGAGAAAATTGTCAGCGCGCAAACGAACCGAAATGCAGATTAGTTTCCAGGGCCCCGTCCTTACGAATGCAGATGACATTCGGGATAATTGAGAGGAGTGAAAATGCCCGCGGTGGTTTAAGACACGGACTCCCTTTCCCTCGAAACTAGCAAGACAGAGAAATCCGTCGGCTTTACGAGCTCTGTGACTATCCACCCCGCACCCTCCTGTCCAACCGCCAGGATCATCATTTCTCTCTCTCTCTCTCTCTCTCTCTCTCTCTCTCTCTCTCTCTCTCTTTCTCTCTCCCTCTAGTTGGGAATTAGCGTCTGCTCCCGTGATTATTTTTATCGGCGTTCCGAGCCTTTTTTACGCCTTAATTTTATGGCAGATTATAATCTAGCGGCTGTTTAAATCCGGGCCAGCCAGTTCCTCGCAGACTGCGGTCTCTTTATGCGAACGAGAATTATTACCTCCACGGGATCCACAGCGCCTCGCAGTAGTCCGGGAAGCGATAATTTCTGGCAAAAAGTGAATTTCTCAACTTTTATATTAAAAAATTTTTTTTTCTTCGAAGCGGGAACCTATTGAAGCTTCAAAATCCAAAATATTAGTTCCTCCGGTAACTGCCTTCGCGAGCTGGTATAACGTTATATGTGTATACAGGAAATCTTCATCTATTTAGAATATTTTCAGTTATTTAGACACTTCATAAGAATTTTATATCTCATCGAGAGAAAGTGTTAGTTTTTACCAATTCGAACATCGTGGAAGCTTATACAAAATTGATTAAAAGTGATGGACATCGGACTTCATTTATAGGAAAGTTTGAACTATTGTTAACATATATAGGCAACTTTAAGTGCAAATACCTGTAAGAATTCCACGTAGATTTTAACAAACTTTTTGACTTAATAACGTTATAACTGGTGCCGAGACGAATTTTTTAATACTGCTATATATTTTTCACTTCATAAGATTATACTGATGTCGAGACGAATTCAATGACCTGATTATACTATGACCTTAAACCTTGTAATAACGCTAACACAATTTCGGACACAAATTACCGCTTCCCGGACTACTGCGCGCCGCGCCGGCGAGAATAGGATTGGTGACATTTTGTTTACTTTCCGCGAAACTTTTTTTCCCCTTGAGTGGAGAGCTTTTGCGCGACAGTTTTAACCCTTAGCACTCCGAACCATTCTGGACGTTGGCTACCAGTTACTCAGCGGCACTTTTCGGCAGAAACGGGCATTTACAGACCCTCGTATTATTTAGTATGGTTTTGGAACTAATTAACATATTATAATGATATTGGACTTATATGAATTTGGCTGAAATCGAGAAATTTGCAAAAAAATCAATATTTTATTTTTTATAATTTTGTTATTGTTTGTTTTATAATTTTGTTTTGTTGTTGTAATCGCTATCTATGCGAACTCTTTCTCTCGTCGCCTTGTTGCTTGGACGATATCACTCTCACTGCTATCAAAACGAAGAAGAAAACCTTCTACATATCTGTAGTAACATTTCTGTGTAACATTTCTAACATATCTGTATAAACGTCTATCTGGAGCTCAACTTCGCTACTACTTGTGTCATGAGACTCATTCGTGTTTGAACGTTTAGCCATTGTTCTAATAAAAAATATGAATAAATACATAGGTTGAAAATTTCTAATTGTTATTACTAACTCACAAGATAATATTTACCAAAAAAACTTTTACCAAACAATTTACTTACCAAGAGAAGAATCACTTTTCCGATTTTCTCATTCGTTAGATCTATCTATACCTCTCGACGCTTCAAACTAGACTGAGTTCAGCTTTGAAAATCTTTTCCTCCAGATTTTATGATTATAAATCTCACTATACAGTGAGTGCTATGTTCGCATACCGATCTTTCTTCTACAAACTTGCCTTATCGCTCTTTTCAAGTGGCGCCATTGAAGTGCTCGGACCGTCGTGAGCACGCCTCTCACGTTCTCGTCAAAACTCGCTGACATTTCTTGTATGTATCTTAGTAATTTTACTATATTTTGATTTGATTTCTTGTGCCATTTCAAGAGAAAACTTCAGGGAAACATGCATGTCTCAAAAAGTTGCGCTGAGATAACTCAATTCCCCGTAATCACTAATAAACTTTAATGTCCCACGAGAGGGGACATCCGAGTGATATGCTAGAATTACGATGTCCCGCGAGAGGGGACAGCGGAGTGCAAAGGGTTAAAATTGACATGTTAGTGTCGCGCGATTGCGACCGGAGCCTTCGGTTCCTGTTATTTGTACAAGGATAGTCGAATAGAACGTTGTTAGACTGATCTTGGACTAAATCTTAGCAGCGTCACGCGAATGTGACACTATGATTGCTCGCAGAGATTGGTGACACGTATGCGAGACGATTGTAATTTTGTAATTTATTGTGGTGGAGCTGAGGGAAGATTGTGTCCCCTGTTCTATGGAAGCGGAGTAACCAAGGGAATGTTCGCCTGATTTTCATAGTGCTTGTTGCCTTTAACGATCTGCGAGGCTGATTTAGTTAGAAATGTTTTTATTATCCGCGATTTCAGCAATCTCAGCAATTTTTGACGCGGTGAAAATTAAACAATTCTTATTAGCGCATGTTTGTGCAAATAAACACTTTCATGAGTTATTGTAGATTATAATGACTGGAATAATATAGGAGCTTGTCTCTTTTATTATAAGTTTTAGTATAATAATAGCTATGGAAACTGTTTCGAGCTGCATTTTATTATGTTTGTGAATGCTGTAAATGCATACAAACTGTAATTTAGTTATGAGTTATGCAATGCTTCAATACAGAAGTGTATCTAAAAATTTCACATAGAAACATTTTTATAATGTTAAGAACTCTAAAAGAAAGAATTAAAGACCAGTCATTTTGACTAGTTCTAGTGTTCGTAGTCATGACTAGACTCTGCGAATTTTATGCATTTATAGCCAAAGTGGGTAACTGAAATTTAAAATAGTAGAACGATCACAAGAATTTAAGAATATCAATGTATGATTTTGAATCTATTAAAATGATTAAAGAAAGAATGAATTTTCTATTTAATTTCTATTTCTTGCAATTGATGCGGACGATTTTTATTTGGGTAGTCGTGACATGTATTTTCATTTGACATAAAATTTTGCGTTTTATTGAGTCTTGTGTTTTGCAAATACCGAAGATTCACCCACTTACTTTTCTCGAAAATGTGCGAAATCCACAGTACAGTTAGAACATTATATTTATTAACCAAAAATAACAATGCTTTTGTCAATAACGAAAACAAGTTTTGTCTTGAAAAGTGAAATTTTGTTTTTGCACCCTAAGTTGTTTCCAATTTTCCAAAATGCTTCAGAAACATGTGTTGTTGTTTGATTATGACAGGAAAGATAGATCGAGATTCTGTGCGCACTTCTGCATCGACGGACAAGCCATAGCAAAAGAAGCTACGCGATCTAACGCTCGACTAGCAAAACAATGATTGTTAGATTGATATTAAGGGGTACCTTACCGCTTTCATATTTGCCTGTGTATCGCCATGACGAATCGATCGTATCTACAACAAACGTTTTACGAAACACTTTCAGACTCAGCCATGTTAAAGGTTCAAACGTCGTGTTATATAATATACGATTTCACAGTGAAATGGTGTAAAATGTGTTCGCCACATTCGTGACAGCTCTGACAAGAAACAGGAATGAACGAAAAGGTGTCAGCAATACAGTAATCTCTATATTAACTGTTTATTTAATTATTTAGCGATTATCGTTACCTGCAGATAAATCTCTCTATAAAATCGCGAAAATAGCAGATTTCGTATTATAATTCTATCTTTTTTGTAAACAGCACTTTCTTCAGAGACCGAGTGGTTACATTTATGAGCTCTAGGACGACTCCCTGGGGTAAGTTGGCGACCCCACACAAAAGTTTTAATTTGTCTGCAAACGTGTAAATGAATACTAAAACTTGAGGTTATATATTATGTGACCTATAATAAATAATAACAATAATAATAATAATAATAATAATAATAAATATATTATAACGCAATCCCACAACGTTACTTATGCTGAAATATAGAAGGGGGTCCGCGCGTTTCAGAGTTCATCTTTAAAATATAATAGTAATAGAGATAATGCTTATATCTATATTTCACACATTCATAAAAATCTACAGCATGATTATAACAAGAAAATATTTTTGCACCTCTAAAAGTCTTTCAAAATTTTTATTGAATTATTTCATATTAAGATATATGTATCTGTAAGAACTTCTTTACATTTTTCTGGTTGCTTTGAAATCTTATGATCGTAGAAGAGTCATGTTTTTTTATTGGCAAACTACTGAATCGAGTGCATTTTTAACATTCTTACGAAACGAAATTTTATTGGAAAACGAAACAACTTTCCGAACGAATCAATGCCTATTTTTAATCTATATTGACACAAACAATCTACTTTCATAAATTTAGTACGATCCTCAGCTGCGTCCTAGTCCTAATTGCAAGACTTTTATTACCTTGCACTTTTATTACCTTGTTCTTTTTTATCTACTGTGATTCTATTAACGAACACTCGCACCCCTGGTAAACACTATATTTTTTAGAACAAGGGCGCGCTTTTAATTATTCCGGATGAAATCTCGGGCATACTCAGCGAAAAAACGATTGCGCCAGAGAGAAAAAACAGAGAGAAAGAGAGAAAGAGAGAGAGAGGGAGAGAGAGTACTGCATTGTTCAGGTCAGAGGAGACGAAAGTTGTCACGAATTTGGATGAACAGTCGCGCGGATCGTTTACTTTCGCCTGATCTCGGGATGGTAGGCATGCACACCGGCTAGGCTCGATGATCGATGCGTAAGCCACTAATCTTGCAGCGTGTAATCCTGGAGGCTTGGGCAAATTAAATTGGGGAACGCAGTACGGAATCGAGAGGAGTCCATTGTGTAGGGTGCAGGATCACAGGGTGGCGTACAGAGATCTCGTTCCCGAAACGGCCAGATCAGATACGCAGCGGCCAATCGATCACGGTTGACGTCGTCTCCGTTTATCTGCGGTGACGGAGGAGAAACACTGAAAGTGCCGTCGGGATTCGTTATTCCGTGGCCAAACGATTTATGATACGACGGAAACGGATTTTCCTAGAATACGCGACGCAACTCGTGAGCTTCATTAACCCGGCGAAGGTCGGGTCGTTCTGACCCGGTATCGTCGCATTAGTCAGTGTTGGGTTTCATCTTAATCGCTTTAAATTAATTGGGTCTATCTGACGCAAACCAAAGACCACTAATTCTTATTCTTTTGTTATTAACCTCTTGCATCACGATTTCTTTCGGCTGTGCATCTGCTGCATCCACCGAGCCATTTCGAATCTCCGTTGTTCTCGGAAGGTTCGTATTTCGAGGGTTAAACGAATGTACTCCGAATTTTCGACGCTGGGTCCCTGGCGAAATCGAGTTCGGAGACTGTAACGGTGTAACGCGATGGTAGCGAAGGTAGACGGTAACGCTCAGAGCTTGTTTCACAACAAGCACACTGATTTCGAGTTCAAGGGGATTTCAAAAATAGAATAACTTACGCTGACCTCATTCGAAACGTTTTCTGTTGTGAGTACCGTTTTTTTTTTGTGATCAACGAAACTTGGTTTCAGCCATGTGATATTTTTATCATCGACGGATAAAACGTAACGGAACAATTGTAGAATTTCATATCGTATGAAAAAATATTTTTCAAAGTCTACAATGTATATCTGTTGCGACGCACGTGGCTTGCGAGAGACTTCGCTTGAAAACAATGACTTGGTAGAGAACGTGTTGATTCTTAAATAGACTTTCAAAATAAACTCGAATTAGCAGCAATTCGGTTAACCATTGTGCGATGGACGCTTTTAACAATTTAATGGCAGCTATTTAACCCGAGAAAGATAACCTACGTCGCAGAGGCGCCTGCGAAGACTGTTGATTTTTGTTAATTTTTCATAGAGGTCTAGTGATTTAAGTTTAAAATTACTTAAAATATAAAAAAATATAATATAAATGCATTTAATTTTTACAATAATGCCAAACCTTTAAAATGACTAGATTAACTTAAATAAATATCCATTGTTAGTATAAAATTGACGCCTTAGAAAAGCATGCGCCTCTGAAGCGTATGGTTATCTTTTACGTACGTTGTCATATGGTTATCTTTCTAGGGTTAAGTTCTTATGGTGCAACTTCTTCGCGATCGAAATTAATTAAAACGATTTAAGGAGAGAAAGAATAATTTCAACCCCTTGCGGTATCATTTCCTACACAGTTACAATAATTAGAACTTTTCCGGTTTTAATAATTTCTTAGAAGAGAAGGAAAATTTTACATTTATCATGTGCTTATATTTACTTGACTGCTTAAATATTGATGACATATTATTCCGACTTACAAAAAAATGAAATAGCATTCATACTTAACAGGTTATTACTAGAAATCTTCGTTACGAGTCAGACTCGACAAAAAATGGCAAGTGGTTAAGTGGCCTTAAAAAATAGATTTCGTATAACTTAGAAAAGTATATTTTTTAGTATCATACTACTGGCTTGTTGCATAAATCCTATCGCTTTCATTTTAAGTACAATTTCATCGAGTACAATCCATCATTATTCTTGGTATCGTAAAACATAGAAACGTTATTTTATCTGCATGCATAAAAAGTTTTCACGTGCATACGATTCGTTAATTATTCAAGCACCAAAGAAACACGTCCCGCGCATCAGCCTAACATCTCTTACACTGTTGGACTCCGTATAAAAAAAAATGCTTTAGCGACACAATCTTTATGCCCAGCGCTGTAATATTTCTTGAAGTTACTCGTATGAAGGTTCTAAAATGGTATAGAGGAGAATAAGTATGAAATGTAAGATGAAGAGAAGATTACGACATTTTCAAGTTGTCGGTTCACGTTATTTAAGAAAATGTAACAGAGAAAAATGGTATTGGACGATGATCGAGAATGCCATTTGAAGCTTGGTCAGATCTAATGACACAAGGATTTCTTTGAAATCACTTTCAAAGCACAGGATAATTCGTCCTTACGTGGTTCATAGTTTATGAACCATAAGTTTCTTGATATACTAACGGTACCTACTCGAAAGTAACGGGCAACAAAAACTTTATGCGTCGAAGGTAAAACTTTATAGCTAGTGTATCAGATGACTAATTCATTCCATCCCTTGTTAGTCGTATACCCGGAATCAGATGCAACTATCAACGCGTCGTATTAGAATAAAAACTCTAACATGTTCTGTAAATTCACTTTAATGCATAAATATCTTCGGTACAATGCACACTTAACACAATTATTAGAAAACACTGCCAACTATTCTTCGAATCCTCAGATGGGGTTACACCAGCACTAAACGATTTTGAATTTTAGTAAATTGGAAGATGAGAAATTTGTATTAGTTTTGTTCTTGATAGTTATATTCTTCCTTATGATTATATTTATAGTTACGTTCATACTTCTTTATAATTCTATTCTTTAAGGTTACAGTTTTGTTCTTCATAGGTATATTCTTCCTTATGATTATATTAATAGTTACGTTTATACTCCTTTATAATTCTATTCTTTAAGGTTACAGTTTTGTTCTTGATAGTTATATTCTTCCTTATGATTATATTTATAGTTACGTTTATGCTTCTTTATAATTCTATTCTTTAAGGTTACATCCCTCATCGTTATTTTCAGAAGCAAGTTGTTTTACTTACAGCTCGATCAAAACCAAATTTTTGAACCGCATTTTTATTAAAATAATACATTCGTAGAGGACAATTAAGATTTTACGCAGCTGGTTTGAGAGAAGTTTACGTGATTCCTGGATTTGAAATTATTCTCCATATTTGTTTAACAAGCTTCTGCGGAATCCCATGAAATCCAAAAGAATGAAATCCAAAGGACGAATTTATTACAGTACGGCATTTCGGAGTAACGAGAAATACGATATGCAATGAATTGTCACCTCATCTGTATCCTAAACTGCGCGGCACAGGCATGTCACGCTTTGCCAGTTTCTATATTTCATCTGGACGCACGCGGAAGAGCACATATCTCAATTTTGACGGAAATTGAAGATATCGCGTTTTGCCATCTGACCGCGGAAATTTATCATGTATCAGTAAATGTGATTGCGTACGTGGCGATATGTGGATCTCTAAACATATCGCAACACATGCCCCATATTTTGTTACAAACGCTTAAAAATATCTGCAACTGACAACGTTTTTATATAACGAAAATTAAAATCAGCTAAGAGTTAATCTGCTATTCTTGTAAAGTAATTACTAGCCTGCGGATTTTATGCATTTATGATGAAAGTGAATAAACGAAACATGACACGATGGAGACATCGAAAGACTTTCAGAACACTATTACATTATTTTTAGTATGCGAACACTATTCATAAAAGAAATACATGTAATTTCTGTTTCGTAAAATTTTATTTAAAAAGTGTCCATTTTGCTTAAAAATCTGCGGTTTACTTATCACAGAATACCGCGCTAATTCCCTATGACTAAACAATATGTATTATGCAATTCTTTTTCTTGCGCAAATTCGCTTTAATGGGTGGAAATTACTCCTGAAATATTCGGCAATTTTTTATTTTATTGCTATAATTCGCGAACTGTGCAAGATAGAAAAAAAGTTCACTTCCTCTGTCCAAACCTATCACGTGATATACGATTTGTTAATTGTTTGTAAAACTACATGATAGATTTGGACAAAAAGGTAACGTTAGTTTGAAAATTTTATCCTATCTTGTACAGCTTGCGAATGATTAAAGATAATTTATGCAAGAAAAAAATTCTGTAATACATATCTATACATGCTTTACGTATCCCCAAAGTTTCAGAATTTTTTGAAATCTCGAGTTGGGAATCATCCCTTGTATGTTTTCCACGTGTAGGAGGCTGCGTTTTTCCACTGTGTTTCGAAGTAAGATATTTATTCGATGATTTCACGAAGCAAAAGGATTCGTTATTCGATGAAACCCATTTATTCGAAAAAAGAACTCCGGACCTAGCAGAATTTTCACAATTGTAAGGGAAAGGTCTCTATCGAAAATCTCGGTGTTCTGTGAAAAGCACTCGATGACTGCGGCTGCTGACGGGTCGGCAACAAGGGAAGATATCGGGTAGCGATTTCGGCCGGACACTGCCATTGTTCTCGGAATCGTTGCGGCGAATTGAATTTCGTGAACGCAGTATGTCCGCGTGTGTCGTGTGTAGTACAAGAACGGGTTCGAGGCTCCCCGGAAGATTTCAGCCGGAAATCCTCGTGAGACAACGCGTTGTTGGCGCCCTGAATCGTGATGGATGGCAACTGGGGGCAGGCTTGAATCCCGATGAAAATTCATTGTTCTCGGCCAGCCGAACGCGCACGGTCTGTCTTCGATCGTGTCGACCGTAAAATTTCTGGTCAAAGTACGTTAGCGGTGCATAAAGGATTCGGAACCGAAGAATATACGGCTGTCAAATTGTTTGCCCCTGACGCTTTTGTACGCTGCCAGACAGTGGAAGTCCCTATTTCACGCGTTCGTGAATGAATTTAAGCATATGGAACTTCTGGAAAATTTTCTTTCCATTGTTTTTTTTTTTACATTTTTCTTTAAATTTTTACATCTTTTCACACGATGTGGCTGACAGGTCTTACGATAAATTAAAATCATCAAAAGGCGGACTTAATTCGTATCATTGTTATTTGTGCACTATGCGTTATGTAATAATTATTTATACGATTTTTGGGGTCTTAGAATCTAATTCTGAGTACGAGGTTTGGGTAAAATAATTGTATAATAATTTTAATAATTTTACTTATACCTGACCACGTCCTTTTCTCTGTTACGAGCTAAATTATAATGGAACGAAGTAAAAATTGTCTAAACGGTGGTTTCTAAATATTAAAGTTAACGACTGCATGTCGATACAGGGTACAATCACGATGAAATATTTATAAAATTCATACTGATTTCGGCACTGACTGTTCGCGATTATAAATAGAATGTGTAATTGACCGATGAATGGTCGAGAAAGTTTGAGGAATGACTTTCTTTTCCGTGAATTCTCCACGGTGACTACGAAACTGATAAAGCTTGGATGGAACGAAGAAACCGAGCGAAGCAGATGCAGAGGTGAAACTTCTGCAATTTCCTTAAAAGTAGGATTCGTCTGCTTGGGATGAATTAACTAGGCGCAGATTTCAGATTAAGTGGATTTAAATGCCGAGATAATTTCTTACTGTTACGATTTATCTTTTAGATGTTAAAACTTAATAATATGTATTTTTTACATATTTATAACGTTTTGTAATCAATTTTTTTTAAAATGCGTAGGTTACTGCGATTATACTGTAAATGTTTGATTTTCTTCGTACTTTGTTTAAATACAATACTTTTATAAAAGAATATCAACACTTTAATAAAGAATATCAAAGAATTAAAGAACATCCTTCTTAACCATTTAGCTGTTTTTGACGAGTATACTCGTCACGAAGAAATGGTAACATTTTGGGTTATGACGAGTATACTCGTCAAAAATAGCTAACTCGTTAAATGTACACTAAAATTAATGTACCTAATGATCAGACCTGTGCAAAGTAAAAATTGTCCAGATCTTATATTTTGCTTTTATATTATTTCAGATTGCAAATATTTTACTCCTCATATTATTATACTTCCGACCTGCAACATTTCACACTTATATTACACTTCAGATTCACGACATACAATTCAGTATCTTCTTCCAGAAAACAGACAATAATGAGACGGTCTGTTTTCACGGAAACTGTGTTACAAACACCGTCGTATCACGTTTAAAATGCAACGTTATACCTTCCCAACAGAATCTTGTAAAATCTCGATGTTTTCAAGGCTTTATTCGAAGCACAGCTAACGAGTCTTGCCATTGATGTTGGTTGTTCTCATTAAGCGAGCGGCGAACATTCAATTAATATCTGCTAACGACTTACGGATGTGCCGGCGGCTGTGTAACGTATCTAAAGGGTGTCTGTTGATATCGAAAAAATCGTTATCACGAAAGTTCCGGTTCTGTCGCCTAGATTCGGGTAACACGATGATCTCCGGACACTTGCTACACGGATTAACCTTCTGGATTCAAATAGTGACTCTGAAGCGCCATTAAATGCTATCATACTTAATTCAAAACAATTTCTATGTTACCAAATTCATTGGCACTAGAAAATTGCTGAAAATTAAGCGCGTACTAAATCGCATATTCATCAAATTAAAAGGATCATACATAATGCAAATATTTAGGTCAGGTGCAATGCACGAGTTCCGAAGTGAAAACGGTAACTGATTAAACGTATTAACGCTTTGCCTCAAAAGGAACATAACGGGGCTCCTGGTTATTATGGCAATTTCAAGATAAGCAATTTTTATTTGATAAAATCCGTACAAACACAATTTTATGCGAAATCCTATCTAAGTAAAGTCATGATTGGACTTTTGGCATATGTGGCAAAAATGGGTACACGAAATACAAAACAAAGTGATAGCTTCGGAAGAATTTGGGACTATTTTTGTATTGCCTCGAATGCGCTGGAGCTACTAAGACAAGAAATATATTTTTATTTAACCCTCGCATGACGAACGTAATGCAAAAATAACAAAAATATGTTTATGTGAGATTTTGTTATAAGTCAGAAATGACACGGCACCGTCCTCTCCGTCCTCCGACGGTTAATTGACGTATCTTGTAACTAATGTACAAGATTTTTATTTTGCATGAAGATCCGCAGCGTAGTCATTACATTTTCTTACTTACTGCTTGACGAATAATTGCGTTCGCGTTGCTGTTAGGCGATTTAAGAGAATTCTCCGAGTGCAAAGGGTGTCGAAATATAAGTTCAAGATATATAATATTCTAGATATCAGGCGAAAGTAACACAGAAGTAAGGCTTAGTCATGGATTTCGGAGTCAATCAGATAGAGGGTCAAAGCCATTAACTACACCTGATGAAATGGCGACGGTGCAATTTACTCTCTACCATTTCTGGCAGCGCGCCCTCTCTAATTTCAGTCGGAGATATACGAGAAATCCCGAGGTGTTCCAGGTACGGCACTCCCGGCCAAATCAGATTAAATGTCATAATGTTTACATGAGTCCACCTACGACGAAGGTCAGAATCATGAGCTCGTTCAATAACGTCGTACGTATCAGTTTCCTTGACACTGCGCATCGACCTGTAAGTTCAAACCATAGTTTCCCAACCTTTCTTTGCTCACCGCCCCCGTTTCCAAGCTTTTCTTGTTCGGCACACATTTTGGGTGGAACATTGGGTTGTAACATAAATTCCTACCGTTTCCCACTTGAAAAAAAACGAACATAAACTACTCCAAAAAGTCAATAGAACACTAAATTGTGACCGAAAAGTTGCCAAACTTTGAAATTCTGTAACTTCGTGTAAAAAGCTTTTACATTGTTCTGCTTGGGCTCGTTTCAACATGTTAAACGTCCAATATTACCTTCGCATTACCTAATTTAATTAATAAAACCGAATCTGGAAAGATAAAATTTGTCACAGTAAATAGTTTAGTAAAATTCTATCGATTCAGATCACAATAATATAAGATGAATGACAATATCGTAATAGAAATGAATTTCTATAATAAATCTGGTTTAAAAGATTAGCACTGCTTAACGTGTTAAGGGGTCATGTTTCTGCTTCAAGTTTCGTTGCCTCAAAGTTGGAGGAGATCAAAGATGAAAAATTTATCGGTCATAATATGGAGTCTCTTTAGCTGTTTTATGCAAAGGATTAAAGTCGCATCGACATCGACCTTCTGCTGATAAATGCTAGTCAAAAGGAATTGTAAGATGTTGATTTTTTAACGAAATTTTGAAGATTCTTAACATTTTTGGTATTATAAGGAACTATTAGCGATTCGAGGAATTTGTTCTACTTTATTGAATTTCATGTGGCTTCTCTTTAATTGCGTGGACTAGTTTATTTCAGAATCTATCAAGATGTCTCGAAACTGAAATTTTAAGACTTCGTATTACATTTCCTCGGTATCTATTGGCGGGTGGTGGGATAAATGCCACGTGCCAGAGGATACCGAATGACCTTCAAGCAACGCTTTTTAAGGACTTCAATTCTCCGCCGAATTCCTCGGAATTTGATCGAACGTCATTAACCATCCAAGCGGAAGTGACGAGTCTCGTCCACATCAGCTTTCTGGGCCAAACCTTGACTTGGATGGGCGGGGCTTGCCACAATACTCGAGCTATATGTTACCTACAGTCTGTTTGATATTGTGCGACCATCCGGAACATATATGTTCTCCATGCGAATGCGAATCGAGGTGTCTTCGTCAAATTAAGTAATTTTTGGCTGATAATGTCTCCAGGATTTTCTTCACTGTTTCCAACGTGAATTCTTAACTTTCAGTGGAACAGAAGATGCTAATACACTGAATCTACAGAGCCGGGCAAAACGACTACACGGTAGAGACATAATAAATTTCGGTTATATATTTCGCATCCTCCTCTTCTTGTTACGCGTTGATTAAGCATGGTTAAAAGCCTGCCTTTCGAACCGCGCAATCTTTACCCCGTTCTCGTTCGTTTTTGTCCAATTTACTTGCGCGCGGGGCACCTCCGTGATCATTACAGCAGAATTAAACAGCGAGGAAAATCGCTGACCATTCATCTATTTATCTGTTATTTGTCGAACTGTAATAACAGCAGCAACAGAAATTATTTATGTTACTGGGTTGATATATATCAACCTGCTGTTATTGTTATAGTATATGCTGTTTTATTAATATATAATACTATATTATATACTATACTACTATACTATTATATACTATACTACAATACTATAATACTATATTATATAATTATATATATATAATATATTGCGTTGGCAACTAAGTAATTGCCGATTTCAGTTATAGATGTCTCTCACTCCCATTTTTATGATATCCGTAAATGTTATATTATAAAATTATTATTATTATGTTATTTTTTATTAACTGTGAATGTTAGCAACTGGACAAATTGAATGCAGCGGTCAAGGAAAAGCGACCAGAATTGGCCAATCGTAAAGGTGTCATTTTCCACCAGGACAATGCTAGGCCGCACACGTCTTTGTCCACTCGGCAAAAATTGATGGATATTGGTTGGAAATTGATGTTACACCCACCATATAGCCCTGATCTCGCGCCATCGGATTACCACTTATTTCGATCCCTGGACAACTCCCTTCGTGGTAAAACTTTTAATGACGATGACGCTGTAAAATCTCACTTAAGTCAGTTTTTGGCCGAAAAGGATCAGACTTTCTACGAGCGTGGAATTTTCAAGTTGTCAGAGAGATGGCAAAAGGTCATCGAACAAAATGGAAAATACATTACAGATTAAACTTCGTTCCTAGTAAAAAAGAAATTTTTATTTTATTGAACAAATCGGCAATTACTTAGTTGCCAACCCAATAATATTCACTGGTACATGATCGAAGTTGGTATTGACATTGAACAGCTTATTAAGAAATTTTTAAACCATAAATTGTAGAAAATCATCGCCGTCATTAATATGACATAACGAACGTTGCAGACGTTCGTCGAGAAAACTGATGTAAATCGATAGGTTCGAGGTTCGAGGACACGATACATCGGATCGTGCTTAAGGGAGGGAGAGGTTGGTCCCCTCTTCCGTCTTCATTTGCAAGTCACAGAAGGACTTTGCACTTGGCCGCGTTTCTACACGGCTGGGAATAAATCAGCTCGGTTTTTGTCGCGCCTTGCCAGCCGCGTTACTCCGATGGAAAATGGAAAATATCACCGAACCCGGCTAGTAAATTGGAATAATGCGTCACCGGAGGTTACGGGCCTGCGGTAACTACACCTCCGAACGGATTTAATCTCTTAAAGCATTAGTCGTCGGGTGAATTCTTTCGCTCGTATTTCCAGTGTTTCGAGATTTATCAACTGTTTCCCGGCTTTTTCTTTTCGAGATTGGAGCCGGTTCGCGCAGAGGTTTAGACGAAAACTAACCGATGGCAAAACTCGTTTTCGAATTTCTACGAGAACTACCAAATGTAATTGAGAGTGTAGAAATTACTTATACCGGTAGGACCTTATTTACTCTTGAATTGATAAAAAAAAGATGAATGTTTAGATAATACTGTTTAGATAAAATTCGATAAAATTACGGAAAAGCAATAACACAATTTTAGGTATATCTTCTTATTTAAAGCAATTCAGTAACTGAAACAAATTTACATACTGTTTCTACTACTGTGCACTGTGTTTCTATTACTGTTTCGTTTACTGTGCACACGCTGTAACTGGATTAGGTTTTCATGTCTTTTCCGATGCTTGCGTTGATTACTGGACTCTATCATGCCAAACCACGTGTTACGTCTAACCTTATTTTCCTGGTCCCTGAAATGTGTGCACACTGCACATGATTTTCTTTTCTTTTTCGAATAATATCGTAACTATTGAAACATAAATAATAAATGATGCTAAATAATTTAATACGGAATATTTTATGTTTTTAGATTTCTGTTATAGGATTATTTATTTAGAACTCTCTGATCACAATGTTATTGAAACACAGTAATTAGATCAGTGTAGAGAAATTGACACACAGTAATTAGATCAGTGTATAGGGATTGACACACAGTAATTAGATCAGTGTAAAGAAATTGACAAACAGTAATTAGATCAGTGTACAGAAATTGATACACGGTAATTAGAAAAACATCGGTAACTGACACACAGTAAAATTAACTTTTCATCTTTTTAAGGGCATCTTTCTAACTAGCTCAAAAACTATTATGTATATTTTACCTATGAAAAAATTCTACAAAAAATCATATAAAAGATATCAACATATAATTTAAATGCTTTAAGAAGTGCGGTACAGGTAAAAAAATTAATTAATTAATCGAAAACTCCGGACGTCACTTTAATGGGCACAGTAATTGATACACTTACCCTAAGTAAAAAAAGAAACTAAAATCTGTATAACTTTTCAGTTTCATTTGATTGTGTATGAAACTACAAATACCGTATACAAAATAAAATTTTATACAACAGAGAAACGCTTTTTGAGGTAGCATGGTAAGTAAATTTTCGAGAATGGTTAGAAAAGCGAAATCTGAAGAATTGTTTTAAACGATCTTTTGTAATACGAATGCGTCCTTACTTGCGTGTGAATTGTAGACCGAGCGCCACAAGCAATTACCCAGACGTAGGACATGCTGTTTAATCCTGATTCACAATCATTAAGTGTGCAATTAACAGTAGCTTGTGAATTAGCGCGGCAGTCCTCTGGCAAATAAACGTAATTTGTACGGCGAAACATTAGCTGCGAGAAAGGTGGAAGGTACTGGCCCATGAAATGCGGGTCGAAACTCTGCCCATAGGTTTGTTCGGTCATTGTTTGACGAATAACGTGGAAAGTACATTTTAGATTTTAAAGGCAAAAAAAAGAAAGAAGTATTAAGTATAGTATTTTTATATATGTATAGTGTAGTATTTTTATAGTGTTTTCGAAGTATAATATTTTTCATTATCGATTTGCTGTTTACGAAGTTGTTACGATAATTACAGCTCAGGAATTCTTCTTGTGACAAAATTAAATATCTAGTGGCTTTAGAGAGAGAGAAAGTACAATTCTTGAACTAGTTTTTGTAAAAATGAGGTAGACAAATATTGTTACTATTTAGTTTAGAAACGATTCGACCATTATGTCGTACGTGCTGCAATCGTTGATAAATTCACAATTGGTAATTTGATAGGTGTATACATTCGTACATATGTATATTTATGAGGTCTTTTATCGTTCATAAACTGAATTCCAGGGTTCTTCAGCTTATATCACACGCCATTTCATAACGCAAATCCCAGAGCTTTCGTAGAAGCAGCGGTGAATATAAACTTCAGCGTAGAACTATGCACTTCAAGGACCTTTTGATGAAATCTGGAGTCTTCTCATGAACGAAACATGAAAGCGAAACACTCGCGTATAAACGTAGTTAATGTTACGAACACTTTTGGTTACACAGTTAATTATGTATCTTTTAATTTAACGCTTAGACGAGAAGAGACGTTTTGAGAATTATATGTATTATATATGTAATAATTCGGAATTCGTAGTACAACCAAGGAGAAGGTGATTCGGTATAACATTTTTTTATTCGGGACTCTGTTTTCGAGAAAATTAACTTTAAAGTTTGTACATCTTTGTACTGTCCCTTGCTCAGGATCGGAATCGGTCCACGAATTTTCTGTACGTAAGTCGCATTCTTCGAAATATTTATATCAATTTCTTAGAGTGTTTTTGAAGAATAATAATAATTTATTAAGGTACAAATACATTTGGAAATAAATCAACATTTATCATTATAAAATTATTTAATAATAAATTCTAGAGAACTGTAAGATATTTATTCATGGTATTTGGACCGTTCATATCAAATTCGATGTCTATACTTTAATTTTTGTCATTTTCGTAAGAGAATTTTTATTGCTAATTTTAATTACACGTTCTAATTGAATTCCGCTGGCCTGTTAACTGTTAACCTTTTGCGATGTCGAGCACAGTCTGTTATAACATGTACTTTACAATTTTATTATATTCTGGCGATTTTTCTTTATTTATTAATGCTTCAAACCAGATGGTATATTTCATGGGATTGTGTAGAATTATTTTTATAATTTTTATGCCGAGCACGATCTTCTATTGATACCGTGCTCTTACAGTTTCATTTTATTCACGTGATTGTACATTTTTATAATTTTATGTTGAGCATGGTCTCTAATAATACCATGCTTTAACAATTTTATTTTATTTATGTGAAATTTTTACAATTTTATGCCGAGCACGGTCTCTATTTATACCGTGGCTCTTATATTATTTTATTTTATTTATGTGAAATTTTTACAATTTTATGCCGAGCACGCGGTCTCTATTTATAATACCGTGCTCTTACGGTTTTATTGTATTAGGTTGGGTTTATTTTGAAAATTTTACAATATAAATAGAATTTTCCCTTCCTCTTTAACGGTGGGGTACAAACACGCTTTACAATTGCTTTACAATTGCTTTACAATCGCTTTACATTCGCATCATTCCACATAATCCATTCTCGCAGATCCACGCATAATAGACGCTATCGTACTTCTAACCCTAACAATCCACCAAAGGATGACGACGTACTTCTTATCCCAGGGGATATCTGAAATTTAATACGGAACCCTAGCGGGTCCCCAAAAACGGATCAATCTATATCTGTGCAGTGAACCGCCCACACTAGGGATCCTTCAGATATTGACCGAGTCTACCGAAAGGTAGACTGCAGTGAAGACGATTGACAGTACGCCTATTATATGCTAATAGCTGCAGCGTCTTACTAGCGAAAAAGGGTTAACGACGATTTTGCAATTCTGCAAACTTTAGAGACTCTTTCATGGAAAAAGCTTGAATAAATTACATTATTCGAGCAAGTTTTCTAACTTAAAACTTTACACAAAATCTAAATAAATTCGATCTTCTTATTTGTATGAAGCAATGCATGTCGGGTACTATTACTGCTTGGTAGGTTTAGTGTTGGTACGCGAATAATACTTTCCGATCCCGTAGTGCAGAGAACTATTCGGTTGTGTTTCTATTCGTGACAGATAACATAAATCATGTTAGATCGCAGCTTTACCGATTTGTTTGACAAATAACATTGTCTGTCGATAACAAAGATAACGTTTGTAAACCGCGACAGTTTAACGTAGCCCCGCCGATTGAAAATTTCCGACGTGTATAGTTGAATGAGAGATAGGGGGAGAGAGAGACGCAGGGAGAGACAGAGAGAGAGAGAGAGAGAGAGAGAGGAGTTCTCATCCTCTCACTCTTAGTACGTTCGCCATAATTATATTTAATAAAAAAAATCAAAATATGAAATATGAAATTTACTATAAATGAAATATAAAATTGACTATATAATGGTAGAATAATACATTCAATATATTTTATATGTATATAGTAATAACTCTAAAATTCTTCCACTTGTTGTACTTTCTGCTTTATTTACCCATTTGCTCCATAAATTCATCAAATCTGCACTCTATTTTATATGTGTAATATTTCGCAATTTTATGTAAGTTTGTAATAGGTAATATTAATAAATACGAGATTTCGATAATAGAAAAGAAACCCAATATTGAATTCACAATATCAAAAGTTGCTTGCAGGACAAGTGTGTATTTTTTTCTGGATTCTCGGAAAAAGTCTAGAAAAATCCAGAAGAAAATGTTTCAAACTCGACTTTTCAAAGTTTTAAACGTTTTTCTGGACTTTTTTGGATGTTGAATATTTTTCTGGAATAAATTGTTGAATAAATTCGAAATTTAAACGATCTTTCTATATCCGTCCATCGTATTGGTTAATTTTATGCATTCAGCGTGAACATGAATTACAAAAAAAGAATAACTAATGCCGAACTCTAGTTGAAATCGTTTCTAGAGCGCAACGGCTGGCCATAAACGCTCTCTCTCCCTCTCTCTCTCTTTTTCTCTCTCTTTCCCTCTCTAGAAAGATCAGTGGGATCAATGAAAAATACGTTGAAAGTAGCCGCGCGCGCGTGTAGGTAACACGCGACTGGCCACCTAATGGATATCCTGCGCTCCATGAATGCAAGGATCGATCAATAAAGAGCGATGGCCCCGAATGAGTAACCTTCCTCGCCACCCGTTCACCGTTTCTCTCTACGACGGAATGTCGTTTGATTGACGGTTCACCTCGATACGGGAATTCCCTTAGAAAATACCGTAATTTGCTCGGGCTGCATAGTCGTCGGGCCGGTTCGTTCCCGCCGAGACTACCCCGGCCGATTTAATTTTAATCATTCTGTAATGAACACTAATGTCCGGCCGTTGATCGTATTAAGTCATGAATAATCAATCGGAACCAGGCCCGGTATCCCCATCGCGTTAATTATTTTGCGATCGGCAAGCTGCGGAGACTTATAGCCGGCCTTGCGCGAGAATGCATAATGGGGCACGCGTCACTATCGTCCCGGGGGATTGATTGTTAACTTTGACGAGATAGAGACTGAAACGGGTTACCCTGAATGCGCCAAAAATTATTTCACCGACAATGTTTTCATCGACACGATTTCACCGACGTCGTATTTCACCGTCGTTGTTTATATACCGACACGTTGGAATCGCCGACAAATGTTTACATCGAGTCGCGTCCCACCGCCGACAAATGTTATTATCGACACTTCGTGTATAAGAAACGTAGCCGTTGCCGACAATATATTAGAACAGCCATTGAACGGTAAATCGGCTCGAAAAAGAAGAAAAGAGAAAGGAAGAAAGAATTCAAAAAAATACGAAATCGTGAAACGTACACAGAAATGAATTTCCTTAAAGCATCAGCAAATAATGTATAATTTATAATTTACAATTATAAAGTACATTAATATATAATTTATAATAATCGATATATACGATTATATATAATTATATAATAATAATAATAATAATAATAATAATAATAATAATAATAATAATAATAAAAATTATTATTATTATTATATATAATTACGATATATATACGATTAATATATAATTTATAATAATCAACTAATCAACGTTAAGAAACATATATTTTGTATGCACAAGTGTCAGCTTAAATTGCCTTAACTTTGTTAAAATCGGCGTTCAATGCATGACAATTAATAAATATATTCATTGATAAAGTACTAATATATAAACGTATTATTGTCTCTATATCTACGTTTCTTATTCACGAAGCGTCGATAATAACATTTGTCGCGGTGAAATGAGAGTTGACGTAAACATATGTCGGTGATTACAACGTGTCGGTATATAAACAATGTGAATGAAATGCGGTGTTGCTGAAGTCGTGCCGATGAAAACATCGTCGGTGAAATAATTCTTAGTGATTTCAAGGTAACCCGAATGAAACATGTCCTCGGCGAGTAAAGTAAAATTTTCTTCGAGCTGTGAATACCAAAACTTGTGTTACGAAGAATTTAGCTCTGCGATATGACAACGCAAAAAAAGTAAGAAAATAAGAAATTAAGTAAGATGATCAGATTCTATATGAAATAGTTTTCTTTAATTAAAATTTAATATGAAGTTTCTTTTTGGTAAATACAATATAATAAATTTAATAAGAAAATCAAAACTTTGTTTTACCTCGGGAATCCGAAAACAGAAAACTAAACTTGGTTCTATCAGCGAAAGAATATTGGAGTAGATGCGACCAATGACGCGAATAATCATAGTTGAAAGACGGTATTTGGAGGAAGTTTGGGAAACTTAGCTATTTTCCCAAGCGTAAATTCTTCAGTAAATTGGCCGATCCTTCACAGACGTTTTTCTCAGTTTCTGCTGCTGTTCACATTTCCTTTTCATTAACGTGCTCCAAAAATAAGAGTTGCTGCCAGCGCGAACAATTGAAGTCTTTTTATAAAATATTCCATTCGGCGACGAAAAGAGGAATGCATTTCAAGGTAGAAATGTTATTATCACGGACACACGATGCAGAATTTATTGACGATATTATTAAATTTACGAGACTGTAAGGTACTAATGGTTGCGTTTGATCGTTTGACGGAAACGGTTTCAGTATTCGCGTGCGAAGTTTGAAATTTTCCAATTTTTCATCGTCGTTGGACAGATGGCTGCTGGTAAGTGGTTAAATTGAAACGAAATCAGTTGTACCGTGCTCGTAAATATTTCTGACACGATCTTTCGATACGCGTAATTGTTTATGCGTGTGGCGCGTTCGCGGCACATCCAATTTCGTACGTCAATCATGGTAACGAGTTGACGTTTGTCGAGAAACAAGACGGAATGCTAGAACCGTTGCGCACAATTATTAATACGTTTTCTAATTCGGTCATTTATAGATAATAATCATAACAACAAAATAGGAAACTATTTCGAATCCTTTCGTAGTAAATAAGAATTGTTCCAATCTTCGAAACAGAGATCAGTATCATTTAAATACCCAATTCGACACATACATGGAACGAAACAATAAGTTTATTTTCTACAACTGTTATGCCAACGATAACTGTTAGGTTATACACGAATGTTTCACTGGTTTTATTCGAAAAATTATGTAAAATTAGCGATGCGTGTTTTCAAAGTTGTGAGTTTCTTTCGAAGGGATTAACTATTGCATTTAATTATAAAACAAATATTACCGCTAGATCTACACAGCGCTAAAAGTGTTTTATTTTACATTACTTATAATGTAGCGAATAAACGAAATAAAATTAATTGAGAATAAAATTTTATATAATGTTTATATAAAAAATAAGAAGAATCCGTTGCTATGCGTATTTTTAGCGACTGTCGCGATAATGACCAAAGAAATTTTACTGTGAACAATCGTGAATTAGTTCTACCGTTCAATCGAATGAATTAAATTATAAAGAAGATTGGGGGGTAGACTGTGAAGCTTTCCAGAATTCCGTGACTGAAGGGGCAGAAGAATCAATCGAAGCGTTCGCCTCTTTTGCGCATCGTGCAAAAGCGGATCGAAGATAGAGCTTTACAGTGCACAGATCAGTTGCAAGGGTCTTATCTGCTCGTAACGATAAAACGAAAGGCAGCCGGCGCGTGGTAATCAGGATCGTCCGGAGCAACTTGACTTTCGCGAAAGATTTATGGCTGCCGGTGATTTAGCGTGGCCAAGGACCGGAAAATCTAGTTAAGCGGGATCCTCTTATTTGCCGCACTTTTTGCGACCCCCGAAACAACCGAGTGTTACACGATAAATGATTGCATCGTACAATATTAGGTCGGTGTTTGTACTCCGCTCGATAATTATCCGTTTACACAATGTAGAGAATTCGTTCGAACGGTCATCTTTCATTCTTTCATCCCTTTATTCTTTCCGTTCTGAAGCCCCATCGAGAGAAAGTGTACCATATTATTTTTATTCGACTATACTCTGCTCAATAATTATCTGTTTACACAGTACGCCATACGGTCGAACGATCAGCTTTCATCCTTTCATCCTTTTTGTACGGAAGTACCATTGAAACTTGTGCAGTATTATTTTTGTTCTTAAGCACAGTACTGCACAGTCTAATTACTGAAGCACAGTTAAGTATAAATTTCGTATTGAATTGAATTTTGTTGGAAGTACCGATATAAATGTTCACGTTGAAGCGATTACTAGCAATTTATTATTAGTAAACCGTGGATTTTGATGCGATAAAAATTGTTTGTATTAATTGTTAATAGTAATGCAACGGTATTTTTAAACTCTTTAAATGTTCTCACAGTTTTGAGTTTCATCTTCTGATTTTTTCATAAATGCATACAATTGGACATGTGCAATACAGAACGGTGAATGTATTAGAAGAATTTAAGAATGTTGTTACATTATTTTCAAGATATTAAAACTGCTAAGAGGAGAGATACATTTTTATTTAACTTCTATTTTGAACAATTTAGGCATAAAATTTCTATTTTGGATAAAGATCGATCAAAGAAGAAAGAAATTTCTATTTGGCTCCAGTTCCTTAAAATCGATGCAAACAATTTTTATTTTGCATAAAGATAGTACGTATTTGAACACAATGTCCGTGGTAGTTATCTGAAAATATCTTGAATAAAGAGAACATACAGTGAAAGGTAAAACTGATCATTTCTAATTACGAAAGGTATGGAAAAGTATTCGTTTTATCATTTCTATATGGTTTATGAACCGCACGGAAATAAAACATGTTTGCGGCGCGTTGTAATTTTAAATAACGACACGCCCCAAATGAATTTGATTTTATTTACACGAAAAACAACATCGCGGAGCCATACGTCACGGTTGCAACGTTACAAAATAAACGAAAAGTTAATATTATATCGAAACACAAAAACTCCGATTTTCAGTGTCCATATGGAACAAAGTATTGACTTTTTCTCTGATTGCGTTCTAGTTTAACGGAACGTAACGTAACAACCAGTATCTGGTACAATTAACCAATTTTCTCTTTATTTTTACAATAAAATTTCAGAATTTCTTCTACAGTTTTCCAATCGTTTCTATACGATCGACGACCAGCAACTATTTCTCAAAAAAATCTTTAACAGCTTAACTCAACAAATCGATTACACTGACGCGATACAACAATCTCTTTTGAATTTATTTCAATGAAAATTCGTCAAATTTCAGTGTTCCAGTAAATACGTATTAAAATGAAATCAGAGCTAAGCAAAAATCGTGGAAATGATTCAGCAATTTTATTCTAGTCCGCGCAGTGGGGAAGACCCTAAATCTTCCTAAATGAATTAGCTGCTTAGCACGAACTTGTCCGAGACAGACGGTGAAATATCGCGATCCCTTCTCAGATTTCTGCCTGGCGGAGTAACTGGATCCTTCTAACATAGTTCGCCGCGCCACAAATCTTTCATCGAGGACGAGGACGATTCCGGGCAAAAATCGTGTCGCATGGTACGACAGAAAATATCGTTCTGTCTTGCGTTAAAATCGAGAAATATCGTGGCCCGGTACTGGCCGGGTCAGACCGATTGACCGGGAGACGGCGAAAAACGCGAGGTTGCAAAGGGAAACCCCCTCCGTTATTGGCGTCCTGCTCGAGACCGTGATAAATCGTCGGATTCCAAGGAACGTATACGCTGACAGCAGTCTCAACTTTTCCGGATGTCGATGGTTTTCCGTCTATATATGTATTATGTGGCCGGGGTTAAGGTCGCCGGCCATCCACTTGCCAGTGTCGACTTAGTGGTCTGCGGTTTGTACAACGCGATTCCGCCGTGGCGAACGCGAGAGGAAACATATTGTAAGGAAGATACTGGGGCCGTTTCTACCAAATGGCTCCATATTTCTGTATATTTTGCCGCGGAAAGATCGTTATCCGACGCGGAATTTTGTTCCGCGATGCAGTTACCGGCAATGGCAGGCGGTAACTCTCGATTATCTTGATAACTGTTATGCTAATAGAAAATTTATTCGTCGAGTGTGGGTCTTCCACGGAAATCACAGCTGAAGAGCGTAGGAAGAAGTATGTAACACTTGTACGAAGTCTTTATTTTGATGAAATGGAATCGATGCCACATATTTGTGGTAAATGAGCCCAAAGAACAAATTCAGTTGGTCCGTTATACTTTATCATTTTAATCTTGCGCGATATAATTTTAATACGTATATAATATAATTTTAAATTATGTTTTAAGTTATGTTTTTCGTTTTTCAATGTGGCTAATGTACAGAGTATGAAATAATTAGTATTCATTGTTATTTATGAATTTTGAAACTGCTAGATGACGTGCATGACGTATTAACAAAGATTAATGGCATTTTAATCTTATTTTCGTCGTAAAAAATTTTCGCGTTGGCGAATTGAATTTATCCTTTATTCTGGCTTTTATGGAATTGTTTATGAAAGCTGAAATTTGCATAATAATTGAAATATACAACTATTCAGATACAAAATTCGAAGTGAACACAAAATGTGAAGCATATACATCGCACAGAAAACAACTCAGACGTTAGGAGTTCGCATAATCGCGATGTTTTACTGTAATAAAACTAAAAATCTCACATGTCGAATTCACGAAGTGAAAGAATAAAAATGCGAAACAGATGGAATCAATTAAAGTAAAAGAATAAAGAGTCAAGAATCAAGAATCAAGAATAAAGAATAGATTAAAATAATATGAATAAATTAAAATAAAGAAATAAAGACTGCCTACATCGAATAGTTCAACGAGACAAAGTTCCTGAATTAAATCATCCCCACACCGACCGAATCTGTCCGAGTGATTCCATTACGATATCCCGCCAAGAAGTCCATTGAATCGCAGCTAAGTGCGGCAGCTAATCTGATGCGCCTAATTACCCGAGAGCTCGCTAAGAAATTCATCGGTGCTCCCTAAAACAAATCATTCGCCGATCCAGTCGATCTCTTTATCCTCCATCCCCATGCCTGACCCTTGACCCGTCACGCGAGGATAAAGAAGCGCCATAAGAATAACTTGACGGCCTTGAAGGTGGCAAATGCAACGGTAAAGTTCGCGATCTGCGGTGCACGGCGAGCGAAAATGGCTGCGAGAAGTCTGCCGGAGAGCACGAAAGCCTACTTGGATTATTAATAGAAAACGGAACACGGCTCGCACCGAGGGGATAATAATAAGGGAAAACAGAAAGACCGAGGAAACGGTTCGCGCAGCAATTGAAACTGAAATATTAAATTAACCGAGTGGCATTGGGTTCGACTTTGTTGCTGCACATTTTGTAGTCAACTTGATTTATTCCTGGACGCGACGGCCGTATGAAACTCGAGTGGGTGTTGTCCTAATTTTCGTATTTTCATTTTTACGCCGGCATTTATGCAGCTTCTGACACTGCTGTTCTTCTTCGGGAAATATTATAAAAACTAGATAGATGAATAATTAATAATTATCGTTACAGGATAACGCATAAAAACGATCTCGTAATTGAGCGACGTCTTTTTTTGATGTATTTAAGTTATAATCCGGTTTAATGCAGTCTTTGGCGAGGCAAATATTTTTTGGAGAAAAAATATCGCCTGCTGAAAAATTAATAATACCGATTAAGGGATATTTTGTTTTAATTTAAAACGATCTTGTGACATGATCTTTGACGTTCTTAAACTGTACACGGTTTTTTTTCGGGTCTTGTACATAGCGATTAGAGATTAATGCGATCGAAAGGTACAAGAATGTGATTTAAATTGCCAATTAAAAAAGAAGACGTTGCTTATAATATATACTAGCAGCTGAAAACGAAAACTTTAGACAGCGAAGAGAACGCGTCGTTATTAATTAACGTAATACGATTAAACAATACGGTGCGAGGCAAAAAAGAAGCCGTAAAAACGAATGGAGGTGCACGGATAAGAAATGGAGTCAGAAAGGGAAAGCCTTTTTCCGTTTAAGAGCAGTTACTCGTTGATTATTCTCGCGGCAGGTTCTTTCAAAGGGACCCGTGGCGCATGCATGACAAAGAATGGCCTGTGCAAATGAAATTTTCATTCGTACGGCTTGACGCAACTGGTATAATGAAATCTAACGGCGTCTATGGGGCTACCCTTAGGACAAAAACAATTCAGTACCGGGACAATTTTTACGATTTTAATTGAAAACCGTTGGGCGCCGTTTAACAAATTTGATAACGGAACAAGCTAAATTTATGGTTCAAATTCATTTCACAGCGACTACGTTATCATCTAGAATTAAACTGGTGAATCCGTATGTAACATAAAAATAACCAGCGCATTATGTCTCGTTTTAACGCTAAATCTACCGAGAACTATAGATGACTGTCGTGCGTTGCTTTAAAAAAATTCACACATCCTGTTCAATCATTTCCTATGGGAGACTTGTTATAATTATAATGAAAAAAAGAAAAATGGAGAACCGTTTAGTTTGACCGGCGCTAAATTATTCATGGTATTTTGATTTAGAAAAAATAATTATGAACAAATCAAAATAATTATTGACAAACATTGAAAAAGAAATTGGAAACAATAAAAAAAAACAACGATCGCGAAAAGCTATGTGAATCTATAAAAAAAAGTATTAAAAACTATTAAAAACTACTAATAATTATAAGATACTTAAAACTATAAATTCTTATATGATTATAAGTATTTTTCTACCGTTTTAATCGTATTTGGCTTTCTTCTTGCGAAGATTTAGGAATCAATTTACAGGTTTTTGTAGAAACCCTACTTGGCGCAGCTGCACCATTTCGTGGTTAATTTCCATAGTAAGAGAACCTCTCGTGAAATTATGCTCGGTGAATTTTTTCGGCAGGAAAATTCCGTAACAAAGGCCATCGTAAAAGCGGTTTTCCTAAAAGTTTTTTCAGCGTAATGTTCCCACACGATTCTTCAACGTTGCAGCGTTACGTATAGGTGTGCTAAAAATAAGTGTACTTTCCTAAGTGCAAGGTTTGGTACAAGGAACCTTGAACGACGGGAGGGAGACGTGGCTGAAGAATGATTAGCAGATCCGAGAGAATAACAGCTGCGATGGAAACCGTTGGAAGCGCGAAA
The DNA here is from genome assembly GCF_051020955.1 of Megalopta genalis. Classification (NCBI taxonomy): domain Eukaryota; kingdom Metazoa; phylum Arthropoda; class Insecta; order Hymenoptera; family Halictidae; genus Megalopta; species Megalopta genalis. The sequence goes on from NC_135016.1 coordinate 32,072,205, forward strand.
TCGAGCCAGAGGCTTGGCGTGATCTGTTCCCCTAAACTGATCTTACTCGCGGCTGCAGCAAAATATCTGATTTAGACGCTACCGCCTATACCAGATAAACCACATTAATGCGGGACTCTTTTGTAAAGCCAACACGCCACTTCCCTATCTGATCAACACCCACGGAAATAAATTCGCTTCCCACGCGTGTACACGCTGTATCAATTAGCATAATCGGGCATCGTTAATAAACAACAGTCTATCGTTCGATCTAAATTCGTTGGGATTTTAATCGCTGGCGAATGATGCTCGAAGACGCCGATAACGATAAAATATCGACAATTAAATGTCAACAATCTGAGAATTCTTCAACATATAGTAAATTGTCTCTAATTCCCAAGTTCTTCCAAATTCTCCCCGTTTTTATAGTTGTTGACAATCGGTAACTATAAAAAACGTGCTGCAACGTTCTTCCCAAATCTGAGCGTCGATTAGAGAGAATTTACTGTAGATTGAAATTTTAAATACATATCATATTTATGTAATTATATGCGTTAATTTATTACACTAACATTATTAAATCAAATGTTTATCGAATTATTGATCGAGTTAATCAAGTTGCGCAGAAAGATATGAATGAACTTTATAAAATTGTAGTTGCAGTGTTTTTCAAATATTCGTCATAATCAAATTGATTAACGCGATTAAGTTTATCCGGTTTGTGACTTATTGATTTGGTTCATTAAGCTGCATAGAAGGGGTTCATTGGCTTATCAAATTATTGGTTTATCGATTAAGTGTATTAATTTGCATACAAGGATGCAAACATCTGGACATGAAATCTTTGCTTTGAAATGCGGAGAAACGTAATTATGGTTGATAAATTGAATTCTTTATCGCATAGCAAAAACCTGATAACGGGTTATGATCGATGAAACGTATAATTTTAATAATTTAGTCCTTTATTGAATATTATCACTGTCTATTTTTATTTTTAATTTCATTCCTTTCTTCCGATGTTAATCTTCCCTTTTTCACGACTGGACTGCGAATGTTCATGCATTTCTAGCACGTTTCACTTTTTACAATAAAGTTGCACACTAAGAGAAATGTTACAATAAAATTGTGCATATTGTCCATATTATTTTCAATTTTTCGAAAATGTTTGCGATGAAAGTCACATATATGATTGACTTATACTACTTGATAAGAGCTAGAACTAACTGCGTAATCAATTTTATAATTAGGTTACGTTATATTTAAGTATTGTTTAAACATATCTAAATGTTCATAACATTATGGAAAAATACATCGTTGTATTTTAGAGAATTATCAGAATTGAAAAAATTCCTAAAGTTGAAAATTCGATCTCTGTATCATATATGCCCCCAAAAACCGAGAATAGTGATCGAAATTTAAAAAAATCACATAATACTTATCGACACGCTAAATTGAAACTGTTGAATGTTCAATGTTCAATGTTTAAAAAATTAGGAAGAATCAGAACATTATTTATACGGTGATTTACATAAAAATGTACGCAGCGAATCCTTTGGAAATTACGAAATCACAAATGTGCTTATAACAAAAATAAATACATAATATATAGAAAACGATAAAAATAGCTGAAGAATTTGAAAGTATTGTTTATCACTGTCACTTTTGTTTGTCACTTGTATTGTACTTTTTTTGTACACATTTTGTCACTTGTTTGTCACTTTCATCGCAATTTGTTGCTTCGCTTACAGCTGATTGCAACGAATAAAGAACGAAATCATTATCCGTGTATCTCGTAATTGGTGCAGAAAATTCCTGTCTTGCATAAAACTCCACGGTCTAGTTACGATGATCCCGGAAAATAACTTTGTGACGCTCTATACAATGTACGGAACAAAACTTCGACGTCCGCGTGAAATATCATCCCGGTCGTTGTCGAACGCGCGAATTCATTAGCGGCAACGAATCCACGTTCCGTGCATCCCCTAATTAGAAGTTGCGCGAGTGCTCTCATCTTTAATACGACGGAATCACGTAACCATACGCCATTTGCGACCTCTTACGCTCGTGCGCCGGTAGTCGGACAAGGTGTACGTGTACATCCGTTCGCCATTCCAAAGGTGTGCAACTATTTCACGACTTTGACCGGTTGCCGTCCTAATGCCGGCGCAAATTGAAGTCCAAAGGCCGGCTCGACGTCGCGCGGGTTGATTAAATTTCGTTTTAACTGGTCCTATTGAGACGTAATTTGCGAACGGCGCCGCGGCGCTGGCTCCCGGTTGTTTCGAAGGAAACCTTGAATCGAGCTTCGGCACGATTGCGAGAAGATTGGAGATTCCGATGAACCAGAGAACACGAGAAACTCGATGAATGCGATGCCTGCGACGCGACACGGAGACGAGAAAAGAAATCGCAAAACGTTGCGTTTGTCGCCGGGGTTACGGAAGTGATAATATAACGCTCGAAAGGATCAATGTTGTTCTACCGTTCCAATTATCATTTAATTGCTATTACTTTTTTGCTCGCTGAATTTAGTGAGAACTATGCTCGTATAAATGTACAATATTCTTGTGTGATCTTTTAACATTAAGCCTGTCGAGTATTAAAAGCGACTAATGTGTGTTATTCTGTCAAAAATGAAAGGACTGAATTTATTTTGACTTTTAAGTCGGTGAAATTTTCACCGAAAAACAGAATAACATTCGTACATAACAGGTAATTACTAGAAATCTCCATCGCGAGTCGATCCGTCAAAGCACGAAAAGTGGTAAAAAAAAGTGTAGACAGCTTTGATAAATAGCAACACGACTAAATCAAAATTAGGATAAACCACGATGCCATTGTTTTCGTACAAAGTAATACTTCCGAGTGTATACTTTCGAAAATGATACAATATTATGCACTGTACGTGGTATCGCGATCAACAGAGTTATTTAGATTCACGTCATTGATGCGTGACTATCAGCAATGACAATAAGGATCAAGCTTACCATCGCGGAATACAGCGATAAAGATAATTCAGTATAAAGCACTTAACCAGTTGGCTGTTTTGACGTATATACTCGTCATAGCACAAAATGTTGCCATTTCCGCATGACGAGTATACTCGTTAAAAACAGCTAACTGATTAAGAAAATAAATAAACGTTGGCAATGAAAAATTAAAAAATACATTACACACGCTTTCAATAATGTTTGCAACAGCTAATTGGTTAATCGAGACGACTTTCTCTTCCGATTAGGAATATTTGTCTCTGCGAATTCGATAATGGCGATCAGAAAGATAAAAGCAGAAGGTATTAGCGATTAATCCGCCATTTTGTACGCTTCGTGTTCCAAGGACTGCGACATTTTGAGCATTTTTTTAAACTCCCGTGAAAGCCTGTTTCACGATTTGCATCCGGTAAACCGATGTTTGATGGCGTACTTTCCAGGGCAGTGACCGATGAATAGCGCCCGATGAGTCGAAAAATCATGCGAACGTGAGTCGAAATTGCAATCGCTCTGCGCAAATTTATATAGACGGGAGGGAGATGCGTTCCCGTCGAATCAACTTTCTCGGTTCACCGTGAATTTCGGAATTTCCGCTGGTAAAAAGATCAAATAGACGCAGGCTCGTACCGGAGATAAAGCTCGAGTTGTGCATGGACTTTGAAAAATTGACAGGAACCGTACGTACACTTCTGATTAGAAATTGTAACACATCTCGCAACCATCTGAATAAAGGGTTCAGAAATTGGGCGAATGATACAAGAAATCGTCGATTTCGACAGAAATTCTAGAATATTACAGTTGGACAGAAAATAGAATATTATAGTTAATAGTATATTATTGTTAGACAAAAACTATGGAATATTATAGTTAGACAAAACTTATAGAATATTACAGTGAGGCAAAAATGATAGAATATTGTAATTTCGGATCTCTACGAAAAAGTACAAATTTTCTAAGTAAATTGCATTAAACGCGAATTAAATAGAAATGTGTTTCTTTTTTTAACAATTCGTACAAAAAAAATTTTTTTTGCGAAAAATCTGTGAATATTTTTTAATTTTTCTGTCTTTATATTTTGATATTATGAAAACTTAACACTGCTTTTACATAAAATCGTATCGAATGCTATTTTAATTGTTTCTAACGTTATTGAGAGAAAATGAAACAAATAATACAAGAAATTCTCACCTTAGAAAGACGTGATAGATTAAATGTACAACCACAAATTTTTCGTGGCACATTTATATTCCATCGGTACACAATTTCATGGAACACAACGTTGCAAAATTCAAATGACGCACAACGCTGCAGAACTTGACGTACCGTACACGTTGCTCTCTCAAATCGAACTGAACTGCTTCACGGAAAAGTAGAACCCTGTGGAATTATTCTATCTTTTTCCAAGGGTGTAATTTATTACCTAACCGAATTGGTTTTTCCAAGCGGACAGTTCGAGGAAAGGCTACCAAAGTGTAATAAAACGGCAAGTTGGTCCGGCTCATGCGCGGTAATAAAAATTTATAACTTTGGCAATTATTAACGCACCAGTTTGAAATTTACGTAGCGTCGAGAAGACCCTTCGTAGTTGCGTGGAAAAAATTTTTATTCGATCCAGGTTCCACCTTGACGTTACCTTTAAGTTCGAAGACGATAAATGTTGTTTATTGCAATACCAGTGTCTTTAACTTGATATCTGTGATTCTTGTCGAGTTCTAAATTACAACTATAAATTATATTTATAAATAAAATTGCAAAAAATAAGAACAGAATTAAAAATAAAATTGAAAACTGTCTTCATCAGTTACAAGAAATAGGAATGAAATAAAAAATAAAATTATTGTTCCAAATTATATCTAGTCCACTTTTGCCATAAAGCCACAATATTCGCATTCTGTCCGCGATTTTGTCCAATAGCGTAGATCGCAGATAACGTATCAGCTCCATATCATAGTAAATGTGAAAAGCTACCGACGAATATGGTGTATTGTAATTGAAACTTGATCAGAACGGAGCATTAAATAATCTTCAATGAGATTGCGATCTAAATGCTGCAACTGTGCGGTGCCCCGGCAGCATCATTTTGAATGCATTGAATAAATTTGATGGAGCCGAAGCTCTAGCTGTTATTATTAGATCACTATACGCGGATAGAGGTTGCCGAGCATAAGCCGCGAAGCTCAGATACCTTCCACCACCTATCGCGATTAAAAGTTATCATGTTGTACAGGAGCGTTATACGAACATGCTATGACGCAGATATTCATTTGCATTCCGATAACGTTGGAAATAACTGTTAAACGAAGTTAACCTTTCTCCTACCACAAATATTATTACACGCACGGATATTTAGTTCAGAATTTACATTTCCCGTATAAAGAAGAGATTGCCATGAGAATCTACGTACGGATCTAATGCGTACACTTTTTACAGACAAATTGAAGATGAGCCAACAGCAAATAAAATTCGACTTCTCGCACGAACGATTTACAAGCATTAACAGTAATAAAAAAACTGAACAAACATTTAAGATCCATAAATTGCCGAAGTCCGTATGTTCTAGAAATGCATGAAGATCCGCGGTCATAACAGCCTTATTTACGATTCGGAAGAGCCATAAATAAGGTTTTACGAGCGTAGGAGACATTATGTTATTATCTAGTACATCTCCAGGAATGAAGTGCATATTATATTCAATTTCATTATGCATCATGCGATGTCTTTCAAAACAACCTTCTGGACAGCGGCCAGGATTCCTTCCGTCATAATGAATATTCTTATTTTCGCTAGCGTTGCGCTTCTGGTACACAACGCGATCTTTATGCTTTCGCTTCTGTTTGCATTCGAAAAATATTTTTCGTACTGCGAGTGATTTACAACTCCGCGCACGTACATAGTATCGTCGAAAACTGTAACGAAAAGTTCGAGTACACGAAACTGCAGTGATCAATGAGCTAAATTATGTTTCCTCGTCAAACATCATATCTGATTTATTCATGTCTATATTTATTCGTATTCATATATTTATGTGATGAATATTTGACGAATATATTTGATCGTATTCATATATAATATTTAATCACATATATATTTATTCATATCTGATTTATTCGATCGGAATGAAAACTAATTATTGCATAGTGTCTCCTTCTACTTTATCTTAGATTTTGTTCCATTAACTTTGCAATTGCATTAACATCGATCTGTATTAGTCGCTTCGTTTCCCTAAACGATTCGAACAGAAAATAACTTGTACAATAGGTGTAGAAACATTTTATTTTGCATAAAGATCCGCGATCTGATGACTACGAATGGGGATTGCGGGGCTGCCGCGACTTTCAGCTTTACGTTTGCCAACATATTCGGAAAAGCTTCCGCTCGATTTCCAGCGGAATTGACTTGCGATCAGTCGGGCTCATTTTGGATTCCTCGGTGTGATCAACGTTTACTACCTCGTCTGGGGTTGGTGCGATGTACTCGAAGGTAGATTCCTTTCGTACGTGATGCACTCCCGGGGAAAGAACGAGAAAACCTCGACTAGGTTATCCGACGTGAGATAGCGTCCGTCGGTTGACTGCCGGAAGTTAATCGAGACCCAGCCGGTGTAAGTGGCACGAATGATCATTAAAGGGCTTTCCCCTTATTGCTTCTCTATGCGGAGGATCATCCTCCGCAAGCGATCGCCATCTTAGCGACACCGTTTCGCCGTGCTTTTAACGGAACTAGTTTGCCTGTTTAAATAGGTTTCACCGCGGTTCGGTGTCTGTTACTTTCAGTGTCCCATCAGATATCGTGGGTGGAAGACGACCATGGTTACACGAGATAAAACTGGATTTATTAATACTCGCCCTTTGGAAACAGTTGCGTATAAAAGATCCAGCGATTGTATTTCACAATACAGTTAATGTCTCCCTAACTGACGTTCCGATTGCGCGCAAAGATGGACAATTTGGGAAGAGGAGATACGATTATTCGAGCCTTGCGGCTCGTTTTCATAATTGTTGACAATTATAATTGCAAACGGTAGGATTGTTTGAAACGATTCCAAACCGTTGCACAGTTCTCTTTTCGAGATATAGAAATGTCAAACAAATAAATCGAACAAATATGTATTATTTTTCTTAAAGGGGGAGTGGAGGCATTTCAGATAAAATTTTGGAAATACAGTAATGTCTCCCTAACTGGCGCTCAGATTGTCTATAAAAATTGACAATTTGGGAAGAGGAGATACGATTATTTGAGCCTTGCGGCTCGTTTTTATAAGAGCCGTTTATTTTGAAAGTGGCATTTGCGTTTTAACACGTTTAAAAATATGGATGCTAACTTTCGAGAAGATTTACTTATATTTGTTATCTCAGGATACTGATATTTTTCTCAGTATAAATAATTTCGTATAAACATTAAAAAATCACCACTTTTCATTACGGTCAAGTGACTTATGCCACTTTCAAAATAAACGGCTCAATTGTTGACAATTCGTAACTATAAAAACAAACCGCATGGCTCGAATAATCGTATCTCCTCTTCCCAAATTATCCAATTTAGTAGGCAATCTGAGCGTCAGTAAGGGAGACATTACTGTATTTCGTTACTGTCACGAACAGATTCGTTCGAGTTCTTATGTATCGATTTGTTTTCCTGGATTTTTCAACATTGTTGAGAACTATGCTAATCTTCTTTTTGGACGCAATAGCTAATGATTTAAATCGAGGTCGAGGCAAAAGGTCAAATGTTTTGTGATTCTCGTTCAAATTATTTATCGTGTGGCATAATTGAATCATGTGCTTGCAACGTTGTGATAGGACATTTATCGCAGTACTTTATACGACATGCTTCTTTTATCTGTATCAATATGTAAAATCAATATGTAAAATGTAAAAAGGGTTTTGTGAAAATCAAAAATCAGTACGTAAAATATAAAATGAACGTGTAAAGCGTAAAATTGATGTATAAAATATAAAATCGGTATGTAAAATACAAAATCGATATATAAAATATAAAATGAACGTAAGAAAAATAAAATGAATATATAAAGCTATAAAGCTAAAAAGCTATAAAAATATAATGTACAAGATCAATGTATAAAATATAAAGGCAATACGTAGAATACAAAATGAAAATATAAAATATAAAATCAATATTATAAAACATAGAATGAAGTATGAAACATGAAATGGACGTGTATAGAAAAGAATACACGGGGAACATAATTGTTTCGGACACAAACCTGCGTCCGACAAGTGTCTTGCGCCGATAAACGTTGAAAAAATGCCGGGGGGTAGTTATTTACGAGTCAGCCTAATACTTTTGATTAAAATTCATTTTTCATCCAGAACGACGGACCAGAATGATATTTTCTGCTACACGGTTTGATATATTGCTACACGACTGTCCGCGAGCTAGTGTCTGCGACATTTATGATTAACTACACTACCGTCCAACAGTTTCGAGGCGCTTTTTCTCGTTAGACGAATGAAGCCCACCTTTGCACGTGTACATACGTGTATTTGCAAGCATTCGAGGCGACTGTAACAGATCCAGGATATCAAAAGGATCGCGTTCAACGTTTCGTAAATTTTCAGATCTATCTGAAAGAGAACCTACTTTAGGATGGGAACGCTTCGCTGCGTTGCAAGATGCCAATTCCCTAGAGCTATAATACTTTTTGTTGATTCATGGCTGTAAGCTTCACTTTGTGATTTTGTGTCTCACAACGTTTTACAAATGTCCAAGTTTCGGACTGTAAGATGTTTTACTTTGGAAAATTACTCCACGAATATATTGCCATTGAAATGCTGAAATTTTTATCTTACATTTCGTCTTACTTTATCTTCGTTACATTAATAATTATAGACAGAGCACACTATTGTGCTCTATTAAGAGGAATTTAGATAATCTTCTTCTACAGGTACATCATAATCTCAAACAAAATTATTAGACAATTTTACTGGGACGATATTCGTTGATACACGATTAAAATAGTTGGTTCGATTAAAATGTTTTTACACGGTTTATTCCGTTGTACATTACGAAACGAACTCCTGCAAGTATGCTGTTTATCAATTCCAGATTTCAAGATTTTTATACAGAGAGTGCACAGTTTGATCGTGTGGCAATCAATTTTGTTCAGATTAAAGCACATGTTCCAGCTAATAGAGTACGGCTAGTCGTTGCTGTTTTTTGCTTCCCGACGCTTCTTGCCATGGTAGACATGCAACCACCAATTTTCCTTTTCACTTGCTCGTTTCTCTCGTTTTTGCACGCGCGAAAGCCACCATTAGTTGTCAATGGGGTGCCCATAAATCAACGGGATGGCTGTAGTCATATCGACAATGGCTACGCGGGTCGGGGTGTAATCGATGCTTCAGCGCCGGTTACAGACCTTTACGTTCCGCGATCCAGTGAAAACGAAATTAAACATTCGTGATTAATACGATCGACCAATTTAATACCTTCACTGGCAAATGCCTCTATTACGTGCTCGGACGTTCGTTAAACGCTCCGCTCTTCCACGTCGTTCGGAGCGGAACGTTGCCAGTGAAATACGCGGATAGTATCCGAAATGTTGGCCGAAGTTACGACTTAGGACCGTCGTCGGTTCCAGCAACATCAGGTTGTTTTGACGACGTGTGTGCGACTGATGTCTAAATATATTTAACCGACTGTGAAAACTAGACCGCGGATCTTTTGGCATATTCTTACTCTCGTTAACACTAAACCAGCGAGTGTGGGTGAATTTATTAGAGATACTAGACTTCTCTACTATACTATACTATACTATACTGTACTGTACTATACTGCACTATACTATACTATACTATACTATACTATACTATACTATACACTATACTATACTATACTATACTATATTATACTATACTGTATTGCACTGTACTATACTGTACTATACTATACTATACTATACTATACTATACTATACTATACTATACTATACTGTATTGTACTGTACTATACTATACTATACTGTATTGTACTATACTATACTATACTATACTATACTATACTATACTATACTATACTATACTATACTATACTATACTATACTATACTATACTATACTTCTCTATTTTTTAGAGAATTAATTAGAGATACTAAAAAGAGAAAGAAAGAGAGAAAGAGAGAGAGAGAGAGAGAGAGTGAGAGAGAGAGAGAGAGAGAGAGAGAGAAAGAATGGTTCCGCAATTTTTCATTGGTCCGCTGGGTCCACCATTTGTAATAGCCAAACATGTATCGGTATCTGACGGTTTTAGTGTGGTGAAAACAGGTGAAAAATGGTGAAAAGCACGTGGCGAGAAGTTGCGAACAGTGGAAAATATTGAAAAAAAGCAAAGAACAAAATTATGGAATCCCAAGTTTTGTATTTATATTTTTCGTATTTAATTATTTTTAAATAAAAAATGCCAGGTTGAGCTGCTTGAAATGATCACAATCCATCTTTCAATGGACATAAAATGTGCTATTTTTCAATATGTTTTCCATTAAAAGATACGCAGAAATGTGCTGCGCGAGTCAAAGATATGAAACGATAATACTTTAGAAAATAACTAGTGAAGCAGAAATATTTTGTTAAATTTGTGTGTACGTTAATAATATGGATATAATTAGAGATCTTAGAATTTCAATTCTACTTTGTAGTAATTTACGTTCTCTTTAATTTCGATTTCTTTCAAATTGTATTATATATTTTACAATCATAAGCAACGTAGTTTCATCGGTTCCTTATTTCCACGGATTGATCTGTCCTTTGATATCAAATTGTCACAATGGTAAACAATTAATAAGATGCGTCGGTGAATAATTAACTTCGTAAATCTCTTCTTTGGAAATGAAAATCTAAGGTGAGATGAGACAAATTTTAACGGAGATCGTTCGCATTGTTGTTTGGAATTAATAAAACGGTCTGTAGAACAGATTATTTCTTCAGTATCCGCGAAAGTTGTGCCAAATTGACACTAAGAACGAACGAAAGTTAAATTGCATTATCTACGAAACTTGAAACATCAACGCAAGGAACAGTTTAGAAGAACGATTACAAAAATTTCGAAGGACCAATTCGAAGTTTCGTATTTGCGTAAAGATTCTCCGTGGTTTTAAGTTGAATAAACGGCGGAAGATTAAGTATACAACAAGCGTGGCGGAGCGAGAAAAAGAATCATTTTAATAATTCATGAACCGGAAGGTAGAAGGAGAAAGAGAAAGAGAGGGAGAGATGGAACATGGCCGCGAGGAGACGAGAATGCCCATCAGAGAACAATTACGAATTGATTAATGCAACTCGCAGTCGCAGCTCGGGCGAAGCGGATTCGCGACCAAGTGCAGCAAAACTTTCGCTTTCGAAATAACTCCGGCATTCCGTCTAATTGAATCAAAGGGGCTGTAACAACATTCGACCGTTTTCGCAACTCTGCCGGATCCGCGCCTCGGCGAAACGAAAGTTCGCAAAGTGAACTCCGCCGGATCTCCGGAACAGCTATGCGGTTTATTGATTACTGTTTCTCGAAAACACGATCGAAGGTTTTGTTTTTTTAATGTTTCACCCAAAACTAAATCTCGCGGGCTACCCCAGCATTCTCGAAAGTTTTACTTTTGTGCATTATATGTTCACATCAAAGAGTCTTCGAACAGTTGCATTTTATCGTGCCTCATTTGCCGCCGATAAGTTTTCGACAATTTTCTTTTCAACCCCTTGTCTTACGTTTTATTTTCAAAGATAAAATATATAGAATATTAAACTGAAGTGTCTTTATTTCCAAAGCAGTGTTAAATATAAATAGTACGGATGTAGGGACAGAATTATCACCGCACCCTGACGAATTAAATTTGATTAAATCAATCATAATTGTACAGTTATTATTGTAATTTTGTACCGCTTGCAGGTATCTAAATAATAATAATAATAATAATAATATTTTTATTTTAATATTGTTATATATAATATCATTATATATTATTATATATTATATATATATGATATTATTATTTATTTATAGGTCAAAGATCTTAGAATTGAAAATAACATGAAAATATCATTAATGCTTATTAATCCGAAGATTCTCTTACATTTTGCAAATTCGCAAATGCCATCCGAAGTTTGATATTTCCTCGTTATCTCTGTGTAAAGTTCCCTGCTTCTTTATGCTAAAATATTTGTTCGATAATGATAATTTTCACGTAATTGTGTTAATCTCGTTCCACTTCGTAATTCGTTTTTGTTGCCGCAACTAGACGAGTTTCAGCGACATTAAACATTTTGTTCGAAAGAAAGTTTCTTGTACTTTTCCGTTTCTTGAAATAAAACTTGACGTTTGGGTCATCTTCGTTTTAATCTTGCAAGAGATACAAACCTGCGGCATGTTTATTCTATCGAATAGAATTCTAAATTTTCGTGTAGAGACCTCGGAGGAGGATCTTCGAATTTCTCGAAGAAATTTCGAAGCTACATTCCAGCATTCTGGCTTCGTTTTTCCAGGTACTTTCGTGGAAACTATGCCACAGTCTTAAGCGAAGGCCTGCACTTGATTCCAGTTTTATGCATCGTCTTTATTTCGAAGATGACAATTGGTTTCTTATATGGTGAATCAATGTTGTGCTGTCTGAAACGATGTCCGATAAACATTATCAAACGAATTCACAGATTTATCGTAAATTGCAAATAAATTACGATCTTATTCAATTTATTTATTATGCCTACGATGATTATTTAATTTTCTTCTACTTATCAGAACGGTTCGATCGAAGCCAAATATTTATAAAATTATTTTGGGGAGCTGCTTTTATCGACTTAATTGAATAAAATTGTTATGCATGTCCAAATATTGTATGCAAAATTAGTGTAAAATATTTGTTTCACATTTTTGGAATGATGTGTAGTAAATTAATAAAATACTACCATTATTTCGGCTATTTACGTCCTTTTAACGTGGTAATTTACTTCGATACAAATGTGATCTTTGATCTTCGAACTTTCCAGTTGCCCCAAATAAGAAAAATAATATTCTCATTAATTATGTGAGGTACTTTGGTTTCCCTCTGGCCTCGTGTTTTCGTCTTTGCCAACGTCTTGGCCACTCTCTTTGTTGGTCGACTTCGACCTATCGGTTTCCACCTACAGCGTTGAAGTTCTTTGAAAGTATACGCTTTGATCACGCCACGTAAAATTCGACGTAGACCTCGGAAGTTTTAACGACGCCCCATTAAGGAATTCTCATAATACGCGAAATATTCTCGTGTTTTATGCACTCGTAAACGCTCGGCCAACAATTCCGAGGGAAATGCGTAAGTCCGATAAATATTGGAACGCTGCGACGCGACGGGAAGTTGTAAACGCCGTATTGAACGCCTAGGTTCGAAGTGTTCCCATAAATGCCGCTTACTTCAACGTTGTTGCGGAGAAAATCGTCCGTGGTGTCAAAATTGCACCTAAAATTATTATGGCACGTGATATGTTCATTCATCCAAGAGACGACAGGAAAATCGCTCACACTGTCTGCAGAGTATCCAAAGAGAAATGAAAAAAAGCAAAATATAGCATACTTATTTATACACACACGACGCGAAAAAATCAGCCAATAATATATTATTGTCAATAATATATTATTATATATAATGAGTTAAAAATTAAAAATAGGCGATGAAGTACGAAAAATACATTATTCACCTTGAGAAAATGATTAACGATGGTCATTTATTTCCTTTCCGACAAAAGGTATGCTTATGATCATTTATTATTTTATTTAGCAATTTTTTCCATGGACCTTAGTGAAACGTGCGAACATTTAAGTTAGGGTGAAGTCAAATAATTAAAGTGGCAGTTATAGGGACTCTGACAGTAATTTCATAAATGCATAAAATCCACAGTGTAGTTCAAAGTATCTTGTAGGTATGGAATACTCTATATTTTTTTTTTTACGCGAGAACAGAGTATAGAGTGCCAAGCAAAAAGTATCCTCGCCGCGTAAGTAGGTAACTGGTACGCGAGCGTTGCATCGTAATTGCATTTTCATATCCGTTAGGGTACGTCTGGGTGGTACGGCGCCTAATCCTCCGTTAACATGGCGATTCTATGTATCCGTAATGAGCTTGCATTAAGACGTTGCACACGTTGCACTGTAGGAACGCTCTTTGTCAGCCACAGGCATCCCACGATCATATCAGCGAAATGCAAGCAGCTGCGAATGCACACGGTGTCCTGGCACAATTAGGCTCCCTTACAGATGCTAGTCAACGATTCAACTTGCGGAAAGCGCGCTGTATTTACAGATCACTGCGGAATAATTACCAATTTCACTGATTAATCTCTGTGATTCCGTCCCACATTTTAGTCCCCTGAATTAGTTTATTACCGATAGATTATGAATTTTCTGCATTTACTGCAAAAATTCGTGACGAATCTAAAAGGAGAATCTAAAAGTGTTGTTAATTATTTTAAGTTTATTAAAATTAATAGGAGAACGAATGCATTTCCATTCGTGCAGAAGTTTCAAAGTAATTTAATAATTATATCGTGGATTTTATACATTTGTGACAAAAATAAATATATGAAATACGAAACTATGAAGATGTTGCTACAATGTCGCCTCGTTAAAATTGTGAAAAAAGAAGATGTTCATCTTGATGTAACTTCTTTTTTTTCAGATGACTTAGAAAAGTTTTAGTTTTCATAAAGATCCGGCGTTTACCAATAATCTTTTGATTATAGCAAAATAATTATTCTCTTTCAATTATATGCAATTTATAATGGAAAATATTGATTCACTCGCGTATACTGTTCGGATCAATGCGACGCAGCAGTGATCTTTCTGATTCCACTTAAATTGTTTGCGATAAGAACACATAGATCAACTGAATTTTAATAATTCATACGCATTACGATTGCTGGGAAGAACAATCTCTCATACTTTAATATATCTCTCTCTCGCGAATACAATTACAACATATTCGACATAATTCGAATTCAACTTAAGTAATGCTCAAGGGTGCACCATAGGTGCGCCAATGTTTTAGAAATTATACGATCAAGAACGTAGAACAATAGCAATAAGAAATGAGATATTGTTTAAATGGTTCGTCATTAAAAGAAATTCTCGACTGTTCGCAATTTTTAGCCAATTTGGAGGAAGGTACACGGGGTAAAAACGATTTATATTTACATTTCCGTCGACGCGAGACGCTTGGTAACGTCCGAAAACTCGTTTAAACGAAACGATATCGAACAATTCCAATTGAATCCGCGAGGAAAACGATTGCAACCTGTAAGCAGGTATGCTGTTTCATTCAAATTCTGTTCAGTCCCAAGCATGCAATCGGAGATCCCAAATTGAGCAATAAATTGCAGGAATTGCGGTTATTACGGATACAGAAACCGGACAGTAATGATAATAATAATAATAATAGTCTTGTTGTAATTACGGAAATACCTTCGTAAACTAACGAGCACAGACCAGCCTGTAATCGCGGGCCGCAATTTATTAATGGATATTGCGTGAATTTTGCCAACTGTTCGCCACGCTTCCTAACAGACTATCACCATATAAACTATGCATTACTGTTTCACAATCGATTTAACAACGGTCACATTTTACGCCCTTAATTTTGCACGTTGATCGTCACTTCGGTCACCGGTGACCAGCGCGCTGCTAATTTATTTAACCGTGCTATGTCACCCTGGGGTCCTGTATGACCCCGGCAAAATTTTCTGTTACAGACTTTCGCTACTACATTGTGAAATAATTGCATGCGAAATTTCTCAACTACTTTTTAACGTTTGCAATTTGTAGCTCGTGTAACATTAAATTCATTCGCGAGAACAAATAAATGTCTATAACGAATTTACGCGTGCGCTATTTAAATAAATAATCTCTTTGCCTATGTAAGGCTGACCATAGAGATCAGGCTCAATAAGTTGCGCATGTGTAAACATTTTTATTATCTATGACTTTATAAACATTTGTATGAAATATTTTTTAGATATTTAATAAAATCTTTGTTTTTATTTTACCTTGGGAACGGCGACAGTATATCGTTTCGAATCAAAGGGATCAACAAAATGAAAAGAAAATATTTGTATTCCCCGTTGAAAAATCGAGTAACTTTTGTAATTAACATTTCTCTCGAAAATTTGTTGTCCTCGAGGTATTTAGATTTGAAGTTATCAAAAGACCACCCTGAACGTGAAATTTTTATTTGACGAATATATTAACCAAATTTTTCTATAAAAATAAATTTTGCACAAAATGTTTCCTTAAATTTTATAAAATTGTTTTCTTGAAAGAAACCAAGTACTTGATGGCATTTCAGCGAATTCTTCGAGAATTTTTTAGATCTCGCACAGAGATAAATAAAGATATTCTAAAAACGTAGATGACTGGATAATTAATTAAAAAAAAGCTACAGTATTAAACAGTGAATAATTAAGTATAAAATGACTGGCGGAGAGTACCTTGAAGAAGAGCTATCCTATAATATGCGAAAACTAGAAAAGAGTTTCTTGCAGATCACAGATGGCCGATACGGCAGTGAATCTGCTAACTATAGTTTGATGAAACGACACGTAGACTTCCGATGGATACACAGAGTAATTAAGAATAGATTCCTACATCAGGAGAGTCTCGATCGTTCATAGAGAGAAACGTCGCTCGACAGTCTGTTATCGACATTTCATGAGCAACAAGGCAACTGTTGACCGTCAATGATGGATCAGTGAGCTGTAAAAATAATATTCACTTTGACTCACGGGTTCAGAGAAAAAATTTCGGTGATGGAGTGGTCGAATCGTTGTTGGATCAATTTTAGCCATCGAGCCCTGCACACGCTCGGCTCTGTGTGAGCGATCTGCCCCCTGGGCTTAAATGTTGGTTCCATTGAGAGTGCGAAAACACGTCGCGAAATTGTTGCCAGAACAATCACGAAACGGCCGACTAACGTCTCTTGGTAACTGTATTAATTATCCCGATCCGATATTTTTTCGTATCGAGCAAAAATAAGAAAACTGCTAATTGTACGTTTGGATAAATAACACCGTTTTTAAATTCCACGTTCGCATCCCGTTGGGATTCTGAAAGTATGTAATATTTTGACGAAATTGTAATATTCGCGAAGATATAAATCAGGTATGATCCATTTTATTATCCGTCAATGAAGCATGTTTTCAAGTTATAATTATTTTTCTGCGAATTTTAGAAGCAACCAACCATTGTGCGACGCGTGAAACGTTCGGGGGATGTAAAAACCGGGCGGGAAAAGGGTGTCCGTGATATATCAATAACCGAATGCTAGATTTTTCATCGTGTCTCTTCCCAGCGAGCGTAATTTCGCGCAGGCCTCGTCCGCAGGGGAGAAAAATTGGCCGCCGGAGGCTTACAAAACGTTAAAATCGCTGGAAAATTGGATCAGCGCGATTTGCGACTGGCACGGCGAGAGCTTCGAATCGATCCGTTCTACGTCGAAATTATAACATTTCAGCCTCTTTAGCTGCATGCGATTCACCGCGATCGTAAGCTCGTTATCGTCTCGCAGCTTGCGCGATTCCTACTCGAACCGAAGAAATTTTATTCACGAGCGGCTTCCAGCTCGAATTGTAAATCGAATCGCAGCTCGTAATGCTATGGGCTTGTTAAATGGCGCAATGTAATTAACACTTCTACGGATACAGAGCAGAGTATATTAGATCGAAAAAGCTGATCAAAATATCATTTTTTAAAATCTTGCGGAAGTTGACAAATTGTGGTTGTCTGAGTTTTTTGTTCCAATATACTCATTTTTCGTCCGTTTCTGAAATATCGCTCGCAAAATGAAAGATATATTTTTCGAATCATCTATAATAACATAAAATACTGTCCAGGTCTAAATTTTTTGATTCTATGTGTGTTACAATATCGTGTGTGAAAATTATTGAAGAAATTTTCTGTTATCGTTTAATAGTATATTCAGCGATTTAATAAAATGTTATCAACGCAGGTACTTAATCAACTTTGTGACAAGTATCGAAGGTGCTGTAATATCGTCTAAAAATAAGTTATCACTTATGATCTTCATGCAAAGTAAAAATTACCTGCACTAATCACAAGACACTAGAAGCTACGTAAACGTTAATTTCGTTCTCTAACAATTTTGAACGATTTGCGAATAATGCAACTGTATTTTTTTTTGTATCCGACCTATTAGTTTCTGTGACGAATGCATAAAATTCGCAGTCCACTTATTACATAATTATTCTCTGATGTATTCGCACGTATCTTTGATTTCATACAATAGATCTTTGTAAAATCGTTGAATGTAGAATGTTGGTGTCACGTGTGTAAAGTGGTGCTTACAGTGGTTGGCTCTCGGAAGAAAGAGTTCTGAAAATTGGAAATTCGATTTCCTTCGCGAGTGATTTCGATATATAACATCGTTCGCTGCGAAGGAAACGAATAAATCGACGATGCGAAATAGGGAAATGATCGAGAGCCTTTCACGAAAATCGACGAAACAGCCATGCTCCAATTAAGGGGAAGAGAAATCTCTATTCAAGTCACCGGCAGCCTCGAATTCTTCCGTTTCAGCCATTCTTCTTCCGCGAACCGCAACAGAGGAGATGAAAACGTTAACTCGCGCGGCGGCGCCTTTTACACATTTTCACGGCGGTATTTCAAGGCGGAAACGCGTTTTCTGGAGTTGCTGTCACTTTTGGAACGATCGTCAAACGCAAAGGACGTGGCGAGATAATTAATCGAGGTCGGAGACCATGATGAAGGTTGCTTCGCCGAGCAAGTGGTTTACACGCGAGGGATGAAGGGAAAAGAAATTAATGACCTCGCACTTTTCACGCGTTCGACAATAATCCGTAATACTTGGCTAGCACCTTTTTTCTCTCCCCTACTTTTCATCGAGAACATTTCACATTTTTTTAAGTATAGTCATCCGTCGTCGTAACCGAGCTGATATCTGATTAATTATATTACGCGGCACGTTAATTAGAAGAGGGATAAAATAATAGATCGAACTGATACGGTTTAATGTAACTTCTCACGCTATGTTCTGGGAACACGTGAAAGTGTCATTCTATTCTTGTTTCCATGAATGAAATAGTTTCGTTGTGACATAATCCTTAGGATATAGATATTGTTTATTACGACGTTATTTATAGAAAATAAGATTAATATAAAATGCTCTGTACTGTCGGTTATTTTACCGCATTGTGAATAATCTTAATGGAATGGAATAATAGTGATTGATCTTTTTGTAAACATGAATTCTGATGAGCTAATTTGTGGTGAATTAAGGATATACATTCTATTTTGCTAAATTTTTATAACATTTTGAAGGAGATCTTTCGAAGGAGACCTTAATAGATCTTTTAAAAATATTTTCTTACGCTAAATTACAGAAAACAAAAAATACTGTACGTGCTTGAAATTTTCATAGTTTAATTATTATTAAGTATTAAATAATAGTAGTAATAGTAATACTAGTAATAATAATAATAGTAATAACAGTAATAATAATAATAATAGTAATAATAGTAATAATAGTAATAATAGAAATAATAATAATATTAATAATGGTAATAATAGTAACAATAGAAATAATAATAATAGTAATAATGGTAATAATAATAATAACAGTAATAACATAATTGCGAAGAGTATAATGGAATAATTGCGAATATAATAATTGTCTTCATTTCAATGCTGTCTATCAATATCATCGAGTTACAATATTCACAAAACGCTAGAAAATAAAGCAAACGATATCGATTTTCTTTTATTGCGCATATATTTTGTTCGACACCGTTGTCGAAAGATTGCAAAACAAAAGGTCAGTTTTAAGTCCACTCTGTGCAACCATCAGTTCTTAAATCCAGGCAAATCATTGCGTGACTCGAATATGCGTCGCACGTGGTGGTGAACGTATTAAGCAAGGATTTACGACGTTTTTGCAATGCTCGGCTGAGATTTACGTCGGCAAGTAATTGGTTCGGTCAATGAAATAGTAATCGAATTTATAAGCACCGCCGGCGTGTCCCGATAAAATCGCGGGACCAATTGAATCTCTCCGCTTTCCCATTGTTCTTCGAATCCATTAAAATCGTTGTGTTAGGAGCCTGAGCCGGGCCAATAATAGATTTCTCGTGGCTCCGGTCGACTCGTAACCGATGAGCATTGCTATTCTACTTAATATCGAAAACGCTTCTATCGCCCGTCGAGATACAGTAATGTCTCTCTAATTGACGCTCACATTCTCCACAAAAATGGACAATTTGGGAAGAGGAGATGCGATTGTTCGAGCCTTGTGGCTCGCTTTTTATTGTTACCGATTGTCAACAATTATAAAAACGAGCCGCGAGACTCGAATAATCGTATCTCCTCTTCCAAAATTGTCCATTTTTCTGCACAATTTCAGCGTCAGTTAGGGAGACATTACTCTGTACATTATGTTGTCCGAATAGTTTTAACGAAACTAACCGACGGACGGAGAAAAACAGAAAGCTGCGCTGCATACGATCTGTTACATTCTGTGCAACATTTTTTTTTCCTCGTTTTCCGAAAGCACGTACATTCTCGCGATCCCCGAAATGTTTGCAAACTTTCGTTATCGCTGATGCTCTGTCGCGTGTGTGTTTCCGGGCCGGTCGTTAATCTTTTGTGAAAATGAAGAAAAATCGTACTTCGCGCGGACGTCTTGTAAAAAAATGTCATGAAAAACCTCGAAAGAGGCTGCGCAGTGACCACGCGAAACGAAAAAAAATGGCAGTTTAATGGCTCGGCGGCATTGAATTATTGATTGACGTAACAAGCCCGCGCTCCTCATGTACGGTGACCGAGGTTACGTTACAATTATTTTTTTATCGCGTCAACACGAACGCACTATTGCCTCGTAAAAATGCAAAGATACGTTTTATTTACATTCCGTACAGTCTTTGTTACAGTAGTTGCTTCTATACTGTAATCTATAAAATCATTTGCTGTAGAACCGTCCTCGTTATTTTTATGATTGTAAAATGAGGAACCGGTCATTTGATCGTGGTTATGTCAAGGTTAAACAATTTTTGACGTAACCGACGGACCACTCTATACAGGGTGTCCCAGGTTTTAATGTTCAAACTTTGTCAGTATATTCTATGGCACGAAGTAAGAAAAAAATGTTAGGTAAACATAGGTCATATAGAACTTTATTAAAAAATTATAACAAAAATTCAGAATAGGAATAGTAATCAACTAAAAAAAAAATAAAAAATAAAAAAAAATCTTCGATCGATGTCAATCATGTATTGTCAACAAGGTTATTGATACATTTCGATATGTATTAATAAACACAGCTTACATAAACACACGGTATGTGCTGATCTATTCAAGCCAATGCTCGCAGTAACAGCAAGTTGATTACTATTCCTATCCTGAATTTTTGTTATAACTTCTTAATAAAGCTCTATATGACCTATGTTTACATAACATTTTTTTCTTACTTTGTGCCATAGAATACACTAACAAAGTTTGAACATTAAAACCAGGGACACCCTGTGTAATGCGTTCGAGATAACGTTTATGTTACCAACGAGTGATTCAATACGTTTTTAATAGGATGATAATATGGTGGCTCCTTCCAATATATTTTCCCGCCTCTGAGTTTCGCAAAACGGAATAGGATGTAGGAAGATAATGGAGAATGTTATTAAGGGACTGTGTACTTTTCATTTTCGAGGAGGCAAATATTGACAATCGGAAAAATGTGAGATTGTATTGCATCTGATAAACCACGGAATCGACGGGACGCGCGATCACCATGTTCAAATAAACTGTATTTGCCGCATTTTAATTAATAGTATGAACTATTCGTTCGAACGATAAAGCATCTGACGAAACGTAGCCGTCAATTACGTGCGCACTCGTTAATTCATTCGATGTAATTGGTTCTTTATTATTTCGTTTCGTGGATCTCGTGAGAAGTCCGTATTTTATTGTACATAATTATTTATTTTACATTCCTTTGGAAGAACACCAAGAATATATTTACCTGGATTTTTTTCATTCGATGTAATTGTTTCTTTATTATTTCGTTTCGTGGATCTCGTGAAAAGTCCGTATTTTATTGTGCATAATTATTTATTTTACACTCCTTTGGAAAAACACCAAGAATATATTTACATGGATTTTTTAATAAAAAACTGTCCAACATCGATGATTATCTCTAAAAATGGTCTATGCGAGTAGTACAATATCCAATTGTTTATAATCTAGAACATCTCAGTTCGTCACAATTTAGTTCTTCCGCGGATTTCATGCGCTCTAGTTAAATATTAATGGATCAATTGCATAACAGAAAAACCGTTTCAAAAATATAAAAACATTTCCATTATTTTTTACCCATTGAAGTTATAATTAATAATAATTGAACTTATATGTTTATTGTATATATTATTATTATTATTATATACTTATATGTTTTTATATTAATAATAAATAAACTTATATGTTGCTCCTGCAGCTTGCAATTAATGGATGAAAAGTCTCATTTTCCATAAAAATCCGCGGACCACTCATGAATAATCTTGCGATATCCTTTTGCATTTTTTTAAAAATATGAAACAATAACGAAAAACAATCGTACTAATAAATTCCTAAAAACGATGCACACGAGAAAGCTCGTGAAGAAAAATGAAAATTGAAATGGAAATCCGAAACTTGGTCGTTTCCGTTTCTCTTGATAACTCAGAATTGCGTTCGTTCGAAATTAAGCTAATATTTGCCGGGCCAACATCCGAGCAGCCATACATCCATCAAAGTTTCCGTTCGCACGCGCCTCGATGGAAAAATTCTCCTCTGACGGGTTCATTGTTCAAAATGTTTACGTTCGCAACGTCAAGATAAACTCGGCCGGCATGCTCGCGCATTTCCGGCGGATCGTGGGACGTCTGTTCTCCTTCCGGCCAGAAACAGGATGATTTGAATCAAATGGACCGGGTCGAACTTTCGTAAAACCAGAAGCGCGCGTTAGAGTTCAGCCGGTATCGTTTTGATTTCCAATGCGGTCAATGAATCGCCGTGATCCAGGCCGACTTTTCACACCCGGCACACGCTTCCAGCCGCCATTACGAGCGCGATTATGTTACACCTGTTTCAGTCGAATGCTTGTTTTCTAGAGTAATCATCGAACATGCTGCTCGTTCTGCATCAAATATTGCACGGGATGACAATTGCAGTCAATCGAAATTTACTCGTGCAGGGAAATTCAATTGATATATACAGAAGAGAGAATATTGTTAAAATAAATGTTCGGGTAAGGGAGTCCCTACTGTATTTATAATTTTATTGAACTAAAATTTTATATAATTATTTGAAAATATAATTATCTATATGCGAATTTATAATAGAAATTAGAATATTGTTCTAATAGAAGAAGATTTAGAAGTTCTAACAGAAAAAGATTTGCTCAGAAATAGCAATCGGTTGGCAGAAATTGCGTTTTTCTGCTTCTTCGTCTGATCCTAGAACAAATATTTATGTGTTTTCAAACAGTTTCGCTTTCTATGCATGCACCGAAGCTTCTCCACGAGGGAGTCGAATGACGTCAATTTTCTTTTGACAATCATATAAATAACAAGTATAAAAAGCTGATCTACAATTCAAGGACACGCATAAAGATGAAAATATTTATGCTTCAAGGGGTTAATCGAGTAGATAAAATAAACAATATTCTAAAATGAAGAAATGTACGACTAAATATTACGCTTCGACATTTTACAGGTGATTTGGAGAATGTTCGCTTTCCACGAAGATTCACGGTCTACCGTGAAAAGAAATAATTTCAGGAAATTAATCCTTCGCTCTGAACGAACATTTCATGGCCACGACAATGGCATTTGCCCGATAGCATATAACACGGAAGAAACGGCTGTGAGCTAAAGTGCAAATGAGTCTTATAAATCGATTTAGTTTCGCGGCGGCCCGAATTATCCATTCCGAGTATGAACATTTCGATCGGCGAAGAGAGATTGCAACGCAAACCAATCCGAACGGATTTATTTCCGGATCGCCGGTGGAAGCGTTTAATTACGTTAATGGATCGTTTGTTTTCCTTCTTTTGCGGAGTTTTTACGTTAGTTTATTTGCATCGTGACAAAACAAGCGATCGACTGTGCCGTCGATATTTTCGTTTACTCAATCTTTAATTGATTGGGCCGCGCAAAAGCGCTGCACGGACTTCATCGAGGCGGCGCAGGAGAATCTATTTAACACATTCGATGTTTCTTTTGTTCCCTTACTGCTGCTCGGACCATGCGTGTTGAACCTGTTAATCTGGCGATTCTTTCTTTTCTAGATAGATACTTTTATTTCACGTTTGCACATCATATTCGAACTAACAATCTCCATTACGATTATACGTATTCCTTTTTTTTTAATTACTTCTGTGCGTAAAGTTTAAAATTGTAAATGTGAAATCAAGTTTGTACAGTTGAAACGCGTTATAATTTATGCGTACGATGAATATATTAACGCGAAACATGAAGCGTGTCGCACTATTTTATTCCAAGCAATAAATCATAGTTAGTTTTAGAAAGAATCGTTTAAATTTTGCAAAAGAATTTGTTTTAAACGATGATGCATGGTGGATTGACAGGTCATATTTAGCGATGAAATCAAATTTAATATTTTTTAGGTCGGACGAGCGCAGAACGGTATGACGAAAAGAGAATAGAGAGTCTAAATTTGAAAATACGAAGCACGGAAATGGAAACATGTATTCAAGCATTTTAAACAAAGTTATAATGGAACAAAGTTATAATGGAACAAAAATTGTGAACACATTTTTAACACAATTTTTTAAATACAGATTCGCATGAAACTTGCAACCTATTTAAATAGTTCAAAAGACGTACAACTTTTAAGACGCAATAGTCTTTCCCAACCGATTATATTAGGTCTACCGGAAAGTTCTGTCCGTTTTTGAATTGAAATATAACACAATTTTCATACATTTAATAATATTTATTGTAGAATATACTTTCCATCGTTACTTATGACTTCTTGCCAGCGTGATTGCAACTTGTAAATGCCATTTTTTTCAAAATTATTTATTTTTAGAGGCGACATCAGCTTCAGTTTTGAATTTTTTTTCCTGTAAAAAGTTTTGCAAAGAGAGAAACAAGTGATAATCGGAGGATGCTATGTCTGGGGAGTATGGTGGATGTGACAGAATTTTCCAACCTAGCTCTGCGATTTTCCGACGAGTCGCCAAAGCAGCATGTGGTCTGGCATTATCATCGATAGCCATGTTTTCACGATCGCGTATCACTTAATAATGACATGAGACATCTTTGTTTCAGTTGATTTAGGAGAGTACATGTGTGTAAATGCAATGATAAAGAGAGATAGTCATATATGTCTCAAATCAACACGTGCATATGGATTGAAACTTGAAGCGACACTATCGGACAGAACTTGCCGGTAGACCTAATAGTTCAGACACGTTCGCATCTGAAATTGCGCTGATTATACGCCTAATTCAAAGGCGAATAGTCCATCGCAACTATTAACGCCACTTCCCACTGACGCTTCGCTGAAGTTTTCTAACTCTGTCATTAATGCTCCAACTCCGCCGACAAATTGTTCCGAATTGTACAGAATTTTCGCGTAAACCGGAGACGAAGTTCCGAAGTGGCTCGTAAGATTGGGCAACGGAAGGAAGAGTTCCGCGGACTTTCCAAGTTCCATTCGTGTTCACGGTCGACTTTTAAACCCGAAGCTGCCTCAGCCCTTTTGTCCCGATGGTCGGTGGCCTCCCCCTGAAAATCTGTTGGGCCTGCTGTGCCGATCATTGCTAGATGAATGTTCGACTTTAATGGCACGCGATGTCGATCAGATCCTAGGGGAACGATAACAGCCAGGAAAAAAAGAACCCGGAGAGTCTGGCCCGGTGAAAAAGTTGCGTTCCACGTAAATGATTTATTGCCCCTAGCTTCTTTAATGCAGCGACCGGTATTTTTGCAAACCCGATACGAAATTATTTTCGGATTTGTCACGATGAATATTAATGGACGAAACTTTAACTCGAATTAGCGATCAACCGAGGCGACGCGCATTCTTTCTGCGCCGAAGAATTGGCTTCGTGCGGCTCGGTCGTTCAAGATTACGTTCTTTTAGAGCCGGGAACAAAGCCGTACGATTCGCGACACGAAAATATGAAGAATCTATTAATTATTATCTTATTTCCCAAGCACTGTGTTCAGCGGGCTACAAACTAACTGAGGATTTTTTCTGGAACTATCGTGCGTTTGTTCGTTAAATTTTAGCGATTAAGATAATTTATGCGAGTTATTGCGCAACTGTTACGGCGCATAAAATAAAACGCACTTTAAAGCGTATCGAAATCACTCGTAAAATCAAATTTGATATCCATTTACAATAGTGAAAAGTTTGTATGAAAACTAAATCATCCGGAACCTCGTTGCTGATCAAATAAAATCTTTAAATTTGTTGAACATGTACAAATTATTTTTAATGAAATCGTGGAAACTCGATTGTTCAAAAAATAAGGTCTCGAGCAGAAGAATTGTATTCCACGTATTTTGATTATTCTGGTATGCAAATGGATTCTCTGTACCACCTGCATGTATTCCGGGAAAAGTGAAAATGCACGTACTCGTAACTGCCCGAACTTAATTTTCCCGAAAACGAGGTTCCGTGCGATAGAATTTCGTTCCCCACTTCCGACTAATTTTTGATTATATTACTTCTCGTATTGGAAACGTTAAATCGAAGCTCGAGTATTAAATGCACCCGAAATGGTGTGTTGAAAATATCTAAGAATAGTTACAGTGTAGTCGATCAATGATAAAATTAAATTAACTCGAACAAAGATGAAGCTTTCAAACTGAAATTTTTACTGTGGTTTGTCGATATGTGTATGGATTTTCCAATCTGATAATTTGTTCACAAGAAAATAATGTTTTCAGTAAAGGAATGGAGGTTGGAAGATTAATCGTACATAATCGAATTCAGTGTAAAATAAACTATAAAAATATATAGAGTAATGTCTCTCTAACTGATGCTTAGATTGTCCACAAAAATGGACAATTTGGGAAGAGGTGATACGATTATTCCAAATCGGACCAAATTGTCCATTTTTGTAGACAATTTGAGCGTCAGTTAGGGAGACATTACTGTATTTCCAACATTTTATCTGAAACATTACTAGTATTTGGTTTTCATCCAAATGCCTCCACTCCTCCTTTAAGAAAAATAATACATAATTGTTCGATTCATTTGTTTGACATTTCTATCTCTCGAAAAGAGAACTGTGCAACGGTTCGGAATCGTTTCAAACAGTCCTACCGTTCGCAATTCGCAGGTGCGACGCAAACTGTCTTGTTCCCCATCGACGCAGCAACCGCTACAGTAATGTCTCCCTTACTGACGCTCAGATTGTCCACTAAAATGGATAATTTGGGAAGAGGAGATACGATTATTCGGGCCTTACGGCTCGTTTTTATAATTGCGGACAATTTATAACTATAAAAATAAACCGCAAGGCTCGAATAATCGTATCTCCTCTTCCCAAATTGTCCATTTTTGTGTGCAATCTGGGTGTCAATTAGAGAGGCATCACTGTATTCTGCGTCAAATACGAGAGACATGGGATTAGCAAGAGTACAAGTGGCAACAGCGTAACAGCGTAACATTGTTATCAAACTCTTCCGACCCTCCTCATCTTTGGTATCTTCCTAATCGGATTTGTGCTAAATAAACTGCGCATCTTTATAAATTTTCTGTACGAATCGCAACAAGCGTAACCCATATAGAATGTTATTCCTTCTATCGATAACTTTAATCAACTGAAAATGGTATCTCGACATTCTTAATTTCATTTAATCTCCTTGCCATTTTAAATTGCTCAAGCTCAACTTTATCATAAACGAATAAAATCCGCCGTCCACTGATAAACAATGCCAATATTGATTCTCGAATAGAGAAATATTTCGAGATACAGTAATGTCTCTCTAATTGACGCACAGATTATCCACAGAAATGGACAAATTGGAAAGAGGAGATACGATTAATTTGAGTCTTGCGGCTCGTTTTTATAATTGCGGACAATTTATAACTATAAAAATAAACCGCAAGGCTCGAATAATCGTATCTTCTCTTCCCATATTGTCCATTTTTGTGGTCAATCTGGGCATCAATTAGAGAGACATTACTGTATCTTTTCTCCTCAACTATTCCCGACAGTTATGCTCTTATTCGTTCCGTTAACACGGCTGACGTGCGTCGCAATAGTTCCGACCGCGCGATGTCTCGCGAGAGATCCGCGTCGAGCATGCGACGCGAGCGTAATCTGCTTAATGCAAATGATTTCGTGACGTTATTATGGAAATGATTGCTTGTTACATTCTTGCCCTTTCGTAATATATTTGCCGGGTTATCGACGTCGCTTTCGCCTTCGTCGTGCGCTCTCGACGACCTCGGTAATTGCCGAACAATTTCCGACGCCGCCGAGGCGTCGTTGAACCGGTGGCTAACATCATTGGCAACTGAAAAGTTGCTAACCGATCCTCTACATCCAACTTTGCACTCTGCACGGTTCTAGGATTCGGGGCGCCATCGTAATAAATATTATTCTTACCATTTTCCTACACATTGAAAACATTTCTTAATTAATACGTTGAGTGCCGCGTCGGTCGCGTGTGGGTGATATTAATTTTTAACACTAAACCTACCAAGCAGTGTAACTAACAATGTACTGGTTCGCAAAAGTGAGAAGACAGAATTTATTTAGAATTTGTCAAGTTTTTATTACAAAACTTGCTCCAATAATATAACTTATTCAAGCGTTTTCCACGGAAGAGTCTCGGAACTTTTCAGAATTGCAAAATAAGAGAAAGCGGCCACTTTGACCGCGGTAGGTTTAGTGTTAAGTAGGTTTTGAAATTAATTTTTATTATAGTATATTGAGCAACCTAAAGGATTATTAGAATACAAAATTTGAAAAGTCTGCAAGCTTCTGCAATTATACTGTATATATGCGACTTTCTCCATCTTTTATTTAAATATAACACTTTTATGAAATATGTTATTTAATAAAGAATATCAAAGTATATACAGGATGTCCCAAATTACGTTAATTCCTGGAAATGAGGGCTTTCCGAGGTCATATGAAGTAACCTTTTCCTTTGCGAAAATGCAATCCGCTGCTTTGTTTACGAGTTATTAACCAAAAAATGCTGACCAATGGGAGGCGAGCTTGCCTGGCGCTAGGCGGTCGAAGCTCGGTTCTGCTCATTAGTATTTAAAAGAATTTTTATTGCGCGACTTGGCAACGAACTATTTTCGCTGTTAAATTTTTACCGTCGCGAACTCGGAGCGTTGATTACATTTTGAACCCGCTACAATATTAAACAACGAAATAGTTGTATTTTTCGGACTACAATGGTTTAGTAGATGTTCGAGAAGACTGATTGAAACGGGACTTGTATAAACGCTTCCATCCTTTTACGACAATATCGCAATCAACGAGAAGAAATTACTGCATAAAGATTAATATTATCTGTTAACGAATTATAATAAATAAGTATGCGTTAGCATACTTAAATATACGAAATAAACAAACTCTGCATTATTTGGAGAATATTCTATTGACATCTGTGTGTTGCTGTTTCTATTGTCGAAATTAACGAACAAGTTGACCAGAGTTTATTATCAAATATTGCGCGACGTGATTTTAATGCAAGAGAATCCGGATGTGCATAATCTAAACATTCGCTTGTTCACACATCTCCGGAGAAAGATGCAAATGCAGTTGGTAATTACGGGAATAAAGCCGAGATAAATCCATATGCAGCTGCGTTTCGAGTGTGCAGGATTTGCAGTGCTGTTTCGAATATTAATTCCTGTCATTATTAATTGTTCGACGGAATTCTGCTGACTGTACTCAAACTCGTGTCGGCAAAGCTAATTCGGTATGTTTTATGCAAGATTCGAATGTACATAATTCTATGCATCGTCGTTAAAAGATATTCAAGAAAAAGCGTTAAGGTTTGGAATTTCGAATCAGGTAACTGGAATAAAAGCGTGGCCAAAAATTGTAGTCACAACTTTTAAAAATAGTTAGGTACTTTTAATTATAACTGACTTTCAATGGAGATTTTAATTACAATCGACTTTCGATAGACATTACAATTATAATAAATTTTTAATGGGAATTATAATTATACTGATTTTTAATAGAAATTGTAATTACAACCGATTTGTAATAGAAATTTTAGTTATAGTTGATTTTCAGTAGAAATTATAATTATAACTGATTCTTAATAGATATTACGAAAGCAATTTTCAAGGATATTTTATTTACGGCAACGATGGTTTCCACGGACAGAAAACAATATATCGTATATATCGTAAGATAATTTTTAAACGTTCTAAACGCACCATGAATCGTACCAGTATCGATCAGAACGCATCGAAAACTGATCGGTATAAATCGTAACTCGCAAATCGAACGGAGCCACCGGAAACGGAAACGTTCGCGCATCGTAAGAAATATTGTGCAGCAGGACTAAAATTCACTCAACACATTCTACACGTTTCTCGCGTTACCTGGAAGAAATGGGTTGCGACTCAGATGTCGGGATAGTCGCTGAAATTTATGGCTTCGGCCAGATATAAGCGCCTCTACCGATCGGTAATAAATATTCCTCCGCTGCAGCAACAAAGAGCAACTTTCTGTCGGCCCTTCATGATGCATGCTCTTAAACGTTTTGAAGAAACAGTAATGTACAGGAATAAAATTTCCCTAATTGACGCTCAGCTTGGAAACAGAAATGGACAATTTTGGAAGAGGAAGTACGATTAATCGAGCCTCGCGGCTCATTTTTATAGTTGCCGATTCCCAAAAACTATAAAAACGAGGCGCAAGGCTGGAATAATCGCATCTCCTCTTCCCAAATTGTCCATTCTTGTTTTCCATCTGAGCGTCAATTAGGGAGAATTTACTGTTCTTCGTTTAGATTGAAGTAACGACGAACACAGAGAAACGATAACGAGGATCTTTTTGTTATTTCTTGGTGATACATGTTCTGAAATAATGCAATAACGCAACCTCTGGTTGTGTTTATATATTTCTCACGCGACAAGAGAACATCTTTGTGTTTACATTCTACTAGCTGCCCCGCTGCCGCAACTGCGCAGCTAGTAAGGGAGGGAATGTAAATACAAAGGTGCCTTCTTGTCGCGCGAGCACTACACATTGGACTATACATAATATAACTTCCTCTTTCGTCCACTGTTATGTCCTTGTTGATATATTATGCTCCTAAACGTTTCCAACAAATTTACAGAAACATTCTGCATAAACCAAAGTCTGATGGACAGTTGTGATTTGTCCTAGTTTTAAGGTAACATTTATTGCTATTATATTGGGTTGGTAACTAAGTAATTGCCGATTTCAATTATAGATGTCTCTCACTCCCATTTGTATGATATCCGTAAATGTTATATTATAAAATTATTACAATTATTATTATTATTATTATTATTATTATGTTATTATGTTATTTTTTATTATTCGTGAATGTTAGCAACTGGACAAATTGAATGCAGCGATCAAGGAAAAGCGACCAGAATTGGTCAATCGTAAAGGTGTCATTTTCCACCAGGACAATGCTAGGCCCCACACGTCTTTGTTGACTCGGCAAAAATTCATGGATATTGGTTGGGAATTGATGTTACACCCACCATATAGCCCTGATCTCGCGGCATCGGATTACCACTTATTTCGATCCCTGGACAACTCCCTTCGTGGTAAAACTTTTAACGATGATGACGCTGTAAAATCTCACTTATCTCAGTTTTTGACCGAAAAGGATCAGACTTTCTACGAGCGTGAAATTTTCAAGTTGTCAGAGAGATGGCAAAAGGTCATCGAACAAAATGGAAAATACATTACAGATTAAACTTCATTCCAAGTAAAAAAAATTCTTTATTTCATTGAACAAATCGGCAATTACTTAGTTGCCAACCCAATACATTCGACTGGATTCATTAAATTCACAATATAGATATGTACGATAGATTTTGCACCCGAGAGATTTGCATCTCTCTGCAAATTCGATTTACTTTTTCCGAAATTCTGTTCACCTCTTTCGACATTCTATTCACCTTTTTTTCCAAATAATAGATTTAAACGATGGATTCAAACGGCAGACAAATCTCGTACGTTACCTAAGCGCATTTTCACCATAAGATGCACCACCCCGTGTCATAGCTTCGCGTCACCATGATCACTGAAAATTCTACTGGAGAATTGATTGTAATATTCTGCAAAACATACTAAAAGAAAAGGAAACCATTTTCCAAAGCATATTCGCCTTTTTCTAAATAAGATTGACTTGTAGTCAGGAAATACGCGCGCGATTTCAAGGTATTATAATAATGGAAGAATTAGTCGGACAACGGATGAAATTCGTGACATAGTCTACAATTTGATTCATTTGCATCATAATGCCGTACTTATACCGCGCGCGAGCACAGAATCTAAGAATAGCTGCGAATTCCTTAGTTCTATTGTCTGAAAGCCATAGATAACGCTTCGCATAACTCGGATCTTCTAATAACAAACCTGGTGGGTTCACTAATAAAAAAAAGAGAATATAGTAAATTCTCTTTAATTGACGCTTGGATTGCATACAAAAATGGATAATTTAGTAGAAGAAGATACGATTATTCGACCCTTGCAGCACGTTTTTGTGAAACAATGAAAATATTACAAAAACTATAAGAATAAATACTGCTGCATTATTTTCGATCTATTACATCTATCAAGAAAGGAAACAAAATTTCATTTTGCTTTAGCTGGTTACAATTCGATAGAAAATTTGTATTTCGCTTACAAAATCCCAGGTCTAGATGTATCGATGATACTGTAGCTGCAGCATTCATAGTCATCGATAAAAAAGCAGAAATTAAATGAAAATGTATTTCCTCTTTCACGAATTTGAATAAGCCGAAAGCAACCAGATCTCGATTCCGAGTTTCTGTTCCTGTCTGGGTGACGAAGAAAGATTCCGCCATTCCGAGTGGCGTGAAATGAACATTGGCGTCGCGCCAAACGCCATACGGAACGCCCGGAATTTCAACGAAATCGGATAAACAAATTGCTAGAACAGGATTGTCGTCGACCGTGGACATTCGCTTGAGTATATGTGCATACAGGGTGTTCATTCGAAAATTTTACATGTAAACATCTCGAAGACAACATATTCTCGAGAAAGATATTAAACACGAAAGTTACTCGATTTCAAAAAGGAAATACAACTATTTTATTTATTTTTGTTATCGTTGATTGCAGCATTCGGTCATAAAAGAAATAAAGACGTTTCGTAAGTAACCAAATTTTTCATTTCATTAAAAATATCCTTTTAAGATAAAATCTGATTGAAAAGCGTTTCATACGAAAGATTTTTCTCTTCCCACGTAGAATATAAGTCTATCGATAAAAATATAGGATCCCATTTAAAGAAACACAGTTACTCTCTAAATGACCTTCAATACGATCAACATAATAAAGTAAACAAAATATGTGATTGTATTTAGCCCACGAAACAGTGTAACTTTTGTATTTAACATTTTTCTCGTAAATGCGTTGTTTTCGATATATTTAGATCGAAAGTTTTCAAACGAACACCCTGTGTACGTACGTGTATGCAAAGTTCCGCAGTAGCGAAGCTGACCGTCTGACTCGATATTCCAGGAAATGGATGGTGCTTGCGGCACGGCGAATGAAATCTTTATCGAGTGGTGACACCCAGTTCGCGCCACATGGGGTCACTTATGGGAAACGGTTAACGATATTTATGGCGCCACCGTTACTCTTTATGCGCTAATCAAACTGTAAGGATCTTTGGCGGTTTGCAGTTAGATCCCTCAAGGTTTGGAATGGCTCAGGATGGGATCTGGCTCAATATGTACCTTCAAATACGAGTCGGAATCAATATTTGAGACGCTGAATTCTATAACATATAGCGGCTAGCGAAAGTATTCGAACAACGTTTAAAACGCGATGAACTTTCTAAATCGTGTATATGTATATTATTATATATATATTTTTTTATTTGAAATATATTTTTGCGATTATAAATTAAATATCATTGATATAAGGATATTTCTACGTTGTTTTCAATTTATTACAATTATTAAAAGAAAAAAGACATTTGTTTCGCTTTCCAATTTTCCTTTCAATTTATTGTGAACAGAAATATAATATAAAATATATATTAAATATATAATAAAATAAATAAATAGTAAAACATATAGCGACTCGCGAAAGTATTCGAACAACGTTTAAAACGCGATAAACTTTCTAAATTGTGTATATGTATATTATTATATATATATTTTATTTGAAATATATGTTTGCGATTATAAATTAAATATCCTTGATATAAGGATATTTTTACGTCGTTTTCAATTTATAAAGAAACAATTATTAAAAGAAAAAAGACATTTGTTTCGCTTCACAATTTTCCTTTCAATTTATTGTGAACAGAAATATAATATAAAATATATATTAAATATAATATAAAATATATATTAAATATATAATAAAATATTTTATTTATATTGTTGTACATTATTATTATATAATTTAACGCATTACAGAACGATCAGCGAATACATTCATCTAATTTGAATAAACACGAACCACTCTGACTTATGGTCGCATCATGCTATTCATAAGCCCCTAGCCGCTGTATCTGTCGTGTTTATTGCACGAAATGCTCCTGCTTTGACTATTCGGTATCTCTACAGTTAACATTGTTCGCATACAGTACGGACCGAGTCTTGTTAATGAGTTCCTCGTGTCCATTTAATTAATAATGCGCACGAGGGTAAACATTCTTGTACCCAGAAGGGTCGAGCTATCTTGAGACCACCTTTATTCTAATTATAAGACGATGTCATCGCTGCCACTTGCTCATCCTTTCTTCCGATCTATGGTCTACTATTTTCTCGATTAGCTTGTCTTATTTGTTTTTTATTCGCGGTAGCAGATGCCAATTAGATTTGTTTATTAGAATTATTAAGAGAACACGATCGTTTGCAATATGCTGTCCACACATAGTTATTATCTTCAAAATTCAGTTTCACACCTCGTTTTCTCATTGTGCTGCAATCAAATCTTCTGTAATGCTCAATCAACAGACGCATTCGCATGTCCTCCTATTTCAGTTCGTGCGGAGTACATTCATTGATTTTATACCGTGGTTCGGTTCCGCTCAACTTTACGATGGAAATAAATATTCGACCTTTTTTGTTCATCGATCCGACTTAAGATTCTCCGGTCAGATTGCTTTTTCATGTACGTTCTGTATGTTACATCGAAAGCATAACAGAATACTATAGCGTCTTGGTCCCTCGTAAGAGACTAGCCTATTTCTTTTATCTTTACTTCTTTTATTTTGTATAATTTTTATTTTACTTCTTTTATTCACTCGTTCGTATAAATGACTAACTCAAGAGTCGTTTGTCCAACGAACACGATTAATATTTCTCCTTCGTTTCTTCCACTCATCTTTTAATCTAATTAATTCACTGATCTTTAATTTAAGAAATTAAAATGCTCAATTTAAATATAAATCTCGTAGATATTCAAATAACAATAATCTGGAAGCATTTGTGTGTGTGTTACACGAGAAATTTAAATATAAACCAATTTAATGTACCTATAATAAATAATATATATTCGATGTACATAATTTAAATACAATAAATTCTGCAGATATTTGTTGCACAACAATCTGCAAGCATTTGTATATTACACAATGGCCTTCGCATTGAATATTCGCCAAGTCACATTCTAGATTTATTTGCAAAATTAATTGCATTAAATAAATATCGAGTTGAATACAAACGACATGGTTATTTACAGTAGCGTAGCTAACAGTCCTTCAACGATCCAGATTTTGCGATGCGACACATTCTGGCAGGGAAGCTTTTTACGATCATTAGACAGTTATCCTATTCGGCGGATCCTGTCTTCTGCCATTTCTTGCTGTCCCTGACACTGAAAAACGGCTCGCGTCAGCGTTTTGCGCGATCGCAAGAAATCCGGGCAAACAGGACACCGAGTAACAACGTCGCTTCGCAGAAATTGGACCAGTGTTACTTCCGGTTTATGCTTTGTGTGCTAACTGCCAGGCACCAGCGTGCTCGTCAAACCAGATTCAAGCAACCAGCTTCGTCACTTTGACAAAAACAGACCTGATTTGCTGATAACCTGATTTTGCTTCTTTTATTCGATTTTAAAACATAATTTTGAATTACATTATATTACCATATACTATCGAATTATATTATATTTCAATATAATATAGAATTATAATTATTATTAGATTATATTATATTATTATTATAATATTATTATATTATATTATATATTATTTATTATTAAATTCTGCATCTGTTTACTTAATTATTCTTAGCGATGACGAATGCGCGCAACGAGAGTAATAATTGCACTTCCTGTAAAATGGAAAGTAATTATAGTAAAAATAAAATTTCGAAAAATTGATATCTTTATTGTACAAAGATTCAATCTCTGTATTGAAGAATATTTCTATACTAGATAATCAAATGTTTCGAGCAGAAAAATGAAAAATTACAAAATCTAATTCGTTTTTAAGGAACAGTTACTTCTGATTATTGCATCTTATCTGGTAATATTTAGTACTGTATCATTATTCTAAAATGTGTTAAAAAGTGTCAAACATGTTCCTTACTTCACGTTTCATTTTAAAACAGCGAGCCGGCTTTCAATTGCGAACGCGCCGTGTATTAAACAAGAAATTGGTTCTTTCCACGACGAGTATACCCGACATAAATCTCCAGGCGTTTAATGACAAGGCTACTTCTATTCGGAGCTCTTTTATCCAAATTTCAATTTACCAGGACTTTATGGTACCACATATTCATGCCATCCTCACGGCGAAGCACTTCGCCGAAGACATCTCCCAGATCTTCTTTCACGCGCGTACACCGGCGGCTTTGAAATCCACGCTAGCCATTTTCGTTTCACCGCGTCCCCGATACGTCGCCATTGACAACGCGCGGCAGACGTTCCAGCATCGCCAACGTATATTTATCCAGTTCGACATTTTTAAGGCGCGCAGCGCGCTCCAAGTCCGGCTTCAATGACTCGAATAGAAAGTTTCTCGGTTTGAATGACTCCGGCGAACTTTCGTTCTGCGACGCCATTTTGCCACGGGATCAGAGTTCCTCGACTTCGACGTTGTCTCCCTCCCCACGACGTTACTATACTTCGCCGTCACTGTACACACAAATTGCCCGCAGTTCAAGCTTCCCTTCCTGCCCCCGACCCCCTGTACTTTGCGTTACAGAGACTCGGCAAGTCGACGCATCATCCGAAGAAAATCTGCGAGAATCCGCTCGAAGAGGAGATCCCTTTCCGAATGCTTCTTTGAAGTTGTTTCAAGAATAAGTACATAAATCGCCGTGTTTTCACGGCGACGGACGACCTCGCGGCGGAATTGACATTCTCCGCGCGCGATCTCTCGCGTGTAAAACTTTCTTCTTCGCTGGCTTATCGGCCGACGGGTCGACCGAAAAATTAGCTGCCGTTGGAAATCAATGAACCGATTAGCTGCCAGAAAAAAACTGACCGAGACTCGCGATTGGTAGACTGCGAATGTTTATGCAAATTTTTTCGGAAATAGGTAGATCAATGGGACCTCGACAGAAAATGTCATGATCAGGTTATTCGAAGAACATAATTTTTGTTCTACATGTTCTACTTTGTTGCTTGTGGTTTTCATATCTACGTTTAAAAACGTATGTGATATATTATTGCAATCAATATTGATATATTATTATATTAATATTATATTATTTTTTTTATATTATATATATATATAATAAATAATAAAATAATATATATATATTATTTTATTATTTATTATTTAAAATAATATATATATATATTATTTTATTATTTATTATTTAAAATAATATATATATATATTATTTTATTATTTATTATTTAAAATAATATATATATATTATATATTATT
The DNA here is from genome assembly GCF_051020955.1 of Megalopta genalis. NCBI lineage: Eukaryota > Metazoa > Arthropoda > Insecta > Hymenoptera > Halictidae > Megalopta > Megalopta genalis. The sequence continues at coordinate 32,110,251 of NC_135016.1, forward strand.
TTTTATATTAATATTATATTATTACAATAATATAATTATTGCACGTGTTATTCACCGTGTACATGCATTGCTTATCCGAATCAGCTCTCTTGTTAAATTAATTTCACGAGAGCTCTCTTGTTTCGACGAATATATTCGTCGTAACACTCGTCGAAAAGAGCCAACTGGTTGAAAAAGATATTCTTTGATATTCTTTATTAAATTACATATTTCATAAAAGCGCTGTATTTAAACAAAGTACGAAGAAAGTTAAATTATGGTAAACTAACAGTGTGTAAAGTAACTCGCATGTTATTACACAGAGATTGTAACAACGAAATGGTTGAAAGCGAAAGTAAAGCAAAATTGGCATTTCATTAATGCCGATTTCACCGTGTTAAAAATAAACTGAAGCTCTATAAATTTTCATTCAGCATTTCACGAGGTTTCGAAACTTTCCAGGTAGAACTTCTTCGTCCATGAATTTTAGGCCATCGATTGTTATTTGCATCGCCGCCCGTGCTACCTTGTAGTCTTCTCTTATTGTTCTCGTGGGTAATGAAAGATTGTTCATACAGAAAATATTATTTCACTTTACCCCGGTCCTACTATTCGCGACTATAAAGAAGGAATTTTGCATAAAGATCCGCAGTCCAGATATTGCATTTGCATTCACAAATTGATATTGATGCTATCTCCGCTGCAAGAATTTACGAACGTCTTACGTAGCGAATATTCCGCGAGTCTAAGGCATAAAGATTAATTAATCCAAAGATACTGCTGAAAGAAGAGCGGCCGTCGGATAAAAATATTTCATCCGAATGCAAGGGCTGACCCAATATCTCTCCGAAACGAGCGCGCCAGCCCCGAAATTCTCCCGGATCAAAAATTCTCTGGCGCAACCCGAGACACGTTTCCCCGAACAGCAAAAGGATTTCAATTTACCACGTAACACTGCAGTTCACGATATGTATTATGTCGTAACTCCCGCCGGCATGCAAATGCATTTTTCGGCAGTTTATCTCTCGCTCTGCATTCGGGATGCGCGGGATTCTTTCGTCCGTGCCGCAGGAGAACTATCTAGGAGAAACGGTTGAAACCAGATTCGAACACACTGTAAGAGAATCAATCGCAGAGATCTAGAAAAATTTGTGAGCTCGAATTCGATCGCTTTTTAGTCTGTATATATTATTTTAAAATATACTAACCAGTGGAGGGTTATCGATTTTTTCAATGATTTGGTAGAACGAGGAACTTTATGCAAAATAAAAATTATCCGAATTGTAACAAACAAGTGAAACTGTACCAGTTTTTTAAAATAACGTTATTTGAAATATTATTTTTTAAATGACATGTTATTTTATTCCGTAATTATTTGACTTAATTCACATTCCATTGTATTCCATGTATTTATTTTTTGCACAAATGCATCAAATCTACAGTATAGTGTCGACTACGCCAATTTAGATCTTCGATTATCGATTCTTTTAAATATACCAAATATTTATATTTTGAAGTAATGCCAAGAACATCTGGCAATTAAAGCTTGATGCTAAAGATTAAGAAGATGTAGAATTTAAGAGGATTTTTAAAAAAGGATGCGCACATATTTTGCGTTTATTAAAGCTGTATAATTATTGCATCGATCGAAGGGATCTGGATTCGACGGTGCAAAGAGGTGAACTTTTCAACGTGCAAATGAAGAAATGGAGAATCGTTGGTAGAGATTTTAATTACAGATGCAATATCGTATATTTTGATTTATATTCGTAATTTGTTCATGCAGCCAGCCGCAAAATATTGGCTCGAAATTACCAAGTACAGCGCAGTCGAGTCTCCTCGTAGAATCGCAGATATTCAACGTTATTCCTATTCGGAAACGAACCCCCGAGTTCTAAGCTCCTCGCAGGACTTATCCCTTACTTTACCCCCGACGTCGCATCCTATTTGATATGGGGAAGTGTGGTGAAAAGACGAGAGGGAGAGAGAGAGAGAGGAAACGAATTGAATACCGTATGTATAGAGCGAAAAAAGTCTCATGAATATTCGGATACAAAAGACATTATTAGTCGCATAATAAAAATTGTCGAAAGAGAGGGGGCGTCCCGTATTCACGAGTTGATTAAGTTTATAATTCCATCGATGCATGCGAGATCTTGAACGAGATAACGCTAATGCTAAACGATAGCTTTAGTTTTGAAATTTAAAGACGAGTCACAAACGTTGTTTCGTGAAATAAATCAAGCGATAATGCGATTCACGGAATAACTTTTGTCATCTTAATTCTCCAATATTTGTTTAAACGTTAAATCGTATTAATGTTAATAATATTAAATCTACGAGAAATAAATTACCTTCTTCTTTCTTGTCGATCGATATTCAAAATTTACTACTTGTTTAAACGACGCATGCAGTACATTTATTTATCGCGTTTTTTATCGTACTTTTAATGTCATGTTCTTAATTAGTATTTTTCAACAGAACTGTTCTCATTAAGATCAATCTTTAAGCAATACCGAAATAAATAATGCAAGCTAACAATCGGGCTTTCGTGCAGTCTGTACTTTTGTTAAATTCGAAGATCGAAGAAGTTAATCGAGTCACAGTTTGGCGAACACAACGATCGACCAGCTTCATCCTAGTTCGCATAATCCTGTTTACGTTTAACAATTTCGTAAGTATCCCGGCGTGTCCGTATTCGGCTCTGTCATCTCGTTCTCCGTAAATTGGATATCGATTTTCAATCTTTTGCGAGAATCCATTCGTACCTTTTACTCACGTGTACACGCCGCGCATAAATCCTGCGACTTGTTCCCTCCTCGAGATCCCGAATCGAAGTTCCGTTATACGATTCCGGTTGAAATAACTTAGGAACTGTAATTTTGGGCGATGCTGCGAGTGAAACGTGGCCTTGATCCACGAGGAGATTGCCTCGTTATCGAATCGAATCACGCGAGAGCATCGTGCCAAACGGTTGAAAATCACATGCTATGCAATAGATTAACGTGTTTATATTACGTGATACATTGTAAATAATGTCGTTGTGCCGTACGTTTATTGTGTGTAAAAAAATAATGCACCGATGGACTATGAATTTTTCTAACAAATACTATCTTCGATCAAGTGGCATACTTAACCCTTTGTGCTCGAGTGGTGACCCCGAGGCATTCCAAAATAATTCTTATATCGAGAAAATTTAGATTTGAAAAATTGTTGAAAGTATAAACTGTTGTGTAAGTCGCAAGGCCTCAATTTCGCACGCATAAAATGCGCTCTGTCATATAAAATAGAGACAGCGTAGGTCAGAAAAATCATTTTAGATTTACAGTTAAAATGGTTTCGAGTGCAAAGGGTTAATACAAAAATCTACCGAGATCCACCAGTTCCTAATATGTCTTCTTTCGGAACAATGAAAAGACTGTATTTAAATAGACCTTCCGTCAATTTTCGTATAATATACGCTTGGATTATGAAAATGTATTCGATCGTTTTCTGCGACGAAATATTTTTATTATTCGACAACCTTAAAACGAAAAATATGAAATCATTTTGTCCGATTCGGTATGTTAATAAACGAGAAGATTATACAAGATCGATCGAGAAAACTAGTCGTCGATCAGAAAAAGAGAAGGGCTTATGACTAGCGAATGAAATAAGAACAGTCTGTAACAGGGTAAGTAGAATGAGACGTTGCATGGTCGGACAAAGTTAAACGAAGCATTCTGTGATTAAGCAAATGGAATCAGACGATCGCTAGCCAAATAAGTAGGCCGAGATGATATTGAATATGTAAGTAGATTAGGGCTAGTGATTGTACAATGGACTGTACGGTAGAACAGAATAGTAAATGTAGTACAGTGGAATGGAATAGTTATTGGTCAGACAAATCTAATGGATACCGATCGATGGATGTAACTGATCAGACGATTAGACGTCTAGCACGTAACGCGGGGCGAGACTGTCGTTAAACGTTCTCAAGCACTTGGAATAGAACAACAATTCTTCAAACAGTTACGTCAGGACTATACCGATTGGACACACAGACTGAGACAGAGGAATAGTATAGTGGAATGAAATAGTTATTGATATAGAACGACAATTCTTCAAACAAATACGTTAGAACTATACCGATTGGACAAACAGACTGAGACAGAGGAATAGTACAGTGGAATGGAATAGTTATTGGTCAGACAAATGTAATGGATACCGATCGATGGATGTAACTGATCAGACGATCAGACGTCTAGTCACGTAACACGGAGCGGGACTGTCGTTAAACGTTCTCAAACACTTGGAATAGAACAACAATTCTTCAAACAAATACGTCAGAACTATACCGATTGGACAAACAGACTGAGACAGAGGAATAGTACAGTAGAATGGAATAGTTATTGGTCAGACAAATATAATGGATACCGATCGATGGATGTAACTGATCAGACGATCAGACGTCCAGTCACGTAACACGGAGCGGGACTGTCGTTAAACGTTCTCAAACACTTGGAATAGAACAACAATTCTTGAAACAAATACGTCAGGACTATACCGATTGGACAAACAGACTGAGACAGAGGAATAGACCAAATCTGGTTCACCAAGTGAAATAGTACAGTTATTAGTCGGACGAATGGAATGGGACGAAACTGTTCATATAAATGGAATAGGGTAGAATTTCGATAAGTCAATCTTCGAGCCAATCTGAAGTCAGGGAAGTGAAGCGTAATGCCGTTGGAACGATCACATGTTACAAAAATCGAATAAGATGATTTTGGTCAGCCAGTTAGATCGAGTAGATCATTATAACATCGAGCAGGTACACAGATTGGTCGGACAAACTTGACCAAGCGATACGCTATAGTTACTGGTTATACAATTCGAATAAGATGACCTTAATGAAATGTTAAGAATTTAGCCAAGCAAGAAAAATACACTGCGAACCTGCTCCAAGAAGTAGATTGGGTAAATCATTGATCGAACAAGTACAATACAGCAATCTTGATTAATCAAATAGTCTGATGTGGCTTTCTGTCAGGCGAATGGAATGGGGGAATTTTATGAAAAAGGTTGCGAAGGCATTGGAACAAGTAGTATAGGTCAACCATTGGTCAAACAAGTAAATTACGTCAATCACTGATCAAATAAGTATAATAAATAGTATTATAGTATTATCGTATTCCACTTGTCAATCGAATAAAAAGTTATTCTAATAAAGAATTATTCGAATATAAAATTACCCGAATAAAGAATCGCTTGAATGAAGTATGATTCGAATAAATATTCGTCTAAAAGGAAGTCACTCGGATAATTATCTTAGATAAATATTTATCTCGAAACAATCCGAATAATGCCAGATTCTGATTGAAACAAATAGATCTGGTCAACCGCTGAGGAAACGAGCGGACTAAAGCGATCCTGATTAGCGAAGTAGCATGGACAACTCACTATCGGACAGGCAGAATATTCTATTCCATGAAAAAGGATTTCAAGACCCGAACTGAAAGCTTTCATTCCTAAAATCTCGACTGGCTCATTTGGTCAGAAGATCGCGTACCGAATAAATCGTGTTATTTATAGAATAGGCTAATTCGCGCATTCGTATGAACGCGACACCGGTGCCCGGCCGAATCCCGAGAATTGCTTGAAACCCAATCCCCATGGGTCTTTCATGTTTGACCCGCAACCCTCGGCAACCCTCGACGCCCGTCGAAACGGGCCGATACAAAAAGGGTAACGATATGGAAACTCTGCCCGGAATCCATAGATCATCCATCCCCGCGGGTGTCTATTTTGATGGATTCGTACCTTGTTTGCTTCTCTTGTCACCCGTGAATCGGATATCGATTTTCGGTTTTGCGCCGAACATCGGCAGCCGCGCTGCTTGCAGAGTGCACCCTCCCGTACTGGATTTCGTAGGATTTTCTTGCTACATTTCACCCGAAATATTTCGTATCTGTCTGACGCCACTCCCCCGACGTGAATGCCGTCCTCGAAATGAATATAGCGTGGAAAAGTACTTCGGACGGAGGGGAAGAGAGACAGTGTCACGCGCATCTACGGCGGAAGGTGATACCGCTGAAAGCAATAGGTTTCTTTGGATCGAAAGGCGAAGTCGGAGCTGAAGGGAACTCGTCGCGTAGACGGCCCGCAGTCAAATGTCGTCGCCGTTTCCACTCCGAAAGCGTTCACGGTGACTTTTTTCGTGAGTACCCTGACCCGGAGATGTATCCTCTGTACAAGGGTAGATCGACGTTAAAGGGACGCCGGTGCGACGAGTAGAAAAGTACCAGCATGCAACCTTTTTTTTTTAAATAGGGCAAGCGTGTCAATTACTGCGCCCTTACAATAATTTCATTTATATTCGAAAGCGACGTTTTTTTAAATGAAAGATCTTTAACCCCTTAATGCACAGTTTTTTTTAAAAAGGCCGGCCAAAAAAATCAATTTTTTTTTAAGTGTAATAAAACACAATTTAGAACGTTGTCTTGGCAAGAAAATTACAAAAATACAAAAATATTAAATATTTATACAATTGGTATGATTTCTAATTTTCAGAATATTACTATTATTATTATTATTATTATTATTATTATTATTATTGTTGTTATTGTTATTGTTATTATTATTATTATCATTATTATTATTATATTTTAGTAAAATATATATTGAGAAATGAGCGAATCAGAATCTGAATATGAATACGCTGTCGGAAAGCGGCTCACAAGGAAGAGATATGTCGTAAGTGATAAGTAGAAAAAGGATATATTTTATACTTGAATAAGTAAGTGTTATAGCTTACAATCCCATGTAAATGATAAATATCAATAAAACGATTGATTTTTTTTTTGCTTTCACATTGTTATTTTCAATTCTCGATTGCATTCGAGTGTGAAAAATTATAGCAACATAAAGTAAAACGCCGCTCGAATTATCTCGAGTGTGCATAGTTTGGCCAGTTTGGCGCGCTCGAGTTAACTCGAGCGTGCACGTTAAGGGGTTAATTTCAATTGAACCATTCATTTCTTAAGTCCTATAAAATGCGGAGCTGAATTTTCTAATTTCTGACAACGGTTTCATGTATTTTGCAATGAATAATTGATTACATTGATCCAATGTCAATTACATTGATTCTGTTAAAATGGATATTGTTAAAAAAAAAAATACGAAATACATTTCAAATAAAGATGAAAAAAATACATATTCATAAAACTCGTCTAAATTACAGAAAAACGATAATATAGCCGACTTCTTAGATATATTTTTTTTATTTAAAATAATTGATGGAAGTAACGTACATAAAGTATTTAAAATTGTAATAAGTTACGTTAAATAATTTAATACGGAATATATCGTGTTTTTCGATTTTTCTATGGTCTTATATAACCTAGCACCGACAGTTTCCCAAATGATTTCGATCGGAATAAAATTACAAGGGAAATGAAAAGAAGCCGAACCTTTTGATCACGTAGAAATAAGCTTATGAAAGTCGACGACTTTAGGGATCGCGATGGGTAAACGGTTTCCTTGTGGAAGCGAAGAAGGGGATAAGAAATAAATATTTGTTCGCGGCTTATCCGTGTCTCCGGACGAATTGATACGGGGCACCAATATGCACACGAAAATCTCCGGGTTCGAGGGCGCGTTTTTTTCCTTGAACTTCTATTTCACCGCAAATCCTGTCACGAATTTAGAGACGCTTAGGGAATCTTCTTGTAAAAGTCCTTCTCTTTCCTTTTTTCCCTCTTTTTTTTACACCGCTTGCGAACGGCAATTCCCGTGAGAACTGGGGACAGGTCTTGCATATGCGATTTAAAGCTGACAAGGGACAGTTTTAGCAAATGTAATATGTAACGGGATCGAGTGAACGTGCTACGGGGAGACACCGTTTTGCGGTTTCGCCTTATTTCATGGGTTTTACACCCGAGTCTCCGAAAAGAAGTGTCACGATTTAATCAGACCGTTCAAACTTTTTTCAAAACTTTAGGAAAACTTTCAGAAGCTTGAGATAAAGATTCTTTCGGATTTAACTTTTAACCGGCATCATGATTTTTTATACAAACGATCTGCATACTGGGGTCATGATAGACCACAAATAAAAAGTACCAAGATTTGTGTTAATCCGACTCTAAATAAACCTGCACGAATATTTTGTTATTCGATAGTGCATAGAATAATGAAACATGAGAAATTACACTGTTATTAATGAAATAATACGCAAGTACAATGTCAGAGAGTCATTCTTTCTTCTTCTTTAGATTACCACAGCTATGGATTAAAATTAAATTATAACTTCATAAACTTTGGAAACAGTGTGGAATACAAAATTCCAGAATTCCACACAATTATTTCGCTCTAAAAACAATGAGAATCTATTTAGCACTTGTTAAAAACTGTCTCGGTAGCAACATCAAATTTTCATCTAGAACAATTACGATTATGAGAAACAAAGCCCTAAGACTCCAAGGAGAATTGAAGACATAATTGAATACTGAAAACTCGGATCATTTGCTTCACTTTTGCAATCTCGTATTCTAATTTTCGTTAAAAAAATCTTGGCAGAAAAACCAATTGTCAGCTAGAGAGAGAGAGAGAGAGAGAGAGAGAGAGAGAGAGAGAGAGAGAGAGAGAGAGAGAGAGGGAGAGAGAGAGAGGGAGAGGGAGAGGGAGAGAGAGAGCGAGAGAGAGATAGAGCGAGAGAGAGAGAGAGAGAGGGGGGGGTGAGAGAGAGGGGGAGAGAGAGAGAGAGCACAATTCTAATAGTGGAAACGGAGGAGTCCTAAGACTCGGAGGAGAATAAAAGCTAAATTAAGAAATTACAAGCTGTATGATCCTTCGTTTCTGTGACCTTCTGCTTTAAAAACTAACTCACCTTAAAAACTTGTCAGCTAACGGCAACACGACTTTAATCGTGGAAACGAAGCTCCGCCCAGAAAAGAACTATTCGCTCGCGAAGACATAGCCGTACTTAAAAAATATGAAGAATGGCAGGGTATGGTACCTTTAATCCGCGAACATCGTCGTGTTTTTCAGGGACGCGAAGCGGATACCATATTCCACAGCTAGCCTGACTTCTTTCAGAGGATCCTTCAGCGTCTATTTCAGCGTACTTTCTCGCGTATTCATAGCCGAGGACACGTGACACATTATAAATCACATAACGGGGCGCATAACGTACACTCCATTTCCATTCTAATGGATTTCGGGGCCAGTTCGTTCCTTGACTCCCGAGACGGTCTCCCTCTCTCTAATTCTCTCTCTCTCTTTCTCTTCGACGAGGTTTCTCTATTCGGTGGAGAGAATTCCGTGGATCCGTTCGCTCGTTCGTCCCGGAATCCTCCCACACCTTGGGACACAGTCGGCGTCCGCGATTCCACGGATTTACGGCGGGGAGCAATTTCCATCGATTTTCCGGCAGAGGCGCCGCTGATAAATGAAATTCGGTTGACAGTGTTCAGCTCTGGTCTAAGCGGCGGACGCGTTTTTTGATAGCGGACTCGCTGACACGCGGCGGTCTGCAACGTTTGCTGGCTCTGCTCGCCGCAGGAAGATTTATCGATGCTCGAAAGAAACGTTCCCGACCTCCCCCCGATCTGCTTGCCACTTACGCGATAAATATTTATTGCACGCGCGAATTTTTACGAGCCCTTTCTGTGACTTGCACGCTCCCCTCCCGTGACACGTTGACGATCAAAACGATCGAAGTCGTTTTAATAAAAACTGCGGAAGGTCTAAGCTTGTCGAAGCGACTAATCGAAGTCTTTCGAAACGTATAGATCAGGCGTCGCGACCTATCACCCGCATCGAGTTTTTGTAATAATTAGATTCAGAATTTTATATTTTTCTGGTTAAGGTTTAAAAGACTATTGTAATTATTTTCTGAATAAAATTTGTCTTATTATTATTCACTGAAAAACTGTTTAAAAATAACACCGGAACGTCTTTTTAATCAGTCACATTTTGGCTGAATTTCATTCATAGCCATTTTTTTTATCGAACTCAGTGTCTACAAAAGGCGCACAAAATTGGAATATTTCATAATATACGAATAGAAGAGGCCACATTTGTTACAGCAATTATTTCTGTAGCCTCTTACTTGTTATAGATCCGTGGAAATCTTCGTTTACTTAATAGATTGTAATCAAATATAATTGTCAAGTTTGATAGAAAGATCGTGACACTCGTGTATGAACGTAGCAGTCGAAGTGTTAAATAACTATATTACGAGAAACATGTATTCTTAAAGGCAGACGAAGAATTGTGTCACCTACAGATGATTGATGCGACGGTGAATATGCTAACCCCGGCGTTGTCGTGTGGATGACAATAGCCATCCACTACAATTTCTGTAATTACATCTGGGATGGTAAGATATTATCGCGTAAAATTCCGATGACTAATTCTTCTGTACTCCATGATTAATCAATGCTAATCTTTACGAATTCTTCGTATTAGTAGCGTTTTTAATTATATCATTTTTAGAGCCTATCGATTTTGTTTTTACGATTTTCGTTTGATAAATACGAAGATCATTGAACAGCACAATCAATGCAGAAACTTTTTTGCAATTGTAAAAGTTTTTAAAATTGTCACATGTTTCGTTTTTCTTTATATTAGGTCTACCGGAAAGTTCTGTCCGTTTTTGAATTGAAATATAACACAATTTTCATACATTTAATAATATTTATTGTAGAATATACTTTCCATCGTTATTTATGACTTCTTGCCAGCGTGATGGCAACTTGTAAATGTCATTTTTTAAAAATTATTTATTTTTAGAGGCGAAGAACTCGACTAGTGCTTGGTTGACATCAGCTTCAGTTTTGAATTTTTTTTCCTTTAAAAAGTTTTGCAAAGAGTGAAATAAGTGATAATCGGAGGGTGCTAGGTCTGGGGAGTATGGTGGACGTGACAGCATTTCCCAGCCTAGCTCTGCGATTTTCTGACGAGTCGCCAAAGCAGCATGTGATCTGGCATTATCATCGGTAGCCGTGTTTTCACGATCGCGTCTCACTTAATAATGACATGAGACATCTTTGTTTCAGTTTATTTAGGAGAGTACATGTGTGTAAATGCAATGATAAAGAGAGATAGTCATATATGTCTCAAATCAACATGTGCATATTAATTTGAAACTTGAAGTGACACTATCGGACAGAACTTTCCGGTAAACCTAATATTTATATCTCGTACTATATTTCGATATTATCAGAGATCTCGAAAAAAAAAGAAATAGAATTAGAAGAACACTTTTGTTTCGATGCTTTTCGAGCGCAAATTCTGAAAATATTGACTTTTCCAGAGAATCGTCTATTTAATTTCACCAATCAAATAATGAACAAGTCGACGAACTTTCTAATTTCTATTCCGGATGAAGCGCCAACAAGTAAGCATAATCTATCGTGGCAATCAGCGAGTTTAATACGTTCACCTTGATTCCTAAATAGACCAGGAAATTGATCGTATTTGACAGTGGAAAACCAATATCGGTTTCCTTTATTACGGTTTCAATTTGATACGGTGACACTTCATGAATATATTACCACATCATCTCCCGTTCCTAGAAAACTGGTTGTCGTCGGTAGTTGCCGTTGCTCCATTTACCGTCACGGAGAAATTGCCGTCCATTTTCAGCGGATTCACTGACAGTTCATTCACTGGTAGAATTTCGTCCATTTATATTTATAATTCGCAGGAACTTCGAGGTGGACTTCAATTGCTGCTGGCTTTAATTCGAAGTATAACTTCTTAATATAGATACCTTTTGTTATTCCGCGGAACAAGTATTCTTCTAGAAATGCGGTTTGGTCGCACATACGATTTCAGATTTGCATGCTCGAAATCCGAGGATTTCGATTAATTCGCATGACCAGTGTCTGTGTTACATGGGTTTTTGTATCTGTTCTTTGAGTCGCAGAGGCAGATTCGTTTGAAAAAAACTAATTATCAATAACAAGATAAGTGCGAGTAATTTAGAGTAGCTCATAATATAAAAAATTATATGATGTATCGTTAGATGTCTATTCTGGACGTCCTATAAACATTTTAAATTATAATTTATTAGTTTGTAATCGTTGACATCGGTTATATGTGGGTGACAGAACTTTTTCATCACGCTGGAGGCTCAAATTGTATTACAGTTTATAAAAAAAAAATGAAAGTTTATTAGAATCTATAAGGTACAAGAGTTTCATATATATACATCCAGTTATTTGTGACACAGTTTTCTTTCGTATATCTCAAACACTCTTGGTTTATCATGTATAAAAAACGTTGTAGTCGTATTTGAAATTGATCTGTGAAAATTTAAAGTTACCATACGGTCGATTTTAATGGGAAAAAACGATCAAAATTTTTCACGACGAAAAAGGTCGTCGTGTCCATCGATGTTGTCTTCCTGGTATGATTAACCCTTTGCACTCGAAGCCAAATTAACGCAAAATTTAATATTACTTTTGTGACCCACTGTATATCAATTTTATATAACCTAATGCATTTTATACGTATGAAATTGAATTTTGTGACCGATGCAACAGTTATCCATTCGATAGTTCTTCGAATACGAACAAATTTGACTAATAAAATTATTTTGATACGTGACATAACAATGTTTAACGGTGCCTTGGAGTCGCCGTTCGAGTGGAAACGGTTAAATATTTTCCGGTCAACGGATTAAAGGACACAGAAGACATAACAATGTTTAACGGTGCCTTGGAGTCGCCGTTCGAGTGGAAAGGGTTGAATATTTTCCGGTCAACGAATTAAAGGACACAGAAGAATGACAGATTTTGCCGAGACGCTTTTTGCGGTTGCAGCGTTCGCTGTGCAGGACGCAGCAAGGTTCGCGGTCTGCTAATGAGTATGCGGTGCAAGAGGTAGCAAAAGCTTCGACGAAGTTGAATAGAGCTCCTGTTTTGCTTTGAGCTCATCAGAACTTTTGTCGAAGTCCGTAAATTCCGCTTTAGTACCGGCCGTTGTAAAACACCGTGAAACAACGCCACCAATTTACATAAACAATCGCGAGCATAACAACAACATTCGCGATGCAGTAGATTCCATTGTTCCGCGGTTCGCATTTGCAACCGCAGCGACGCGGGGTTGCAACGTTGCCAGTCACAGTCGGCTACAATTGACATTTGGCTATTCTTCCGGGGGGGGGGGCAGATGCAACGTGACAGGATCGAAAGCAATCAAACGAAAAATCCGATGATTAAATTTTACATTTCGACCTCGGGAATTATTCAGTGTATTGTTTTGACGTGTCTAAGTATACCGGGCGATATTAAATTATCGAAGTGAAAGCAAATTCAATTTCCGACGTATGGGGTCGCATCAATTTAACGTTGGAAAAACCAACGCGGATGAAAATATGAACAATATTTTTCATTCGTCGACACACCGATACGCATCGCGCAGATGCGCGGGGTAAAATTGATGGAGCGATTTTATCTGGAACAATTTAATTTAGGAATTAAGAAACACCTCGAATATTCATTTCGAACGAGCTGCCTCAATTGTTGCCCGGTTATTACAACAAGTAATAACAAAATTTCTTTTTTATTCTAGGTGGTAGAAGAGTATCATTTTTGAAATTTTAACGCGGTTGCTACTGTTATTTTCACGCGAGTCTTCGTGATTTAAATATGATATACGATCTCTTTGCATAACAATGCCAATGTAACGACAGTTTCAAGTTAATTTGATTCGTTTTTGAACAATTGCGAATATGATATGATTTATTCAAGAGATTAAGAGAAGAAACATATTTTATTTAACTTCTGTTTGTTGTAATTAAATTAGAACATTTTCATTTTGCGTAAAGGTTCGCGATATACTTGTTATAAACAAGCTATCTATATGCTAAGTTATCTTTAAAGCTGAAAATTGGTACATTTTTCAGTGGACAGCGAAAGGTGATTATTTAAAAGACGAAAGTATTTAAACTAAAAGAAAAGACAGAATCAAAAAGAAATACTAGTGAAATACTAGAAATACTAGTATTGATAAGTTTCGTTTATATTGTTCTCTCTAATAGCCAGTCTATTTTGCAGTATAAGATTATGTTAAAGTTTTGATATGTAATTATACAGCGTGTTCCATGATTATATTAATATTCGCAAAGTGGTGATTCTTTAGGTAATTTGAAGTAACTTTTTTCTTAGTGAAAATGCCGCTTTGCTTACGAATTATTAACGAAAGGAGTAGTAAGGGAACTAGTATTGACAAGTTTCGTTTATACTGTTCTCTCTAATAGCCAGTCTATTTTGCAGTATAAGATCATGTTAAAGTTTTGATATGCAATACTATTATACAGCGTGTTCCACGATTATATTAACACTCACAAAATGGTGATTCCTGAGGTAATTTGAAGTAACATTTTTCTTAGTGAAAATGCAATCCGTCGCTTCGCTTACGAGTTATTAACGAAAAGAGTAGTAAGAGAACTAGTATTGATAAGTTTCGTTTATACTGTTCTCTCTAATAGCCAGTCTATTTTGCAGTATAAGATTGTGTTAAAGCTTTGATATGCAATACTATTATACAGCGTGTTCCATGATTATATTAATACTCGCAAAATGGTGATTCCTGAGGTAATTTGAAGTAACTTTTTTCGTAGTGAAAATGCAATCTGCCGCTTCGTTTACGAGTTATTAACGAAAAGAGAGGCGAGATTGGCTGCCGCGAGACGGCCGAGCCAATGAGCGGTCGAAGCCAGTTCCGCTCATTGGCTCGGCCGCTTTGCGCCAGCTAATCCCGTCTCTCATTGGTCACTGCTTTTCGTGAATAACTCGTAAACAAAGCGACCGATTGCATTTTCGCCAAGGAAAAAGTTACTTCGAATGATCTCAAGATGTTAAATTCATCAGGAATATCCTGTATAAAGGAAAACGAAATAAGCGAATCACTGACTTAAAAACTAAGCGAGTCGAAAGGGAGAACAAGAAATGTAAATAATAATGTAAAAACCGAGGTCTATTTCTAAGCCGAAAGACTGAAATCATTTATTCGAAAGATGAAACTCTTAAAGCTTTATAAAAAAAAAAATATATAGTGCACAGTGCACGATTGTTCTGAAAATTCTTCCAATTCAAATACCTCCCAGCGTTTTCTTTCAATTTTCGAATGATTACATCGTATATCGTTTCTGACTCGCCGAAGTTCGAAATGTTCGAGACATTAAGTTGCCGGGATGGCTGTCGTAACAGCACAACCCGTCTCACGATACGCCGAAACGAAAATGTTTCGGAAAAGCGTGATAGATAATGCAATTTGGCGGCCGCGGAAGAATTGAAACGTTGTTGAAAGTATTTCTATGGAATCGGTGTGGCTGCAATACGTATTCCCTTGAAATATTCCCTGTCAGCTGGCTCTGCGGACTGAGTACATCTCGTTCTCGTTTCACCAAATTGCGTTCTTCTTCGCTACTTCAGATCCGCCTCGTTGTTGCCCGGCTGTTATATCGTTTGTCTAGCCTCGTAGTCATTCTTATTCCACGAAAATTCATGCTCCCCTTTCCGATTTCTCTCTGGCCACGCCTCCGCTGTCCTTTACACTATCAGCACTCTACGCTGAGATATGCTGGTCCCATGACACGTCAGTTTCGTCTTATTTTCGCAAGTGCCTTGTCCAATTTACACCGGAATCCCCCATTTCGCGAAATCCCATCTTTCCGCGAGTCTTTTTTCCAATTTCCTTGTCTTTTGTTATTTTTATTACACGCCGATGTTAATCATCGATATCTATCGCTGTACCAGTAAAGCACCCAAGCCAAAGGCTTCAGAAATGATGCTTGTTAAATAAATTGGTGCTTGTCAGACTCGGTACTAAAAAAAAAGTAATACTGTAATGTTTCCCTAATTGACACTCAGATTGTCCACAAAAATGGACAATTTAGGAAGAGGAGATACGATTATTCGAGCCTTGCAGCTCGTTTTTATAGTTGTTGACAATTCGTAACTATAAAAATGAATTGCAAGGATCGAATAATCGTATCCCCCTTTCCCAAAGTGTCCATTTTTGTGTGCAATCTATTGGAAATGGGTAGATAAATAAAAGTAAAACGCAGTGAATTAAACTTATCCCTTTTAGTTTATTAATTTGATGTACGAGGAAGGACCGTCTTTACTCTCCTGATTGCTCCAGGAGACTGAAGACTATTCACAAAGACGAAACCAAAAACGTCACCTAAAGACAAAGAACACTCTGTTCTATATACATATGAAATCATTGTTTATCTAATGATACTCTGGCGAGACTCTCGGCGTCGATTCGTTTTTGTAACTTATATGCTAGAAGGAAAAACTTCTGAGTATTCAAAAGAGAGAAAATAATCCAATACAATCTGAGCGCAAATTAGGGAGAAATTACTGTAACATGCAAAGATACAAAAATTAACTTGGACTTGGCTTCTGTGTATCCGATGCCTGAAATGGCTTATCATTGTTTCCAAAATTATTAGAGAAAATCGCCCTTCTCAGAGTTCTTTGTTTATAGCTAGGTTTTATAACTAGGTTTATTTTTATAGTTATAAATTGTCCACAGTTATAAAAACGAGCCGCAAGGCTCGAATAATCGTATCTCCTCTTCCTAAATTGTCCATTTTTGTGGACAATCTGAGCATCAATTAAAGAGACGTTACTGTATATTGTATTATATTATACAGTGCATTGTATTTCAGTGTGGTTACTAAACCTCGCTAAATCATATTAAATGCCACGGTATTATATTCCATTTCGACTTGTCTTTCAAAACAAATGATGAAAAACGTTATTTCACGTAGTCTCAGCTCTCTAGAACTGATATTCTTTTTCTATTGTTTCATGATACAAAGAGTTCGCATTTATTTTGTCTCGTTGCACGAGCATGAAATTTAAAAATCCATTTCTAGGACTTGTACTTTCCTAATTGATTCTCACTCGGCGAGTCGTATCGAAAGATAACTATCTCCGGTACGTGAGCTTACGACGGGGATAATGAATCCTGGCCTGTTTCGTTTGAATCGTTCGTTGGCTTGTGTGAGCCTTTATTGCGATATCCGCTTAACTCGCAATTTTATGGCTTGAAGAAAGACGATCGCCGTCCAATCGAAGGAATTGAGCAACTTCATCGCAATGTATAGTTCATTCTTCTACTTTTCAATGTATAGTTCACGTTTCTACTTTTATAATAATTATCTCTCGTGGTCTTCCATCGTTTTCGATCGAATTCTACATCGATATTGTTAGAAACTTCATGAAAATTTCCACGATAAGTAACGCAGGTGTACAATCTCCAAACCATCGAAATATAAATAAATACAAATTAAAAATAAAAATAGAAATAAAAATAACCATTGAAAATTTCGTGATTTTCAATAAGTTGTCATTTTGTTTTAGAGTAAAAGTCATTTCATTACTTTAGATTGTATAATTTAAAGCTTCCTATGAAATTCAACATCGGTAATAGAATATTATTGTGCCTAGCTTGAAAATTGCAACAGCAGTTTAACAAATCGATTTTACGCATGCAATATTTATATTATATTCGATATTTTGTCAGCAAACATTCTTCAGTTTTATTTTCACCATTAAAGCACGTTCGATAAAAACATCCACTCTGTTGTGTATGTTCCGCAGAACCGCCCCAATTATTTCAGCCAAAACTGAGTCGGGCAAACACACAAAAAACGTACTTTCCCTTTCCATCGGTATCGAATTTCCTGGAATGTGTGTCAAAAGCAAACTGTCAAATGGCCAAATTGTCTGGAGACTGGGAAAACAATTTCTTCACGTTCGTAAGTACAAATGTTGCTTAATAGAATTGTTTATTAACCTTATTGAATATTATATAAGAACCATCACAATATAAACATCTTATCCTTTTCATAAGTGCAAATGTTGCTTGAAAGAATTGTTTATTAATATTATTGAATATATAAACGTCACAATATAAACTTCTTATCCTCTTCATAAGTACAAATGTTGCTTAATAGAATTGTTTATTAACATTATTAAATATTATATAAGAACCGTCACAATATAAACATCTTATCCTTTTCATAAGTGCAAATGTTGCTTGATAGAATTGTTTATTAATATTATTGAATATTATATAAGAACCGTCACAATATAAACGTCTTATCCTTTTCATAAGTACAAATGTTGCTTAATAGAATTGTTTATTAATGTTATTAAATATTATATAAGAACACCGTCACAATATAAACATCTTATCCTTTTATTCTAAACTGTTAATTGATTAAGGGTCGATTCACATCTACGTGCCAGGCTCGGGCCGTGCTCCAAGTCTACCCAAGGCTGAATCATTTTTATATTTGATTTACATTGCAGTGTTCACACCACGCGTGACGGGCTCGCAGCGTGCCAGGTCGCCCGGCACCGTCCAAACGTGTTCATACTTGCAGGCAGGCCCGGGCCAGGTTTGTTTTGTCACTAATCAAAACAACTGGCACGATGCGGACAGAGAGCGCAATCTTTCGTTCTAACGTTGCAGGCAATAAACCCGGGAAAGCGTTTTGACCTGACATAGCATGCCAAAAAAAAAGGAATCAATAAAGGCTAGATGGTGGTTCGACGTTTGATGACCATCTGTCATAAGTCAATCGCCATAATTCAATCAAATATTAAATTCTGAAGAAAGTAAGAGCTTTTCAGAGAAACTCGTTCGCACTGTTTGACGAACAAATGGGGTCGAAAGGGAATTCCCTGATTCCTTTTGGCTTTCAATTCGAAGTGTTTTACCACATTTTTCAAAAAGTATAATTGTGTTGTACAGGACGACCCATTTTAAAGAATAATGCTTTACAGACGCGCTATCATTAATTTCAAGGCATAAGCATAATCTGCTAACTATAATACAGCTATACGAGTATAATAAGCATTTATTTAACTTTTATTTCATATAATTAAACGGCGCATGTTATTTTGTTGCAAATTTATTTAACTTTGGCATAACTCTGACATAACTTTGGCATAACTTTCGGCATGACTTTGGCATAACCTTGGCATAACTTTGGTTGTTTAAACCACAAAAATAAAGATTTTGTGTAGGATGACGTTTTATTGGTTTTCTAAAATTTTTAAGTTAATATTAATGTAATGAATAATGAAATAATTAGAATTAATTAAATAATGAATCATTCGAAAAAAGAATCATTCGAATAAAATATTATTCGAATAAAGAATCATTCGAATAAGACATTATTCGAATAATGAATAAAGAATTCGAATAATTAGATAGAATAATTTGTAACGAATATTGAATTTATTCGAATAAAATATTCGGCTAAAGCGAATTCATTCGGATAATTATCTTGGATAATTAAATATTGTTTCGAAATCCGTATAATGCCCAACTCTGGTTCACAGTGAAGAAATTTGAAATATAGAAGACGGTGGCTCACGAGGATAAAGTACCTCGAAAATCGCATGATCCGCGAGTCACCGTCGCCGGATGTATTGCAATAATAATGCGTCTTGGTCTGGGAGGTAGCGGTATAATGGGAATTGCTTGCGTTAACGGGCTTTCCTTTGCCGGCCGATTCCATAAAGCTTTCGAGTCGTTTCCGGGCCGAGTGCGGGGGCGGGCGCGCACTTTCCTCTTTGTTTTCGTTTTGCCATGCGTGCCGTCGATATCGAGTATCTTCGAGGCGCAGCCGGTATCTCGCCAAGCACTCTATTACTTGTCGTCTATCCCGCTGTCGCTTTTCAAAATCGAGTACGCGCACTGCGAATATCAATCCGAGGCGTCGAGCACTTGGAAATCCATTAACTTTTCTGCTCGCGCCGCGCCGACTTGCGTGATCATGAGCACCCTGTGCCAACCCGGTTTACGAAAAACCAATGATTTTCTCTCGGGTTTGTATCGTTGACGAAGGATGGGATAACCGACGAGTATTCGCCCAGACGAAACCAAAGAACTCTTCTCGGTGAGGAGACACTGACGTTTTAGCGAAGGAAGTTTCTGCGTCAACTTGCAACCGATAACATTATTTTTAATCCTTAGGCGCTCCACGCGTTTCTCGAGTACTACCTACCAGCAACCCCGGCACATTTTTGGAGCAAAGCGCCCGAGATAAAGGAAGTCTTATTTTGAGCGGAAAAGATTACACGTCCTTGCGAAAGCGTTTGATTTTATTCATTTTATGTTGCTAACTATAAAAATGGGCAGAAAATGTTTTAATCGTAATGGTATCTAGTTAACATTGTACGAGGTCGGTGCAGCGTCATCGTGAATTGTGACCGAAATTTCCAAGCAGCAAATGCATCCTCATCGAAATGGGTAAATTTACTATTAATGATATTCTTCGCAATTCTTAAATAAATATATCCCTCGTGTTCTTTGACGCGATTTATTATAAAATTAGCATCGCGAATCATCTGTTGAATTCTGTTTGGATACGGAATTATTGAAACAAAAATATCTTTTGCGCGAGTTTGCCGGAATTTTTTTATCGTTAATCTTCACTGGAATCGGCTCGATTAATAAATAAATTGAATAAAAAATTAGTAAATATTCTTCGGACGTTCTAAAATAAAGTTGAACAGCGTTTTTCTGAAAAATATCACTATCAGCAACTTCGGCACATTTTTGGAGCAAAGCGCCTGAGATAAAGGAAGTCTTATTTTGAGCGGAAAAGATTACACGTCCTTGCGAAAGCGTTTGATTTTATTCATTTTATGTTGCCAAGTATAAAAATGGGCAAAAAATGTTTTAATCGTAATGGTACACACGCTAAGCACGTTTTCGCTACAAATAACAATTGCCAACGTCGACAAAAACATAGCATCTTCGGTGTAATCATGCTAAAAATATTGGGCTCCGCAGCAGACCCTTCGGATTTACGGAACAAATGACGGATGTCTCCATAGCGGAGCCAACGGAGCGCTGAGGGTTAAAATAGCCTAAAAGTCGGCTAGTGTCTTTGGCCACAAAACTGGTTTGTGTAAGAAAATCAATTCAAGAATTCGAATTCGGAAAGTGCAATTTATTTTTCACGTTGTTCAATATGGCTACGAGTTACACGATGTATTTCGCACGAAAATCTTTGATAGAAAGCATTTTGTCGACGTTCTTTTTATCGTTGCAGAAAATTATTTGCCAGTTTCGCCGCAGGTCCAATGGGTAATATAACAAATTTACCAGCAGAGTTGTCGTAAGAAAGACCCGGGGAGAATTTTAAGGGCCGTGACGAACGGGATTGAGTTTTTGACTGTTCCAAATATCGTCGTACGGTCGATGGGCTCGTAAAACCTTGCGGATACCTTTCCGAAACGTTTGCCCTTTTTTGTCACGTCGAACGTAAGGGATATTTCGAAGCAATCCACCATTCGGGTCAATTGATTGCTGATGGATCGGAAACATCAATCTACCGAGTCGAAAGGAGTTCCAGCAAATTCGTTACTTCGGGTAATGTAATTACCGTCGGGATTAATCGTCCATCCGAAAATACGACTAACGGGATACAATAGCGTCCGAGAGAGTACCATAATTTTTAGAAAGATTTTTAACATAGTAATTTCCAATGAAAGGAGCTTTTCTTCCAACAAGGTTCTGTCATGCTTTGTACACTTAAAAATTATTGTAAATACTAAAAAAAATGATAACAAGAATACTCAGATTTTCAATAAATTTTCAATAAGAAATATATTTACTAAATAATTTCTCATCTTTGGAACCTTAATAATGGTAAGTTCATAAAATTTGAAACTCGTCGTTTCGACGAATCCGGTATTCGCAATATTAATTACCAATTATCAATTTTTTTTAAGAACAAAACTGCGAATAAAATTTACTGTTCGCTCTCTGACTTTCGATTCGCCGTTACTTCCAATTTTTACAAAATTTTTGTCGAACATGTATTTCTTCGAAATTCTTGCAAGCATGGCGAACGAATACTGTGCCGTAGGATGAAAAGGAATGAGATTTTTTCGACAGAAGGAACGAAATGTACATTGGTTAGACTCGAAGGGAAATTTCGCCTAGAAAGATCCAACCAGTCGCCAGCTTTGTGTTTCTATGAGCAACGATAAAGATCTCGTGTTAAGTCAGGCAAAAGAAGGCAGAGGTTGCGCTGGGTTGGGTCACCGTGGCAGCATAAGGGTGGTTACGACGCGACTCACTCTCTCCAATTCTTACCTCAAACCCTTTCTCCGTTTCCATCCGTTCACCGTCGTGAATGTCGCACCCTTTGCCCTCTATCAACGCTCGTTTCTTATTCAAACTACTTCAGCTATTTTCTTCTATCTATTTCTTTATGTATTTTAATCAATTTGATTGCGTCGATCAACGATTAGTGCACCGACCTCAATTTAAACAACATTTTTCTACTTCGATTGCAACAAGCAGGAGTTAAACACAAATTTATTTCCATTTCGAACTGTTTTGTTAAATTGAAAGAAAATTTAACGCCATTATTTTTATCTCCTGCATTTTCTGTTTTGCTCTCCAGCTTCTTATGTTTTTCATAAATGCATAAAATCGCGATTAATAATTACCAACTGATACCAATACGAAGATCTTCTGATAAAATCGTTTCATTCTTGAGGAACGTAATGCAACAACTTGTTTACTTTCTTAACTACGATATTCCTGCTAAAAATAAATATTATAATATTAATATATTTAATTAATTATTAATTATTATATATTTAATTAATTTAATAATATTAATATATTTATGACAATTAAAATGTTATATATATTTAAAGAAACATTGCGATTTTAATCGCAACAAATTTAACATTGCGATAGAAAGATTACGATTTCGGAATATTAATTAACGGGGATAATAAGAAGTCAATATACGAACTTCGTGAACGAACGTACACATGTTTTCCTCTTTCGTTATGGAAACCTTCCAAGAAAAAGAGCTTTCCGTTTGATCACGTAAATGTTAGCAACTATATTTTCCAATACAATTTAAGTAGCTATTTTCAGCAAACCGTCTCATTGTAACGATCTTCGTGAACAATTTCATCGCGAACAGTAGCGTCAACTTCAGCAACGTTACCGAAAGGTTCCATTTTTCGAAATTACAAAGTTATGTAATTCTCAATTACGGAACTTCCGTCGAAGTTACTTTGCGGGCTCTTTACCCTCTCGTTCTATTTTTGTCATCGGCCAGAGGCAAGCGATATACAGCCTAGTTATTTTTGCTCGGTCATTCGAATAATGGCACTCTTACCAAGAGCAGAATCTTCCTACGTCGGGAGTGCCTCATTGATGTGCTATTTATTACATTTGCGCGACACAGTCGGGATTCCTTTGACTCTCGTTAATCAACAACAACATATTCTTGCTTCTGCGTATTTTAATTAACCGTCGACGCCAATGAATCTTGAACATCGTAATTTTCAGTTACGACTTCGAAGTGTTTCGTCCGCGTCGCTTTTAACGAAAGCGTTTCTCATCGAAAATTATGTTTTTAGCAAAAACGAATCTCGCAGTAGGCACCTTAAACGTTGATGCTCGCAGTGTTTTCGAGCAACGAGTTCCCGCGTTCCAGATTCAATTGTTCTCCCGCGGTTCACCGTGTCGGCAATTGCGGTTAAAGGCAAGCGCAGCGGCTGGGACACAGTTTCGTGTATCCGCCGATGCCGAGAAAAGCAAATCCGCCCATGAAGATATCAAATTCCCCGACTACTTTGCTATTTCTATCGGGCGATTATCGTCCGTTATCCTATCGACGTATCGTATTTCCCGCGACGACGACGGCTCGAAGATCCCCGGCGTCCGAGTGCTCGACGGAATACCAGAAATTAGATAACAGGACAGGGGTCTCGCGAAGGATAAAAGCCCCGCCGCTATTTTTACGCTTTTTATTTCGCTGGTTTTACGTTATTCGATTCGCCGTCTCACGAGGACGGCCGGGATGGATTTCATTCTGACCCGATTCCTCGGCCAGGGGTGGCTCGTCGCCTCCCCTGGGAAAGATAGATTGTCGTCGCCCGTTAAGAGACCGTTCCTTCCTCTCCGCTGCGGCTTCTCCGATTGATAACTCAAAAATTCACTTAGCTATCGAAAAGGGACACCGCACGACGCCTCCAGCTGGCAGAAATCGCGCCCCACCGGCGTAATCGTTGTCCGTTGTAATTGCTCGAAACCAGGGATCATCGTTTCAAGAGGAAATGGCGTACGAGAAGAAAATGGACGGGAAGCTGTCCCTTTGAAGCCGTGGATAATGGAGGATCGAGAAAGTGAACGAAGAGAGAGATCCGTAAAAAGGAAATGGACGAACGTCTGTGAATTATTATGTACAGTAGCTCGCGAAAGTATTCGGATTTTCCTGAAATCGACGATGTTTAACCCGTCAGCTGTTGTAATTATACTGCACACGTAAATACGACACTTTTATTAAATATATAATTTAATAAGGAATAGCTGTAATAAATTCAGTAGCTATAAAAAATATTTTCCCGTCGTTTTACAGGTTTTTTAAATTCTCACAATTACACTGGTAGATTTTAATTTTTACTATTCAAGCGTAATATTTTGGTTGCGCCTATTATAAACGAAACGAGATAAAATTGAAGTATAACGAAGAAATTGTTGCTTAAAATGATTTTTGTTACTAGTTAATCATTACAAATGACTAGAATTTTGTTGTAACCGATAACCATTATATTAATAAACATTTTGTTATTTGTAACGAAAAACATCGTCTATAATGATTACTGCGAATCGAAAATTATTTCCGGCATTTATAATGATTATTTGTAACCCCAAAAATTTTAAACATTTATAACCAATAATTATACTAACCACAGCAGATAAAAGTTCATTTTTTCTAGTCGGTGCATTTTTTATAACTCTCTTTACAATTTTATAATGACTCCCTCATTATGAATGACTAGAATTTTGTTGTAACCAATAACCATTATATTAATAAACATTTTGTTATTTGTAACGAAAAACATCGTCTATAATGATTACTGCGAATCGAAAATTATTTCCGGCATTTATAATGATTATTTGTAACCCCAAAAATTTTAAACATTTATAACCAATAATTATACTAACCACAGCAGATAAAAGTTCATTTTTTCTAGTCGGTGCATTTTTTATAACTCTCTTTACAATTTTATAATGACTCCCTCATTATGAATGACTAGAATTTTGTTGTAACCGACAACCATTATATTAATAAACATTTTGTTATTTGTAACGAAAAACATCGTCTATAATGATTACTGCGAATCGAAAATTATTTCCGGCATTTATAATGATTATTTGTAACCCAAAAAATTTTAAACATTTATAACCAATAATTATACTAACCACAGCAGATAAAAGTTCATTTTTTCTAGTCGGTGCATTTTTTATAACTCTCTTTACAATTTTATAATGACTCCCTCATTATGAATGACTAGAATTTTGTTGTAACCGACAACCATTATATTAATAAACATTTTGTTATTTGTAACGAAAAACATCGTCTATAATGATTACTGCGAATCGAAAATTATTTTCGGCATTTATAATGATTATTTGTAACCCAAAAAATTTTAAACATTTATAACCAATAATTATACTAACCACAGCAGATAAAAGTTCATTTTTTCTAGTCGGTGCATTTTTTATATCTCCCTTTACAATTTTATAATGACTCCGTTCACGCGGGAACGATCAATTTCTATCGATAATTTTTTTCTTATCGAACTTTCACGTAAATGTTATTTCTGGTATCTGATTTCGATCGAACGTCCGAACCCCGTCATTTTTGGCGTCTAAGATAGTTAATCTTTTGCAAAGTACGTTCGCCGTACCGCGAAGCACAATGGCAACTGCACGCTCAGAAAATACATAACTTTTCGTTAACCCTTCGTGTACGTTATTGTTTTGATAAATGTCCGAGCGAAACTGGAATCAAAGTAAGGTCAAAAGGATTTCCCTGTTCCCGGCGAAAACATTTCCTTTCGTCGCGCGGGCACCGCATGAAAATTCGATGTGCCGGATATACGGTCCTCTATTTACTGCAACAATGGCGTCCACGGTCGCGGCGAAGTTTCGAAGTTTGATGTTCCACCCCCCCCCCCCCACACGACGATCCAAACCCACGAGAAAACCAATATCACCATCCAACCGGCCTCCAGGACCTGACTGTGCTGCGTTGCATTGATTGATCTGTCCTCGTGGTTGGTCTAATTTCCACGGTCACGAAAAGGCCCTTCATCTCAGGATGCCACAATAGTCCAACCTCCTCCCTTTGAAGTACCCTCTTCACGAGGCGAAGCGTGTTTAAGATTACTTCGAACGGGAGAAGCGTTTCAGCCTCAAAGAAACTCATTGCTGCGAGGATCTCCTCGTAGCATCCTCTCTTTTTGTTTTGTTTTAAAGACGTCGATCAACGATATCGACAATCTGTTTTATAGTTGTTGCTTAGCAGCACAACAAACGTGTTACGCTAGGGTCGAAAGTAATGAACGGACCGCGGATCTTTATCAGGATTACCGTGTGACCTCTTTTTCGAGGACATGTCGTCCTCCTCCTCCTCATTTCGTCCTCTCGTCCTAATACCTCCTAATAATTCTGGGGAACGTCCTCGTTTTTCTATCGCCAATTTCGGCAAAAATACCCTGTATTTTAAATGAGACCGTAAACTCGAGCGAAGACCTTTTTACTCAATTAATGTATGCTGAGTGGGTGCTATTCCTTGAGTATACCAAATACTTGGATTAGTTTTCAGAACTTTTGGAGATCGCCGAGTTTTATTTCGCAATTTCTGGTTCCAATTCGAGCACCGGGAGAGATTTTTCCTTAATTTGATGCTCAGCGAATCGATGAAGGAAACAAACGGTTGATCGTGTCAATTTTTGCTATTTCATCAAATGTTAAATAGCAAAAACATTTATTGTCGATTAAACATTGTCGACTCGTTAGAATGATTAAGAAAAGAAATAAATGTCTACGTAGTTTCTATATCTTGTAATTAATGAAGACAATTTTTATTTTTGCCTTTTTATTTTTATTTTGTTGCCTGCTGCGAAGCTTCGCGATCATGCTAATCTTCAACGAGTTTGCTCGAAGCGGTTTCGAACGCTATCGTTTAGAGCGAGATCGCATTGCGTATGCTATGAAAATATCATAAAAGTTTCTCGCATAACACCGTAGAATTGTGCGAGTAATAAATGTAGTAATTTTGAAATTAATCCGCGGGAAACATTGTTCCGCAATTAAACAGCCTTCTAATCTCGTAAAAGGAGCTACAAAGACGTTGGAAGACGACGATTGGAACGGTCAGCCTAATTTCCGGTTTTAATTACCGGCGCGAAGACACGTGACGGTTTTTCTCAATTTAGAAAAGATCCGCTAATGAAATCCAACTGTAATTTCATGGCCGCATAAACTTGAACGTTTTGTGAAATTAAACTGCGCGATGACTGCGGTAATAGTTTTAATTCCATAATTTTCCGTGGATTAGTGCCTCTCCTACGTGAGACTTTTTCGTAACGACACTACGCGTTGCCATAAAGCGCCGCTCGCGAGGTACGCCCGGATTTCAGAAATTCTCAGTGCGAATGGAACGTTGACAAGATTTTAACATGTCTGCTTTTTAAAAAAAAAAACAAAATCAAATGTTGTTACAGCTGGAATGTATTAAATATTCTAGGTATCTGTAAAGTAAATGACTATACTGCGAAATTATTAAAAGAAGGTATACATTTTTATTTCGCTTCTGTTTCTTATAATTGGTTAAGGATATTATTATATTATTATATATTATTATATTATTGTATATATTATTATAAAAATATTTGTATAAATATCCACAGCCTAGTTGTAACGATGTCGACAGATAAAAATTCTAAAAGCATCTGAAATTTCGACTAGATTTTATCATATTTACAATTTTTACAAGAAACAAATGCAAATGCATGTTACAGCTTGACTGTGGATCTTTATACAAAATAAAAATTGTCTACGTTAAATGTAAGAAATATAAGTTACATACTCATATTTTTAGACAATTGTAATAATTTGAAAATAATGTAACAATATTCCCAAATTCTTCTAATATTTTCACAGTCCTGTATTTGATCTATTCATTTTTTTAATAAAACTCTTATGTAACAAAAGACCGTGCCAAAATATTGCAATAACGTTGACTGAGATTTTAATGTATACTTGAACAAATTTGTAGCTAATTCTAAGCAAAGATCATTAAAAAGTAGATACGAAGCGAGGATAGAGTGTAACTAATTGTAAGTAAAAGCTAAGAATACTTTAACGAAAAGTAATATTTCCAGGAAATAAAGTAGTCTCGCTATTTCATTTCGGTAAATAAAAAAAGAAAGTGATCTTCCAGTTTCAAAACGACGCTTCGATACCTTAAGATCGAGGAAACGTGAGAAATTACGCGCTTAAACTCCCGAGTACTCCAACTAAATTGGCAGTATCCGCTATTTTAACATTTCTTCACACACTTTCTACGAAGCTCGCGAGCCTGTTTGACTGAAATTCCAACGGAATTGAAACTTCGGTCGTAAAGAATCGCGAAATTGTATTCTCCTCGGATCAAACACGGTTAGCGAAACAGTAACACGGAATATGAGAAATACGAGCTCGCCTGTTTTGTTAGGAACGCTCACGCTCGAACTGCTTCGAATTTTCGGAAAACCCGTTCGCATAACTTTTCAGATGGCTCGTAATCGCGGGAACGATCCCGTGCTCGCGGAGAATAGAAAGCGCCGCGAATTAATTTCGCGGGAGCTGGCAAATCGATTCGTATCGAAAATTTTTCGAGGACAGGCGTTCACACACAACTTTCCAGATTGCACTATGGGTCAAGGGGCATCCGAAAGCGGTATAAAGTCCCGTTTCGTAAGTGCCCAAAAAATTAAAAAAGAAACTATATGCACAATTGAATATTAGGCTTACAATGCGGTATGATTCTTTCTTTCATTTATATTAATTATTAACACGGCCACGCGATTTCAAACAAGCTCACCTCGAAATCGCTAAAATTACTAAAATATGAAATTATATTATGTATTTGAAATCTGCGAAATTTCATTTTGATGGTACTAATTTGCTGATACTAGCTGTTAATTAGAGTGATTCTTATAATTATCGACGCCACTGGGTGCGACGAAAGTTTTGTACGAAAATATTTTGCAGTACTGGAACGGAGTTTCTCTAAGATTCATTAATATTGTACACTGAATATTTATTCTTGTATATGTAATATTTATGTTTTATAATTATATTGTTATTTGTAAATCTTGCCGAATGAGTTTTATTACTTAATCTGTGTTAATAAGTTGGCATATGTAAAGCCTTATTGTAAAAAGTCAAAGAATGAGACATAAATATGTGATTTCAATCAGAAAATATTTTTTACCACTTTTGGATGCTTTCTGCCGTACAATAGTGCATCGCGTCGTCGCGACGACGAGAAATTCCGTTCTGTCGAAACTTTTATTGTATTCCGAGGAAACGCCTTAGTCGATTTACTTGTCGAGCACGTCATTCCGAAATCTCCCAGTCACCCTATTGTTGTGCAATTTCCCGTAATGGCCGTCGCAATGAATTCCCCCGCGATATGCGAAAACAACGGCAATTATGTTGTTGGCAGACGCTTTCGTCGAGCGTCTTGGAAACATCGTTCTCCTTTATTACTTTTAATGCGAATTATACTCCGTAAGTACAACCACTGGCAAAAGGCATTCGAACACCGGATGACGCACAGCCGAGTCACGGCCACTGGAAGATATAAAAATGACATGCTTTTGGTTGAAATTCAAGTTCACATGAAAAAAGTCAAAAAACGAGTTCCCAAGCTGAGCAATTAGGGAGAATTTACTGCAAGAGCAATATTAAAAGAAGTATTATAATGATTGTACGGTAAACTAGTCCCTTTAACATTTCCAAATAAATTCAAGTCGTTTATTTATTGTTATTATATATTAAAGTTATTATATATATATAAATAAAGTTATATATATTATATATAAATATAAATAAAGTTATATACATATATATATAAAGTTATTATATATTAAATATATTATATAAATAGTTATTATATATTAAATATAATAATATAATTATTATTATATTTATTATTTTATTTAGTCCGATTTGAAACAAGTTATTACACTTTAAAAAGTGTTGGAATATTTTAATTTCATTTTATCCAGAGGTATAATAGCAAAACGTGTTGCAGACATTCTGCGCGCTGAAGCGCAAATTACGAGTTTCTTCGGAGTTGTCGGGCGCATAAACTTCGTTGCGTTCTCTCACAGTTTTACAAATTCATGATTCGCCTATTATCGCAAACGCTGTTGTGTGTCGCGTTGCATTCCAGCATGCATGAATTACGAATCGCGCAGAAAATTCGCGACAGCGAACAGGAAGTGTCTATGAACTTATGCGAAAGAGGTCCGACATTTTTGGGAGAGAATTTTCTTCGATCCTTTGATATGAAAATCTCGTGGTTAAAATAGCTGCCGGGTGTTCCATAACTATATTCTGTACGAGAATTTATTTTATTTGCTTTTTTCCCGCTTCGCTGTAAAGGTAGCATCGATACGTAACGATCAGGGCGGTGAACGAAAATTTGTGCAAAATCTATGCAATTTTGCAGAAGAAATATTTAGGAAGCTATTATTATATTTATTAGTATTATACCAATATTATTGCTAATATTATTACTTAGTATTATACTTATTACTATTATACTTATAGAAGTTCTATTTATGAAATAGAAATAACAGTCTAGTCCATAAAACAAAGGAACGTCTACTTTAAACGTGCGCGAAATTCGCGAAGAGATTCATGAATTTATTACTCGGATCTCGTAGCAAACAATTCGAGAAACACGGTTCCGCGATAAAATCTTTTCTTTTTTTTTTAAGTCCGCGCGTGTGCGCTTTAGTCAGCGCAAGAAAACCTGAATTCTGCCCGTTGTTCCGGTGTTCATTGTTCCCGTGGGTCTTCGTCTCTTTTCACATCAAGCATCCGGTACGCGAATGACAATCATGACCGTGTCGGACACGAGCTTTCACGAGCCACCGAGCTTACCATTAAACCCGGTCATGATGGACGATCTGCGCGGGCTACGGTTTAACTGCCTCTAAGGATTCGGATTAACGGAAACGAATACCGTTTTGATTAGCTCGCTCGTAAATAAAAGTGCTTTCCCATGGAGAGGCGGGATTTATCGAGTACGGTGGCTCTCCCGATGGCGAGTGTCATCCCTCGGTGAACGTTTTCATAATTTACGAGACGGTCCCGTGGAAAACGATGTTCCACGAAAGACCGCGAACGTTCCGGTACAATTATCACGTTTCAGTGCAGTCGTTGGCGGACCAATACCCGACGACTCTATTTTTCCAGCATGTTACGGACACGGACGTTATCGCGGACAGTTGTTGAAACGGTTCTTAGCGTGTTACCTTGAAATCACCAAGAATTATTTCACCGACAATGTTTCCATCGACGCGTTTCAACGACGTGCCGCATTTCACCGGCACTGTTTATATACCGACACGATGAAATCACCGACAAATGTTTACATCGGCTCTCGTTTTCCTGACAAACGTTGTTATCGACATTTCGTGTATAAGGAATGTGGTCGTTGCCGACAATATATTAGGTCTACCGGAAAGTTCTGTCTGATAATGTCATCGCAAATTTCGATAGGTATGCACATGTTCATTTGAGACATACATTTTTGAAAAATGTTGCTCACAAATTGCTATCACGCTGGTAAGAGGTCATAAGTAACGACGGAAATGATATTGTACAATATATATTACTAAATTTATGAAAAATCTATTATTTCCTTTTATTTCTTAAACGGTCAGAACTTTCCGGTAGACCTAATATTAGAACAGCCATTAAACGGTGAATCACCTCGAAAAAGAGGAAGGAAAGATAAAAAAGGAAGGGAGAAAGAATTTAAAAAAAATACTACAGAATCGTGAAACTTATATAGAAATGAATTTCCTTAAAGCATCAGCAAATAATGTATCTTTCTAATTCGATTTATAACTAACGAAATAGTTAACAGTTCTTCCTCGCAAGTACAATTAATATATAATTCATAATAATGAACTAATTAACAAGTGTCAGGTTAAATTACTTTACTTTTGTTAAAATCTGACAATGAATAAAAATGTTGATTAATAAAGTAATAATATTGGGTTGGCAACTAAGTAATTGCCGACTTGCTCAATGAAATAACAAATTTTTTTTACTTGGAATGAAGTTTAATCTGTAACGTATTTTCCATTTTGTTCGATGACCTTTCGCCATCTCTCTGACAACTTGAAAATATACTCGTCGTGTCACAAAATATTGCCATTTCTCCATGACGAGTATGGTTAAATTTGCCCAGTTGCTAACATTCACGGATAATAAAAAATAACATAATAATAATAATAATAATAATAATAATAATTTTATAATATAACATTTACGGATATCATAAAAATGGGAGTGAGAGACATCTATAACTGAAATCGGCAATTACTTAGTTGCCAACCCAATATAAACATATCAGTATTGTCTCTATTTCTACGTTTCTTAGACAGAAAGTATCGATAATAACATTCGTCGGTGAGTAACGCGAGTCGATGTAAACATATGTCGGCGATTTCAACGTGACGGTATATAAACAATGTCGGTGTGAAATGCGGTGCCGCTGAAAACATTGTCGGTGACATAATTGTTGATGATATCAATCGTAGCAACTGACATACTGTGGTGTAGTGTGCATAATCGTAGACTCAAAGTAACCTTTCACATTGTTACCGATATCTAAACGAAAACTTAACAAAATATCGCGTTTGTATATTTCTATTTTTTATTATTTCTAATGAAAAAGTATAGAAGTATGATTTTCCGATAAGATTCTGTTTAAATATTACTAAAAAGTTACTTCGAGTCTATAATTATTCACACCACTGTGCTGGGGATTTTTATAAGGATTACCATTTTCGTGATACGTTTTGTCCGAAGGATAAGAATATTCTTATTTGTCTGTCCTTTCGTATATGTACGTGTATACATATAATCGATCCCTGTCTCGTATGTTCAATATATTGTAAGCTTTCGTAATCTCTTATAATATCTAATGTATTATTAAATCTCATATGAGAGATTTCAATATTAAAAAGATATGTGAATGGCTCGGAAGCCAATCACCTTAAAATTGAGATAAATAAGAATTTTGCAAATTATAGCTGTACAAAAATAACAACGCTGTTAATAATATGAAGCAGAATTTTTATTATGAACAAAGAACAGAGTCCTGCTCTTAGTCAGAAAAGATTTCCGAAAATGATGACACGCAACGCGTCTAGTATAATTTCATACTGTTTTACATTTTATTTTATCAACAGCACAGCTGTTATACGAAATAAAATTCTACTTGGCCCGTTCGCTTAAAGTTTCCTTCTAAAAATGGAAATTTGCATAAACATCCAGAGCTTAGTAATCACTGGTCTATGCAAATTTACAGTTCTCTTGAGGAACTCGAAGAAACTGAAAGTAAGGAATATCGTCTCATCTCCATCGTCGATGTCTTTAGGAAGTTAAAAATATTATTAAACTGTTTTATATTCTATTAAATATTGTATCCTATAATTTTTTTGAAGGTTTTAGAAAATTAATAATATTGGATATGTCTAATATTCTATACGAATACGATTAAATTCTGTAAATAGAAAATTTAATTAGGAACTATTAAAAATAGGAAATATAGGTTTTTTAAAATAATACATTAATACATTGTCAATTTATTCTTCCAGATGCTCACTGCGAAGAGAAGAAGCATAAGAAGAAGAAGACATTCGTTGAATATCAAGCTTAATGATGACTGATGGATTTAACGACCTTGGCCAATGGAAATTGTTCTTTCCGCAGCGGTTGAGGTTAATCAATTCATCTTTCTTCATTAAGCTCTTAATCGTGCCTTTACCGTAGATATAAAGTTACGGAGAAACGGTGCGTGACAGAATTAAAACGAAAAGTAATAGAGCTTCTACAAAATTACGTAATATTGCTGAATCCTGATTAATGATTTCGCGAAAATTTCAACTCCCATGATTCGTAATAATTGAACGGTGTTACACATTTACGAGAATTTCTATAAGAACGTGAACCGACACTGCAGATCGTTCGAAGAAGTTTCATTTCAGCTTCTCGCCGTCCGTGTCTTCAATCCATAACTTTCTATGCTCTTGAAAGCTCTAAAACTTTCAATATCTTCTTAATATGGCATTTAAACGGGCATTGTATTTACCAACTTTGTGCTTATTCCTTCTGTCGTTTCGCACTCGCCATTTCGTCACTATCGTACCGATCTATAACATTGAACAATTTTCTAAAAATTATGAAATATATTTTCTAAATTATGAAAACAGCTTAGAGTATAAGTATACTTCGTTATTTTAATTCAATGCGTGAATTTAGCAATAAAAAGGAAGGTAGTTGAAGGTAGCAATAAATTGCTTGAATGAAAAATGATCAACGGTTTCTTTCACTTGCAAATTGATGATACTCTCAATAATAGGATAGTAAATAAAAATTTCAATCACTTAAAAGCTTCTTTTTATATTCTAATGACGCTAAAACGATTTATTTTTCACGTTCGACTATGATCTTGAAATAAATAATAACCATAACCTTTCCATACAAATGAACTCTAATAATGGAAGGTCCCCAGGGCTGACGCTCACTTTTTGATGAGATTTTGAAGGCAGACGGCTTATAGTTTTTCAGATAATTAATGTTACAATTGCTAATGAGAGGTCAGAAAGACGCTCTGGATTACGCAGCGCGGCAAGGAGTGGCGAGAGGGGGGTGCCCCTCAGGTCGCGAAAGGCAACTATAACATTAATTATCTCAAAAACTATAAGCTGTCTGCCCTCAAAAACCGAGTATTATTGGATTCAGCTTTACAAGCTTTATAACTGTACCAAATCTCATTAAAAAGTGAACGTCAGCCCTGGGGACTTTGCCTCGAATGTCTAGTACAACCGTGTCAAATAAGATGGGACCAATTGACCGAGTTATTCGAAGATTGCCTTATTCGTATGCATATCCACAATCAAGATGCATGAATCGAATCACACATTTCCGGAAGCCTTACCTTCCGCAGCGGATTCGGAACGGTATCGAAAACAATATTGGAATATGAAAACCGGAATATTGAGTTTGTTAAAATTTCACACGCGAACAGGGTAATATTATGCTCGATCACATATTGCGCGAACGTTCGTTGCGAGCTGTAGAACAGATCAAAGGTGGTAGCACATTCGCCTGATTCGGCTTCGAATGATTATTATCTGCACCCCGGTCCCAGGGAGCTGTTGCAACCGGCGGGGAAATTCAACGAAAATTCTCAGACGATATCAGATGCTGAATTCGTTGGGATAAGAAAGGAACTTCACCCGGACGTGGATTGAAAGAATAAACGTAGGGGTAATGCTTTCCGGGGCAAATCGAAAATATTCCCGAACGTGTTTCAGAGTACCGAGAGCTTTCGGATGATCTGCAGACACGTCCCTGCTTCCAAAGCTTTTTCCCAATATCGCCAATGATTTTTTGACAACTATAACCACCGAGCCCTTAAAACAAAATATCGAATAGAATTTCTCATAGGAAGATTTTTGAAATCTCAAGAACTGTAAAAGAAAAATTCAGAAACCAGTCATTTTAATTCATATTTAAATATATATTTTGAATACTCCTGGCCGAAACGGTTCGGAGCGCGGCTATCGCTGACTATCTCTGGGGGCGGAATACTTTTTTGCCACACTGAAGTGACTATTTAAGGCGCAAACAGTAATAAATTATAGTGATTCTTTTGCAGAAGGTTAAATAATTAATCTTCTGATTCAATGTCTCTGATGATAGTGATTCACTATATTCTATTTCACTGTCGTCCCTTGTGAAATATTCCTCAAGATTTGACATTTTGTAGGGTGTCACGAATAAAAAGAAAAAAACGAACAAGTTATATTCCGCACTATCGTTGTTGACGCGAGCGAGACCGTGAGATTCTTACATCACAAGACGATACTGCTGACTGAGTCGTTTTGAGTGCTTCGAGTCGCGAGAAGATGACAGTGCAGGTAATTATTTTGAAATCTGATTGGTTAGAGAGTGGGACATAAAATGGGATTTCCGTTTCGAAAATTCCCGGGGATTTTTATAACCCTAATATTGCCCAACCGCTACCTAAGGAAGGCAAATTACTAACGAGTGCCCCTGTATTAATTTTACACGAAAATAACTGCATATCGATTGAAAAAATCGACAAACGCATATATGCGCCCTTAGTCCAGGCCGATAACTTAGAGAAAACACGGATGACTTTCGCCAAACGCATATATGCGTCCATAGAGCTCTAAGGGTTAATATACTTTATATACTTTAATATACTGGTATATATACAGGGTGTCCCAAAAATGTCTCGCAATCCGGAAATGGCGGGTTCCTCGGATCATTTGAAGCAACCTCTTCCTTTACAAAAATTTTCTCCGAGGCACCGTTAACGAGTTATTAACGAAAAATAGTGATCAATGAGAGGCGAGCTCAGCTGGTGCGAGGCAGCCGAGCCAACAGCGCCAGCGGTCGAGCAGTCGAATCCCAGCTCAGCTGATTGGCTCGGTCGCCTCGCACCAGCTGAGCTCGCCTCTCATTGATCACTATTTTTCGTTAATAACTCGTTAACGGTGCCTCGGAGAAAATTTTTGTAAAGGAAGAGGTTGCTTCAAATGACCTGAGGAACCCGCCATTTTCGGACTGCAAGACAGTTTTGGGACACCCTGTATATTTAACTGCTGTATATATAACCCTTGCAACGATAATCCGATGTACCAACAGATTCAAAGATTATATTTTCATGCCAACGTAAATTATTATATTAGACTTATATATTAACATTTTAAATTACAACCTTGTTGAAATCAGAATTTGCTTATTTTTACAAAATCAATTTTTATTTTTCCTTTGTATTTTCATATTAATTAGTCTGCAGAGTCTGCCTTTATGGTAGAAATGGATCAATGAAATACAGAGAAGCGAAGGCATTTAAAGAATTTAACAAAATTGTCGCATTATTTCCAATTTTCTGGAACTATTATTAGGTGAAATACGTTTTAACTTATGCTTTTTACAGCTGGATTTGTAAATCGATGTTAAAAATTATCTCTTATGTAATGAACTTAAAAATATTGCATTACAGTGCAGTTTCGTTTTCAAACACGATTAGCGTAAGTTTTTATGAACACCGTAGGAGGCTTAAACAAACGAATTACACCGATTTCAAGATAATCGTGGAATTATAATCGCAAATGCATTTAGAATGGAATTAGTTAGAATTGTAAGCTTATAATGTGATTATAAAGATGGAAACAGAATTTTGATGATAAACAGAATTGTTCGGATGTTTCATAATGAATGTGTCACGAATCGTAGACAGAAAACCACGGTATGCGCGATCGATCAACTATGTCCAGCTAGCGTACACGAGAAAACATTTTTCTAGTAATCACATTCATTTTTAAGTTACCGGAAATGATGGAGTAGTTCAAACCAGAATCCTAGCTAATAATGAATAATCGTTGTTTGGATTCAGGTTGTCAAACTTCGAGGCGACGTATAGTTGAAATTAGCCAAATATTCATAACAATTTTTTTTAATACCGGACCACGATAGATTGCGTTAGTAACGAAATTTTTAAACGAAATAAAATAGCAATTCTAGAAAGATTTTGATTTATCGAATTTGTTAGTATAGGAAATCTGTTTTCTCTATACTCGTTTCTAAAATTGAAAATTTCCATGAGAATCTACAATTTGGTTTTTAGAGTTTATTTGTTGCAGTAGATACGAAACTAATCACTGTTTCTAGTTGATATTCAATTTTTTGTTGTAACATATTCTGCTAAATTGATTTTCTTTCCTATGTATAATATTTAATATAATGAAAAGCTTTAATCTCGTTAACAATAAATAAGCAGACTGCTGATTTGATAAATTTATGCATACACAAAGTGTAGCAAACGTAGGAGACAAATGTAATAATCCTGTTAGATTATTGTTTTCATATCATTAAAAATATCAAGGTTAAAATTGTGGTATTAGTTAACTCCCGTTTTTTGCGATCGAGATAGAGAATGTTTATTTCCAACTTATGCACAGTCCAATAATCAGATATAGTGGATTTTGAGGGATTTTTGAGATGATAGTCCAGCAATCAACGCGATGAGAACGAAATTTATGATGTAGCTCAGGGGTGTCGAACTCGCGGCCCGAGATGAACATTTTTGATGTCAAGTATCAGGACGTAAACAATAATTTAACTTTATATATGTTTATTACAATGTACTAGTCAAAATAAAAATATTTGTTTCTATGAACATTGATTTTTTTTTGCTGCCCACCTAAAATTAAGCATTGTTTATTTATTATTATGACCCAAGTTAGCTTTTGAGTTTGACACCCCTGATGTAGCTTCTTCATGGTTTACCCTGTGGAGCTAACTATCCGAATAAGTGAAACTTTATTTCCCGTTCCTCTGTCGCGTATTTCACGCGGAATCGATGTTTGACTTCTCCAACAACAAGCATTTGGAAGACGATTATTTTTACCGAGTGTCCTAGTCGAGCCAGTAATTGCCGTCATTTCCCGCACGAAGGGAGAGAATCGGTCATTCATGCGGATTACTGAACCGGAACTCGGACCGAGGAAACTTCAGTTTCTCCAACAATTCTTTTTCGCTAATCTTAATAGCTATATCATTTCACCACTCCTGAAATTGTTATCAAGACCTCCACTTTACGCTCGATTTTCTCATTAAAAGCAGACTTTCGTGCCGGCCAATTATTCTCGCATTTGTACTAGCTGAGACGATCTTACGGATTTTTGTGATCCAAAATACTTTCAATCATTTTAAATTAATAATTGTATTTTTCAAGTACAAAATGGCGGGGCCGAGAATATAAATTCTCGAATAAAGTTACTGATTGAAATTTATAAAAACGCTGTTGCGTTATTTTCAATTCATAAAAATTGTCAACGAGTGACACGGATGTTTGACATTATTCTCATTTTACCATCACAGTTAATGTATCCACAAAATATAAATAAATTTTCTCTCGTAGGAATTTGTTAATTATGACTATCTTTTCAATAAAGTATTTCCGGACAGTACTATTCATCTTAGTTTTGTTTAATTTCTCTTGCAATGCAAAATTTTTTGTACCGGATACTGTCTTCGTGTAATCTCAATTTATTTGTACACTCAATGTGTATTACGCACTTAAACACGTGCGTTGCTAATAATCCTGTAGAACAGAGTTGTTGAACAGGCCTCGCGGCGCGAGCTTTCCTCTACGAGCTAAGAGGAGCAAGCGGCTTAGTGGAATGGGGACGTGAAGAAAGAAAGAGCGAAGCGTGGAGCAGTGTTTACGTTTTCGTGCCATCCTTTCTCTCTTAGTCGCACGCATTTCCGTGTGGCTCATGTTTATAGTTGCCGATTATCAGCAGCTATAAAAACGAGACGCATCTCGAGAAGTATCTCCTCTTCCCAAATTGTCCGTTTTTGTGTGCAATCTGAGCGCGAATTACGGAGAAATTACTGTATAAAAATGAGCCCCGAGGCTCGAATAATCGTATCTGCTCCTCCTAAATTGTCCATTTTGGTTAACAAGCTGATGGAAAATTAGGGAGAATTTACTGTATATTGTTTCATGATAACGACAAGATTGAATTTACACGAACTTCGTACGATTTCTATTGTATTGGGTTGGCAACTAAGTAATTGCCGATTTCAGTTATAGATGTCTCTCACTCCCATTTCTATGACATCCGTAAATGTTATATTATAAAATTGTTATTATTATTATTATTATGTTATTTTTTATTATCCGTGAATGTTAGCAACTGGACAAATTGAATGCAGCGGTCAAGGAGAAGCGACCAGAATTAGTCGATCGTAAAGGTGTCATTTTCTACCAGGACAATGCTAGGCCGCACACGTCTTTGTCCACTCGGCAAAAATTGATGGATATTGGTTAAAAATTGATGTTACACCCACCACATAGCCCTAATCTCGCGCCATCGGATTACCACTTATTTCGATCCCTGGACAACACCCTTCGTGGTGAAACTTTTAACGATGATGACGCTGTAAAATCTCACTTAACTCAGTTTTTGGCCGAAAAGGATCAGACTTTCTACGAGCGTGGAATTTTCAAGTTGTCAGAGAGATGGCAAAAGGTCATCGAACGAAATGGAAAATACATCACAGATTAAACTTCATTCCAAGTAAAAAAAAAACCAATAATATACGGTTCGCTAAATAAGTTTATCAACATAGAAACGTTTTTGTACTTTCAGTCACTGTGAAAGAAAAGATCAAAAATATCTTCGCTGGGTTTGGTAATTTCAGTGTTAGTAACGAAGAACTTTTAAGCAGTTAGCTGTGTTCGACGAGCATACTCGTCATGGAGAAATGGCAATATTTTGTGACACGACGAGTGTACTCGTCGTGCGTAAGAAGTAGCGACCATTGGCTATTTAAATTGTAATTTTAAGGAAAACAAAGACATATTCTCAAATTTCAAGATGCTCAGAATATTTTGCGGCCAATCCTGTGCACGAAGTTGTTTACATTGTTATAAAAATAAAATTAGAAAAGAATCACGGTATTGGTGTTCGACGTGCAAAGTGCCATTATATATTGTTCCTTGCTTTGCTAAATACCGCTCTCTCTACAGCAGCAATTTGAATTTTTAACTTTTATAAGTATTCGATTATCTCTGGGTTTTTCGTTTATTATGTATATGGTGTATGCTAACGTCGAGCGAATAAGTAAATATTAGTAATAAAATTGTTAATTTTATCAAACAAAACCGTCTTTTTGACCCAATATTTTAACAGCGACACTTACTCTGTGTTCGACGAATATACTCGTCGTCGCTTGATTCTCGCGACACATATAGGCGCTCGCTCTGAAATGGAGGCGCCACAGCTAACTGGTTAATCAGCGTAGGCTCAATGCATTAATTAATGTTTCATTTATAAACTCTGCGAAACAATCACCGGAACGGTATATTTGCGTCGAAATACCAAATAAACGAGCACCTAAAATCCACCAAAGATCCGTGGAACAAACAACGCAGGCCTCATTGAAAAATAAACATATTTCCCTCCTGCACTTGCCGATGCAATTAGCCGGCGACTGAACGCGTGGAAAGTCATTTCAGCCGGCATCGGCACGGCATCCGTAGACTTCGACGGCCGGCAACGATAAACGTTTTCCAATATAAATCGCACAATGATGTATTAATCATTGCAGCTGTTAGCGGCACGATGGCAGTCCATTCATCGACCACGGTATCGGTACCCGTGTTTTTTCGACACGTTACAGCGCGGCAACGGTGCATCGGTGGATGTACACGTGCGGGTAATGAGTTTCAGAGCAACGTAAATTCCCGTCGGCCGCAACGGCGCTCATTTCCCGTCGCCGGAAGTCGCTTCCATTTCTCGGCGTCGGCGTCGCGGCGAAAATCATAAAACAAGCATTCCCCCGGTTTTATACGTTCCTCGTGTCCCTGTCAGCCTTGATTTCCATTCTGTTGCCCGTTCCCGTTCCCGTTCCAGTCCACGTTCACGTTCACGTTCCTGTTCCCGTTCCCGCGGATAAATTTCAAAAACATCGCTCGCTCGACATTCATCGACGTGTGCACGCGCGCCGAGTCGGTTCCGATTGCGGATTCCGTCCAAAAATCCAAACAGAACCCTCCACATTCTCTTCTCTCCTCCCGTAACCCCCTCTGTCTCGCCCCTTTGCAACATTTACAGCCAATTCCGGCGCGAATTTACTGCCGCGCACCGGTGAACATTAAACATTAACGTCACGTACAAAAACACAAATTGTACGGTTTACATTGTCCCGGAAGAGGCGTGGAAAATTAATACCGTCGCTGTGATAGGCCGCGGACACTTTTTACCGCGGCCACCGCACGCGTCTCATTTTTAGAAACGCATTCGCCGGTTTTGCGGCCGAGAATTATAAGGATAATGCGGCCGTTTTATTCAGCCTTTGAAATTCTTTTTTGTTCGTCTCGGCATTTCGGTGTTTTTATTTTGGCTCTAGCGTTTATCGCTCTTCCGTTCGTTTTATCGTTTTCAGCGCATTTTTTCGTCTTTTTTTCTTTAGCAGTTCCAGCATTTAGCTCCCACGTCCTTTTCACCAACTTTTGCCTTTAATTGTGCCTCTATTTTATTAATTCTGGCGTGAATATATTGCGTTGGAAATTAAACAATTTTAATGAAATCTTTCGTGTCGTAGTATTGTCGGCGAAAATTGTCGATGCAAGTTACGCATTCGCGCGCGACATACAAAGGAAATTGAACATTTTTAATTAGGCTGCCGTAATGGACGTATCGCGTTCGAAATTATGCTTTCGGTTCCGACGAGAGAAATTAATACTCTAATTGAGAAGTACATCGATAACTTCGAAAAGTTTGACGATTTTCAACTTTTAATACCGTTGCCCGAGAAAAACTTTGCGTCTTACGATATTGGTTCTGTAATATTGATTTTTGCTTGATCAAAAACAAGCACAAGACTTGCGTCAATTTGACACAGTTTTTACGGATACCGAAGTAACAGTCTATACATCGTTTTAGTAGTTGTAAACAACCCGAATAATCTCTGTCGAAACTTGTCCCGCCTTACCTTGGATTTCCACTCTCAAAGGAGAAAGCAAAGTTAATTATTCGTCGTTCCATCTTATTAATTTTTTACCATAATGGACTCGAAAGGAAACGCTTGTTTTTGTTCACAGTAGCCTAGATAACCGCCTAGATAACCGCCTAGAAACGCGGGAAAAACGGTGTAAAATGTTGAAAGGCAACTATCTTTTATTGATATTAGCGGCAAACGCCTTGTTTAGCTATCATTAGGTAAACGAAACATAAATATGCAAGCCAATCACTCTAAATCGTCGGAAACGCGAGAAAGACGCGAACTTTCGCAGAAAAGCGCTGAACGTTGAGAAAATTGTGTCACTTATCGCTTGTAATCGACACGAATACCTTGATTTTGTTTAAATTAGGCTAAATTAAGCTGATTATGCAAGCCAATGCACCTTAACCCTTACAGCTCTATGGACACATATATGTTTTTGGCGAAAGTCATCCGTGTAGCCTAAGGCCGCATTTATGTGTTTTCTCTAAGTCATCGGCCTGGACTAAGGGCGCATATAAGCAGTTATTATATGCAGTTATATTATATAGTATATTCAATCAATATGCAGTTATTTTCGTGTAGAATTAATACAGGGGCACTCGTATCGGTCTATGTATTGATAATTGTTTTGACATTTTTCACACACAATTAAATTATTAATTCCTGTTGTAAATATCAAATTAAGTTTTTTACTTGATTGTAAAATTTAATGTTTTAAATTGTTAATGTTTATAATACATAATTTTAATGCTAAAAAATAACAGTCTTTAATTATTTAATCTTCTGCAAAAGAATCACTATAATTTATTACTGTTTGCGCCTTGAATAGCCACTTCAGTGTGGCAAAAAAGTATTCCGCCCCCAGCGATGGTCAGCGATAGCCGCGCCCCGTCCCTATGAACCGTTTCGGCCAGGAGTATTCAGAGCTCAAAAGGTTAAATCGCCAGAAACGCGGGAGAAGTGCAAGATTTCGTTGAAAACTTTGTATGAACGCTCGACAACAGCTATTTTCGATTAAAATGGACGGAAAAATGCGCTTGGTTTTCCTAGCAATAGATAAAATTAAAATAGATATGCAAGTAAATCACCATTTTTCACATGCAGAAACAGTCGTTTTGCACAAATTGCCAGAAATATGGGGAAATCGCAAGGTTTCGCTGAAAAACGTTTGCCCGCATTATGTCAATGTGACGTCAGAAGACAGACGAAGCCGCAGAAATGAGAAACGGATAGGCATAAATAACCGAAATGAAATGGATCACCCTATGCAAC
Source organism: Megalopta genalis (assembly GCF_051020955.1). Taxonomy (NCBI): domain Eukaryota; kingdom Metazoa; phylum Arthropoda; class Insecta; order Hymenoptera; family Halictidae; genus Megalopta; species Megalopta genalis. The sequence goes on from NC_135016.1 coordinate 32,154,210, forward strand.
GATTACATTCCGCTGCTATATTTTATCGATCAGCCGCGATCAAGGGACAAGACAGGAAGCGAGAGAAACAAAGTTGTAGCAAGTCACGAACACGGCGACGATAACTGCTTTTCATTCGAGCAATTCCCGGCCGAAAGTCTGTTTTCGAGGATTCCATTAATTAACGTGTAACGTGTATCAAAGCCGGTAATCTAGTTATGCAACTATTTAGTTCGAGAGCGCTATAGCAAGAGCCTCTCGAACGGAACACGTCGGCCGGGAGAACGTTATGCATGATCGCTGGAATTCCGCTGGAAACTTTCGGCGACACAATTCCCGACTTCGCATTGTTTCGTCCCAAGTTTAAAGGCTTCCTTTTTAAATGGAGAAATGTTGTTGGAGCACGTTGTCAGTGACACCACTTTTTCTAGCGACTGCGACGCTGACGTTCATGAAATTTGCTTCTATTTCGTCGCCGTCGGGACTCGGCGAATTTCGAACAATTGCATTTTTGACATAGTTGCGATCGTCCTGTATGTACAAGCGATACAGTTTTTTCTTTTTTTGGAAGTAGAAAATTAATTCTCGAGTGGACCATTTACGAAATTGTTGACTTATCAAATTGTAGTTACTGTTACCATAAACGAATAAAATCCGCGGTTTAATTGTAGTTAGAAGGCTTTAATTGTCAAGGTTTAATTGTACTTATTCAGGCCGAGCCACGTAACCAGCACACCTCGATTGATTTTTGAACTATGCATTTTATAAAATCGTTAAAAAAGTTGGTAAGCCATTATCCGACTCCTTTGCAATCGTGTTATTTCTGCAATTTTAATTTAACAATTTCTCCACGGAACGCGTGATTTATAAGGTTACTCGAGGCGTGCAAGTTGTTCAAGGTTTGCAAGTTACGTGACTGATTCTGTATTGTTAAAAAAATACCCGCGATCGTCGATCGGATAATACAAGCTCAGTCACGTCTTCGGATATTAGGATTCGCGCATTAATTTTCTCGCGCAAACGCGGCGCGGGCGAATGCAGTTCTACCGCGCCGTTATCTCGCAGCTTCCGCTTCCGGTTCCCGAGAAACTGCCGGGGAATTTCGAATTTCAAGTTTCAGGAAGATTGTAAAATACGACGGTTTCCGTTCGCGGCAGCGCGGCCGAGCATCCGTACGGCAATTATTACGAGCGAGTATTCGATAAAAGGGAACGTGCACGATGAAAACCTTAATAGTAACGGTCGTCGCTGTATCCCGTTTCAGGTCACGATTTTCTCGCGATATAATAAGTCGAGTTGGGATTACGTTGCCGGCAGGAACATGACCGGCAGCCCAAACTCGTGGTCATCTTATTTGCAAGATCAGGACCTGAACCCCAATTTAGGGTAACGTTCTGAGCCAGGGGCCGACGCTCAAATCACGTGACAGCCCAGATTGCCCTAACCCGCCACCGATTTCCATAATACAGCCGCTCTCTGCCGCGCATTAGACCACTTGCATCAAAACTGTCTCGCGGGTCAGGTCATTGTGCCTTATGATCATATTACGGCGTATCCCATAATAGGGACACATGGCTCGGTTGTTAGGTTATTTCATACTTTTTTAAAAAAATTTTTTGATAATGTTATCGATAGTCCAGTGTTACTTAATTTCGCTAACTTTAATTTACTTAAATTTAAAATCGATCGTAGACTCTGCGGCCATGTCAGCAGAATCTGTATCCGTGTTAATGCAATTACCGAAAAAGTCGATTTTTCAGTGGCAACGTCTACATTTGTAATAATAAATTATTGTATAATATAAATTTATATATTATATATTATATTTATATATATATATATATATATTATTATATTACATATATTATATATATATATATAATTATATTACATATATTATATATAATTATATAATATAAATTTGTATTACACACGTGGCGCACGATCTACATTCCCACTTTCTTCGTACTCTCTATGATACATCGGGCTTAGGTCTGTTATTTCAATAAATACAAATAAAAAAAGATACCTGATAAGAATTTGTTTTTGTATTTTTGAAAGACAAAAAACGAGATCTCCAGTATTAGGTGCGACATGCAACATTTTTAGGTTATATAAAGTGAAAGAGTTACACTTCAAGACCTGAAGATTTTCTTGTATCTTTATAGTAATAATAATAATTAATAATAGTCATTATTAAATAATAATAATAATAATAATAATAATAATAATAATAATAATAATAATAATAATAATAATCGAGATAATTCGAGTGAAAATGTTAGGTTACTCACCCTGTATAAATGTTATGTTACTTCTCCTTTATTTTCTACAATCTATAGATACAAGTAGGGATTCAAAATGTGATTGATTCAATATTTTTTTTTACCAAATTCATGCATTGTTTTGAATGAAGCTATGGATATAGTGTTAGTTGGATGCTCCGATTATGAGACGACTGCGACAAATTTTTTAAAAGGAGAGTATCGTGTATTTGAATTTCGAACCTGGCACTAAACTATAGACGTGTATTGAATATACATGTACGTCAAAATTCACGTTATTTTCTGATCAATTTTTGATGTAGTATCTTCGTCGCGGCAAAAACGGAACTGTTCGCAGAAAAATGCAAACAATCTGTCAACCTGGAGTTTCACCTTTTTTTCTGTCAAAGTAGATTTTACACTAAAATAACTCGTTAAAATCGAGTTGCTAATGAACGTAGTACCAAAATATAGTCATTGGTCTTATAATCGACAGCAGTAATTTGCGACAAATGTACGTTCGGGTTTTAGATTTTTTGCACGCTTTCCGGATAATGGGATAATGGGCCTTTTTCAGTGTTCGCTTTCCGCTATTTATCTTTGTTCGAGGGGCGCGAGCTCGCATTAACGCTGAATTAATACTGCACAAGACAATAATAGAATATTAATACCGGTCGCAGCTGGGTTTTTCCCTTATCTAGATACCGGATATAAACCACCGACATTAAGCAGGATATCGCAACGACCAAGACTTTAAGATCGTAATTTCAATGTTTTGTTCCGGCGCGATAAATAACCGGAAGGCGAGCGGCGCGGCGGCGCGGTCAACAGTAACGACGTGCATAGTTCTTGCGGCCATCTTGGGGCTTCCGTTTCGCACTGAATTCGCCATGCAAAACCGACGGCTAAATATTAATTAGGCGGATCGGTTTTGCGGATTCGGTGACGCATCGTTGCGGTTGGTAATCTCTAAAGTTTACTCGACTTCCGTCGACTTTATCGACTTTGAATCATTACGAAACGATCGTTAAAAATTCCGTGCGACAATTTCAAAATTCATCCAACAGCCGGACTACGCGTCTAAAATAATGACTGGTCTCGATCGATGATCGAAACAATTACTGAAAGATTCGCAGCAGCGAGCACGATTAATTTCTGCGCGTTGGAATGCAAATTGAAAGCGACGCCGGATAATAATAATTGATATCAAGGAGCGAGTTCATAATTACCGATCTGTATTGTATGGGCTTTGCCGTTCGACATCGATCCATTCAGGAAAGGAAATTTAATGCGGACAGCCGTCTCGTTGTTCGTGAAGATGGTAAATCTCGTTACGAACGTCACTGGGCCAGCTAAATTACGACAGCTTCATTAGAACGAGATAAGTTTGATTAACACGCCGCTTCCACTGAAATATGGCTGCCGTGTCTCGACTGGAACCGGCGGAAAAGATGGGAAATTACCCGGCGGCAGAGTTTTCGCCGGGTGCATTAGCCTCTCCTTCGTTTTTCCTCTCGACTGCGTTTGATTTTATCAATATTTAATTAGATTGGACGAACTATCGCAGAATTTCAGCGTTCGCGCCGTCCGTTATCAGTAGTGTTCCTGCTTCCTTAATTTCAGTCGACTGAAAATAATTTATACTACCTCTGGCAGTAACGAAGTTAACCGGATACGCCAAATTTTATTATACAGAATAGAGCACAGTGTACGTATAGAAAGGATTATAGTTGAATTAGTTTAACGTAAAGTGAAAATCCAAAAAATAATTATGATAGAAATATTTATTATAAACTAAAAGTCAGACAAAATGATACTTGGAAGGAAGTATGTATTTGGCCAATACAGTAATGTCTCTCTAATTGACGCTCAGATTGTCCACAAAAATGGACAATTTGGGAAGAGGAGACACGATTATTCGAGCATTGCGATTTGTTTTTATAGCTTCGAATTGTCAACAATTATAAAAACGAGCCGCAAGGCTCGAACAATCGTATCTCTATTCCCAAATTCTCCATTTTTCTGCGCAATCTGAGCGTCAATTAGGGAGACATTACTGTACATACATTCATTTGTAAAATCATACATTTATAAAATATTTGATTTAATGAAGAATATCAAAGTATACAGGGTGTCCCAGGTTTTAATGTTCAAACTTTGTCAGTATATTCTATGGCATAAAGGAAGAAAAAAATGTTATGCAAACATAGGTCATATAGAGCTTTATTAAGTAGTTATAACAAAAATTCGTTCAATGAAATGAAAGAGAATAGAGACGAAATTCGACATTTGAAATGTATTAATAAACACAGCATACACAAACACACGGCATGTGCTGATCTATTCAAGCCAATGCTCGCAGTAACAGCAAGTTGATTACTGTTCCTATTCTGAATTTTTGTTATAACTTCTTAATGAAGCTCTATATGACCTATGTTTACATAACATTTTTTTCTTACTTCGTGCCATAGAATACACTGACAAAGTTTCTACCGGAAAGTTCTGTCCGATAGTGTCACTTCAAGTTTCAATCCATATGCACATGTTGATTTGAGACATATATGGCTATCTCTCTTTATCATTGCATTTACACACATGTACTCTCCTAAATCAACTGAAACAAAGATGTCTCATGTCATTATTAAGTGATACGCGATCGTGAAAACATGGCTATCGATGATAATGCCAGACCACATGCTGCTTTGGCGACTCGTCGGAAAATCGCACAGCTAGGCTGGGAAATTCTGTCACATCCACCATACTCCCCAGACATAGCATCCTCCGATTATCACTTGTTTCTCTCTTTGCAAAACCTTTTACAGGAAAAAAAATTCAAAACTGAAGCTGATGTCGCCTCTAAAAATAAATAATTTTGAAAAAAATGGCATTTACAAGTTGGCATCACGCTGGCAAGAAGTCATAAGTAACGATGGAAAGTATATTCTACAATAAATATTATTAAATGTATGAAAATTGTGTTATATTTCAATTCAAAAACGGACAGAACTTTCCGGTAGACCTAATATATTTTTCTGAGTTCGTTGTTTTCGACGGGTATGCTTATCACGGCAACGTCTCGTGTCACGGCGAGCAACGATCAATGATCAAGCTCATGGAACCGATAAATAAATAACAATTTTATTTCGTAATATTAGAATCGCAGATCCTTGGCATTCACAAAAGTTTGTCAGCCTTTTCCCCGAATAAAGGGTCTGCAAATCGAACACGTTCGATAACGACGACGACGAGCGGTCAAATTTGTACAAGGACTTTTCCACTCGATATCGTGCGTCACTTGACCGAATCCCAGATCGTCACACCCGGTGTACAAATGGATTTTACACGCTTGTTTGTCTGACGGAATTCGGCCCGCGGCTTTGCCATAATGAGGGTGGCTGGCTCGTAAAGCGGATTGTGCAAATGGTCTATTTAAAGCGTGAACGGGCAACGCAGTCGGTATAAGTGCATTGTGCAGGGGATGAATCTGTCGGATATGAGAATCCTTATGCTCGTGGACGATCTAGAATTAATCGTTACTTGTGCTATGCGACTTCGGTCTATTTTACCTTCGCTTTAGTATTGTTCCATTTTTATTTGACATTTTCATTAAGCTATTAAACATTCTAATAATCGTAATTAAAGTGCCGGTTTCGTGCACCTTTGCCAATGAATTTGTACTACGAAGTTCACTTGCTAAATCGACTAACTTTCTAGAACAGGGGTGTCAAACTCAAAAGCTAACTTGGGCCAAATAAACAATGCTTAACTTTAGGTGGTCCGCAAAAAAAATCAATGTTCATGAAAACAAATATTTTTATTTTGATTAGTACATTGTAATAAACATATATAAAGTTAAATTATTGTTTACGTCCTGATACTTGACATCTCTTCTCCGATACTATCTTTCCTATTTCGGGAGAAATTTTATTGGCCGAGACTACTTTCAAAATTTCTAATTCACATTTCTATTTTATTTTTACTTTGCGTTGGATATATTGACTGGGCCGCAAAAATGTTCATCTCGGGTCACGAGTTTGATACCCCTGTTCTAGAGGATGATTTGCGAGTTTCGAAGAAGCTAGGATATAAAATTTGCGCGCTCGATTGTACGTCATTCGTGAAAGTGATTATAATTATTATAATATAATTATAATAATATTATAATATAATTATAATAATATTATAATATAATAAAAAAAAACATCGACAGCGGTCGCTAGCGACCGATAGCTGCGACGATGGGGCAACTATTGGGTTGGCAACTAAGTAATTGCTGATTTGTTCAATGAAATAAAAAATTTTTTTTACTTCAAACGAAGTTTAATCTGTAATGTATTTTCCATTTTGTTCGATGTCCTTTTGCCATCTCTCTGACAACTTGAAAATTCCACGCTCATAGAAAGTCTGATCCTTTTCGGCCAAAAACTGAGTTAAGTGAGATTTTACAGCGTTATCATCGTTAAAAGTTTTACCACGAAGGGAGTTGTCCAGGGATCGAAATAAGTGGTAATCCGATGGCGCGAGATCAGGGCTATATGGTGGGTGTAACATCGATTCCCAACCAATATCCATGAATTTTTGCCGAGTGGACAAAGACGTGTGCGGCCTAGCATTGTCCTGCTGGAAAATGACACCTTTACGATTGACCAATTCTGGTCGCTTTTCCTTGACCGCTGCATTCAATTTGTCCAGTTGCTAACATTCACGGATAATAAAAAATAACATAATAATAATAATAATTTTATAATATAACATTTACGGATATCATAAAAATGGAAGTGAGAGACATCTATAACTGAAATCGGCAATTACTTAGTTGCCAACCCAATAGTAAGGGGAGGATGTAAACACATGTTTGTAAACATTGACGAAGCCGTGGAAATGATTTCTTATTTCTTATGCCGCTTTTCAGAAACAAGTGGTTAAAATAACGAGAAATAAAGAAATGACGCACAGTCCTTATTGAACCTAAGTAGAATCAGCGCAATATGGTCACACGCATTAGCCCTATTTACTTAACCAGTTAAGTGTGTTCGACGACTATATCCGTCGTGGAGATGTGGCAGAATTTTGTGCCATGACGATTATATCCGCCATTCGTAAAATTTTGTTACAATTTGATATTTAAATTGTAATTCTGGCGAAAACTAAGTTATGTCCGTAAATTTTAATATGTTTAAAATGTTTAGAGGTCAAGACGAAATGAAACAAACAAATGAAAATTATAAATAATTTCAGTTGGATTCATAACTTTCTGAGAGCTTACTCGTAAGCAGTAACACACACACTGGTGGGTGCTTTGCAAAGAGATCGCCACACAGTTAACTGGTTAAAAACAGATTGTGTGCTACAAATGTTCAGATTTTTCGTCTTTTAAAATTTATAACATTATTAGGCCGATGAAGCGAGCACTGTTACGCGAGTATAATTAATTGCACCGATGCTACGAACGATAGGGATTGATAGTTTCGAACGTTATCTGGAAGTGTACGTATCGACGATAAATAGAGGGAATTAATTAGCGTATTCTTGTTAGCCGACATCGGCCAACATTATTTCTTAATAAACCTGTCAAAATCGGTGCTCGTATTTCAATTACCCCTGATCGAGAACTGATAACCGATTATCGCGTCAATGATGAGACTGTTAGGCCTGTAATGCTTGTTGGCATCAGATTTGGTTTCGATTTCCACTAGTGATTTATCGGTGGCATTGAATCGCTCCGAATAAATCACGGAACGGATGTTCGAGAATTTTGACGTTTCAGCGATAAAGACATTCGTAAGATGGACAGCTGAAATTTTATCCATTGTCAAGGGATTACGGAGTAGGTCAGAACTCAAAATTCGAACTCCCGAGGATTCATGAATATTCAGAAGGCGTCACTGTCTTTGACACGGATTTGAACGAACGGAAACTCGTTATAATTTTAATCTCTGTTCTAGTAGTTATATGTCGACATCGCTGCATACTTTATGTTAAGGGACGCCATAAATCTATAATAAATACGCGTGGTCTAATGATAGCGAACCGATATTTGGGTTACATTTATAATTTAGAAAGCAGTCAAGCCAAAGTAAGATTTTGACACTTCGAATATGCTGAGAGATAGATTTTCGAAGACTCCGTCCAAGTTTTCTGCTATCTTTAGCAGCGATCGTGCAAAAATTAAATACGAGACAACTCAGTTGTTAATAAATTATCGAAATAGATTTCGAAAGCTTTCCTTCAATATCTCTGCTGTCTTTAATAATGGTGGCACAAAAATTAATTGCAAGATAAATCAATAGTTGTAAAAGTAGTACGTAGAGGTCTGAATATCGAAATGCATTTTAATAGCTTTCCTTTAACATTTCTATTGTAAGTAGCGATCGCAAAAAAAAGAAATAAAATGAAACAATAGTTGCAAAAATAATAAATAAAGGCAATAGATGAAACAGCAACGTAGTTGTTCGATACAAAAGCGTATTGAACAGTAACGTTTAAATGTAAGAAGACGCACAGTCGTATCTGGGAAATTCTGCAGAACCGTTTTCCATAAAAATCGTTTGCGCAACTCTCGCGTTTAAAGTAAGCAAAATGTTAAACCTGGATAATTTTGATATTTCCTACGGCATTGAATTTCTCTATACAGATCGTCTACCAGTAATCCAATTTTTAAAAAAGGTCACGACTTCTCTTACAAACAAAAAAATTCAAACAAAAAAGTATCTTGCCTTTTTTTATATAATTGCTTCAAGCGACTCTGGCGTTTTAGACTTGTCAACGGTTATATCACATAAAAACAAAATCTTTTTGAAGAAAATTTTTGGTATTCGTGATAAACATTCTTTCAATGTTTCAATTAGACAAATTAATTTACTTTCTTTAAAACACCGAAAAATTGAATTTTTGCCGCTGAAACACCGAATATTCGCACTGTGCGCAATCGTGATTCAACTTACGAAGCCAATACCACTAAAAATCTCTAATATCCGAATGCTCTCGTGGATTTCTATGCTGCTCGAAAATTTTTTGCGAATTTACCCTCGCATCTTCTGCAATTCCATAGAGTTTCGATTACGATACTCATCGATACTTTCGGCCCCGCGACTAAAACGATACGCCAGCAGCTATTAGCGACGTGTAACCAGCTGCCGCGCCATAAAGAAGCCAGGAACAAGGGAGAAAAGCTCGAAAATTCCCTCCATTATCCGGCGCGAAGCGGGAATCACGGATTTCGGGGCAGCAATCGCGGATTGTCCATTCCGTTGCAACAAATTACGGTTTCCGGTTCGCGGGCCGCCAACAAGAATACAATAAACGTGAGAGAGATTATTGAGCGCCGATGGCCGCCGGCGTGTGCGACGGAATTTTCGAAAAAGCTGTCGCGCTGCTGTTAATTCCCTGTTGAAATCCGCCGTTTCCATGGGACGCCGGAAAGTATCGTCGATCGAGCTGGTTTCATACACGAGGCCGGAATGAGGTGAAAGTACCTATTATGGAACGCTTTTCAGTGGGTACAAGATTATCATATATTTTGTTACAAATTGAAAGTTATTGTTTATTTATACCACCGTTCGATAGATCGATGTTTCTAGATAACGTAATGAACTTTCAAAGTTGAACTCAACTTTCAACTTTTTGTCGAAATCGATTAATCCGGCGTCAAGCTACAGGCTTGACCTGAAAAATGTAAAAAATTGCGGATTTCGTATAGTTTTCAAAGTTGTTAAAAACCGTGACAAAACTGTGATTTTTGCGATCATTAATTTGTTGTAACTCGTAACAACGTCTGCCGATTTCGATAAAGCATTAAACGAAAGACATTTTTTAAGTTTTATAGGCGAGAGTTTTTTATTTCCATTTGTCACTCCAAGTAATAGTAAAATTTAAAGAAGGACGTATTTTAGTAATTGTCTAGTAGACCAGTCTCTCTATCATCTAAAAAAAAATTCAGTTTTTTCTGTTTAGCGCAGTTTTAAAAAGTTACTGCGTTTCAAAAAGTGTACGAAGACCTCTACGACTTATAAATAGCAGAAGTGCTTATAAACAACCGTATGTTACACTTTGCGTTCGTGTGATTGAACTAATAAAGAACAGTACACAATAATACGGGTAGTATTTTTACATCCATGTTCACGTGCTCCGTCTATTTTTTATTCTATTGTTCGAGCTACTGTTTCAAGAAGGGGACACGATTGAGCGGTGTTTCGTAATAGGTACTTTCACTTTAAACGTCCCATTTTATGGAATCGTTTGTTCCTGGGCGCAGCCGGAAGCTGGATAGACGCAAACAACCGCAGTTGATAGCGGCCAGCGTTGTTCAACTTATACGGGAAGGATATTTCCCCGTGGATGATATACGAAGACTGATGCTCGGGGACGAAAGTTACAACGACGTCTGATATACGACGGAAGTTACACTGACCCGCCACTGAATGGGTTCACCGTCTACCCGACTTTCTATCGCGAAAGTATTAACGTTTAAAACTACCGTTCGCTCCCTTGGGCGTTGGTCCGGATGGAATGGTTTAATTAAATTTTCTTACATTAATCTCTGTTGATTGGTTGCTTTATGATTGGAGCTTCGCGAAATCCCATTCTCGCGATCGACGTTTATACGTCGAACACAGATATTTCAAAGTTAACAATGACTCTTATAAGAACGCTTTTTATATTGAAATAGCTTTTGTAAAATTTGACCAAGTGAGTCGATCTATTTTGAGACGTTAAATTGACTAATTTATTAGTCAATTATTAATTTAATTAATTTAATTTAATTAATTATTATATTATTAATTTAATTAATTATTATATTATTAATTTAATTTATTAAATTGACTAATTTATTATATAACTTTGTTACGAGCTACAAAGAGTTGCGAAAATCATAGTTTTCCACTTTTGGCTAATGACCGTACAAAACATCGTTTGATACATGTTTTTGTGGGTTTGTAAAGTGCAAGAAGACATATAATAAATTAATAAAATCTAATTTTTTGTTTCCCCTTGCAATGACTACTCTTTCCTAACTCTAACTTTTATAAAATGGCGTATGAAAATGGGAAATGTCCTGTGATAACATTATTTGGTTAGCGTCGAAACCGAACGTGTCATTGATTTATCGATTGATTAGCGACGGAGCCGTATCGAATCGAATTTTCCAATGCATCTTCTACCATTTTCGACGCAATACCCGCGTGCTGACGTTTCGCAGTGCTTGTTTCTATGATGAATGTCTCGAGCAATATTCTCGTAGCGCTCCACGGCGCAGAGTAACGTGGGATACGGAAAAAGATGGTCGACGGAAAGTCCGCTGTTCGAATCAAGGCTCGAGCCAGAGCAAAATTCGAGCGTTCCTTTATTAAGATGTCACTTGTTTAACGTCGCTAAAAGCTCCGCGGGCAGAACGTAAAACTTCAAAGGGTAATGCAATACCCTCGCATTACATCTGCCGCCTGATTCTGTTTCTGTGTCGTCTGTCGACGTTATTACCTTCGGCTCCGGCGTATCCATCTTGAGATATCGTCGCAAGAATCTCTTTCGTTTCTTATAACAACGACCTAGGAATGCTTCCAAGCTTCGAGCCGTTCCAATCAATGCGTACAGAGAACACGAATCCGGAATCACCTATTTCAAGAGCTTATATCATTTTTGGAACGCTCTGTGTAGATGTCGAAAGCAATTTTGACAGTGAAATTGAAGCTAAAAAAATTAGAGATTATTTTATTTATTATATTATATTATATTATTATATTATTATATTATTATATTATTATATTATTATATTATTATATTATTATATTATTATATTATTATATTACATATAATATTATTATTCTTCAACCCTGTAGCAGCGTACAAATCTTAGTAAAAATTGATTAATTCAACACGGCCAATGTTGCAGTCTTAACCTTAAGACGCTCATTAGAAGGTCTGCTCAAGGGACGTTTTGCATCCAGAAAAAATGCTCTAAATATTATTCTTCCTGTCCCAGGTATATTTATTTATTTATACAATACTGTCAAATAATGCATTTATGTACCCGCAAAAATAAGATAAAATAAAAGATTTATAAAATTACATCGTTAGAGCAAAGATACATGTTCAAAATTCTGTGGACATTTTTCGATCCTCCAATGAGCATGCTAGGCTTAATTGAAGAAGAAATTGAAGAAACAAACATCCCGAAGAAAGTAGCGTCTTCCAAAGCCATAAAAAGTTTATAAAAACCTATGCGAGTTTAAGCACGTTTCCCCGGAAAAAAGAGGATCGAACGCTTGCTCTCGCGTTAGATAAACGCACTACGAAAACATTGACTCCGAAGTCGGTAATTTATCGCGGAGCTCCAATCAAGAAAATCATTCGTACAAAAGCCTGCAACCAGTGCGATCGCGCCAGGAGTGGTTCGCTGGAAACGGATCGAGGGCCGAATGACGAACGCTCGAATGGAACAATGACAGCAAACTAGGTTCCCGTATCGCCAGAAACATCAGCGGCGACTCCGTGTTCCGCAGGAACTTACTCGTCAGCGTTCGGTGCATGAGCGATGGAACATTTCTCTGATAAGTAAGATAGTATTACATGGAACGGTCGCGCTGGCACAGAGCGTTCGTACAGGTACAAAACTTCGCTCGAATCTTGGTTGACCCTGTCCTAAAATTGGGCAGCCTCGAAGTACCGCATACGTACAGTGTTGCCGATCTTTTAACCCTGAAGGGGATGTTTGAAATACGCAGAATATTAAATACGCATTTTTGCTTTAACAATGTTCCTTCATAAATATTTTGTAGTATACTTTCGCAGCTATCTAAATGTATTGTTTACCAGTATTGTATGATTTTAACTTAGTTTCGTTTTCTTTAACCAGTTAGCTGTGGCGCCTCCCTTTCAGAGCGCGCACCCATGTGTCGCGAAAATCAAGCGACGACGAGTATACTGGTCGAGCACAGCTAACTGGTTAATTCAATGACGATATCTAAATGTATTATTTACCAGTATTGTACGATTTTAACCTAGTTTCGGTTTCTTTAACCAGTTAGCTGTGGCGCTTCCTTTTCAGAGCGCGCACCCATGTGTCGCAAAAATCAAGCGACGACGAGTATACTCGTCGAGCACAGCTAACCGGCTAATTAAATAACTTTGATATTGCATTAATTTTTGGAATTGGCATTCGCCACTTAACTTGTTAACGAGTCACGCGAAAGTTGTTTGATCAAATATTTGTTGCTGATGTATCCTAAATCTAACAACAATAAGATCGCCAACGGTAAAATATTTCAGGATTTCGGCTTTCGGTAAGAACTGTCCGATTGGTCGACAACTAACAACGTCTCCGACGCCGATAAAATCGAACGATGCTAACAGAGGGCCGATTGGGAATCGGAACTAAAGCCGGTGGTCCCGGTGCAAAAGGAACGATAGTCCCGGGTTAGGAGCGTAGAATTTCACCGGTTAGCCGACGTGTCTCCGGATCCCGGGGTGAGCCGGCGCGACGCGGCGCGCGTCGACGGACAATAACGCCGCTGCAATTATCGTAACATCAATTAGCCGGGCGAATTGACAGCGACGCGACCGTTTCCCGTGCCGGTGGCCGGCGTAATTCGAGGCTCCCGCGGCACAGCACTCGCCGGAAGTACCGGCGTCCGCGCGAATTCCATCGACAGCCGGCTAACGTGGCATCGCCATCGACGTTTCGTACCGGCGGTTTGATATTTACGGTGGTCTGCGCCGATATTCGGGCGAACGGATGTCCAGACCGCTGTCATCCGGCTGATTTAAATGGAGACCGGGTCGCGTATGCTGCTCCCGAGAAAATTGAAAATGTTTTTTGAGTCCTCCGTTCGGCCGCCTGGAGCGCCGAGAGTTGCTTGGAGATTTCTTGACGAAAGATTTTTCAGAAGGTACCGTCGTTTCCGAGGAACCGGGTTTTAGACAGTGTGAGTTTAGAGTTTCCGAGGTGCGTCTGAAGTGTATTGTTATTCGAACGGAAGCTACGGAGTCAGTGGCAGTCTTAGAACTACAGTAATGTCTCCCTAACTGACGCTCGGGAAGAGGAGATACGATTGTTCGAGCCTTGCGGCTCGTTTTTATACTTGTTGACAATTCGTAACTATTGGGTTGGCAACTAAGTAATCGCCGATTTCAGTTATAGATGTCTCTCACTCCCATTTTAATGATATCCGTAAATGTTATATTATAAAATTGTTATTATTATTATTATTATGTTATTTTTTATTATCCGTGAATGTTATCAACTGGACAAATTGAATGCAGCGGTCAAGGAAAAGCGATCAGAATTGGTCAATCGTAAAGGTGTCATTTTCCACCAGGACAATGCTAGGCCGCACACGTCTTTGTCCACTCGGCAAAAATTCATGGATATTGGTTGGGAATTGATGTTACACCCACCATATAGCCCTGATCTCGCGCCATTGAATTACCACTTATTTCGATCCCTGGTAAAACTTTGAATGATGATGACGCTGTAAAATCTCACTTAACTCAGTTTTTGGCCGAAAAGGATCAGACTTTCTACGAGCGTGGAATTTTCAAGTTGTCAGAGAGATGGCGAAAGGTCATCGAACAAAATGGAAAATACATTACAGATTAAACTTCATTCCAAGTAAAAAAAAATTTTTTATTTCATTGAACAAATCGGCAATTACTTAGTTGCCAATCCAATATAAAAATGAACCGCAAGCATCGAACAATCGTATCTTCTCTTCCTAAATTGTCCATTTTTGTGGACAATCTGAGCGTCATTTAGAGAGATAATTACTATTACATGTTAGACGACTGTAAAGTTAGCTGACATGCTAAAAATACATGTTCTCTGCTTGTCTGTTTTTAAAAAATTAAAGTTTTTAGAGTATATTTAGAGTATATTTTTTAGAGTATCTTTTTCAGGATTTCAAGATTCGATTCGGTCGTGTATTTTATCCTTTGGCGGGTTTCCTATTTTGTATTTTTCACGTAACAAACTGGTATCGGATCCTTTGTCATCGGGGACGAGTGTGTTCCCTTAATAATTCTAACGAATTCACGATAATATAACAATATCCTTAAATTCTTCTTTAGCCTTTACAGCTTTCTATCTGATCCGCAGTCACCATAGAACTACCAAACCAATTAAAATGACTGGTTCCTGATCTTTACTTTTACAGGTTCTCTATTGTATAAAAAAACTACGCAAAGATGAATAAGTAAAATAGACAAATCATCGTCATCGATTATTTCTAGAGATCGATGTACAGCAACTATCGCCAATGATACACGATTGATTCACAATAATTGCGAATTTTAAAGAACAAAACCGA
This sequence comes from Megalopta genalis, assembly GCF_051020955.1. Lineage (NCBI taxonomy): Eukaryota > Metazoa > Arthropoda > Insecta > Hymenoptera > Halictidae > Megalopta > Megalopta genalis. The sequence continues at coordinate 32,169,754 of NC_135016.1, forward strand.
ACATAAATCACTGTAATATGCGATTTTCATCTTTCGATTCAAGCCAGTTTTCTATCTAAGATATCAGCGAGCACCCAATCTGCAAATCTTTCAGTCACCGGTTGGACGAATCTGGAAGAAGCGAAATAGAATGTTGGGCACGGTGACAGACAGAATACGAATAGGTTCAAAGGGGCAGGACACGAAACTATCGCGAAACGACTTTTCTGTGCGTAAAATATGAGACAGCCGCGTCGTAATGTAAAGGATAGGTACCCCACGTTTCATAGCGCCGCGTTGTACAGAAAATTTTTCCCCGTATCGAACCATTATAAAGCAAATTTTTCTCCGCGATACACCGCGAATACATCTCGTATTTTTCAATCTGTAAAGACTTATCGCGAAGTCTCGATATGTGTCACACGCAGCTTTTCTTTTTGTCAGAGCTACGTATGCACGTTCGCCGATCCGCTTTGAATGTCATTGTAATGGCTCTTTTAATACACTATTCCCGGCGATGCAATTGTAAAAAAGTTATTTCACGACCGGACTGGAAAAGATTAAATTTTATTGCGTACGTAGATTTTCATGCGCGAATTCGCCGTGTTTCAAACCGAGACGAAGGTCTTGTTGTACCATTAATGTCTTCGCGGAGATTCATAGTTAAACATTCTAGAAACGTAGTAGAACTGTTTATCGGAGATTTATTTCGCTAAATTATGATGAAACGAAACTGCATTTCAATCAGTGATCCAATAAGGGACCGTTTTCAAGCGTAACACGTTGATTTTAATGGGACTTTGGTATAATATAATTTGTTTACAAATAATTGACACGTATCTTCTTTTTGTATCTGCGAATTAAGAAGCTGTTCTAGTTTTAACTATATTCCTATATTTAACTGTATGTACTAACTATATATCAGGACAGTATCCGTTACAGTTTCAACAGCATTTCATCGTCAAAATGCTGTACGAAAAGTATCATTAGCATGTTGAATGTCGCGGTCAGTCACAAATGAGTGATATTAATTTTCCATTAGTTTTCAGAATTCATATCTGTTCTAATACGTTCGAACGAAATGAATATGACTAGGATGTTTAAAATGCGTAAAGGAGTTAAAATACCATCGGCTATGATTAATTTTAACTTTTTTTGTCTCAGTTTCATTCATTAAATTATTTCGATCTTCTGGGAATTAAAACCTATTAATGTAGCTCATATATTTGTATCGTTTCAAGTTTAAATGGCACAGTCGGTTTACACATTCGAATTATTTCAAAGTGAATAGAGAAACAATTTTACGGTTCTAAACACGTTCTGCGAGTTACCTTTACACATGTTCTTTCCCTCCTCGTTCCACCTTTCTGAAACTTCTACTTTCGATCCAGCGACCTTGTTTATGCTCCGCGTTTCACCGCCACTTCTCATTCATCGTATACACCAACGCTTGTCCCCGGACACCCTATTACACTTTCACACCCTCTTCCTAGGACTCATCCTTGTTTTCCCCGGTGAACGGAAAGTCTGTCGAAGACAAACCGCGAGCGAAAGGATGCGGAGAACGTGAATGTGCCAACGTGAACCCGGAAGAAACAGAACCTTCATTTCACTATTGTGCTTTCTGATTTCTTTTTCTTCCCTAATGATTATTTTCGTAGATAAGAATATATTATTATATATTACATCTTGCATACACACAAATTTCATGTCGTATGCACGAGGTGTCATGCACACCAAAAAATTAAAACGGCTGTCACGGTTAAACTACATATTATTTCGGGTCCAAAAAATTAGTAAATATTCTTCAGACATTCTAAAGTAAAGGTAAACAGCGTTTTTCTTAAAAATATCACTGTTACGTAGTAAAAAAAATCCGAAAAAGTTCACACTTCGTGACTTGTTCGATACTTCGAACGCGGCTCGAGTCCGTCCTGACCTTTTGTCAAAGACTCGTGCTGCGGGTTCTCGAACTTCGCGTCCTCACCTCTCATTGGTCAGTGCTTTTCGTTAATAATTCGTAAACAAAGCCGCAGATTGCATTTTCGCAAAGGAAAAAGTTACTTAGAATTACCTCAGCTAGCCCACATTTCCGTAATGCGAGACATTTTTTGGACACCCTGAATAATAATATATTATATTATATTATAACAATATTGGGTTGGTAACTAAGTAATTGCCGATTTGTTCAATGAAATAAAAAATTGCTTTTACTTGGAATGAAGTTTAATCTGTAATGTATTTTCCATTTTGTTCGATGACCTTTTGCCATCTCTCTGACAACTTGAAAATGCCACGCTCGTAGAAAGTCTGATCCTTTTCGGTCAAAAACTGAGTTAAGTGAGATTTTACAGCGTCGTCATCGTTAAAAGTTTTACCACGAAGGGAGTTGTCCAGGGATCGAAATAAGTGGTAATCCGATGGCGCGAGATCAGGGCTATATGGTGGGTGTAACATCAATTACCAACCAATATCTATCAATTTTTGCCGAGTGGACAAAGACGTGTGCGGCCTAGCATTGTCCTGGTAGAAAATGACACCTTTACGATTGACCAATTTTGGTCGCTTTTCCTTGATCGCTGCATTCAATTTGTCCAGTTGCTAACATTCACGGATAATAAAAAATAACATAATAATAATAATAATAGTAATTTTATAATATAACATTTTACGGATATCATAAAAATGGGATTGAAAGACATCTATAACTGAAATCGGCAATTACTTAGTTGCCAGGGATTTTTCAAATTATAGGCGGTGATCTACCAACATCGCATGCGTTAAGTGGTCACAAGAAAAGTAGTGATTTAAAGTGAAAAATAAGTTTAAATTTCAAATAAACATATATAATATCAGACAGACGGGCGACTAGGAATACGGTTGCGCAGTCGACCAGTCGACCATTTTGGCCAGCCCTGATTTATTGCAATTGAAAAAGTTCCAATCGTTATCGCTGTAACGAAAATGGTACACAGGAGGTTAAACTACAGATTTGGCTGCAAAAAGAAACCGACAGAAGTTGGGGTCAAGGAGTGGCGATCCTATACACCAGCCCTCCGTTCCGGTGCCAAAAACTGGTCGGATTGCCAAACTCTTTACGGCTATTTTATGGCACGTGGCTCTCGCCTTCTATCGGTCGCGTTTTTAATTATCGCGAGAAGCGATCGCGTCGTCATAAATCCGTCGCAGACGCAGCCGTCGCTGTTCCGATAACAGTTCGGGCGTGGGTGCAAAGCCTGATAAACCGGCCGGCGTTGGCCCGGGTCCAGTAATTCGTGTAAAACGGTTGCTTTCGAAAATATCGAGAAATCGGCCGGCGAACAGGACGAGAACGTGGACACCGGTCGACCGTCTCTACCGGGCGGAACGCGGATAAAAGATGCATGAATGCTTCTCTCACGCATCTGCTGAAATATGTTGGCGGAAATCCAAGTGGCTCTATGCGAACGGCCGTTTTGACGCACGGCGATGCATTACTGCCACGACGGACCTTTGATACAGTTAAAACTGCCGTGACACGTTTACGGCCGTTCTCCTGGATAACGCGTTTCTTCCTTTCGCGGGAAATTACTGTTTCCGATGCTTTATCTTTCCGGCGAATCGAAACGCTTCGAGGCGCGAACTCCGCGACAGGACAATTATCGTGCCGGACGCGTTGTTGTGACAGCGAGGACACCGGGGAATTTTTAGCGTTCGACGAATACGGAGACATTGTCAGTTCTATAATGCGTTTCTTCGATGCATATTCATGTACATTTTATTTGATTGTTTCCGATGTTCGAAAACGATTTATGAAAGTCGTCTCTGCGATGGACTGGGAATTTTAGAAAAAGGTTTAACCAGATTTTTATCATTTTTATAAGAAGTTTATCGTGTATTTTATACTATTTGTTCTGTTTATAAATGTTATACTATATTATTTCGTATATATTTGTGTAAACATTAATTGTATTATAGTTAGTTAGACATTAACGTTGTTAGATACTTTTAAACAAAAAATTCTTTAACTTTCTCAATTGTGATTCTAATTTCTGAATTTTTTCGTTTTATATTATTCAAAAATTGTAGTTAAACGAGCCAAAGTGAAATATTAAATAAGACTAACTGGAACGAAGCCTTGGAAATAATTTTTATGCTGTGAGCATTGATTTTTGCTAGGATCTAGGAGACACAGTAATGTTCGTATATATTTATGTTTAGCTATTTACATATTTATGTTTACATAAATAGTACAAACTTTACTGTATCTCATAGATTTTACAAAAATTCAAGTGTACACAATACAAAAAATAATTTCTGAGGCTTCGTTCCACACACAGAGAGTTAGTCCTCTCTATTTCATACTTCATCTTAGCTCATTTAATTGGAATTTTTGAACAATATAAAATATAAAAATTCAGGAATTTTATCAGGAATCATCGTTGAGAAAGTTGAACAATTTTCTGTTTAAACGTAGCTCTCGACATTAATGTCTAATTAAGCGCACAGAAGTACAGGCTTGAATAGCTTTCCAAAACGATTAACAGCACGCAAGCATAATTAAACATTGCGCTATCATTCTACCGAAGCCATTAAATACAAACGAAATTCAAATAAAATGAAATTTCATAGAATGCCGGATACATGAAATTTTCCACAGGAAAAAAATGTGGATCTCTGTTCGCTTCTTTCATAAATAAAGCGTTACTACGAAATTCGTAGAATTCATTTGAACTTTCGTTCTCTTTCGTATCTCTTAGAAATCGAAGTGGTTAATGCGATTGTTGAGCAAAGAATCAGCAAGTGTTGTAAGTGCAGATTTTATCGAGTAACCCAGTTCGGGGTTTTCTGAAAAATTTCGCTCCCTTCGGCCCCGTTATCGTTCCCCTCCTTTATCTTGCGGCCTCTCCCTTCTTTTATCGTTCCCCACGCGTTAAGACCGACACGATTACCACTCGATTCTTCGGATTCAAGAAGGGCTCCTATTCCGACCATATCTAGCGCACGAGGAGGACTTTTCAGGCCTCTTGTAGTCGTTTATTACTAGATCCAGCGATGAAATTCTTATTCCCTGTTCGAGGTGTGCGCGAAACCTCGGTTATTATTCAGATATTCATTAAGAGACTGCGAGTCTCCGTGCGAAATAAAATGTTCTGACTGTGATTTACAAAGATTTAAGTTATTCAGACATTCATTAACAGACTACAAATTTCTGTGCGAGATAAAATGTTCCGAGCGTAATCTATTCGGATTTACGTTAAACAATGGTAATTTATAAAGTTTTAAGTCGGGTAACAGATGCCGAATTTATTATTAGTCTGCGAATGTTTATGCAAAGTTTGCGAAGTTTCCGAAAAATCAGTTCACAAATTCGAATAAAAATGATTGATCTATCATCGAAGAAAAGTAGATATACAATTGGCACGGTATAAGATCGTAGAAGTAACGTTAAACTATCTATGACGATATATTGTTACTATAAGAACAGAAACAGTGGTATTTTTAAACTTCCATGCGCTTACGTTTCTGAAAACTTTTCCGTGTTTTAATTTAGCGCGTCCAGAATTTTGAACCGAAAATTTGAAAAAAAATTCCACAATGCCGTGGATCTGTATAGCTGGAATATGTCAAATATTTTCCACAATTTTTGGAAAGATCATAAAATGTTACTGCCTGTATAGCATACCTTCGTGTCGATCATTTTTTTTAATATGCTTACTTAAATATGCACAATTCTCAAAAGATAATATTTGCCAGCTCATCGCAGTATCTCTTTTATTCAAGAATAAATTTTATTCAATCCATAATTTTTTGACAGCCCATTTCATGGCGTAAAACATAATATCTATTGTATTCGTACGAACAAATAAGCTGTGACTTGTAATTCGTAATTAAACGGCATTCCAATATTCCTGACTCCGGTATTTTGCAACAAATAACTGCGCTCGTCGCAAGGCGAGTTCGCAGACGAAAAAATACTGTCCGGAAATTTGCAAAAAATGTTGAATTATTTACAAGGTAGGCAAGAAAATATGAAATTCTCGCGCGCCGCGCGTTCCCAGGAAAGCCGGTGCAAAGAGTCCTTCGAATAATTAAAAAAATCCGAATTGTTTTCGACGTGACAACTTCCAGAGGTGTCGGGGCGACAAATTCCTATTTTTTTCTCCTTTTTTTTCAAGCGTCCAGCCCGTAAAAGTGGGCGACAGTGTCACAGCTGCTCCGACATTTCGCTCTGAATTTCCTGCATTTTTCTGAAGCGCCAGAAAAGTGAATTTATGACGTGTTCCATCACCGAGCCAAGAATTCGACGATAACGAGGGCAAAGCAAAGCTTTGTCAAACTCTTTGTCTACTTGATTCGCGTTTTCTAATTCGGAAGATCGTTCAGACCGCCGGAAATTTTCAAATATTGTGCCTGAATCAATTTCTGCTCTAGCTATAGCCAGACGATGGAATTGTTTCACTGTATGTTTAGCTTAATTTTTAATTCAATTGTACACGGATTGAAGTTTTTCATAATTATAGATCGATCGCAGAACTCTTTGTGTCCACAACGTATAAAAATGCTCGAAAACTGATAACATACTAATGGTCGATGCTATTAAACAGATGCGACATTAAATAAATAAATTAAAAAAACAAACTATCGTCGATTTGTCTATCCGATTCTCTTCTTAAATTTGGCTAGAGTTAATTAAATTTGTCGATAGGATAATTTCTTGGAAAATGCTGAAATATAGAAACTGATTGAACTTCGCCAAGTTTGATGTTATTTTTAATTTAAATAATTCGAACTTAATTTATATTTCGATTTATAGTTAAAGAGTTTCGCGCGTACACTGTATAGAAGTTCTGAAAATTATCACGCTTCATTTTTAATTAATTACGATTATTCAGGAGCGCCAAAGCCTTTCGTTAGAAAATAACGTCACTAGGCGACGGAGGCAATAATTTTGTAGTTGCCGGTCAGATAACTTAGTTGCTCTAACTACGTCTACAATGTTATACACCGCAGGAAATATGCGGAGAAGTTCTGCCAGTGTCAACTGAAATTCTAACGAACTCTGTCGCGCGTGGTACCGCGACGTCTGTTCATAATCGATCTCTCAATAGAACGCGCGATAAATTCATATTAATGAAGTGGTACAGACAACAATACGGGGACTCGTTAGCGAGCATCAGGGACACAGTTGCGGCAATTAATTCTCTGTCCACTAACCTTTCAACAGACTAGGAAACAGACCGAAACAACGTCAAAAGGTTAGATCAAGAGAACCTTCTCCTTCTGCATATGAAAGTGAAATTAGTAGGTAATATAAAAAAAGAATTGATTGTACAAAATATGCCGTATTAATCGAATAAGTGTCTTTTAAATAAAGGTATTTTTAACAATGGAAATAAAATACAAAAGATCTTGTATGATAGCCAAATAAAATTAGTATACATATTTATTAGTTTTCAATATAGTCGCCACGAACTTCGACACAGTTTTAATACTATTTTTTGATAACGCATCCGAAATATGGCAAAGCCAATAGCGATTATTAGACTGCGGATTTTATGCATTTATCAGAAAAATATTAAAACAGTTCAGAAACGTCTATGTATTATTTTCAACTCACTGAAATTATTAAAGGTAGGATATTTTTATTATTAAAGGTAGATCATTTTCATTTTACACGAAGATTCGCAGTTCAGTGTTCACGTTGAAAAATTAATTCACGCGTGTAATACGCTGTTTAATCTTTTGTTTGGTATTTTTTAATCTTCTCAACTTTTGTTCGTATCTGAAAATATAGATTTTACTAAATTCCTAAGATTTCTTATTGCATTTTTAGGGTCAAGCTACTATCGCCGACAACAACTGAAACGATTGGCGAGAATAAAACGCGCACATGAAAGGAAACATCGCATTGTCCAGCATGGTTTTTACCCGAAGCATAACTGGAACGGTTTCTAAACAGGACTGAGACGAAATTGCAGCGTAACTGGAAAAGAAATACGTTTCGCGAAGATTTAAGTCGACGACGAGCATTGAAAATTGTCCACACAAAGCACGAGCCATGGTTCGAGCCGGAGGACTGCATTTTGCATGATAAAATCATTTGAAAATGTAGAACAAAGTTTTATCCGTAGCTCGCTTCGTTAGCGAAAAAGAGTTGGTATTTCAACGGGTCTGTTCATTACCGTTTCCACTGTTTTCCAGGGCATTCTGTATTCTGCTATTTCTTTCGAGAGGAATAATCGGTGTGTCATTATCGATTGCTCGAATCAATGAAGTATTCACTGCTTAAAGTTGAAGAAAGACGCATTCTAAATTGTTCAGATAGTAACAATGGAAATTGTTTTAAAAGCTTCGCCGTTATGTTGTTAGTTTTATCAATTTTTCAATGAAGGTGAAGAGAAACTTTTCACCCGAGCAGCGCGTAAAAATACAACTATTTTCGCAATTGCAACCGAAAATAGTAATCTAACCGACAATAAAAATAAACGAAAAAAACCCAAATTGGAAGGAATACGCCAAACGTTATATCGCGAATAAATATTTATATTTCATAAAATATTCGCGATTGCAAGGAAGATTTTTCTTGCCAGCGCAAATTGAATGGATTTGGATTGGATTGAATTTGTATTTTCTATTATCAGCAGCCTCCGATAATGTTCGCCCCGGAGGATGACCGGGGCTCGGAACGATTCGTTGTTTTATCGATCACAGTTTCGTTGCAAGTCGGACTCGAAACGAGCAACCGGAAAGCGGATTTCCGTGAAAGTTTGCATTGCTAATTCGTGGTTCACGCTAATTCGGCGACTGGAAAATCATGCTCGTTAAACAGTCACGGTGTAAACGTTCGGTCCAGTCGTGTGCGTTGCCCGGGGTTTCGTTATGCGGAAACGGGTTTGACATTCCCGACAGCAGGACAAATTTCTGCGGAGAGGTTACGTCACTAATTTGCGGCCGACGATCGCGGAATCGTGCTCATTAAAATGTCTATATACCGTGTACCGCTCTTGTCCTTACAGCTGTAGAAACGTCGGGGAACATGGATTCACGATTATACCGTGATAATCTATTGTTGTCGATGGCTCCGATTTTGTTCCGTCGCTTCAGATTGTAAATCTTCAGATCCAACGATTTAATTTAATTCAATTTATTAATTTGACCCTTTGCACTCGATGCCTCCGATTTTGTACCGTCGCTTCCGATTGTAAATCTTCAGATCCAACGATTTAATTTAATTTAATTTATTAATTTATCCCTTTGCACTCTAAGCTTCCGATTGTAAATCTTCAGATCCAACGATTTAATTTAATTCAATTTATTAATTTAACCCTTTGCACTCGATGCCTTCGATTTTGTTCCGTCACTTCCGATCGTAAATCTTCAGATCCAACGATTTAATTTATTAATTTAACCCTTTGCACTCGAAGCTTCCGATTTTGTTTCGTCGCTTCCGATTGTAAATCTTCAGATCCAACGATTTAACTTAATTTAATTTATTAATTTAACCCTTTGCACTCGAAGCTATGTTAACTCTAAATATAAAATCATTTTTCTAACTTTTAGTACTTCTATTTTATATGACAAAATGCATTTTATGCACACGAAATTGACACTTGGGACTCGCGCAACAGTCACCTTTAACAATTTTTTAAATCTAAACATTGTTAATATAAAAGCTATCTTAAAGCGTGATATAACAAATTTTAGTGGCGCCTCAGAGTCACCATTCAAGTGCGAAGGATTAATTTAATTTCCCCTTTAAAACAGGAGAATTTTTTCAGTTTTCAACAAAACTTTACACTTGTTCTACAAACTGCTGCAATGCTGCCATTTAGAAGATAGAAATAAAAGAATATCTTTGTGTATTCGTCGAAACGCAGAGCAGAAAAACTGATAAGTGGATTTTCCATTTATTTATTCATTTATCCACAGTAAATAGTTAAAGAAGCGTTTTTATTCGTTAAGCGTTATATTAATTAAGTTATATTAAGGTAAATTAGGTTATATTAAGCGTTATTATTTTATTATTTTATCGTTAGCGCGGGCGTTACCATAAATTCCTGTTTTTCTCCGAAAACGAAGTTCTACCTCGAAAAAAAACCTGCGAAGTTTTTTCAGCACTGAGTACATACTGCGAGGAGATTTAACCTTGGTCTACAATGTGCCCTTTCGTTGCCAGAGGGGGACCGTCGACCGCGTCTAATCTGCTCCGTTCAGCGTCGAATGGAACGATTCGTGCGTAAGCATGGGCATGAGTTGGCGCTTCCGATTCGTCATCGGCGATTCGAGAGGCAGATGGATATAGCGAGTGGGAAATAGAGAGACAGATAGAACGGGAAATGATTTGTCAACGGCGCGCACCGTTTGCAAACATTAGGAGCTGATCTGGTCCGCGCGACGCGACGCGTCGGGACGCGCGACGGTCCGCCGGCGTCGAATCGATTCATTTACTCACCGTCGTCGAGGCGCTGGAACTTCGGTGCTGTTTCACGGGAGGGCTTCCGTGGGTCGCGTGTATGTCGGAGCTTAATTGACGGTTTACCGGGACCGGGTGGTGGTGCTGAACCGTGGGCTCTATGTCGAGGTAGCAGTGCGCCTCCAAGTGGCTCTGCGCCCTCCTCTCCTCCAGGACTATCTTCCGCGCCGCGCAGAATATCTTGTAGTAGACCTGAAACACGACGGGTCTTGGCTAGAACGCGAGACACTGGCTAATTCGTTTAGCTCTTCCGACCTTGCGCCGGCACCTTTGTCTGCGTTCGAGCGCCATTATTCGCGCGATCATTGTTTGACCGGCGGCAAACTGCGAAGCGCCTCTATCTCCAGGCGGCACCCAGCGGCACCTTTTTGCCAAAAAGTTAGACAGAAGGCAATTTTCCAAATAATAGGACAAGGGCGCCGAATACGAGACCCATTTTTCTAAATTGATTCAATTATGAAGCAATTTGATATTCTATTAATCGTCGAAAAATATATTTTTCATTACAATTAGACTGCAGATCTTTATAAAAATCTTTTCCAAATTGATGGACGGGCCACGTAGATTTTCGTTTTTGCTTGAATTTTTATTAATACTTTATTAATATTTTATTAATACTAGACGCGTAAATATATAACTTTGTAAAATGTTATCAAAAATATTGAAACCATACATACATGTTTATTTAGTTCTCTTCAAAAATGCTTGGAAACCGAGAAAGACGGAGAAAATATAACCCGTCTGTTAAGTGTTAAGATATGGAAATTACATGAAAATGTATTTCTTCTTTCAGCGCATCTTTTTAACACGCCGTAAACAATGTAACGATATTATTATTAAATCGTTTAAATGTCTTTACAACTTTGTTGTCCGCTCATCCATTTTTTTCAAAAGTATGTATAAATATGAACAAGTTACAAGTAAACTGCGGATCTTTATGCAAATTCTCATTTTCATTCGCCATTTTACAAATATTGGAATTAAAGAAAACTTTTGTTCGTCAGCTAAAAGATCGCTTATTATAAAAAGAAAACAAGAATACTCGGTTTAAAATTGGTTTGGAATAGAAAATTGTCGGTATAGACGTTTTCATGCATCATAAAAATCTGTGCGCAAGCCATAAATGCAAAATAATCCGCAGTCTATTTATAATATTTAGATTCAAATTCTCATAGCGTATAGACTCTCTCAGCCATTCAAACGGTAAATAGTCGACCACAAAAACCAGAGAAATCCTAATGCATAATAACGTGAAAATAGAACGATGTTGTCTTAAACATTGACAATCGCCAAAGTAAATCGGATCTCTTAAAATTACTTCGTAGAAGAGCTCGCCCGCCGTTCTTCCGGCAAACGAATGTTTCAATTCTCCAGTCCAATTATTCCTTGTCCAAATAAGAAAACAAGATATCTATTACTTTCTCGCTTCTCTCCTTGTTCAAGCATTAATTCAATTTATATAAAAGTGCAACGATAAAATTCTCGTTGCCCGTTAAACTCCGTAAACCGTGGGAGTAAAGAAATTACAAACGCTCCAACAGGCATTTGTTTCATTTCCATTGCTATTACAGCGAATTATTCTTGGTTCTCTCACGCAAATGGAAATGACTTGCAGCAGTCGGACAAACGAGCCAATCCGCGATTGCCATAGAGAAAAACTAATACCCGGTTAACGTGAATCGATTAAAGCAACCGGAGCGCGGCATAGAATTCCGAGGCACAGAGAAACGATGGACGGAAACGCATATTTTCGGTGCTGTAATTCAAATTCTTTGGCCGAAGCTAGAAATTTCCAGTTACATGGCGAGGCAATCAGTAAAGTCCACAATTTTGTTTTTCTCGATGCACGGCGTGCCCGGTCTCGATTGATTGGAGGTTCCGCGTGCGGCAAATACACCCACGGAAATAATTGGCGCGAGAACACGGTACGTGTCTGAAAATAAGCGACGGGCCGTGCACCTCTTCGCGGCCGCGCGAACGTTCACGGGAATCGACGCGGTAACAACTAAATAATTGCTACACCGGCGGATCATCTTCGCTGATCGCCGCGGCTCGCTTTTATCGCCGGGCGTTGCTTCGATTAACGCGACACGATGTGACACGGTGATCCGGAAAGGTGCGCCGCAAATTGCTGACGTATTCTGCGGCACGGGACATCTGTTGCAATTGCAAACGATCGTCCGGCACCGCTGTATAAACACCGACACAATTCGAAGAAATTTAATCATTTTCGAGCAGAACTCTTCGACAAATGTTTACCGTGGAGCGGGATTGACAAAAAAAAATGTTTTGGCAAATGTTTGCGGTCGCGTGAGAATGGAAGTGGTTGGCTGGTGTTTGAATAGCAGCGAGAATAAACGAAACCGGTTTGCGGAAGTGCTTTAGGATAATCAGAGGAAAATGTTTAACAAGTATTTTACCGTGAAAATAAATGAATAATCGGGCGAGTATTTAGGATAATGAGAAGTAGAAAATGTTTCGGGACTGTGGTCGTGACATCGGATCCTGAAATTTTAGATAGCGTTTTTAGAGAAATGAGAATAAAATACGTTTGGGGAACCGTTTCCAGGAAAGTTGATAATTTGTAGAAATTTATTCGTACAATATCGATACATCAGAATAGGAATTCTCGGCTAGTATTTATAGAGAAGTAATAATAAACTCGAATTAAGCAAATATTGAACAAAAGTGAAAAGTAGAAATTATTTAGCAAAGTGTCTGGTACATCGGAATAGTAATTCTTAGCCAGTATCCGTATAAAAATGAGAATAAAGCAATATTGGCCAGGTATTATCGTGAAAACAGTAAATATACATTTTTTAGCAAGGTTTTAGTAAGGTCTAGTATTTATGGAGACGTAAGAATAAACTAAAATTGAGTAAGTATTTTTGGAGAAATGAAAACTAAAAATTGCTTGCTTTTGTGTCGTGACATTAAAATAGGTATTTTTAGTTACCATTTATGGAGCAGTGAGAATAGATAAAAATTGAGCAGGTATTTTTAGAAAAATGAAAAATGAAAAATGCCGTCAGAATAAGAACTTTCAGCTAATATTTATAGAAAATTGGGAATAACTAAAAACTGTTTGAGCTTGGTATCTTGAAAGAAATCGGAATGAATAATTCGTACAATATCGATACATCAGAATAGGAATTCTCAGCTAGTATTTATAAAGAAGTAATAATAAACTCGAATTAAACAAATATTGAAAAAAAGTGAAAAGTAGAAATTATTTAGCAAAGTGTCTGGTACATCGGAATAGTAATTCTTAGCCAGTATCCGTATAGAAATGAGAATAAAGCAATATTGGCCAGGTATTATCGTGAAAACGAAAAATATACATTTTTTAGCAAGGTTTCAGCAAGGTCTAGTATTTATAGAGACGTAAGAATAAACTAAAATTGAGTAAGTATTTTTGGAGAAATGAAAACTAAAAATTGCTTGCTTTTGTGTCGTGACGTTAAAATGGGTATTTTTAGTTACCATTTATGGAGCAGTGAGAATAGATAAAAATTGAGCAGGTATTTTTAGGAAAATGAAAAATGGAAGTTGTTTAGAGAAGCGTTGCGACATCGGAATGGAAATTTTTAGCTGGTATTTATAGAGAAATGAGAATTATAAAAAAAAAATTTATAAAAATTGTTCAGCAAAGTGTCGTGCCGTTAGAATAAGAACTTTCAGCTAATATTTATAGAAAATTGGAAATAATTAAAAACTGTTTGAGCTTGGTATCTTGAAAGAAATCGGAATGAATAGAAACAGTGTTTATGAATATATTTGTGGAGAAGCAAATTAGCACAAGTGTTTCATGTGTTTTAGAACCAGTTAGACATTATATCATACTTGATATCCAACGAACGGTTCGGTTGCTAACCTAATACACTCTCTAACTCATTAATCAGACCCGACTCGATTAAGATAACTAACTTGGCTGTCCGCCGATATATTATTAAATTTCGATAGTCCCCTAATAAGTTTACGCTGTCGGCATCTCCATTAATTCAATGAGGGTTAACAATTCGTGACGCTACTCCCTATCGGGTACTTTGAAGTTTCCAGGGTGATTCTTAAAGGCTTATTGGCGATACTACTTTAGAAGGGACTTTATTGCATGAAAATTAGATGTGCATAATTTATAACTACGGTAAGACGGTTTGATAAAAGGTGTTTGACTTTCATTACAAAATCGTAACAATTTTAAAGCTGCACAGTCTAAGGCTAAGGTTATGTCGAGGTTATTTCAAGGTGGAGTCGTTTTTCGGTCGGTCGGACATCGGACATACACGCTAGCGAAGCATGTGTGCGTGTAAATTCGGCCGAAATCGTCGGTGAACGCGGTCGCAGTGGCCCGATATAAGACGAATGGCTTGGCGCCTCGCAGCTTCGAATGGATTTGTTGACCTAACCGAGACGTTTTTTCTGACGTTTTTTCGAACGGTTCCACTACAAAAAATCGGTTGATATCGACGTTGCATCACGGTCGGAAGTAAATCAAATCATTTCGTTTCCTCTCCGACCAACTTTACGTACTTTATAACAAATTTTTTATTCACATTTTAAAATTGATATAAAAATTTAAGAAAAATGATTGGACGAGAATAATTGAGAATTATTATAGATACAACTTGGTAAAAAATGCTCAAGATTCGACAAACCAGCTATCCAGATCAATTTGAAAATTGTAGTAAATCTGTCAATAGTGATCTATTGTATTCGAGATATATTCAAAGCAAAAATAATTTTCTTACAAATTTAATTATCTACGCCTGAAAGATGAATTTCTGATTTACAAAATTTTAACTTAACATCGTTCGTATCTCGGCCATAACCACTTCAAGCTTCGAATTACGAATTCTTTGAAATCCACACCAAGCTCAAGTTTCAAAATACTTTTAATACTTTTACAGTGTTCATCAAACTTCGGTAAAGGCTCGAAGAGTGTTCCTGATTGCTCGCCGACGCACTTAGCTATCGCCAGCTTCAAAGAATGCAGTTAGTACGTTTTAATTACTTTTAACGCGTTTGATGCAACTATATGATTATATAATGAACTTAACAAGACGTATTAAAGAAATATTACTATCATTCAGTCAGATCGTATAATTTGTAACGTATCAACTGACAGCTTGAAATTCTTTTATGATGTTTTTCTTATTTGGACCATTGAATTGATATATTTTTCTAACATCAAATTTTGTTAAAATTATAATAAAACTCGCGGAAGATTTTAATAAATGTATGCTTGTCCCTTTTACGAAGCAACATAAAATAGTTCTTTTTAATGTTCCGTAAACCTAGTGTTAAAGTCTAAAGTTTCGTGTCACTCTGGATTTACATTTTCTATTTAAGACAAAAGTATACAAGGCGTTCCATAATTATGTTGACATCCGGAAAGGGGTGATTCCTGAGGTTATTTGAAGTAACTTTTTCCTTAGCGAAAATGCAATCCGCGGCTTCGTTTACGAGTAACCAGTGAGAGGCGAGATCAGCAGGCGCGAGGCGGCGGAGCCAATGAGCGGAACTTGACTTCAAGCGCTTGTTGGCTCGGCCGCTCATTGGCTCGGCCGCTCGTTGACTCGACCGCACGTTGGCTCGTCCGCTCGTCGGCTCGGCCGCTCGTCGGCTCGGCCGCTCGGCCGCCTCGCGCCAGCCGAGCTCGCCTTTCGTTGGTCACTGTTTCTCGTTAATAACTCGCATACAAAGCCGCGGATTGCATTTTCGCTAAGGAAAAAGTTACTTCAAATAATCTCGGGAGTCATCCCTTTCCAGTTCTTGACATAATTATGGGACAGCATGTACATTTCAAACGAACAACGTGCAGTTTTATCGTACCGTATGTTAGATAATAGTGGAGACTTACTTGGATCATGACGAAGAGAGGCACGTAGAAACTGAGCAGGGTGGCGTAGATCTGATAAAAGAAATTTTGGCAGACGACGCAGTGGGACGAGCCGGTGTCCGAGTAGGTGTGCTCGTTGCCCATAATCAGCAACGGCGGCAAACTGATGCAGGCTGCTCCCAACCAGACCAGGCTGACGTAAATGATCATCCTCCGCGGAGTTCTTTTCACCCCGTACTTCAGCGGCTTCGTTATGGCACAAAATCTGCGTCAGAACGACGAGTTTGTACAGAACCGGTTTGCGAAACACGGAACAGATCAAACAGAGCCGGTTCACGTCCCATGGTACAAACGGAAGATCTGTTTCCTTTGTCCCCGTTTCCTTCGTGTACTCTAACTTCAATAAAGACCCGACCCCTGGTTAAGTGAAGCAACTGGTGTCCGGTCCAAAATAAATACACCCGTTTGCCCCGACTCGTCAAATACTGCACGGTGTTTTCAATTAATTCTACGACTGCTTTTCAAAGTTTCGGGCGTAGTTCGCAGGAATTACTGCCTTCTACCTTATCAGTTCAGTGAAATGTCAACTACACGGTGAACTTTTATGATAAAAATTCGATTGTCTTAAAACCCCGGTCGTATTCATCTACATTATTATGACAATTACAACGTTTACACACGTAGATTATGTAAGCGAACGAGAGACAGGCGTCAATTAATTCGTAACCGAATCTTTCTTGTATGATCAAAGTGTCATTTTCTATCTCCGCAAACTTTCATTGTAACACGATGAACTTCGGGAGATACTTGAAGAGTTCAGAAGCCAATCAGTTCCTGAGCATGAGACCTGAGATAATAGACTCTTCGGAACTTGCAATTAGTTAGATAACGTACTAAGGAAACATTGTGAAGCTTGCGGTAATAACTTCTCGGACTGTGAAAATAAATCGCGCTTGTACCGATTGTCATCCAAAGTCTCCACTTATTCCTCGACTTGTTCATGTTTTCATTATCTGTCAAGAAAACAGGATTTTGATCGCTTCCGCGCGAATAGCGATCAACGAAATAGTTCGCAATTAATCGAATCATTATTTATATGTTATAACGACGAAATAGGTGTGAACGATTGTTTCGGTAAAAGAATTCGCCAGAGTAAGAATGCTTCGGATAGCAAAAATGAAACTTTGCGGCATACGTTCAGGATTAAACGCTACAGTAATGTCTCTCTAATCGACGCTCAGATTGTGCAGAAAAATGGACAATTTGGGAAGAGGAGATTTGCGGTTATTCGAGTCTCGCGGCTCGTTTTTATAATCGTTGACAATCGGTAACCATAAAAAACGAGCCACAAGGCTCGATAATAATCGCATCCCCTCTTCCCAAATTGTCCATTTTTCTGGACAATCCGAGCGTCAATTAGAGAGACATTACTGTACTTCCTACGCTAACGCAGTGAAATTTTTCTTTAGTTTTGCGTGAAACTTGTGGTACCACGGATACCACTCACCGATCGACGGAGATCATGCAGAGGTTCAGGATGCTGGCCGTGCAACTGAGCACGTCGAAGCTAACCCAAACGTCGCACATAATTGCGCCGAAGGACCAATTACCGGAGATCTCGTAGAGCAACGCCATCGGCATTACCAGAAGAGCGACGCAGAGATCACTAACTGCCAGGCTCACCAGCAGGTAGTTGCACGGTCTTCGCAGCTTCCTAACGAGAAACACGGCAACGCAGACCAGAATATTGCCGATCACGGTCCCGACGATGATAGTACCAAGCACCAGGGCGATAAGTATTGCCTGCGGAACAGAAAGACGTCGAAATTATACGGCGCGATCTTGGTTATTCGAAAGAATCGAGAAAGCATTAGTATAATTCCTTATAGGGCAGTGGATCCAGTTACTGTGGGATGAATGAGATATATTAACCCTTATAATAACCCTGTCCCCTCTCGTGGAACATCGTAATTCTAGCATATCACTCGAATGTCCCCTCTCGTGGGACATTAAAGTTTATTAGTGATTACGGGGAATTGAGTTATTTCAGCGCAACTTTTTGAGATATGCATGTTTTCCTGAAGTTTTCTCTTGAAATGGCACAAGAAATCAAATCAAAATATAGTAAAATTACTAAGATATATACAAGAAATGTCAGCGAGTTTTGACGAGAACGTGAGAGGCGTGCTCACGACGGTCCGAGCACTTCAAAGACGCCACTTGAAAAGAGCGATAAGACAAGTTTGTAGAAGAAAGATCGGTATGCGAACATAGCACGCACTGTATAGTGAGATTTATAATCATAAAATCTGGAGGAAAAGATTTTCAAAGCTGAACTCAGTCTGGTTTGAAGCGTCGAGCGGTATAGATAGATCTAACGAGTGAGAAAATCGGAAAAGTGATTCTTCTCTTGGTAAATAAATTGTTTGGTAAAAGTTTTTTTGGTAAATATTATCTTGTGAGTTAGTAATAACAATTAGAAATTTTCAACCTATGTATTTATTCATATTTTTTATTAGAACAATGGCTAAACGTTCAAACACGAATGAGTCTCATGACACAAGTAGTAGCGAAGTTGAGCTCCAGATAGACGTTTATACAGATATGTTAGAAATGTTACACAGAAATGTTACTACAGATATGTAGAAGGATTTCTTCTTCGTTTTGATAGCAGTGATAGTGATATCGTCCAAGCAACAAGGCGACGAGAGAAAGAGTTCGCATAGATAGCGATTACAACAACAAAAGAAAATTATAAAAAATAAAATATTGATTTTTTTACAAATTTCTCGATTTCAGCCAATTCATATAAGTCCAATATCATTATAATATGTTAGTTAGTTCCAAAACCATACTAAATAATACGAGGGTCTGTAAATGCCCGTTTCTGCCGAAAAATGGCGCCAAGTAGCTGGTAGCCAACGTCCAGAATGGTTCGGAGTGCTAAGGAGTGTTTGCGGACGACTGTTTGCGGACGGCAGCCCAAGCATTTTTGCCGTTCGTTGAAGTTAATTATATTTATATATTATTATTTGGACTATTATGTATGAAAATTACCCTACTATAACATTATGTCTAAAAGAAGCAGGAAAGATGTTACATTTTGTGACATCAGCAGCAGTGATGATGAGTTTTATGTTGAGTCAAGTGACAGTCAAGTGACAGACGAAAATTCTTGGATGATTTATCTTAATTTTAGGAATTTATATTACCGCCATCTTCGAAATTTTTGTTAAAATCTAAAATTTCCACGGCATAGTGTTAATTATTAATATAAATTTGTTAATTTAACCGTAGGCTCAGAACGAATTTCAGTTTGACTTTCTGTGTCACTACCAGAGAAACCAGAAAAGTTTTCCACATATTTATAATCTTATAATAATATAATTATATCTTATAACATTTTTATTTTATATCCAATACCTGTCGTCCACAGCGACGCAATACCCGTCGAGCGGCTTCGTCCGCAAAGGGTTAAATTTTTTGTTCATATAAAATAAGCAAAGTAGAAGAATAACAAATATTTAACATGTCTTGTTCGATTAATATAAAGTTAATAATGTTCGAAGACAAACCGAAGGCACAGTCTAAACATTAAATATTAACGAAGCTTCGAGGGAACAGTACCAAATGAACAGAATTAATTGGCTCCCGATTCTTCGATAGAAATCGACAATCGGGCATCTCTGTCGGGCGATTTCGAAAGCCCATGGAGACATATTTCGCACGCTTTTTCCGGCACCTGTTGCGTTTCACGTTCGTCTGCTTTGCTCAGTTTTATTACCATTTATGAGAAGTGTAGCGTTTGTTAAGCAAGAATATTGTCATTTTGTTCAGACATTGAGCCGTCTTTC
Organism: Megalopta genalis; assembly: GCF_051020955.1. Classification (NCBI taxonomy): domain Eukaryota; kingdom Metazoa; phylum Arthropoda; class Insecta; order Hymenoptera; family Halictidae; genus Megalopta; species Megalopta genalis. Next base: position 32,189,882 of record NC_135016.1, read on the forward strand.
TGCTGTGAATGTAAGTACTGCTGTTCGTGACAACAATTTATTTAATTGCCAAAAATTCAGTAATCAAGCGACGATTCAAATACGGTAAATCAAAATGGCCCCGCAATCGTCGTCCGACGTTTGAAAATGAAACTGTTAAACGGTACCATTGATTCGTGTTATAGCTTCAATTTTATTTAGTTACCCATTGATGCAACAATAAAATACAAATAATTTACAAAAGAACATTGTTAAAACAACGATACAGATTTAAAATTCCGTGCTATGAATTAATAATAATCATATTAAGTTAACTTGACAAAGTATCGAATCACTTGATAATCGATCAAATATCAACCGAAAATCTCTGCAAAAACCAGCAGATTCAGTTTCACATTCACGAAATCCACGATGGTAAGATGCCACGATTTCTTTCTTAATCCCCGAAGCCGTTATCGTGTTTTCAACAGCCAAGCACGTTTCGCGTATTACTCGAGTTTCGAGTTATGCGGTAGTATGCAATTGCACCCGGCAATTGCAGCGCCGTATTCATCAGCGATGTTTTCTCCGAGGAAGCTGGAAGCGATTAAGCCCGGCGAACTTTTCCTTTATGATGTTTTCTGTCTCCGCCCGGCAGGCAAAGTAATACTATGTCCCGATTACCGGAACCACCCTGTATAAATGCGCATCCAAACTCCATTGAAGTTAGATTAAATCGCGCGCATTTTAATTACACGCCGGCGCGTGTGCGTTGAAGTTGAGCGACCGATATTGAATATAATTCACGTTATTTCGGCTCGTGTGTATACAAAACGCGCAACTTATCGTCTGCCGCGTGAAATATTACGGGGCCGAGCCATCGCGAACAAAAGTTTCGCAATCTGCATTTTCCAGCTGCAAATTTAGTTTTACGCTCGTCATCGAGCATCAGCGGGGAGAATTTAATTGAGTCCCGTGATCGCAACTAATCATCCTGTCGCGACGATTGCTCTCGGCTTTCAACGATTTCATCTAATTACCGGGAACGTAATGCAGCTGTAACATTATGATATTGTGTCGACGAAGTACCTAAATGCTAAATAATTGAACTCTAGCTGCACGATGTTATACAGGGTGTCCCAAAAATGTCTCGCAATCCGAAAGTGGCGGGTTCCTCGGATCATTCGAAGCAACATTTTCCTTTACAAAAATTTTCTCCGAGGCACCGTTAACGAGTTATTAACGAAAAACAGTGACCGATGAGAGGCGAGCTCGGCTGGCGCGAAGCGACCGAGCCAATCAGCGGAACTGGGCTTCGTGCGCTGGTTGGCTGGGCCGCCTCGCGTCAGCCGTACTCGATTCTTATTGGTCACTGTTTTTCGTTAATAACTCGTTAACGGTGCTTCGGAGAACATTTTTGTAAAGGAAGAAGTTACTTCAAATGATCCGAGGAACCCGCCATTTCCGGATTGCGAGACATTTTTGGGACACCCTGTAGATCCAACGAATAATACATAGGGAAAAATCCAGGGACCATAACTGTATTAATTAACATGAAAAATATCGTCGCACGACAATTATTATGTTCATACAAATGTTTTTAGTCGTAAGAAATAGTTGTACGAGGACGGCTGGTCTTTGTGAAAAATAATAATTATATTCGTGAATTGCAACAAAACGTGAGATAAATAGAAGTTGTCATAAAATGAAATGAAATTCTTTTCTAATTCATCCTATTTCTAAATTTTTTAATCGAAATAATTACAAGGGAACGATATAGAATATCTGTCATCGAGAACAATTATTGACAACAAAGAGTAATGTTACATTTAAAAATTCGAGTCTTCTTATCGCGTGATTTATTGAATAATTTCCGTTACATTTTGCGCAACAATTTTTCAAAAAACTATAATATTATTTTTAGTTCCTGAAAACGTCTACTTGCTGGCCATGTAAATCGTGAGACCAGTGTATCATTTTCGAATTTGTTATTGAATCGGGGAAATAATTTTGAGATTACACGGATACGTTAAAAGTATTTCCGAATATTCCAGCAACCATGCTGCAGTTCCATCCGGACAATAATACATTCATTTCTTAAAGATTGTAGGCGTATCAAGAACTTACTGATGCGGCTACACCCGTCGCATCGGACTGTTCTATATGCAAATGCTTCAGAAGTCGTTATAAGTCTCTATAGAATGTAGTTTTGCATAATGACTTGCAAGTGGTTGATTGGATCTCCGGCGTTGTAGTATGTATTACGCCACGGAATCACTGTCAATATCGCGTTCCATACTGCTGCCCTACAGCAATATCGAACTCCATCGAACGATTTTATTTATCTAAAGAGATCGAAGTTCTCGTAATAGAAATACCGTTGACCAGTATAGGATATAGTGTAACCGAATGAACTGAAAGAATTATTCGGTGCATTGAAAAGAAAGTGAAAAGTCTGTGAAAGATGATAGACTGCGGATGTTCGTGCAAAATAAAAAGTTTCTAACTCGATTGTGAGGAACAGAAATGAAATAAAAATGTATTTCTTCTTTCGATAATTTGAATAAATTAAAGAGAAGATAGACACGTTCTTAAATTTTTCTAATATGTTATCATTTTTATCGTTAATATGTAAAATCCGCGGTCTGATACTTGTAATTAACATATCAACATTTTTAGTTTCTTTTAACTTTTTCACTATTTTATGCTTCGCCTATACGTTTTTTCCCGTATATAATCGTTACACTGCGGATTTTATGCGTTTATGGGGAGATCGTGTAGGCGAAGCAAAGAATAGCGAAGAAATTAAAATAAACTAAAAGTGTTGATATGTTAATTGCAACTCGTTAAAATTATCTGACAGAAAAACCAAGGTTGCACGTTGTTGCTACGTCTTGCAATCGATGCAGATAAACCTTCACTTTGCATAAAGATCCGCGGTCTGTTAATAATGAATCCAATTAATATTCGGACACTTTTTGAAACAGATTATGTTTTCCAAAATTGTATCAACGACCTGCGAACAGATCTTTGCTGTGATAAATGTTTGCTTGATTTTAATACTGCATCGTAACGATAGTACGTGTTAGCGTTCTGCTAGCAAGCAGAGCGACGAATAAATATAGTGAACGAAGCGGAATTGTTTTCGTATTGAACGAACGATTGCATTCTCCTCTCTCTTTCTTTCTTCCTCTCTTTCTCACTCACACACACATACACACACAAAACAGCTTATCTGATACGACCCACGTCAGTAAACACACTTATTATTGCGTTCACGGTGAGCAACGATCGAACCGAGCAATGTTTCGTTTTATGTTCGATACAGAGCAGATCATAATTCTTGGGAGAGGTTTCTCCTCGCAGGGAACATCGCGCAATTCAAAGTTGTCGATTCCACTGAAACTTGGCACTGTTGGCACACGTGTAAAGCGTAAAGCATCAACAAATATTCGACACGTATATCTTTTATAGCTGCCTGCTTTTATGTTTAGAGGTCGGGCATTTCTTTTCGAAAATGTCTTGCTCCCGAAAAGGAGAATAACTCGAACGAAATGTCGAAGTATTACTCGTTTGGTCTTTTTCCTTGTTAGTCAATTGTTAGAAAAATAAAAAGGAGCTCCATTCCTTATCGATTAATATTGTCTCGCGCAATTAATAATTACTAGTCTGCGGATCTTTGCGCAAAATCAAAATTATCTGCATCGATTGCGACCAACATGGGTCAAATGGATAATATCATAATCGATAATATTATAATAGATAATTTAGATATATTATATTATAATAGATAATATAGATATATTATATTATATTATAATAGATAATATAGATATATTATATTATATTATAATAGATAATATAGATAATATATAATAGATATATCACAATAGATAATATTTGATAATATCAGTAAGTTGAAAATAATACATAGATGTTTCTACATTCTTTTAATATTTTCATTGTTTCGAATTTCGTCCATCTATTTTTGTCACAGACGCATAAAATCTGCAATCTAATAAAAATCGTAGTACGAGTGCATACAGTTACGTGTACAATATTTTATTAAATAGTCTCACACTTCCTTTTTAACTTTATGAAACGAATATAGAATAATACCGATGATTTGCTCGATATAATTGATATTACTTTACGTTCGTTTGTATAGCCTTTTTTTCTCTTTGCAGAACAGAGAGAAAAAAGAATCGTGGACGTTATAAGTAACAGTATTAAAACTTGATTAATTGACCATACTTTTTATTTCTAAGATTTCAACAAGCGTTGCAAAATAAACCCATCGCGTTGATCGCAAACCCTCGAGCCGCGAAATAAATCGGAATTATCTTTGTAATTAAATTGGATACTGTATCAAACGTACAGTTCCATTTCAGATAATCTTTTGCGGCGCGGCGACGCGACTGTGTTCGCATGAACGTATTACATTTACCGCGGCTTATTCCGGTGACCATTTTCACCGGAAAAATTACGACGTTATTATTACCGCGTTTTGTCGTCCTTTATCGAATTATTATTTGAAAAAAAAACTGTTGACGAATATTCGAATCAAGTTATGCATTTGCAAATAATTATTGCCAACAAAAATATAGAGACATTTTTGGAGATATTCGTCACTGAACTCGTTGACGTTTTGACTTTGTTCAATTTCGAATGTAAAAGGAATATTAACATTTAACAATTAACATTGACATTTATAACAAATTTATAGTAAAAATTCATTATTAGGCGAAAAAGTAAGAAACAAAATTTGATACAACATTTTTTTATCCGGAGCTTTATTTTCAGGAAAATCTACTTCGAAAGTTTGTTCATCTTTGTAAAGGATTTAGTTGTCGTCTATTCTTCTAACGCAGTTGCCTCTGGCCTGAGTGTTTACAAACATTAACTCTTTCGGTACGAGCGCGCTGTCCGCCGTGACACTCCCACTGTTCGGGGTGCCGCGCCGAAAATGCGCACATAACGCAGGATCAGTCCACTTTTATACGAAGATTTTCTTAAGCGTTAATAAGTAATGACTGTGCTTAATCCGTTTCTAAATCTTTTGTTTCCTGTAAACATTCTGTAAAGGGTCTACAATATGTTAAACTCTATGAACAAGTTTCGAAGAAAAATATAATCTGAAATTTTTTTAATCAATTCAGATCAAACGACAATTATACCTGTAGCTGTTTTTTCGGAATCCTTGTAAGAAAAGACTTTATCCGTTTGAGTCCCAGGGATTATTCAGAAAATACGGTCGAAAAATGTCAAACAGCGTGATAGCGCTGCTTGGAACTCAAACGGTTATTAGAATAATTTCTAATATGCCAGAAATATGGCTCACATGGATGCCAGATGTATTCGGCACTCGTCCATACTGGTCATCAGATGGATGCCGAATATATCCGGCGCTCGTACCGAAAGGATTAATTGTTGCGAACTACTGTCCATTGTTCATAAGAAGTCCATTGAGAAAAGTGTGGGACCGATTCCCACCAACCTACCCATGTAAACAACCTCGCAGAAGTAGCGTTTCCCATATTGGCAGAAACGATCCCCTCCTATTATCTCCAACTTAGCCACAACACTGAATTTCCACGAAATGAGGGACTCGAGTTCGATCGATTAAAAACAAAGAGCGCCTCCTAACTCTCGTCACGTCTCGCTCCCCCGTGGTCGCCGTGGTCAGTAATCCCCTGCTCGGTTGTACTATGAATTCCGGTCCACTCTATATTGTAGAGATGATTAAACCGCGGATCTTATGGAGATTAAAATTGTCTAACGGGCATCGATTGTAAGAAACAGGAAATATACATATACTTCTGCCTTGGATAATTTTAGAGAGTTATAAATAATACAATCGAATTGTCAAGCTCTTCTAATAGCGTCACTGTTTGGTATTTTATGAATTTATTTTTTCGTTATTAACCCTCTCTCTCTCTTTGCACTCCGTTATTCCCTCTCAGGGGACATCGTAATTCTAGCATATCACTCGGATGTCCCGTCTGAGGTGACATTAAAGTTTATTGTGATTTTAAAAGTTTAATGTTGATGTTTTCTCTCAAGTATATGTTCCTCGACGTTTACAAATGCATATAAATCAAATATCTTACTTGGTTCCAAAGGTATACCATATAATATGAAGATCGTTGCGCGAAGTGCAAAGGGTTAAGCATAAAATCTAGAGTCTAGCGACGACCAAACTGCGAACTTTTATGCAGATTCTGATATTCATACGTTGTTTTAGAAAAATTAGCATTAAAGAAAAGTTTGCATCGTCAACTTAACGATCCACTAAACGATTATTCATTGCAAAAGGAAAATAAAAGTGGTATCTTATTAATTTACTTGTTAATTCATGCGTTTTCTTGAATTTCGAAAGTCTGCGCACACGCCATGAACGAATAAAGATCCTCACAGGCTAGGCGATGGCACGAAGCGACATTATTGTTGAGCACGGACACCAGCGATCGCGCGACACTTTTGCGCTTGCCCATGACCACTACGCGCGATGACAACGGTGCCCGCATCAATGGCAGAAATCGCGGAATAAACGGCACCGCGGAAATCAGCCCGGACAAGTTTGCCATCGCGGTGGCGATCGAATCGCGCCCATTTGGCGTGGACCGCCGTACGATTTGATTAAAATGAAAATCGTATGCAATCGGGGAGCATGTTTGCCGAGCGACGCGTTATGTTCGCGCGAACTGTTCCGGTTGCCAGCTGCCGCGGAATTTTAATCTGGTTGTGTTCCAGCAAAATTGCTCGCGAAGAATCTTTGGTCCGTTATAGCGGGAATAAAAGAAAAATAGAACGACGGGTGACCACTTTTGAAAGAGACACAGGCGAACCGCGGAATTTTTTTGCATTCGTCGAGTACGAAACGATGTTCTAAAAATTCGGGAAACGCGAACTTTTGTAACGCTCTCTGCCGTACCCTTCGTTTCTGGGATTCTATTTTTAATCGCCTCTGGCTTCAAAAAAGAGTTGGCACACTGGATTTCGGATTTTTAAAAGTGTTAGAATTTTGTGAATTCATTTTAATACTCGAAGCGTCTGCGTGCGCGACCTCTTAAGGGTTAAATGTACCGATCGCTGCGCTATCATGCTTCGATCGGGCTTTATTTTAACGTTTAATTTATCATGAAATAATAAGTTCGAGCGTTTTATCGAAGAACGATGCGTTCTGGATAACAATAAAAATTTTAGGCCCTCGAAATCTAATGTCACGTAAGAAAATATTAAAAAATAAAATCTGTGCGTATTAGGTCTACCGGAAAGTTCTGTCCGTTTTTGAATTGAAATATAACACAATTTTCATACATCTAATAATATTTTTATTGTAGAATATACTTTCCATCGTTACTTATGACTTCTTGCCAGCATGATGGCAACTTATAAATGCCATTTTTAAAAAATGATTTATTTTTGGAGGCGAAGAACTCGACTAGTGCTTGGTTGACATCAGCTTCAGTTTTGAATTTTTTTTCCTGTAAAAAGTTTTGCAAAGAGAGAAACAAGTGATAATCGGAGGGTGCTAGGTCTGGGGAGTATGGTGAATGTGACAGAATTTCCCAGCCTAGCTCTGCGATTTTCTGACGAGTCGCCAAAGCAGTATGTGGTCCGGCATTATCATCGGTAGCCATGTTTTCACGATCGCGTCTCACTTAATAATGACACGAGACATCTTTGTTTCAGTTTATTTAGGAGAGTACATGTGTGTAAATGCAATGATAAAGAGAGATAGTCATATATATCTTAAATCAACATGTGCATATGGATTGAAACTTGAAGTGACACTATCGGACAGAACTTTCCGGTAGACCTAATATATAAAAATTTAAAATACCAATATTTAAAAAAAATATAATATTTAAAAATACCAATATTACTGCGTACCCATTATCGTGGGTTAGAAATCGAATGTTTCGCAAATGGCTGAATCTATCAAATTTGACGACTCAAGTTTCTTCTTTACAATGACACTCTGAAACTAGACACGCAGTTACTTTCCTGGTCGTTTCATCGTACTTCGAATGTAAGGTGTGTTGCCAACTTGTAATATAAGAGATACACTGAAACACTGAAACAAACGTGTGCCTCCTATTTGGACACTCGACATATAAAATGAAATAAATATTTCGAAGTTCATTACGTCATCGAGAAACATCGATCTATCGAACAATGTTATAAATACGAAACGACAACACGTTTCAGTTGCAATGAATCGCAAAAGAAAAGTGTTTCATAATAGGTACTTTTATCTTACTCAATTTCACGTCGTATACGATGGTATATGATGCTAGTGTTTCGAAACAGCAGACATCGCGAAAAGCGACTGAAAAAGAAAAAGACACGCAAGCAAAGTAAATATCACTGCTCTGGAACGTCTCAGAGTATACGAACTCGATATTCCCCGTACGTCCAGCAGACGACTGTGGCTGCTGCAAAGTTAAGGTGTACGGTGAAAGCACGAGGAACATAACGATTTTCACGGCAGGCCGTGCATTCTCACGTTTCACGACGGCGTTTGTCTGTTAAGTGGCTTTTTCGACGCGTTCGAGCCGCGGTTTACGAGCCGTAACAAATCTGTAATACAGTAAGTACAAAGTTGTACGGCAGAGGAAACCGCGCCGAGCGGCGACGGACGTGGTTCTCCCCATAAAAAAGATGCAAGAATCCCTTATTTATTACCGATGCATGAATATTGAACGCGCGCCGGTATGATGAGCCAATAACCTACTTCAGCCATGCATGATTCAAGCATACGCGCGCTCGATATTAGCCGTAATAAAAGTACGCTTCTGCGGGCAACTTTCGCCATTTGCTAACAAACTGCGCGAAAAGTCATTCTAGATCGCGGCTTTCGATCCGGCGGATTTATTTCTCGTTTACGCCGCTGCTTCGTTAATATTTTATCGGCCGCGAAACAACTGGGGACTTCCAGCACACGAAAATCGTGATTTTAAATCCAATTTCGTTACGGCCGGTTTTGATTTAACCGGAAAGTTAAAAAAAAATAAATATTACAGCAAATATGCTCGTAGACACAAAAAAGTAGCTGAGATTAATTGTTAATAGATCGATCGGTCGAGCAATCCTGCATGCTTCGAAATTCGTGGAATATGTTTCCACTTTTTATCGTTTTTCATTGGAATGGCTATTTTGCTTGTTTAAGCTATTCATTCACAAAAAATAGATTGATAAAACTTAAAGATTTGAATTGAAAGTATCAACGAATTTAATGTGATCTTTCTTACACATTTCCTATTACATAAACAATTCCACTTTAAATCCATATATCAAATAAGTCAGAATTTTTTACTACCAAAATGGATCCTAAATAAAAAGTGCGATTGCTTATTGAAAAGCCTATAAAATTAATTCGATCTATTCTTAGATTCTTACTGTTTTCCCAATAGGTGTAAAATAAATTGTTGGAATTTCAACGATGACCCACCTAACAGTTTTATGGCCCCTTGCGAGGGTGAGTCGTTGCCTACAGAGGCCCAGGTGGGCCCAGACGACAGTTCAAAAGTAGACACCGAACCGTGAGGTTGCCACCTCGGGATTTTCACCAACACCAGATTTCTGTATCTCTGTAGTTTTGCAATATATCACCATCACTTATTTTACTGGATACGCGAATGTTCTGGAGTAGAATTTGTAACTCTAAATAAAGTGCTTTTGAGTATCCTTTCATTCTACAACATAAATATTAAAAATAAATTAGGAATGCAAAATAATAATTGCATTACGCACACAAATTATTGTTACATTATTATTCCATAATTGTATTCAGCATAAATATATTATTGTTATATGATTATTCACAACAATTGGCATCGTGATAAGCATTTCTCGCTAAAAAAATATATTTCATTTCGTGACAGACACGATTATTGAATTTTTCCGATATAGTCCGCACTGTGGCGCCCGGGTCTGAGTGGAAATTATTAATGCTCGAGGTAGAGGGGCACACGTAATTCAATTGGAAAGTGTTTCGGGAGTGTGTAGATTTTTCACGTAGTTTAATACAAAATCGCCGGCGCTCGAATATTTTATCGGAACAAGAGGGGCTCTTTATAAACGCGCGGGTAAATCATTCTTGAATTTCAAAACCGGCGTTTCGGAAAAAGTCCAATAAACCGCGACAGTCTTATGTGACAGTATTTAAAACTGTTTCGAGAACATGTTTCGATGGTCTTCTAATTCGTCATTCGTCACGGTCTTCTAATTTCCATCTTACTGTTAAAATTCTTTTAATTATGAAGACACCTTCGCAGGGAATAGTTGCTTAATTAATTTAATTCGAGCATACATTATGATACAAGCGACGGAAAGTCAGTCTAAATTCAATCTTGTTATTCCCATAAAGCAACATACGTTTTAATGCTCGGCGAGTTTAATGTTAAAAGTACATGATAAAATAACTGTATGTTGGATCCTTAGGCCATCTACAGAGTGTCCCATAATTATGTCAAGCACTGGAAAGGGATGATTTCTGAGGTCATTTGAAGTAATTTTTTCCTTAGCGAAAATGCAATCCGTGGCCTTGTTTGCAAGTTATTAACGAAAAACAGTGACCAATGAGAGGCGAGCTCGGCTGGCGCGAGGCGGCCGAGCCCACGAGCGGCCAAGTGACCAAGCCAACGAGCGGCCGAGCCAACGAACGGCCGAGCCAACAAGCGCTCGAAGCCAAGTTCCGCTCATTGCCTCCGCCGCCGCGCGACAGCTGATCTCGTTTCTCATTAGTCAGTGTTTTTCGTTAATAACTCGTAAACAAAGGCACGGATTGCATTTGTACCAAGGACTTCAAAAGACCTCAGGACTCATCATAATTAAGTAAGTATCATAATTTTAGGACATCCTGTATAACTATAGACACAGCTTATCTGACACACGTTATGCGATCTTCGATTTATCAATTGTTCAGTTGATTGCTGCTACGATCGTTCCAATAGATTGGTTTACTACTTTTTCGTATTTTATATTATTATGTAACCTTTCGACCTGCTTCATTAAACAAAGTTTAAAATAATCATACGCCCGCATTAATTCCTGTCAATATAGACTTCAATTGGCTGTTCATTTGGCTTAAGAATTACACATTCTGAATTAGATATTTCTTAAAAATAGTGTACACGCGAAAAAGTTTTTTACAGTGTTACGAGAAAGCCATGATTCCGTTGCCAACGTTTTTCATGCCGAATGCTCTTACACGTGTCGATAAACGCGTTGAAACTGTAACATGCGCTCTCGATATTGCGTAAGCGGATCAGCGTTGAAATTAGAGTTTTCATGTGATTAGAATCGGTTTGGTCACTGGAACAGATAGCATAATTTATCGACCTGTCGCCGGCAAATGAATGTAGCTTAATTACATACACGCTAACAGCCTAATGAACGTTGAATTCCGTGATAATCTTCCAAATCGGATAATCCGATGGAAAAAAAGGCAACGTATGCGTATTGATTAATACGTGGAGACTAACATTTTCGTTGAACCGGACAATTTAATCGCCGATGCAACCGGAAGACTGATTATGTACTCGTACGAAATGTCAATTGACAATTTTTAAATACTCGTTTTTCAGCAAATCGGGAACTAAAACTGCTAATACGTTGCAACAGGTGTTTACGCAATTCTGTTAAATATCACTGCAGTATTTGTAGAAATTAATTTATACAACTTCAAAATGAATTTATAAATGTCCGACAATATTGACGCGATGAAGGTGTTTTGCTCTTTTCAAACTCCTCTTAAACGCGATTAAATATTTGTAACTCGGCCGCGGATTTTATGCATTTATACCAAACATGGATAGCTGTAATTTTAAAGGGAAGACAAATTAAAAGAATTGAAGAGGATTTATAAAAATTTCCTAAGTGACTCGTGATTCTTCCAACAAATATAGATGATTTGTATTTTGCATAAAAATCCGCAGGCTATTTACAACACGTTGTAAAAAGAATATATCTTTGAATTTATTGGAAAATCTAAAATGATCAAAATCTTTCATGATCAACGCGGGAAAAATTCACGAAGTTGAAAATGTGATTGTTCTTTAACACGTACGATAAAATAAACAGTTTGAAATGAAGATTTTAACGAATGCGATCTATTTTTACCACAAAGATTACGCAGTTATAAGAGATCGATTAAATTGCTATGTTTCTCGCTAAGGTTTCTGAAATATAATTAATCTAAATTGATTAAATCGGTAGACCGTTTATAAAGTAGCTGGTAGGACCATTGACCGAGGATTACCGTAAGTATCATGAATAATTACTCCAGCAATCGTTGCGATAAGGAGATCTATAGTGCTGTCGCTCAGGATGAAGTCCTTGCGGTCGGAACTTCGAAACCTGTGCTGTTAACGATAAGTATATAATTAGTTTAGTCCGCGTTGACGCTGACGAGATAGTGGGGAGACAGTCCTTGTTAGCCAGTGTAATATAAAGTTTGAAATCAATTTTTCCTTGCTTGGAACTCCGTCATGGTGTAACGACATAATTTCGAATAACCAAGTAATGAAGATCGAAGTGTCGCGCACGCTGCGATCACCGTAACGCAATAACAGAAATTACAGGAATATTCCGCAATCGCAAATTTCCATCGCGAACACCGTAAACATTAGCAACGAAACTGCAAGTGTAATTTTTGTATCCTCATTGAAATCTGTGCGCGAACGAATCAATTGAAGATCCGAATCCGCGCAGTTTCGCTACCAATAATGATAATATAAAATAGAAAAACTATTCCATCGAATATTTTATTATGTTGCAAATCGAACGGGAGATCTCGAATACCGCGCGACTTCGTGATCGTAGATGCCGGACGGTTCCTTTAACTGAAATTACGAGCGGATACCGGTGCAACGAATTTTAAACAGGGATGTTTACGTGCGGGCTATAGAATTCCCTGTGCTCTGCCATTTTATTTATACCGGCCGTATCAGGTTTGTAGATTTCCTTCCTTTCTTTTAAACGGAGTTTCTGTCTCGGTCTCATTGAAATTCCCTCGGAGAATCCGGCCAGGAGTGTGGCTCAGGCCGCATTGTGCGTCCCGCAACAATGGACCGTGCATTCTTAATCTACTTCAGAACTCTATTTTCGTGCCGACGGGAAAGATCGGTGACATTCGACACGGCTACTACGACCGAACTAGTTGATTTCGAGGTGTCCTGCGACCTTGACGGGATATCGTGACCGTTCAACAGTCGTAATAACTACACAGTTGTGTTACGACGGCTATCGCTTTCGTCGACACGATATCATAGTTATTTGATTTAGCTGACAATATTCACTCGCTGACACCGAGTTTTATCGACAGCGTTTACATCGTCAACGCCGCCCTCTGCGCACAATAATGTCCAGACCGCAGATATTTATGCACGAACAGAAATTTCATTCTTTTCTTAACACTATGCCGTCCACAGATCTTAGATATGATTCTTTTGTTTGACGCCGGCGTAATAGCTTGGAAATTTTAGATTTTTAAAGAAATGTCGAAGATGGCGGTAATATAAATTCCTAAAATTAAGATAAGTCATCCAAGAATTTTCGTACATAATCCTTAGTTAAATAAGCACAATGCTATAGTTAGTTTGCTGCCTTTTAACACCCAAGATATATAGTTCAAATAATATTTCAGTTATTTATAATGGCACCAAAGTGGTATCACCGGCATACAACAGATAGTTTTTGCATGGCACCAGCGTGGTGCCATCGGACGGCATAATGTTAATAATCGCAACAAGCAGAATATAGCACGTCGATATCCTTAAATTCGTTTAATCTTTTCACAGTTTCAAATTTCCGTCATAACTCCATAAAATTTTAAATACGTAGATAAATGAAAAAAAAATTACCCTTAACCAGTTAGCTGTGGCGCCTCCATTTCAGAGCGCGCGTCTGTAGGTGTCGCGAGAATCAAGCGACGACGAGTATACTCGTCGAACACAATGTAAGTGTTGCTGTTAAAATATTGGGTCAAAAAGACGGTTTTATTTGATAAAATTAACAATCTTATTACTAATATTTACTTATTCGCTCGACGTTAACATATACCATATACATAATAAACGAAAAACCCAGGGATAATGGAATACTTATAAAAGTTAAAAATTCAAATTGCTGCTGTAGAGAGAGAGAGAGAGAGAGAGAGAGAGAGAGCGGTATTTAGCAAAGCAAGGAACAATATATAATGGCACTTTGTACGTCGAACACCAATACCGTGATTCTTTTCTAATTTTATTTTTATAACTTTGGCGGTTCATGGTAAATGAGAACGTGCGATCTTTATTCTGCTTTTAGTATTACTAGAATGAAAACTAAAATGAGTTAAGCAACGTTCTAAAACAAAAGAAATATATAAACAGGCAATTTTATTCAACTGTTACAACGGCCGTGGATAGTACTTCTTTTTTGGTGGAATAAGATAAACATTGTGTTTACGGAATAATTATACCTGCTATAAAATATTCAGTATTGCAAAATATCTAATAAAAATGACATCACTATGTTCAATATACAAAGTTGTGCAAATTTACAATTGAATTACTCAAGGAATTATAATTAGAAAGTAATCGAATTAATTCAGTTCTCCATTCACTTAAATTACAATGGAATTTATACTTGCAATCGGAGTACAAGTACGAAATACTAATTTGGCGGTTATGACGTCATGTTAGGGAGACAGGAAAGAGAGGGGGAAACGTTTCGTCCGAGACCCGCTAGAGGACTAGGAAGACAGATGTTTTACTTTGCTAGCCGCCGCGCTCAGGTAGCGGGTGAGCAGTGGCGAGCGATGCGACGCCACATAACAACGTAAACAACTTCGTGCAGGATTGGCCTCAAAATATTCTGAACATCTTGAAATTTGAGAACATGTTTTTGTTTTCCTTAAAATTACAATTTAAATATCCAATGGTCGCTACTTCTTACGCACGACGAGTACACTCGTCGTGTCACAAAATATTGCCATTTCTCCATGACGAGTATACTCGTCGAACACAGCTAACTGGTTAATGTGTCAGTAACTGGGATCCTTATCCTAGTGTTCGGCACTGTCGACGAGGCACGGATGGTAGTCAACCGGATAACCAAATCGGTTAACCAAAATAATAATAATAGTAATAATACGAACGAGTGAAACACAACCGATGAGCGAAGAGCCACGGTTAATCCGTCCACTCTCCGGGAACGTAGGAGCCATTTTGTCGCGGTTAGGTCCCACGTGGCGTATTGTGCTCTCAGCGACAGAAGCCGAGAAGTAGCAGCGAGTGATTGCATTACGGACCGATGGGATATTATGGTCCGCGAGTTATTAAGTTCGTGCTAATGGATACGGCTGCGCGGGCCGGCAGATTAAAAGACTCCGTGCGATCCCGTGGGGGAACCGGGAAGTAAACGAAGTTTGGGGCGTCACGGTGGCTGAAATAACGGGCGCCTCGGTACACACACCGGTCATCAATCTTACCTGCGCGGCCGTGTAGGGTGAGTTTTTGCCGGGAAAACCTCGGAAGAAGCCGTCGACGTCTTGCGTGGCGATGGTCGTCAGGTTCAGAAGCAGGGTGCCTTCCGTGGTGATTGCGTCCGTCCCCTCCATACGACCCTAATCGGCAGCTCGGAGCATCCGAAGCGCCCCCCTTGTCGACGGCTACGTCATGCTTCGCCTCTCCTCTCGACCATGGGATTCCTGGGTGGCTCGGCTCGTGCATGGAAATCTTCGGCTCGATTCCTCGACCCCGCGGATCCACCTTAGCCGCTCATCGCAGCCGCTGTCTTCGCTCCACTGTAATTGGAAAACGGAATGGAATCTCGTGATTGGGCCACGACCGTTAACCCTCTCGGTTTCAGAACAATTTTTCGATAATATTACTAAATAACATTTTGCAATAATACTAGTCGTATTATTCGATAAACGTTTACCGTGGCTAATGTTATTATTATAAACTACGACTGTAAAATTTATTTTTCCATTAACAGTGGAACTTTTTATTCGTATAAAATTCATGAAAAAATGTTACAGAATTTTATATTGTACTTTTATGTTGCACGATGATGGTAAGGTACTTTTAGAAAAAAAGTGATAAAAGATAATTACGAATTTAAATAAACGAGGGTACTAGGAAATGAAAGTTTTATTTATTAAAAAGAAAATAAACTTTATCTAAATAATTTACTTGGCTTAGTTACGGTAATAAAGAAGGCATCGTGCTTACATGAACAGCTTACATAAAGACTGAAGGAGATACAAGAGATTGCCAAGGACTTCAATAAAAAGATATTAGGGACACGGCGAGCGAATATATACAAGAGAAAAAAACCAAGAGAAACATGAAAAGAAGAAAGCAAAAAAGAATGGTATATGCCAAGGGAACAATAGGCACACTTTAATCCTCCAAATATCTTGTGCAATGAATTCCTCGCCTCGTTAGACGTTTTGTCGTTAGTTTAGTAAAAGTAGATTGTTATGTAAACTATTACTTTAACGTGTTGTTTCACAAAAATTAACATAAAATACAAATACTATTAGATCTTGCTAATTTATACGTTTTTGTGCATTTGAAAAATTTGCACATCCCAAAAATACATGGAAGACCCGAAGTATAGTTATTACTGAACAGACCGGAGATCCTAATATAAATTTAGTCCGGCAAGTAAACCAAAATTCATATAATAAAAATGAAATAATTATACCGAATATTTTGTTTTATTATACCAAATGTGGTATTTTCTTAAATATATATCTGATATAAATGATAAAATAACTTTAGATCACCAGTTAAATTTCTATCGATTTAAATATTGTAACTCGAATCGATATTTATTTGAACAAATGCGTAGAACGTAATGCGGTAGCCACGTTCGTCGCGCAAAAATTGCTTGCTGCGTGCTAAAAGAATAGAATTATTTCGCTTCTTTGCGCGGTTCCGTAGTATACGGTGCGCCATAAAATTTTTAGTGCACCGAGAGTGTGCTCATAAAGTCTGTCCGGCGGAAAAGGGACGAGCAGAGGACTCGACCGATTTACATGAGGGTGAAATTAAAATTCTAATTGCTTCGGTCGCCGACATTATTAAGAAGCCTCCGGTATTAATATCGAGATAAAAGAGAAATGTGAGAGTGATAAATCATGCGGCTCCATCGGGTCTAGGTCTCTCGTTCGGATTATTCGAATTCCTGAAATAGCGCGCGGCTACGTGCTTGTCTCTATGGCGGAAACCACGAATACTCGGTCGAAGGAGATGTAAATTCGACAGCCGTTTACCAGAACGAAAGTATTCGCCGATGAATTGCGGACTACTCGATAATTATCTGTGTACCGTGAATGCTTCTTACATCGTAATACGAACAAAAAAAAACCGACGAAATCGGAATTATTAAAAATTATATAACTGCGAAAATCACGGCAAATGTTAGCCAAATGGTTTTTTACAATCGTAGCTAGGATTTATTATTAATAAATTTCATAACAACGGATGTTGATTTATTTCAAAATATATTTGTATTTTAATGAATTATTATTATTTCTCGAAGAAGCTCTAAAAACTTATATTATATTATAAATTTATTATATACGCATGCGCATATATTACTCTTACACTTAGTACGATCCCTTACTTTTCTTCTTCGCAAACTTAGTTCTCGACCTTATCCGATCAATGTTCTCTCGATCTTTACGTCGATCACCGAACTCGATAGAAGAGGCTTCTTCATCGTAATCTCCGACTTTACTTCGACTTCGATGAAGTTTCTTTCGACAAGGTACTCCGCTTAAGAGGCCCAGCAATTTTCGAATTTCTGAAACGTCCGGTTGGTACGCCGACTCTATTTAACTACAGGCGCCGTTACCTCGATAAACCTCTCGTAAACCATCCCCAATGCTGAACCCCTTTTTAACGCGTCATCCATTGGGTTGAAACACGGCGCAATGTTCGGCAGCGTTACGTCTTCTAATCGCGCAACCTGAGTCGGCTCGTAACCGGCTAAGAGGTTCCCGTCGAAGTCTCTGGGCGTTTACGGTACATTGGTCTCGTTAATTTCAGTGCATCCTGATAGTCGAGTTCGATCGCGACGCCATTGGCTACGCTCCGGCCATAAATTTGTCGTTCATGTAAAAGACAGTACAGGCGACTATAATGGTCGCACGAAGTACCATTTAACCAAACAAAACCGATACACCGGTTCGAGGAAGTTTATTGTCAGAATTAGGGTAGAGCTACCATGAACGGGACATTACTATTATCTCAAAAATTGTAAATCTTTATATAATAAAATTATACTTGTTTTGTGATTATATCGTTATAAAATCATACTCGTTTTGTAACTATATCGTTATGCGTGTCTAAGCTCAGTTAATGCGTAATTATGTCCGACAATTAATTTTTGCACAACTAATAATAATTAGTTATGCTTCTAAGTAATATTTTTTTCTTTTCGTAACGTTGTACGAAGTACTATTACTTTCCATTGAATTTTTATTTATTGTACTTTCTGTAAATTCGCAGTTTTCTTCAGCGGTACCGAAGAAAAAACGTTCAATAAATTTTTGGTCGAGAAGATCGATCGTTGTCCAAAATATTTGAGCAAACGAGATGCAAAACATTTTGGCTAGAAACGTTACCAACTAATTGTAACGATGTCCGATATTTCCGTTCGCCGTTTTCATAAAAACGAAATAATCCAATTGGCTGGAAATGGAATTTCAAATTCAGAGAAAAAAATTAATCATGCGCCGGGGCTCGTTAAATTCTTGAAATTATTGAATACGATATAGGTATGAAACGACGATCGAGTTATCGAAGTCAAATATTTTTGGAAACCTGGGAGCAAAATGTTCCGATTGAAAACGTTGTTATTAAATTATTATGATAGCCAACGTTCTCTTTTGATATCTTTATGCGATGGAACGAACCAATCGCGTGAACCGAGATCCCAAATTGAAGCATATATCGTCAAGACATTTGCGGACGAAGAAGAAATAATTTTCAGACGAAGGAAGAATCATTTTCAGATCGAGAAGA
Source organism: Megalopta genalis (assembly GCF_051020955.1). Taxonomy (NCBI): domain Eukaryota; kingdom Metazoa; phylum Arthropoda; class Insecta; order Hymenoptera; family Halictidae; genus Megalopta; species Megalopta genalis. Next base: position 32,208,871 of record NC_135016.1, read on the forward strand.
AATTATTTTTGGACGTCACAGTTTGACTCTCGTGTCACTGATTCGTGGATGACGAAATTATTTTTGGTCAGAATAGAAAATGAATTCTTAGCTCTATGACGTCAAATGAATCTTGAAATATTATTTCGTACATACAAGAGTATTTTATTAACTATTTTCAATACTTTTTCAAATATTTTCACCCAGGTCTGAATGCTTACGCTATTATTATCTTCCTAATTATTATATATTATTTTTTATATTATTATATTATATTATTATATTTCTAATTATTATCTCCCTGTCACTAGAACGTATGAATGTTGAAAAAGTAATCGACGTCATACAAGTTAACTTTTCAATTCGTTAATCATTTTCAATATGCTGCTTCGATTTTATACAATTTTTGAAGTTGTCGACGTGGCAGTGAAAATGTTAATAAGATCCCGATAGGCAAAATGCTAAGATTGCTCGTCGCGTAGAAATCTGGAGATTTCATCAATCGACTCGAAAAACCACGAGGTATCCGTTTGAGGATTTATTAACAACATTCATCGGGGATATAGGAGACTGTAGTTTAAGGTTATTCTGTTTGGCTGGCCACGAACGTCAAAGGAGGTCCGGCCGGAAGATTCAATTTAGATAATTGGTGGACGAGCGGACCGGTTTCAAAGGTATTGTAAAATATTAACAAAATTGCTCGGAGGGGTTCAATGGAATTTCATTTAAAGTGGGCTCCCACGGCGGACTCGTGTATATACCGCTTCATAATCCTTCGGAGATATTAATGTTGTAATTGAGCCGCTGAAACAACGAACGATTATTGAACCGACGATGCTGCATTCCAAATTGAATAATAATTCGGCAGCGGAACGTGAAATCGCTTGAATCACCGTTCTGCTCCCGTAATACCACAGTTAGTTTTAATGGCTAAATCTCGACCGAATCTTGTCTATGTATATTACACGTTTACATCCATGTTCACTTTTTCTCCTTTTATGCGATTATACTTCTTTTTTCTTTTGAATTTCAATCAATAAGATTGACAAATCATTTGTTTTGTCTCCCTTTAATTACGAGCGTGTAGATTTTTGTAAAATACGTCATTATTATTTGAATTATACTATATTATTTTTATTATACAATATATGTATAATTGTATATATTATATACAGTATTTATATATACTATATTATTTTTATGTTACTACTGTAATTATGCAATATTATACTATATTATTTTTTTACTGTGATTCAAAAAAATTTTATGAGATTTTAAGATGTTTTCTTCTAGACATAATTTTTCGTGATTATTTTTTGTTAAATCGAGTCAATCTTAATAAATGCGACAGACGATTTCTTTAAAAGATACAAATTTAACGAAGTTGTAGAATTCTTTACTAGAAGCAACTCTATATTATTATAATTACAATATATTTTTAGTTATATATATAAAAATATGTGGGCGATATCTTACTGTTCGAGATTTATTATACTATTCGATGAATATAATTTTACGTGATTGTTTATGCTAACAAATAGATCGATATGTTTAGCGTAAAACAAATGTCATAAACAGATGTCACGATCGATAACGATTTACTCGATCTGCCAAAGGTTCGGCATGCCAGCCAACGGTATCGGCACGACCCCGAAATCGATGACATTTGAATACAGACGCAACGGGAACATCTACAGCAAAGTAACACGTTCCAGTTCTACTTAACCGAAAATTTGCAGCGCATCGCGGTTTCAAGTGGTTCGCGTGTGAATCTGGTATTAACGTTATTGTAAGCGATCGACTGGCAATTTATCAAATCAAATTTCCCACCGCATATGAAGCGCCGACGCATCACCCAGCCTGCCCTACTTCCCAACTACCGAATTCGTCCATTTATTATCAGATCAGGAACCTTATGCTATCGGCAACTCGCGTGGTCGTGGAACGAACAAATAAAAACCCGCGGCTCGATGGTGTGGTGCCATCCTGCGAAAATGTAGATCTCGCGAATGGAAACGAGATTTTGATCGGCTGCATTCTCGGGTAACGATCATTTCATTCGATAACGACTGCCGATGCATAAGGTGCTGCCAATTTCTGCCGAGATCGAACCTGTTGGTTTATCCTGATCTTCGACATCAGGATATCTTCCTGTTTTATGTAAGAATTGCGACAGAATGTTCTACCGAGATTGAACACTCTAAAAATGCTTTCTTTTCTAATTCTTCATATGAGCCGTTTATTTTGAAAGTGGCGTAAGTCACTTTTTCAAAAAAATCGAGTTAATGGTAACACTAATTACAATTGAACGGTATCTTTTCATTTAAAAAAAAAAAAAATAAAAGTGACTTATGCCACTTTCAAAATAAACGGCTCATATACAGGGTGCGATAAAGATTACTAGGTTATTTGATTCCGGAAACTGCGATTCTTTATGTAAAATACAAATTGTCTAACCGAATTGTAAGCAACAAAAATGAAATAAAAGTCTGTTTATGACATTTATGTTATGCTAAACATGTCTATTTGTTAGCAGAAACAATCACGTAAAATTATATTCATCGAATAGTATGATAATCTCGAACAGCAAGATATTACCCACATGTTTATATATATATATATATATATATATATATATAACTAAAAGTATATTGTAATTATAATAATATGGAGTTGCTTCTCTAGCAAAAGAATTTTACAACTTCGTTAAATTTGTATCTTTTAAAAAAATCGTACTTTTTCTTTTAGTATCTTTAACGAATTAAAAAGAAGATAGAGACGTGTTAAATTTTTTTAGTACGGTTACGGTTTCGTATTCCTTATAGTAATTGTTCTTATGTGTATATAATTATTATAAGTCCACAGTCTATTGATTTACGTGTTTGTACTTTGTCCTCAAACTAAATCACGCTGCCTTCTATCGGCAAGATCAATATAGCAAGTTCATTCTTTCTTAAATCATTTTAATAGTTTAGAAATAACAGATTGACAGTTAAAAGTTCCTTTAATCTTCACGCTACTTGAAATCATAACTACCCAAATTTTGTCACAAATGCATAAAATCCGCAGTCTAGCAATGTCCGTTGAGTCCGAACGTGTATCTAGCAGCAGATTTTTAAAGTCGACCTTTTCGTGATCGAAGTCTCCGATGAAAAAAAAAATGTATTTTACATTTCCGTCGTATTTTTTGACGCAGAGTCAGTCAACGAATCTCGCGCGCGGTGACAACAAACGTCGGGGAACAAGCATACGCGGATGGAAGCCGGATAGTGGAAAAAAGAACAAAGAAGTTCTCGCACGGAGAGCGAGGCGATGTTCCACTTTATCAACCACTGTCACGTTCATTACGCGTCCCTCTGCAAACGTATTACACACCTGTACTGCAAATTGTAAAACTCATTTCGAATTCATTCCGGATACGAGCAAATATCAAACGAGCTTTTAGTTCGAATTACTGTGAACTAACAGGGGCGCAAGAACCATCCTCGGCGGGGCTGCGCGCCGCGCCGTTAGTTACTGCAGTCTAGCATATATGACGAAACTTCGGGCAAACTTCTGGCGCGATGAACTCCAACTTAACGCTTGCAAGAAGATTTCAAGCGATCCTCCTTTATGAAGTTTCGCGAAAAATTGTCGGGGGCGTTACACGGCGAACTAGTTCCCCTGGATTTATTCCAGGCCCCTCGAGGCTTCTTCGGATTGCAAACACCGGTTGGCAAATTTCATCGTGGAGCGACGAAGATGATGCAACGCGATCTCAACGTGTATTCGGAAGTTCCTGCGCAAAGCTATCCATTATCAGCAAATCGAATTCTTCGACGCTTTTGCGATTTTCAATTTTGAAACGGAGTTGTCGGGCGAGAATGCGGCAATGGCGGACGCTCAAGCAAGAATTGCGATACAAACGAAATATATTCATTTAAAGTAACTTTTCATAGGTTCATGGCAACAGAGCATAAGTGAAAAACGAAAATAATAATATTCATTCAATGATTTACTTGGTGAAATTAATGTTGTTGAAAAAAAAATAGCGAATAATTATAGTCAGCGTGTCATACTGTCGTCGTCGAATTATGCGAAGATATTTTGGTCGTTTCATCTAGTTTTATCATTTTCTTAATATTGATTTTAATTTGATTTTCTCCTCTTTTTTTGCTTAGCGTACTATTCTCACTTCATTAAAATTATTAAGAAAAGAAATAAATGTTTATATAGTTGCCGCATCTTGATCGTAGACAATTTTTATTTTGCCTAAAAATCCGCGGGATCGTAAATATAACAGTAAATACAAGATAATATATAAATTCCATAATAATACTAATAATAATACGTTTTAAACATTGCGTACAGCTGCGAATGGTGTTTTATTTCGACGCATTGTAGTAATTGTGACTTGAATTTCGGATGTGAATAATGTAAAATATAATAAATAATAATAATAAATAATACTGTAAATCTTGTGTTGAAACTTCTCAATAACTCTTGTACGAATAAAGAATTACTTGCATAAATAACCAGAATAATTTATGTCGAAGAATGAATGATTCCAATAAAATATTCGACCGAAGGAAGTCGCGATTCGGATAATTGTTTTAGCTAAATATTTATTCGAAGCAATCCGAATAATGCTCGACTCTTCTACACAGACTGTTCTGTCTGTCAGAGGGTAACATACTGAATAATAAATGCATCGTAGGCAAATGATATGCGAAGCATGTGTATGATCGCGCGCGTCTGACGCTAATAGAAAATGTCATCTGCGCGCGGACGTTGCGTCTGATCGCAAGCTGCGAGCGCACACGTCGTGCCGTTTACGTCTGACGCTTATAGGAAATGCTACCTTTAAGACAACGTCGATCGCATCTGGCGCAACACGTCGCATTCCGATGCAAGTATTACGGACGACGGGGCGTAAAGGGAAAAAGGCCCCGATGCCATCTCTCTGTCTCTCTCTCTCTCTCACTCTCACTCTCTCTCTCTCTTACACACACACACGCACGCACACACACTTTCTCTCTCTCTCTTTCTCTCGGTTATTCCGTACCTTTATTTCCTACGGTTGGCAGATTACTTCGACGATATTCGGGCCGATCGATGGGGACGCACGCGAGAGCTGCATTACGTGCCACCATTGAAATAAGAGGAACTCGTGTTACAGCGACACGCTAAGCAGTTCTAACTAACGGCGGGGGCCTTCCCGGTACCCGCCATGTTAGCCAGTGGCAAGGACTCGGCTCAGGAAAGTTCGGTGTTACCGTGAACGTACCCCGGATGGAATTAGATCGCTGGATCGCTGTTTATAACTTACTTTTAAAAGGGCTAACAGGATGGTAAGTGCCGCACGAGGAAACCCTGACCTCAGGATGGCTCCCTTTAGCTGATCCCTATCAAACGGAACTCGGACCGCACAGGATCCAACGATAACGAGATTTTTCCTCGCCGCGTATATTTCAATTAATTTGCACCGATTACCGGCTTGGCCAGAAGAATCAAGCCGCGCAAGATTATCTGGATCCGGTTAATTAGCGATTCGCATGCGGCTGCATTAAACGGCGAATGTTGATTCTATCTGTTTCGACTAACACGCTCAGGCTGCGAGTATTTGTTAAGCGTTCACCTGGCCACCCTGCGAAACGGAGATGAATGGTATAACGAGTTCCCATGGATACGTTTTTTTTTCTTTTCTTTCAAGTATTAATTACCCGTTTTGTTAACATTCACAAAGCTTTCCTTGCCGTGAGATTTTTCTGTTAACAAGAAATATACGTTACAATAAAATAAATAATAATAGTAATAATAATTGTAATAAATAAATAATAAATTTTGTTAACGTTCACAAAGCTTTCCTTGCCGTGAGATTTTTCTGTTAACAAGAAATATACGTTACAATAAAATAAATAATAATAGTAATAATAATTGTAATAAATAAATAATAAATTTTGTTAACGTTCACAAAGCTTTCCTTGCCGTGAGATTTTTCTGTTAACAAGAAATATACGTTACAATAAAATAAATAATAATAGTAATAATAATTGTAATAAATAAATAATAAATAAATAAAATAAATAATAATAGTAATATAAATATACGTTACAGATCCGATCGTGCCCCACATTTCTCTATATAAATAAATAAAGTATACTAATAAAAATGATAGGTGTCCATGTGTAATAACGAATTTGATTCGACCAATGCACTTACACACCAATGCACACATGTTATTATTGCTATTATTATTTATTTTATTGTAACGTATATTTCTTGTTAACAAAAAAATCTCATGGCAAGGAAAACTTTTAACAGTGCTGTATATCTTAATTAGATTTTACAGGATCAGGAAATGGAAACTGTTTTGCAACAAAATTATTTGGCTAGCAGAGAAACAAAGTTTTTCGAAAGTAGAGAAATATCCGGTTTTTTGGCTCGTAGGTGTGAGTAATACTCGCTAAATAACGAATATAATGCAATACGAGCATGCAATTTCTATTTCTATTTTTTCAAAGTAAGTAACAAATGTTGTTCTTACGATTATTGTGACGATCATTATACCTCTTTCCACAGTGTACGCAGTGTGAAATTTTTGAATCTCTTATGATCCGAATAGCTATTCGAAATTTTCTGTAGGACCGTTGAACCGGTTTGGTCGTTAGACTCCATTTAGGTCGTAATTACTCTATTCGGATAATAGAACTTCGCGATTTCATGGAACAAACGGGATTTAAAATTTTAAATAGCCGGTGTTTCGTTCGCGGGCTGCATTAAACAACTGTAACCTCGTAAAGCAGCTAGAACCGTATATTACACGATCCGCAGCGAGTCGAATGCACACGAATGTGCGTGCATTTTTAACCTGTGCACTTTAATATGCATCGGGTCTCAAGTACAAACGCGTTTGCATATTTTTTCAATTATGAGCTAATTGCCGTTAAAACGTTCCCTGAAAAATCGCACGGAGAAATATATGCGATCGTTTATACGGAAGCTCGTTTAACTCCAAGGTGAGGAGAGAACTCTAATTAGAGAACGGCATACTACAGTAAATTCTCCCTGATTGACCCTTAGCTTGGAAACAAAAATGGACAATTCGGGAAGGGGAGGTGCGATTATTCGAGCCTCGCGGCTCGTTTTTACCGCTGTCGACAAGGTGCACAATAAATATGAATTATTATTATTCTTTTTTAAATAAATAAATAAATATGAATAATATAATAAATATAATATAATGAATATATAATATAAATAATTATATATAATTAATTAATAATAATAATATAAATAAATATATATTATTAATTGTATATAATTATTATAATTTTATAATTATATAAACATTAATAATATAAATAATTAATATAATATAAATAAATATAATAAATATGAATTATTATTATTATTTTTCTTCTAAGAAATTATTACAATCGGAAATGTTCGAATCGCCGTAGCTGTGAAGAGGTACGACAATGATTTAACTGTATGATAATGATTTAACTATAAAATGTATCTTTTAATCGCCACGAAATTATAACACAGACGAAAACTAATCCTTCTAAATTTTCTCGCGCATCGTACATTTCGCAGTAGAAGTCCGCGGTTTCCGTGTGACACGTGTATCCCAGTTTACAGCGAGCCTTAAGTCAACAACAAGATTAATTATTTCTCGTTCCTGCATTTTTTCGTAAACTCCATACATTTTCATCAGCGCGCGCGGTCCCGTAAAATATCGTTGTTATAGCGAACGTAGGAAGAATGAGTAATGGCGTTCGTGCTTATTCATTTTCGTGCACCGTGTAACCGCTACGGTTGTCGCGCGGAAAACGTTTCAGAAAACTGCTTCGTATTTTTTCATTTAACGAACGTTACGCGTCCATTGCCAATGGGGAAACGATATGCGAAGTCAACGTTCGCGTTGCTTCGAATGCACGCTTGCGATCTAGATCGTTTTCTGGTGCAACACATTTATCATTAAGAAATTGTATCATAAACTCTGTGTCGGTGTACTATTTGTGGGTGGTTACCTTGAAATAATCGGTAATTAATTATTTCATCGACACAATGTTTTCATCGACACGATTTCAGCGACACCGCATTTCACACCGACATTGTTTATATACCGTCACGTTGAAATCGCCGACAAATGTTTACATCGAGTCTCGTTTCACCGCCGACAAATGTTATCATCGACACTTCGTGTATAAGAAATATAGCCGTTGTTGACGACAATGTATATTAACTCTTAGCACTCCGAACCATTCTGGACGTTGGCTACCAGCTACTCGGCGGCACTTTTCGGCAGAAACGGGCATTTACAGACCCTCGTATTATTTAGTATGGTTTTGGAACTAAATAACATACCATAATGATATTGGACTTATATGAATTGGCTGAAATCGAGAAATTTGCAGAAAAATCAATATTTTATTTTTTATAATTTTGTTATTGTTTGTTTTATAATTTTGTTTTGTCGTTGTAATCGCTATCTATGCGAACTCTTTCTCTCGTCGCCTTGTTGCTTGGACGATATCACTATGGCTGCTATCAAAACAATAGACTAACTGTCGAAGAAAACTTTCTATCTGTCTAAACGTCTATCTGGAGCTCATCTTCACTACTACTTGTGTCATGAGACTCATTCGTGTTCGAACGTTTTGCCATTGTTCTAATAAAAAATATGAATAAATACATAGGTAGAAAATTTCTAATTGTTATTACTAACTCACAAGATGATATCTACCAAAAAAAACTTTTACCAAACAATTTATTTACCAAGAGAAGAATCACTTTTCCGATTTTCTCACTCGTTAGATCTATCTATACCGCTCGACGCTTCAAACCAGACTGAGTTCAGCTTTGAAAATCTTTTCCTCCAGATTTTATGATTATAAATCTCACTATACAGTGCGTGCTATGTTCGCATACCGATCTTTCTTCTACAAACTTGTCTTATCGCTCTTTTCAAGTGGCGCCATTGAAGTGCTCGGACCGTCGTGAGCACGCCTCTCACGTTCTCGTCAAAACTCGCTGACATTTCTTGTATATATCTTAGTAATTTTACTATATTTTGATTTGATTTCTTGTGCCATTTCAAGAGAAAACTTCAGGAAAACATGCATATCTCAAAAAGTTGCGCTGAAATAACTGAATTCCCCGTAATCACTAATAAACTTTAATGTCCCACGAGAGGGGACACCCGAGTGATATGCTAGAATTACGATGTTCCACGAGAGGGGACAGCGGAGTGCAAAGGGTTAAAACAGCCATTAAACGGCGAATCACCTCGAAAAAGAAGAAGGAAAGATAAAAGAAAAGGAGAAAGAATTCAAAAAATATTACAAAATCGTGGAACTTACACAGAAATAAATTTCCTTAAAGCATCAGCAAATCTTTATAATTCGATGTATAACTAATGAAATAGTTAACAGTTCTATCTCTCTCTCTCTCTCTCTCTCTCGCAAGTACTATTAATATATAATTTATAATAATCAACTAATTAACGTTGAAAAATATATATTTTGTATGTACAGGTGGCAGCTTAAATTGCTTTACTTTTGTTACAGTCAACGTTTAATGTGTGACAATTAATAAAAATGTTGATTAACAAGATATTGATATAAATATATCATTATTGCCTCTCTGTTTCCACGTTTCTTATACACGAAGTGTCGATGATAACATTTGCGATGAAACGAGAGTCGACGTAAACATTCGTCGGTGATTTCAACGTGTTGGTATTTATACAATGTCTGTGAAATCATGTCGATGAAAACATTGTCGATGAAATAAATATTACGATTTCATGGTATCCCACCCACTACGATAAATTCTCTCTAATTGATCCTCGGCTTGTAAACTAAAATGCACAATTTGCGAAGAGGATATACGATTATTCGAGCCTTGCGGTTTATTTTTATAGTTATAAATTGTCCACAATTATAAAAAACGAGCTCGAATAATCGCATCTCCTCTTCCCAAATTGTCCATTTTTCTGCACAATCTGAACGTCAATTAGGGAGACATTACTGTAGTCCTCGGGCAATTCCATAGACTTTCAAAATATGTCATTGCGATAACCATCGAAATGGTAGAGTCTCCAAGAAACCGAAAATCTCCTAATTTCAGCTTTAGGGAGAGGAGACACGATTATTCGCGGCTCGTTTTTAGAGTCGCCGATTGTCAACAACTATAAATGCTCTTCAATCGTCACTCAACATGTAAAACAAAAATGGCCAATTTGGAAAGAGGGGACACGATTATTCGAGCCTCGCGGCTCGTTTTTATAGTTGAGCCGTTTATTTTGAAAGTGGCATAAGTCACTTTACCGTAATGAAAAGTGGTGATTTTTTAATGTTTATACGAAATTATTTATACTGAGAAAAATATCAGTATCCTGAGATAACAAATACAAGTAAATCTTCTCGAAAGTTAGCATCCATATTTTTAAACGTGTTAAAACGCAAACCCTTAAATATATCGACTTAAAAACAAAGTGAATTATGCCACTTTCAAAATAAACGGCTAAGTTGTTGACAACCGACGACTATAAAAACGAGCCGCGAGGCTCGAATAATCGTATCGCTTCCTCCCAAATCGTCTATCTTTTTTTACAAGTTAAGAGTCAATTAGAGAAAATTTACTGTATTCGTTTATCCCATAGTGTGGAAGACGTACGATTTCGGCAGTGTGCGACCGAATAACATGGTACCGGGAAATAGGCTCTAAACCTAAACCAGAAATTAACAATAATGAAACGTCGAGGATGAATGAATTTTCGAGACTGACGGGGGTCCCTTCGGTGTCGACGACGGAACGCTTGGACACAGGAGTTGAAAATCGTTGACCCGGGTCTCGGCGGCCGTAAACCACGCTTTATGAGCTTCCGAAATGAAGCAGGAAAGTTTAACCGGCCGGTGTTTCACCGGCGTTCGTTTTCCCGGCCACGATCCGTGGCAGACGTGAGCTCACTCGCAAACGGAAGGTAATTTTTGAGAGCGCTTCCTCCGACACCCTCGTGCACGTGCACAGCTGCACGCTGCACGCTGCACGCTGCACCTCGATGCACCGCTCGATGCAGCACTTGCACCTCGGAGTCGGAGGTGAAGTGATCTCGTGTCTGGCTTCTGGGAGCACTTAGCTCTTAATGTATCTGCGGTTGATGGGCGTATTGTTTGGTGAATTGAGCCGGGACCAAGTTTTAGGTACGCTCCGTGATACGTTCTATATATGGTAAACAAGCTTAAGAGGCTTTTAACAGACTTCACCGGAGGTCTCGAAGAAAACCAAGCCAAAGGTCGGACTCGTAGATTTAGGAAACGCCAGATGCACCTTCCGTGCGCGATTTCGTTGTTACCTCAGTGGCTGTGAGGAGGAACGCGAATGTCACATGTTTTGGCTACCGCGAAATTACCGCATAAACTTCCAATCGCTAGTATGATACATGCTTCGTATTAATAGTGTTTCAAATTGCATTGTTATTTTCAGTCTATTAGTCGCATCATTCTTGATTCGAATAATGACTGTAAAATTATTCGAATGGGTTATTCGAATATTGATGATAAAATTATTCGATTAATAATGCGAACAATTGTTGATTATTTTTGTTTTCACGTAATTTTATAAGAAAAAAGTAATATCGAAGAAAACGAATCGATAAACTATGAAGAAACATTTTATATTCTATCGTTTTTATTCAAATAGTTTATTTTCCGTATGAATAAATTCGAGTAAATTCTTATTTGAATAAAATCTCGTTCGGATAAATTTGTATCTAGTAGATAAAGTTTTATTCGATCGAATATTTATTCGTTATAGCGTCGAATAAAATTTTATTCGTTAATCCGTCATCCGAATAAAATTTCGTCCGACTCGTTCATACTTAATTCATAATACCTTTTCGCCAATCGTCAACAATTATAAAAACGAGGCGCAAGACTCGAATAATCGTATCTTCTCTTATCAAATTGTCCATTTTGGTTCACAAGTTGAGGAACAACAAAATTTTATTCCGATGACGGATTAACGAATCAAATTTAATGCTGAAAGCAGAATTGTAAGAAACGCAAAATTTTTACGGGTCGCTCTGAACGTTCAGCAAGTGTTCAAACTCCTCAGCTTGTAAACCAGAATGGACAATTTGGGAAGAGAAGATACGATTATTCGAGTCTTGCGCCTCGTTTTTATAATTGTTGACGATTGGCAAAAAGGTATTATGAATTAAGTATGAACGAGTCGGACAAAATTTTATTCCGATGACGGATTAACGAATCAAATTTAATGCTGAAAGCAGAATTGCAAGAAACGCAAAATTTTTACGGGTCGCTCTGAACGTTCAGCGAGTGTTCAAACTTGGTCGGCTACAGTCACGTTCGGTAAGGAAGGAACCGACAGTAAGTGGAAAGTAGTACGTTTGCAAATGGGATAAACTTCGAACCGATAAAGGATTATCCAGCGAATGTTAGCGTTCCGCGAATGGAATCGTTACGATTGCATTTACGGGGTTCGTTCAAGGTGTCGTATGAAGTTTCCACGCGGAAAACCGCGGCGCGGGGCGGCGCGACGGCGACGGCGGCGACGGCGGTCAGCAGAACCGGCGAGGCTCGAACTTAAGAGTAGCAAAGCGCTAATTAACGTTGCCGAGTCACGGAAGGCACGATCGTGACCCACCGCTCGCACACGCGCACACAAGCCGCGGCTTCGTCATTTTCTTTGTCGTGGCTAGGCGATAACGGTCCCTATCATACCGGGAACAAATTTCGATCTGACCGTCAATGAATTCGCGGAATTACTATTCCACCCCTCGTTTCCCAAGATTTCGCTTCCCACCTGATTAACGCTTTCACTGCCAGCCGGGCAAACCTCGGGCAAAACCCAACTCGAAGACTTTAGAACTAAAGCAATTTGATAGATCGAATAGAAGATAGTGGAGATATTTATAGAATTTAATAATAGCGTTGCAATATTTTTTAATACGATAAAATAATTGAAGGAACGATGAAATGTTTATGTAGCCTGTGTATCTTTGATTAATGCAAACACAATTTGCGTTTTACATAAAGATACTAGACCATATACACTAGATATACACTAGACCCTGGATTTTATGCATTTATTAGAAAAATGTGTAGATGGAACACAATATACAGTAATGCCTCTCTAATTGACGCTCAGATTGTGCACAAAAATGGACAATTTAGAAAGAGGAGATACGATTATTCGAGCCTTGCGGCTCATTTTTATAGTTGTTGACAATCGATAACCAATCCGAGGGTCAATTAGGGAGAATTCGCTGTATATGCTCGAATAAAAAAAAATTTATCTAAAAATGTCCCCCGAAAATATTGTTACAACGGTGCTTCGTTGCACGAGTTCTCTTCGATAACACGTTCCGTGCCAAGCCGTTTTTGCTCGATTTGTCATTCAGGCCATTTGACGCTTCGACTGAAGATTGATATCTTATCGCACAATATTTGATTACATCGTCAATCCGTAAGTACAGTAATGTCTCCCTAATTGTCGCCCAAATTGTGCACTATAATAGACAATTTGGGAAGAGGAGACGCGATTATTCGAGCCTTACGGCTCGTTTTTTACAATTACCGATTGTCAATAACTATAAAAACGAGCTGCAAGGATCCATTTTTGTGGATAATCTGAGCGTCAATTGGAGAGACATTACTGTAGATGTAATTGCATCGCGGAAATGAAAGTGTGTTCATATAAAAATGAACTGCGAGGATCGAATAATCGTATCTCCTTTTCCCAAATTGTCCATATTTATGGATAATCTGAGCGTCAAATAGAGAGGCATTACTATACATAAGATCATAAGACTATGAGAATGCTGTTACATTGTATTCAATTTAATATTAGACATATTAAGGAAGAAAACAATTTCAAAACTATTTTATTTTAGTTTATTGTAACTGAGATAGACAATTTTTATTTTACATAAAAATTCGTAGTACAGTGATTACTCTTGCAAACATCTAGCAGCCTTCAGATACTAAACACAGCGACAGAGGGCGAAGAAATTAGGGCGAAAATTCGTTTCTCAATCCGCGTAAAGACTTCTGTCAGACTTTTTTTTAGGCCGCACGGTAATCAACGCGTTAAGTTCTCATATCTTTTTCCGGTAGAATTACTTACATTTTTTTATCGGGCATCCGATACTTCGTACCAGATTTATTGAAAATGTTCAACGGAAACATATGCACACGTATTATTGTGCATCGATTCATTTACATACTAAGTAACAACATTAACGTGTCACTGTGAAAATAACATCGAGCTTAATCGTATTCAATATGAAAAACGTTGTATCGTTTTAAAATATATCCGAATATTAATGCGGTTTACCGTATGTTATTGCAAACAGTCTGCCAGCATAGCGTTCCAAACATGGATTCGCCGGAGAGAGTTCCCCGCATCTCCTCGACGTGAAAATCCCATAAGCTTGATTTTAATTTCGACCGAATTTTCCGGAATTCGCGGAGGGCTCGGTGGATAAAGTAAGGGCGACGGAGACCGAGCGATCGCTCTGTCCCGGGTTTTTTCATTAAATGAAATCCAAGGGTAATGTTTTGACTATGAAACGGCCGGCGGAATTTGCGGGGATTGCGTTCTACCAGTTTTCGTAGTACCTGCTCGACCGTGCGAGCGAGACCGGACCCCTATAATTTCCGTACTAAGTCGGTCAGTCACGATCCAACTGATATTTGCGCAGACAGAATATATCTTGTTTGCAGAACTACGTGCTTAGTAGGTTATCGAACGTGTGATTTATATATTACACGTTCCATAGACCGGCATTAATTGTACCGCTTTCTCGTAACCGGAAATTTTCGAAGGATTTCAACTTCGAACCGATTTCAAAAACATTCCCTAACTATCGCGGAAATTGCTACGATTCAGAAATTATCACGTTCGCTGTCGTCGTTCACTCCGCTCGCGAGTCAACCCTTCGCGAACCATGCGGGGTCGAATTAACCCAACCGTGTTTTAAAACTGTTCTTATTAACCCTTTGCACTCGAAGCCATTTTTTAACTGTAAATCTAAACCAATTTTTCCGACTTATAGTACTTCCATTTTATATGACAAAGTGCATTTTGTGCATATGAAATTGAGTCTTGCGGTGACTCGTACCACAGTTATGCTTTTAACCATTTTTTAAGTCTAAACTTTGTTGATATCAAAATTATCTTGGAACGTGATACAATAATCTTAGTGGTGCCTCGGAGTCACCACTCGAGTACAAAGAGTTAACCCTTCGCAGTCGGAACCACTTTAATTCGAGGTCGAAAATATTTTTTCTGACCCCTAGTATTTCGATTTTATATAATTTAACGCATTTTATACATATGAAATTGAATTTCGTGATTCATGCAACAGTTACAGTTTCGACAGTTTTTTTTTAGATATGATCAAATTTGATAATGTCGACATTACTTTGAAACGTGACGCACGACGAGTTTAATCAACGTCCCTGAAATGTGGAAAAATGTTGCCCCTCTGCACGTTTCGTACGAGAAAGGTCGCGACTTCTTGAATCAACCAATTCAAATCGTGGGTACTTAAGTTAGCAACACAAGGTCCGACGGTCGTAAAAGTTTCTCGACCCAGAAACTGGTCGTAGTTCGTTAGCATATACGAATCTCGAAATAGATTTTTAAGCTTCTTACTCTTCTCGTGCAGCGTAAGGGAAAAACGTTTATCCGAAGGGGTTGGATTTATACGCGAACTGGCGAAAAAAAAGAAATGTACGAACGTACGAACCTTTCGGCCTTATCGTACCGCTAAACATTTTCCCCCCGACGTTTCGTTCCGTCTTTGACTAGAAAGACGCCACTATCGGTACCAGTTACGTGACTCGACCATGTTGGAACGTATTTCGCGTAAACACGTTTCGATAAAGCCAGGCCACACAAATTTTCAGCTGTCAAGGACAATGCCAGGCAGCCGAGCTCATGATACAGACATGTTTTTCCACTACTCCGGATCTCGGGACAGCTTTCGAGGAAACTATTGCAACTAATGGATACTTCCACGAATTTTTAGATGCTTCGTTATTACGTTTATTCGATCGAACATGTTTTCCGCTTCTGTAAAAACATTCGAAGCTTTCGAAACATTAATTCTAACAATACGAAATTATTTTTATCCAGAAATTAACCCTTTCGCGCCGAGCGCCGCATATATGCGGCATCGAAACGAAGTGTATACAGAAGACGCGGATGTGTAATTTGTAGCAAAAATGATAAAAGAACGGATTCACGGTACGAGTGCAAAGATTTCGATGTGGCCTTTGTATAGATCCTTGCTTCCAAATATATCGCACAGAATTATATTATTAGTTTTTACATATTATTATATTTTAATAATTTTCGTCTCGTTATTGATTACATTAAACATTTAATCGTTAGGCTTTGTTTTTATATAAATACCTACGTTACCTATAATTTTGTAAGTCTTTTTAAATTAAAAATGTAAATATACTTGTTACATTAGAGCAATGATTATTTTATTATTATTATTTAAGACTTGGAACAACATACATGCAGAAACCACGCGCACTGCGCATATTTCCGTTCGGTGACGGTACTTCGGCGGATGGAGCTGCCGTAGCGAAAGGGTTAAAATAATTAGTAGAAATAGCTAAATTAAAATTAAATTCAATGTATAATAGATTTTCCGTAATTGACTCTCAGCTTGTATACAAGAATAGATAATTTGGGGAGAGGAGAAACGATTATTCGAGTCTTGCGGCTCGTTTTTATAGTTGCCGATTGTCAACTATAAAAAGAGCTGCAAGGTACGAAATGATAATAATAATCTTCTCAAATTGTCCATTTTTGTTTCCAAGCCGAGGCTTAAATTTAAAGCGTCGATATCGAGCTTACCATCAATTCACGAGCAGTCGATTAACATTTTCGGCGATCGCCGTTGCCGAATGGACTGGTCCTGGAAGTCGCCCACTTAATCGATCCTGCCTCCTCGATCTCTGCTTCATGGTATCGGCCGATCGCGCGAAACGTTCCTACGGCTCGTCGATTGGCCAAATTTACATGGCTGGCCCGCCGTTTTACATGACAATGCCAGCCCCGATCAATTCCCATGAATACCGGCGCCCGTCGAATACACCAAACAACGTTTTAACGGGAAAACGTTAGCCAGGATCGCAGAGGCGGCATGCAACCATCCAAGATGGCAGCGGCGAGATTCTTTCGTCTCCTCGAGCAAACCCGTTCCCAACCGAGACATCAATTTCTTCGTGCGACTTGGCGAATTTTCTCAAAATCCCCGCGACACATCGATGGCCTTGCTACGCGCGAACGAAATCAACGATTACTCGAGGGCGATTCGACGATATTTCCGCGGCGTCTTCGAGCCGTTTTTGTCCGACGACGCCAGGCATCGGAGAGTCCCGCGCGTGACACTTAATTCAGGCAAACATTTCCCCGCCTCGTCAGATTCCACCGCCCACGAGGATCCGTAATGCATCGAGGCAGCCTGGAAGCACAAAGAATAATATTGTTTTAGAGGCCGCCGCCTTAAGGAGCTAAAACGCGGTAGAAAAACGACGCCCGACGAAAAACGTCATCCAACTGTCCGTCGATTCTGCGAATAGATTGCGGGAGCTTTCCGCGAAATAACAAGCTTCCGCATACATTGTATATCTCTTTGTTAGAATATTGATAATCGCTTTACAGTTCGATGATACCTCCTCCAGGCAAAATACAAGTTTTCTACACCGATTGTAAAGAACTAATTGCGTCGAGGTAATAGAATATAATATTGGGTCTACCGGAAAGTTCTGTCCGATAGTGTCACTTCAAGTTTCAATCCATATGCACATGTTGATTTGAGACATATATGACTATCTCTCTTTATCATTGCATTTACACACATGTACTCTCCTAAATAAACTGAAACAAAGATGTCTCATGTCATTATTAAGTGAGACGCGATCGTGAAAACATGGCTACCGATGATAATGCCGGACCACATGCTGCTTTGGCGACTCGTCGGAAAATCGCAGAGCTAGGCTGGGAAATGCTGTCACGTCCACCATACTCCCCAGACCTAGCACCCTCCGATTATCACTTGTTTCTCTCTTCGCAAAACTTTTTACAGGAAAAAAATTCAAAACTGAAGCTGATGTCAACCAAGCGCTAGTCGAGTTCTTCGCCTCTAAAAATAAATAATTTTTTAAAAATGGCATTTACAAGTTGCCATCACGTTGGCAAGAAGTCATAAGTAACGATGGAAAGTATATTCTACAATAAATATTATTAAATGTATGAAAATTGTGTTATATTTCAATTCAAAAACGGACAGAACTTTCCGGTAGATCTAATGAACAAGCTCCCGCATACATTGTATACCTCTTTGTTATAATATTGATAATCGCTTTACAGTTCCATGATACTTCCCCCAGGCAAGATACAAGTTTTCTACACCGATTGTAAAGAACTAATTGCGTCGAGGCAACAGAGTATAATACTTCTTCTTTTAATCATGTTAATATTGGATGTATAGATGGATTGGTAGTGTATTTTTTTATAAAATGCAAATTTTCGAAACCAATTACGTAACGAACAGAACTTAAAAGAATGTTCATACTTTTTATTTATATACTGCATGTACCGTATCGCAGTAGCTTAATATTCCTTCGTGAAGCAAAATGCACATTTCCTACATTAATTATAAGAAGTAAAAGTTCCAAGAACGTACCTTTTCTTTTAATAATTTTAATATTGATCGTACACAAAGCTTGCTACTCTTACAAGAACGTGTTCTTTCTTTTAATGATTTTAATAACAGCGCTTATAGTTTGGTAATGCAATTGGATATATCTTTATCATAAATGCACGAAACCCATAGATCACTTGCGGTGCTTTGCCAAACAATCTAATTAGTAGAACGGATCAACAAACAATTGGCCGTGCGTGATACGACTGTGACATGCTGTTGCATATGCGTGACTTCATTATAATAATTTCATGTTACATAGGCTGCTGCAATATTTTAAGAGGTCGTGTCTAGTCGCTATTCGCGAAATAAGTCGTAAAAATTTCTTCTCTGGAAAACGGCTAATGTACATTTGTTCCGAACGAAAATATATGTATGTATCGCATAACTCGTAGAGACATTTTCAGCTGCAAATTAGCTGTATTATAGAAATTGTCTCTGATCGATTTATAAAGAAAGAAGAATCTAACATTCTTCTTCTAGAAGATCTGAAGCTATTCCTAGTCCTATAAACTCGTAAACTCGAAGATTTTACGACTTCCTTAAAAGCCGCATGCGACAGAGGGCAAAAATAAAACGGAATAAAGATTCCTGTTGGCGAAGCAGTTCGAATTGCAAGAATTAAAGGAAGCCTGGAAACTGAGATCGCGAAACAGTTCTCCATCTGCGAAGACTTCGAGGACTTCTCCGAGCACGCAGCGTCGGTTGACGGTTCGCGAGACCGTAAAACCGAATTTTAGATCTTCCTCGATTGCAAAATCTCAGAACCGGTTGTTCGTAACCGGGAGGTCGTAACGTTTCGTTGAAACAGTTCGGTTATCTCTTTCGGTGGATCGTCGAATTTCTTTTCTGGCAAGAGAGCCGCACTTCTGTCGCTGACAGAAAACTCTATATTCTTCATCTCTAATTAGAGATGCGACTATCGGTTATCGATGAAATTGTTAATATTATCGGCATGATAACGATATATCGGCATCTTAGCAAGTTAAGTGCGGAATATCGACTCCAAAAAATTATATATTATCAAAATCATATAATTAATTAAACCGAAATTAACAAGTTAAAATTTATCTTAGAACATATTGGTTTAATCCTTTCGTATTCTAAAAATCCTAATAACACTCAGTTTGTTTAATATGCCACAATGAAAATAACATGTTACATATGTTAGAATAAAAATATCATATTATACGTAGAATCATAATTATAACAATAACACTGCTGCGTAAAGTTTAAATTTATCCACAATATATCAAAAAAATAAACACATTTAAAAATGATTTTATTTGAATTTAATACGTCACGTTCATTCTATCTCCGGCATATCGAAACATCGGCAACAATTCGATATTATCGATAATAATACCGATAGTCACATTTCCACCTGTTTCTAAATCGGTAGCCAGTAATCGGATCGCGGGAACACGCGCGTGCCCGGCTTTAATATTTCGTAAAATCGAGTTTTAGCATAAATCCTAACACGATCCTCATTAAACGCTCTTTCCGGTGCTATCTGTTTTTCGCCTCTAATTATGCGCGGACGCGATGAATCTCGCGCCACCGCCTCCCGCGCGCACTCCATTTAGATTTTAAATGTATTCTGTCCGCGCACGGACCGACGACGAATCTCGTTCGCTTCCATTCGAATATATCGCGAAAATATTATTCGCGCGCAGTTAAAGCGTCCGCAACCGTATTTTTCATGGGAACTCGTTATCGGCGGGTGTCTAATTAATCATCGCGGCCGATTTTATTATTCGTTTTAACGCCAGTTATAATTGGCACGCGAAACGGCAGCTGTTTCGTTGCACGGCGTTCGCTCAATTCCCCGGAATACGCGTTATTCCTTATTTATTAAACCGTGATGAGCAATTCTTTGTCGATTCTGCGTTCGCACGGATTATGTCTATTGTGCTTTTGTATTTCTCAATCGCGTTGATATGCGCGTCAATGATTCGGAAGTGTTATTGCTGTTTCCTCGATGTCGAGTCTCATCGGTGATACGCGATTATTAAATAGCCCTTTATGCAAAATTTGTAGTATTAACCTGTTATTATTTCTACGATATCATATTATATTTGTATTACATAAATAACGTGCAAAAATGATAACCTGCTAATCCTTACAGCGTTATTATATATTATATGTTATTATACAGGGTGTCCCAGATTTTAATGTTCAAGCTTTGTCAGTATATTCTATGGCACGAAGTAAGAAGAAAATGTTATGTAAACATAGGTCATATAGAGCTTTATTAAGAAGTTATAACAAAAATTCAGAATAGGAATAGTAATCAACTAAAAAAAAAATAAAAAATAAAAGAAAATCTTCGATCGATGTCAATCATGTATTGTCAACAACGGTTATTAATACATTTCGAAATGTATTAATAAACACAGCTTACATAAACACACGGCATGTGCTGATCTATTCAAGTCAACGCTTCACTATTCTAATGCAATTACTATTCCTATTCTGAATTTTTGTTATAACTTCTTAATAAAGCTCTATATGACCTATGTTTACATAACATTTTTTTCTTACTTTGTGCCATAGAATACACTAACAAAGTTTGAACATTAAAACCTGGGACACCCTGTATATTATATTATATAATATATTGCTATATCATATCCACACTATATACCATACAAAGATCATGTTAGATAACATTTTTCATAAGAAATTAAACAATGTGGTTCTAGTTGCTCGAAGGGTGAATTTTCCTAGGAATGATTTTTATATATTCACAGGTCAACGCGCGATCTAATTTGATGTAGAATTTAGCTTCCTAAATCCATATTCGATGTTAAGGATATTATTATAATACAAGCAATATAAGAACAGCAGATAAGGAGAGAACATATTTATGGGAAAGATGAATGTACATTTCAACATATTTGCCACGTTTCTTAACAATTTAGTAATAGAGATTTAAAACTAAAAGATTGAAAAAGAATATTATTTAACTCATAAATTGAAAAATTATATATATATATATATATATATATATATATATTATAGTATATTTTAAATAAACTGTGGATCTTCAGCACTGAATTTAATTTTGATTTAAAGTTTGAAATCTTTATAACAGATCTGTCACGTTTTTATAGCGCAATGGATTAAATAATGTTAATAAGCTGATATCGATACTGCAATATTCGCAGCCTCTATTAATCGCTTCACTATTTTATGTTTCACCTATCCGTATGTCTGAGAATGCTGTGTGTATGTGTGTGTGTGTGTGTGTGTGTGTGTGTGTGTGTGTGCGTGTGTGTGTGTGTGTGTGTAAACTCCATTAAAATGCTACAAAGGGAGTAACAATGGGTAGCAGTTAACAGAGGAGATGACACAGTAATAAAATAATATTTTCCGTTGCACATCGGTTTTCGAAGCAGAAAATAATTTTCCACTAGACTTACTATACGAACTTCTTTAAAGAACGTCGCCGCTTCGTTGACCATATTTTTAATCCTTCTACTCGAATCGAAGCAAATTAACACGATCGGGAGAAACGAGCCGGTAAATTATAAGACCGCCGATTGTTTAAATTTACACCCGCGTGTTGCCTGCTGAAAAAAATATGACTTGCCCGGCGGCCCGTCTGGAGGAAATATTTTATGATAATAAATTTTCCCGAGCGGTGTTTGAACGTGAAATTAATTTCATCGCGTGCAGAAGCGACGAATTAATTAAAAAGTGCTCGACAACGTAGCCGAACACAGGATGCGCGATAATATCTGCCCGGGGAAAAAATTTTCGCGGAAATTCAACTTGCACTTTTCAGTCGATTGTCAGTTAGCCGGCCGATGGACGAGCGAAGGGAAATTCCCTGAATAAATACCGGTTCTAATAGAGACTGTCGGAACATTAAACCCTTTGCATCGAACATGTATAAAAATAGCCGGAACGAACATTTCTACCGATCAGGGAATTCTGAAAATATCACAGGTTAGACGAATCGCAGCGAAGGCAATTAAAAACGGTGCGAAAATCGAGGATGCTCTTTCAATTAAACATATACGGTAATTAAAGAATCGAATTAATATTCGTCTTCGTTTCGGTCCATTTAATTATCGAATACAGTTTTAATTTATTTCGATGTTGTAAACAGTTAAGCGGCACGCAAATGAGACAATTCGCTGAAACGTTTCAATGATTTCATTCGCTTCGCTTCGTTTTACAATAAAGTTACTTTATCGACCGCTTGCACTGCGATTTCTTTCATAATCACGTTGATCAACATTTGTTTATCACTGATAAATTCCTACATGGGACGGACAATTTGTATTTACTGTTAGCCAGTCTTCAAAAATTTCAATCTTAATTCGATGAAATAAGATACTTACATTGCACACATTTTTTTAAATTGTTGGTGTGACAGCGTAGTGTTAAATATTGATAATAAAAAGGTTACGCGATTTATACCGAGTCTGAGACGACATCGTATGGCAAGGGATTAGTTTGTTTCCCTAAAATATTACCCTATAATTATGTAAAGAATGAATAATATTGTTCAATCTTTTTTCATATTATATTATAATCCTACGTTTTTTTTATTCCGAACATTCAACCAAGTGCATGAAATAAATGAGCCGTTTATTTTGAAAGTGGCATAAGTCACTTTACCGTAATGAAAAGTGGTGATTTTTTAATGTTTATACGAAATTATTTATACTGAGAAAAATATCAGTATCCTGAGATAACAAATACAAGTAAATCTTCTCGAAAGTTAGCATCCATATTTTTAAACGTGTTAAAACGCAAACCTTTAAATATATCGACTTAAAAACAAAGTGACTTATGCCACTTTCAAAATAAACGGCTCTAATGTCAATATTCTTCGTCGCCTAGAAAATGATTGAAATCAAAGATAGGGAAAACCAATTACTGGACTGCGGATTTTATGCAATTTCCAGCAAAATTGAGTTGTTGCAATTCAAAACAGTAGATGGTCTAAAAGAATTTGAAAATGTTCAAGTATTGTTATTTTTTTACAAATACGATTAAAGCAAGAAAATACTTTCTATCTAGATTCTGCTTCGTAAAAATCCGCGGTATACCAATTAGTAACGTTAATCGATTAAAAACGAAAGATGCACAGCCGTTACAAAGCAAAACAATAGTGATCATGCTAAAATATCGGGTACAATACGACGCGTCAAGGTATGATGTATACTATTGGAAATCACCAATGGCCAAACAAGTGGTATAGGAACGATTTATGGGCAGACAAGTGAAATACGGTCGAACGATGATCGTACAAGTAGAATATGAGTGACTTATGGTTTATGGTGAAACAAGCAGAACGCGAATGACAAACATGTAGAATCGAGCCGAGTTATGGTCGTACCAGCGGAATAAACGTGTTGTGAGATAAAACAAGTAGAACAGATCTAACCAACGTGATCGTGCACGTTAAATTGGGACAATCTGTAGTGTCATAAGTAGAATAGAAACGGCCTATAACCCGGACAAGCGGAACGGGGACAAGTGCTTGTGTGTAGTTTATGGCTAGATAAGTGGAATAATATGGGGTGGTTTGCGACCTAGCAAATGGAATGGGGGGTGTGTATGGTCTGGCAAATAGAGCAGGAAACACATGTGGTCGGACAAGAGCGATGCAAGTGATCTATGGTTGGACGAATGTAACAGAAATGCACAGATATTATCGCACAGATGATTTGTACATTTAGAGTTTCCAACAAAATATTAGATCGTTAACTATGATTTTATAGTGACATTATCCGTTTGAGTCGCAAGCAGCGCGATCGCGTTGTTGAGATTTTATGTCGAGAAAACCCAGCACATTTCGAACATTGTGGACAACCGACGGTGCGTTACCCATTGTCGAAGCGCGCTCAGATTTACCAAAGCAAGTACAGTAATGTCTCTCTAATTGACGCACAGATTGACCACAAAAATGGACAATTTGGGAAGAGGAGATGCGATAGTTTGAGCCTTGCAGCTCGTTTTTATAGTTATCGACAATCGGTAATTGTAAAAAACGAGCCGTAAGGCTCGAATAATCGCGTCTCCTCTTCCCAAATTGTCCATGAGACATTACCGTAGCGTTTAATTCTGAATGTATGCCGCGAAGTTTCATTTTTGCTATCCGAAGCATTCTTATCATCGCAGTTTCCAAAAGTATGTACGTAGCTCGGATGAAACTGTTAAAATTTTCAATTGGTTCTGACGTAACAGTTACTTCTGTTGACTTTGAACTTCTTTGTTCGGAGAAAACAGTTATGAATCCGCCGAAACTTGTATTACATACGCGGAAACAGAAAATTTGTCTTGTCATCTTACTCGTGAAACATTTCTCTAGAAATGGAAAAAAGTTCTGATTGTATGGTAACAGTTATTTTGCGTTGAAAAAGTTAAAATACTTATGAACAAATTAATCGTTTAGTATCAGAGGTTGTAGTTGGAGCTTGCAAGGTACAGTGATGTCTCCCTAACTGACGCTCAGATTGCACACAAAAAAGGACAATTTGGGAAGAGGAGATGCGATTATTCGAGCCCTGTAGCTCGTTTTTATAGTTATTGACAATTGGTAATTGTAAAAAACGAGCCGTAAGGCTCGAATAATCGCGTCTCCTCTTCCCAAATTGTCTATTATAGAGCACAATTTGGGCGACAATTAGGGAGACATTACTGTACTTATGGATTGACGATGAAATAAAATATTGTGCGATAAGATATCAATCTTCAGTCGAAACGTCAAATGGTCTGAACGACAAATCGAGCAAAAACGGCTTGGCACGGAACGTGTTATCGAAGAGAACTCGTGCAACGAAGCACCGTTGTAACAATATTTTCGGGAGACATTTTTAGATCAATCTTTTTTTATTCGAGCATATGCAGCGAATTCTCCCTAATTGATCCTCGGATTGGTTATCGATTGTCAACAACTATCAGAACGAGCTGCAAGGCTCGAATAATCGTATCTCCTCTTCCCAAATTGTCCATTTTTGTGCACAATCTGAGCGTCAAGTAGGGAGACATTACTGTACATCGCACAGCTCCTTTTAATGTAAGTAGTACATCTTACAATCATTTTACAATAGTATTATTATACTATAATAATGCAATAATACGGTACAAAATAACAATTTTTAATTTATTATTATCGCGCCGCTTGGCATTTCTCGACATAAAATAAAACAAGCGCTGTCGCGTTTTGTTTGGGTCTTTTCGTACTCATTTAGAGAAAGCGCGGTTGTGCTGTTTGGGATTCTTCGACAGTGTCTTTTCAGTACTCCCTGGGATTCAAACGATTATAGTAGAGTGAAGTATGCATTTCATATCTAATGTCTTAGAATTATTAGGTCTACCGGAAAGTTCTGTCCGTTTTTTAATTGAAATATAACACAATTTTCATACATTTAATAATATTTATTGTAGAATATACTTTCCATCGTTACTTATGACTTCTTGCCAGCGTGATGGCAACTTGTAAATGCCATTTTTAAAAAATGATTTATTTTTAGAGGCGAAGAACTCGACTAGCGCTTGGTTGACATCAGCTTCAGTTTTGAATTTTTTTCCTGTAAAAAGTTTTGCGAAGAGAGAAACAAGTGACAATCGGAGGGTGCTAGGTCTGGGGAGTATGGTGGATGTGACAGAATTTGCCAGCCTAGCTCTGCGATTTTCTGACGAGTCGCCAAAGCAGCATGTGGTCCGGCATTATCATCGGTAGCCATGTTTTCACGATCGCGTCTCACTTAATAATGACATGAGACATCTTTGTTTCAGTTTATTTAGGAGAGTACATGTGTGTAAATGCAATGATAAAGAGATAGATAATCAACATGTGCATATGGATTGAAACTTGAAGTGACACTATCGGACTGAACTTTCCGGTAGACCTAATATCATTGCTAACTGCGTCGAATCCTTCATTATGCACTTGCACTATTAGTTTGAAAAGTAATAGATCTGTTTGCGTAGAGTATGACAAATAATGGAATTCCACTGTTACATAAAACATTTGTCGATACTTTTAAATAGTTTCCGATATAGCTGCGACTTTATTTCGAAGCACGAGTAAGGCACGTCTTTGCTCTGCAAACAGAACAACCGCAGGGAAGAGTCAACAGAGAATTTGTCACGCGTCCACAGCGGAGTTGGGAAAAATTGTGTTCGGATGACGGGTCCGAGATAAGAATTAACGAATAAAATTCGATATTATCGAATAAATATCTTATTCACAAATCAATCAATAATATCGTGAATACAAATTTATCCAGATAACGATCTATCCGAACAAGATTTCATTCGAATAAAAACTCATCCGAACAAGTTATTTGTTATTCGAACCAAAATTTATTAAACTGTCGACACATAAAAAAAAAGAAAGAAAACATCGTACGCTATATCATAGAATATTCTCCGCAGAATATTTCCATATAATTTGAAGTGGATTGGACGCATAGTTGCGGAGATTTCGTGACGGCCAGGTTGAAAAACGTAGCTTCGAGAAGAACATAAAACTTTTCTCATAACTTTTCTCCCAGATAAAGTAAGATTTTATAAACTTTGCTTTCAGTTGCTAAGCGTTCGATTTTCGAAATATCGCTTGAAGCTTTAAGAAGATTAAAGATAAAGAAATCAATTTTTTTGAACCGTTAATACTGCACCCTTTGATACCGTTGGTTTCGTTTTTCCATGACGGCTCGATTGCTCGGAAATCAAAGATAAATCGCTCGAGAGGAAACGTCTGTTTCGACGGTGGATAGATACCGTATCGATCGGAAGAACTTCTCGCTAGATTACACGGATTCTTCATCATCAACGGGGATTAATCTGATCGTTCATTAATCTGTTCGACCCACGCCGCGTTCGCGAAGAAAAATAACTCTCAAGTTGCCGGGCAACGTGTTATGCTCCCTTTCCGTAACGTATCCGACCTCGATAAGAGCGATCACACCTACGCGGGCCATACCAATCCCTTCTGATTTTATGGAAATTAATCGGAGATGGATCGGCCACCGGAGTATTCGCGGTAGCAGAACTTCTGTGGGCCAGACTATCGAGGAATCTGTTAATTAGTGGAATAATACGAAGCACGTCGATCATTGTCGGTCTGCCATTGTCGAGCCGAAAGCAGTACAGAAAGTGTAAACTGCGAATTTTCGGGTACAAACCTGTTGGTGCTGGTTTATTGAAATCGGAGATAAGCAGGAATTTATTTTAATTATCATGGGTTTTGTAATTACGATATCGAAGTGAACAGCTATTTTCGAGCTCAACGATGATTGCTTTATTTTACGTTTAGTCATTATATTGCGGATTTAGTGGATTTGATGAGAAACATGAGTAGATCGAATACAAAATAATAAAAACGGTAAAAAAATGTGTAGATCAAATATACGATCAAAAATTCTTATTGTAAAATTACTATTCTGAACATTCTGATCACTTTTAGCGATTTAAACGTTTGCTCGGCATCGAGGTATAAATAAAGACATAAATTATTATAATTAAATATGACAGATATTTGTGGTATTAAATAAAATATTAAAATATTGTTAATATGCTATTATATAATATTATATACTATGATAGAAACGCTATTATGATTACTGTTATTATTATTATTATTATTATTTATTACAGTTGATACTTTGTGTTGTATAATTCAATACTGGTAATTAATTTTGTGTAAAAAAATGTATTTTTATAATTAATCCACTCTCTAAAATTGTTTCTAAAATTATTTAATAATAAAAATCGTAATCAAAATTGTATTCCACGGTCCTAAATATCTATAAAATAGTTTATTTCATAATGAGTGGTAAATAAATAATAACGATATAAATGTTGTTCGCGATTTCACGATTTTAGTGCACCGTGTGTCGGCTGACTGGCGAATTGTATGCACATCGAGAGGCTTTGGCTCGAGAGTTTACTTGAACTAGTAGAGCAAGTAACCGATTTCCGCGACGCATTCCGTCAGAACGGGATCACGAGTCGAAGACTATTTCCTCGAGTTCTTCAGGTTCCTCCATCAGCTGTACCGGATATGCCAAATGAAACGTCAGAAGCTGTTTCCTTACGAAATAACCCAGACAGCGACTTTGGATTTGATCAAATTAATAATACAAATTTCAAGAGAATCATCGGACCGTGGATTTTAAGCATTTATGGCAAACTCGAGTATTTGCAATTAGAAACGGTAGAAAAATTATACGAATTTAAAAAATGTCAATGTACTATTTTTAATTTATTACACTAACTAAAGAAATAACGTGCTATTTAGTTTCTATTTCTTTCAATTGATGCTGACAATCCTTACTTTGCAATGAAAATCTGCAATGATGTTTGTCAAAGTGCATACTATGAGATAGAGTAATTTTTCTAAAGATATTTTTATCTAAAAATATCTATCTATATATATATATATAAATTAATAATATTTATTATTTATTATTATATATTATTATTGTTATATTATTTATTATTTTATTAATATATTAAATAATTATTAAAAATTTCATAAATATAGATCTATATATATATATAAAATATATAAATATTTCATCTTCGCTTAAAGGAACGAAATAGAATCTATATTTATGAAATTTTTAATATCAATGAAATATTATCGCAGGAAAATTAATCTCCATTTTTCAGAAATTAAATATGGCTTGTAAAGTATTTTCACATGTTTAATCAAAATGTAATTTCAGTCGAACAATAAGCATTATTCCTTCGTTGTTTCGAAGAAACCGATCCCTTTCTGTTACCATTAAACCAACTGTGGCGTGCGCCGTGTAAGAATGTAATTGGATTGTTATTAAAATTGTTATTCTTAGTATCGCGTCGCTGGGTCGACGACGTGCTGGCAAAATGAATTTTCCTCTCGTCGGAACGCGAAAAGAAGAGCAACGTATTCGTCGTAATCAACGGTGAGATTTCATTTGAGCTCCTTGCGGATGAAAAGAGTATTCGCTCTCCAAGGTGGCTCTTCTAATTACAACTCGCCAGTATTAAGCCTTTGACACGGAAAAAGAGCACTTGCCGCATATTTTGTTAGAGATATGCAAGGCGGCTTGCAAATTGTTCACCATTTTATACCGAATGTTAAGAAAGTCCTTGTCATTTTTAATAAACTCATATATATTTTATTATTATAGAACCCGCAAAATTGCATCTGAAACGCAATGTGTTACGTAGTATAATAATTTATTCAATAGTTGCAAATTCAAATAAATGAGCCGATGCTGTGTTCAATTCTGTGAACATTCTAATTCATTCTATTCGTTTTATGATATAAAATGAAATAGAAATGTGTAATTTCTATTATATATAAAATAATTGTAAGTTGAAACAAATGAACTAAAGTTGTGTCAAATCCTCTACAAAATGTATGTTCATTATTTTTCAAGTTCCACGATTTAATAAACATGTAGCTTCCATCGCGTGTATTTCATCAAGAATTATAAATTAAAGTCATGGACTTAAGATTCGAAATTTATACGTGTTACCGAAATATTGTGTGTAAATTAGTATGAAAATGAATGTAGACAGCGTACATTTTCATAGACTACGTAATAAATTAATAAAATATTATTATCAATCTTTGATCTTGCTTCTCATTTCGGTCCACCATTTTATTTCGAATTTTCGTCTGCCGTTCCTAAAATATTTTCCTCTTCTTCGCTACTCATAGAATGCCTCATGTGAAGTAGCTTCGCAAACATTTTTTGGTCTCCGTGCGCATGATTGCGCGAGAGAGCGGACAAAATGGACAGCCCGCTACAAAAAGCTCATCTCGGGAGTCTAATTGAAATTCCCAGAAAAATTCTGTCACGCGTGATTCCGCATTCGCTGGGTCAGATTAATTGTAAGTCTTAAGAACCATTATTGACTCTCAATTAGTCGCTGACACATGGAGTGTCTCCATTAAAAGGGCTCACGCATTCCAATCCATTTTATTATCGCCCAGAAAGTAGAATTCCATCTGGTCTTCTGCTACTGGCGTGGCATTTTTCTTCGCTATTTTTATTTTCCGGAAAATATTGCTGCTTCGAACACTCGAGCTGACCCACTGCAGAATTTTCCCGTTATGTGCTGGGTGAGAGGCGAGAAATAGAACAACTAAATATTTCAGAGAAAATACTTTTAAGAGCCTGCGGAGAAAGGGCAGTGATTTTTAGGAAAATAAACGAGCCGTTCGAAGCCACGGTAAGTTCACGTGGTTTTATTATAATAAAAGACGACAGTTTCATGCATTTAGAGCAAAAATGAGTAAATCAAACGCGGGGCAATAAGGACATTAAGGTTTCAGAATTTTGTTATATTATACTATTGGGTTGGCAACTAAGTAATTGCCGATTTGTTCAATGAAATAAAAAATTTTTTTTTACTTGGAATGAAGTTTAATCTGTAATGTATTTTCCATTTTGTTCGATGACCTTTTGCCATCTCCCTGACAACTTGAAAATTTCACGCTCGTAGAAACTCTGATCCTTTTCGGCCAAAAACTGAGTTAAGTGAGATTTTACAGCGTCTTCATCATTAAAAGTTTTACCACGAAAGGAGTTGTCCAGGGATCGAAATATGTGGTAATCCGATGGCGCGAGATCAGGACTGTATGGTGGGTGTAACATCAATTCCCAACCAATATCCATGAATTTTTGCCGAGTGGACAAAGACGTGTGCGGCCTAGCATTGTCCTGGTGGAAAATGACACCTTTACGATTGACCAATTCTGGTCGCTTTTCCTTGACCGCTGCATTCAATTTGTCCAGTTGCTAACATTCACGGATAATAAAAAATAACATAATAATAATAATAATAATTTTATAATATAACGTTTACGGATATCATAAAAATGGGAGTGAGAGACATCTATAATTGAAATCGGCAATTACTTAGTTGCCAACCTAATATATTTTCAATTTATTGAAATTATTGGACAACTTGCTACATCTGTGTTTAAGCGTTATTCTGGGTAATAAAAATCCGCAGTCTAATTATAATATTCGTATAATTTTATTATGCATGACTTAATATACTTGTTCGATGTGAAAATTAGGTAAAACCGATTTTATATTTCCCTAGTTTAATCCTGATATTTTTTCAAGACTGTTTTTATTTGCATTTGTTATTGTGCAACAATTACCAAGAAATCTCAGATTCTATCATGCAAATTCTACAAGAAATATTAGATTTAATCTTTAACCGATATAATAATTTTTATGAAATTGACTGACATACTGGATCATGATTGACCCCAAATAAAAAAATGAAAATATATTAGCGAAAAATCAATTAAATATATAACAAAGTAAATAAAATGTACATTTTATTCCGAGTTAGTGTATAAAATCATAGAAAATAAAATATAAATACGATGTTAGGGTCACCGGTGACCACGATATACCAATCAAGTTAATTCAATCTCTCGCTAATACGTCCAGGAGAATTATGCATTCGCATAATCGGCCCTGTCCTCGCTAATATAATACACAGTCTCACTCGTTCCTCCCAACTTGAATTCTGTAACGGAGCGTGCCGTATTCGTCAATGGCATCGAACGCCGGTAGCCAGCCTTGTGCCTTTACGCTGTCCATAAAAGGTAACTGCTCGTGCTCAGAAAAATATAATAGGAAAGTTCGAGCGCAACGATAAAGGTGGTCAAGTAAGAAGTTCCCGTGAGTCGTTACAGTATCCGTAAAGAACGGAGCAAGTTCTTTGAAGTTTCAACAATTCCCCGGTACTTTTTGATCGCGTAATCTCCGGAAGGCGGTATTAGATCTCGTCTCCTAACTCCTCGTTATCCTAATATTTAATAAATTATCGTTGGAAACGCGAAGTTTCCAGCGCCGTCGACGATTCTCAACCGAGACACCACCAAAATTGAAATCTTCATGGAAGAAGAACAGAGACTGTTCAAACTTCTATGAATACGGATGAAATTCACTTTAAAAGAACAAGTATTTGCCAAGCGAAATAAGTGTTTGTTCTAGTATAATTTAATTTTATTCAATTTCATTTAACTTCATTTAGTTTTATTTAATTTTATTTAATTTTATTCAATTTCATTTAATTATTTCATTTGATTTCATTTGTCTTATCCGGTATTGTTTAAGTTTGTTCCATTTGTTTAGCGTTAGTTAAATTTAAATTTGTTGAACATTGTTGAAGTTTACCTTAACCTTTTATGTGTTTAGTTTGCACGTGGCACGTGACACATTGTTTAATTGTGGAATAGTTGTGACAAATTTGGTCTACCATGATTATTATATGGTTTATAAATGAATACAATGTAAATACAAGTTGTTCGAGCCGAATATCATTCATATAATGCGAATATAATATGAAGTCATAGAAATAATATACAAAGCGTAGTCCTCACACGCAACGAAACACCTTTGTGTTTACATTCCCTTTCTTACTAGCTGCCCTACTACCGGAACTATCGGCGGCTATTGGCCGAATATGGCGACAAAGATCGACGGTGGTCGCTAGGCAACCGATAACAGCGACAGTGGGGCAGCTAGTGAGGGGAGGAATGTAAACACGAAGGTGCCTTCTTATCGCGTGAGCATTATAGAGACATTTATTTTTATATATAATAAAATTAAATATATAAAATTAAATAACAATAAAATAAATTATAATAATAAATTAAATGCGATATTATATTCGCATATAATTCCATTTAATTTATTTTATTCAGCACTACATAATTCTGTGTTATGTCCTGATAGATTCAGAATTTCGCAGCGTTCAATGAAAGATAAACGGGAAAGAAAAGAGATAGAATCAACAATCTAGTGAGTGGGAAAAATGATGAAAGTGAAGGAACGGTCGACGAAATAGAAAAAGGAAGAAAGTAGAGAGTCGTGCGATTGCAACCAAAAATAAGATAATAAATAAAATAGTGCAGAAAGGCCAGAATGAAATGAAAATGGACCAATAATTTTGTAAAATCGAGTCAAGTGATAATAACACGCGCGCGCGCGCGCGCGCGCGCACACACACACACACACACACACACACACACACACACACAGAGAGAGAGAGAGAGAGAGAGAGAGAGAGAGAGAGAGAGAGACGCGCGCGCGCGCGTGTGTGTGTGTGTGTGTGTGTGAAGAAAACAAAATGTTTTCCATGGTCTGATTAATAGTTGAATCACAATCATTTATTTGATAGCCTGGGGTTCCAAACGAAATAATTTAACCGTGCACGATGAAACACGTGCACCAGTAAAATCGTTCGCAATTTTCATTAGTTTCTAATAAAATGGAATTGTACCGATAATAAGTAGTTTATGTGAAAATGTTTCTTTGAAAATTCGTTTACAAAAATCGATAATCCAATAATTGTTAATCGGCGTCGTTAACTTCCTTAACATCGTTCGAAATTGAATATAAAATCTATCGCGAACACTCAACAAATTAGCGAAATGATAAAGAATTGGACCGTTTATTTTGAAAGTGGTGTAAGTCCTTTTTTAAAAAAAAATGAGATATGGCGTAATTTATGCTTTATTTAGTGTAAACTTTTTGTTTATAACTAGTTAGTAGTTAATATCTTAAAAAATGCCAATGCTTTGTTCAATTTAAAATTGACCGGTAAAAGAAATTGCGTAACCATTGATTATGAAAGTGGTGTAAGTCCAATTTCCATAGACAGGTGGCGGGGTTAGTGGCCACCGGTGGTTTTACAATTGTTTTATTTGCTATTTATATTGTTTTATTTTCGTGCCAAAAGTTACTATTTTAGGTTACTTATTTTATTTTCCTCCAACAATGGATAATTTCATATTCACATCAGATAGTGATATAGGTAAGAAGAAATAGTAAATCAATGTTATTTTATGACAATATTATTTTATGACAATTGAAAATAGTTATTTTATTTTATTTTAAATAAATTTACACGGAAATAAGACCCATGAATATAAACAAAAGAATAATCTTAGAATCGGAGGATGAAGATAATTCTACTATGAAAAATAAATTAATGAAGCGTAAAAAGAGAAGAAGAATTATAGAGATAGAATTTTCATCAGATGAGGATATTGTTACTGAGAACTTGGATTCTGTAAAAGAAAATAAAGGAAAATATACGCAATATACGCATATTTGTTATTTCAAAATTGAAATTAAATGATATTTACAATTGACTAATTATGAAAGTGGTGTAAGTCCATTTGCAGCCTGGAAATTGTATATTATTTTAGTTAAATTCGTCTAAAAGAAATTTATATAATCAAATTACATATCGATAAATTAGTACAAACATTCCCAGACTTTACATAATTAACCTATATTTTTTAATTGTCAGATCTGCTAACATTCAATTTTCTCGAAACGAAAGAAAGTGGACTTGCACCATTTTCAAAATAAACGGTCCAATTATTTAAAATTCAATAAGATGAATTTTTTAATTTTTGTTTATCATATATTTATAATTTATAATTTACAATCTTTATTAAACTGTACGATCAGAGAGAGAGAGTCTCTCCATTTGCCTTAACCACGTGCTATATCATTGTTTTCAGATGAACTTTCTCGATTGTAATCATTTCTTCGAAGCAACAAATAATTTGTATTTATTGCGTGCCTGATCGAAGGCTTAAATATTTTTGTTAAAAGAACAGAATTTTATTTCGACATAGAAGAACGGAATAACATTCACAGTTAGTAGATTATTCCTTGACTGTGGATGTTTATACAAAACAAAAGTAGTCCGCATTAATAACAAGGGACAGGAGTTGAGTATCTTCTTTTAATAAATTAGTAAGTTTAAATTAATGTTGTAGGTGTACGAGTCTTTAAATGTTCCGTTTTTTCATATTAGATCGAGTAATTTTTGTCATGAATGCATAGAAACCGCAGTCTAGTTATTACTAAAAAAATCTCCGTCACGTATCGATCGTTAAGCATCGATATTTTATGAATATTATCGACGTATCGCCGATTACCGACAAGATATCGATGCAGCATCGACAATCGATAGTCACGTATCTGCTTGTAACATTTAAAACAACTGCGAAACCATTATTAGAACTGTTTCGCATTGACCAACGCGACGAAATAATTTCCCCTATAAATGCTACGAAGGGAAAATTCGTTTAGCCGTGCTCGAACGCGGCCGTTGCATAAAATAACAATCCACTGCGAACGAAGAAATACAATATCCGATAGGTGGAGTTGCGATAAAATACCGCGTGTGATAAAAACTCCCGACCTGCGTTTCATCTCCGTCGGCGGAGATGGTTTCGTTGAAATTCCGTTCGCGAAAGCACAAGGAGATTCAAATGAAAAACTGTCTGTAAAACGAAGCGTTCCGCAACTATTGTTCCGTCGAAACTACGCGGGCGGTTCGAGAAATAATAGTAAAAGAGTTTTTCGAGTGGAGGTAATTGGAAAAGAGGTATTCCAAAGCGCAAGGGGCTACTTTTCTTTGGTTATCGCACACCAGTGACGAAGAACATAAGCGGCAACTTTACAATGCAGATAGAACACCGCCGAGGAAACTACGGTCTCTGTTGAATGTAAATTTCTGTTTCTTTTTTTCGGATAATTTAGAATAATTAGGATTTTATTCGTAGGACGGCATTTTAATTCTGTGATTATAGAAGGACCGTTTCATCATTTTTATTTGCCACTAAACTAGAACCATTAGAACCATTAGAAGCATTAGTTAATTAACGTGCAAATATATTCGCATATTACAAATTATATTATGTTCCAATTTTTAACGCTCCGTAGCTTAATGTAACTTTGAAGTCGCGTATTGATTTATCCTGATTTTTTAAATACAATCGCATTTTTAGCCACAATATGGCTAAAGTATTTTGTTCTATTGTTCCTCCTTTGCAATCAAGGAGCTTGTGCATCGTGACTTTTAACTCCTACGTCGCACACCGGAGCGAATACAATTTCTTTCTAAATTATGAATTCGTTGTTAATTTGTACGTAGAGATTAATATTTGCGTTATGTAAATCTTTTACATACTAATTTGCAAAACTCACTCCATAGAAGCTCGTTTCTCCGATATCGTTCGTTGATAGAATTAGTTAAAATTTTGAATTGAAAATATAAAAAGATACGCTACCGATATAATATAAACGAGAAATGAAACAAACGCGAATGTCTTGAAGTTACCAGGAGGAAAATCGTTCGACGGTTTCGACATTAGTTTCTACATAAATCACGAGTCCATTTGGTCGTTAAGAACGCCACGTTCGTCTACTTAAATCGATCGATACTCGCGTTGAATTTGATTAATAAATGTCGGAATGCGTATGTACCGTCGAGCCCGCAGGTTTCCGTGGCCGTCACCGTGAAACGCGCTATCAACCCCGGTGATTTACGAGTTTCCTGTAATTTTCTTTGTTTTTTTCTTTTTGCACGTCCAGCCGGTCTCGCATAATTTCTCCCCGCTCTCCGAACCCCATCATCGTCCACGCGCTTTCATCGCGCATCACCGTATACTTGAGATAAATTCTCGCTCTCGGAACTTTCTTCGATACCAACCGAGTAATGCGCCCATTATACCACCGGATCCTGAATACATCCGCGGCTATTTACATACAATATTCCCCAAGAATCTCCCGGCTGTTTATTACAGGGACGAGAAAAGAACGGATAAACCGCCGGGAATTTCTTAATCGATTACGAATTTATGCAATATTCGGACTCGCGGGGTCGCGCCCCGAGCGATCCGGTTTGAAAATTTTCAAATCATCTCGGAATTCAATTTTCAAGCATTTCGTATGTCCGATATTAACCAGTTAGCTGTGCTCTGCGCGTAAAAAGTAGCGACCATCGGCTATTTAAATTGTATTTTTAGTGAAAACGAAAACATATTCTCAAATTTCAAGATGTTTAAAATATTTCGAGGCCAGGCCGGAATAAAAAACAAACAAATAAAAAATACGAATAAGATTAGAAAAGAAGCAACAGCAACTTGAATTTTTAACTTTTACAAGTATTTGATGTTTCCTGCGTTTTTCGCTTATTATGTATGCAGCATATATTAACACTATGCCGTCCGCAGATCTTAGATACGATTCTTTTGTTTAACGCCGGCATAATAGCTTGGAGATTTTAGATTTTAAAAAGAATTTCGAAGATGGCGGTAATATAAATTCCTAATATTAAGATAAGTCATCCAAGAATTTTCGTACTTAATTCTTAGTTAAATAAGCACAATGCTATGGTTAGTTTGTTGCCTTTTAACAGCCAAGAAATATAGTTCAAATTTTATTTCAGTTTTTTAAAATGGCACCAAAGTGGTACCACCGGCATACAACAGATAGTTTTTGCATGGCACCCAGCGTGGTGCCACCGGACGGCATAGTGTTAATGTCAAGCGAATAAGTAAATATTAGTTATATAAATATTAAATATATAAAATAGTTACATAATAGCAAATATATATTAGTTATTTATAAATATAAGTTAAAATTGTTGATTTTATATTTATATATTATTTTATATTTATTTATCGTCTTTTCGATCCAATATTTCAACAGCGACGCTTACTCTGTGTTCGACGAGTATACTCGTCGTCGCTTGATTCTCGCGACACCTACAGGCGCGCGCTCTGAAAAGGAGGCGCCACAGCTAACTGGTTAAAATAAACATCTCGTCGTACCCGGTTAATAAGAGGTTGAGAATTGTTTCATCGAGTTGCCGTTCGTTCGACTCCGCACAGCGTCGAACACGGAGTCCGCGAACACGGCGCGATACCGCATCGTACCGCCGCGGGGGAACTAATGTAGACACGGTGACAAAATAAATGAAGATGTAGTGGGGAAAGGGTCCTTAAGCTTCGGTGCTTATGTTGGATAGCACTCTGTTAGAGTATCACTCGGGTGTCGGCTTTCCCGAGACAAATGGGCGGTTGCGTTTGGTCTTATACAGTGTCGCTGTTACTTTCTCACTCGTTTCTCACTCGTTCCTCGGGCAGACGGCCGCGTATCCTCGGCCAGATATCTCCACTTATTTCTTATCGGCTTTAGTATGAAGAACCGAGTGGGGCAAATGCGTCGCAAACAAAGCGAGGATGCGGAAGATAGAACGGCCGGAGTAACTAATCTGGAACCCGAGATCTCGTTTCCCCGTGCTTTGATTGATTCGTTCCAATCTTGTATCGACAGAATAAATATCTGAGAAATGTCGGGATCCTCTGTCGGACGTGTTTCGCCGCAGCCCTGAGCTCGCGGCGATGTTAGAACGTATCTTCGCTAACTACGGTAAATTCTCTCCAATTGCACCTCACCTTGTAAACTAAAAAGAACAATTCGCGAAGAGGGGATACGATTATTCGAGCCCTCGCGGCTCGTTTTTATAATTATTGATAATCGGCGCCTATAACTATAGTTAGCTGTGTTCGACGAGTATACTCGTCATGGAGAAATGGCAACATTTTGTGACACGACGAGTATACTCGTCGTGCGTAAGAAGTAGCGACCGTTGGCTATTTAAATTGTAATTTTAAGGAAAACAAAAACATGTTCTCAAATTTCAAGATGTTCAGAATATTTTGAGGCCAATCCTTCACGAAGTTGTTTACATTGTTACGTGGCGTCGCGTCGCTCGCCACTGCTCACCCGCTACCTGAGCGCGGCGGCTAGCAAAGTAAAACATCTGCCTTCCTAGTCCTCTAGCGGGTCCCGGACGAAACGTTTCCCCCTCTCTTCCCTGTCTCCCTAACATGGCGTCATAACCGCCAAATTAGTATTTCGTACTTGTACTCCGATTGCAAGTATAAATTCCATTGTAATTTAAGTGAATGGAGAACTTAATTAATTCGATTACTTTCTAATTATAATTCCTTGAGTAATTCAATTGTAAATTTGCACAACTTTGTATATTGAACATAGTGATGTCATTTTTATTAGATATTTTGCATACTCATTGACCGACAATACTGAATATTTTATAGCAGGTATAATTATTCCGTAAACACAATGTTTATCTTATTCCACCAAAAAAGAAGTACTATCCACGACCGTTGTAACAGTTGAATAAAATTGCCTGTTTATATATTTCTTGTTTTAGAACGTTGCTTAACTCATTTTAGTTTTCATTCTAGTAATACTAAAAGCAGAATAAAGATCGCACGTTCTCATTTACCACGAACCGCCAAAGTTATAAAAATAAAATTAGAAAAGAATCACGGTATTGGTGTTCGACGTGCAAAGTGCCACTATATACTTTTCCTTGCCTTGCTAAATACCGCTCTCTCTATAGCAGCAATTTGAATTTTTAACTTTTATAAGTATTCCATTATCCCTGGGTTTTTCGTTTATTATGTATATGGTATATGTTAACGTCGAGCGAATAAGTAAATATTAGTAACAAGATTGTTAATTTTATCAAATAGAACCGTCTTTTTGATCCAATATTTTAACAGCGACGCTTACATCGTGTTCGACGAGTATACTCGTCGACGCTTGATTCTCGCGACACATATAGGTGCGCGTTCTGAAATGGAGGCGCCACAGCTGACTGGATAAAAACGAGCCACGTGACTCGAGCAATCGTATCTCCCCTCCCCCAAATTGTCCACTTCTGTATACAAGCTGAGGAACAATTGGAGAGAATTTACTGTGCTTTTAAGTATAATTCCAATCGTCGTGTACCGGCCAAGTCGTTCATTATCGAAACTGTTCCGATTATCCGGACAATTCGATTTTCCAAATCACCTCGGTCCCAATTAGCCCGGCTAATTAACGCTCCGCTATCAAGAAACCTCTGCAATCGACTCGCTTCTAACTATCGAATATCGCGCAACCGACGAACGCACCGCACCGATTTCGTTCACAATGATTTGGCAAACCGACCATTGCGGCATGCTCGTATGTCCGGGCAATCGTAAAAGAAAATGTGCAACGAGTAATTAGACTTGCGGGATAGCAAAGTGTTGACTTTCGCGGGGCAAGTCGCGTGAGTTATTTGTCGGCCGTAATCCAAGCCACACTTTGCCAAGGCGTTCTCGTGTAACGCTCCACGCATCTCTCGCATCTGTACGCCGCGCGCTGCTTTGCATCCACCTAGGCATGTTACAACCTACGATCGTATTACGTGCATCCAGTGAATTGTACCGAATGCCAGATGACGTGTATGCGTGCGGCCGTCGCCGCGGCGTAATTACATGTCGGTATTCGGGTGTAATAATGAAATTCTGTCTCGCCGCTTGAACAATGACTGAGCACCCAACGAAGAAACATCTTCCTCGAGATTTGCTGAAGTTAATACGGTGTTGGATCGCGGATCTGAGTGAGCAACGCGTTAACGGTTCGCTAACCGGGTTCCCCGTCGAATTCGAATTATTTTCGTTGGCCGTTCGGGGTTGCCGCGTCCGAGGCGTATGATTGATGAGGACGCGCAGACGATTCCGAGCCGGGGCGATAATTGCCGTTAGCTAACCGTCTGGAATATCTCCGATTCAACTCGAACGAGTCGCGGATACCCGTGAAACTGGCGCTCGACTGTCCTCGAGTCTCGAATTATGATCGGAACCAATTATTTCGACGAATTTATTACGGATCGCCGATGATTCCCGCCGATCCTCGGCACACTTTGCGCCAGTTCGCTCGGATTCGTGACATCGCCGATTCCTTCTAACAAACACGACAAAGATCGTTATCCCTTGGAAGCTTGTTTATCGGCAGATAACAAAATGGAACATCTTCGTAAATGCGCGTATCATTTCGGTCAAGCAATGGTATAACGTTAGTAATGTCTCCTTAATTGACGCTCAGCTTGGAAACAAAAATGAACAATTTGGGAAGATTATTATATTAGGTCTACCGGAAAGTTCTGTCCGTTTTTGAATTGAAATGTAACACAATTTTCATACATTTAATAATATTTATTGTAGAATATACTTTCCATCGTTACTTACGACTTCTTGCCAGCGTGATGGCAACTTGTAAATGCCATTTTAAAAAAATGATTTATTTTTAGAGGCGAAGAACTCGACTAGTGCTTGGTTGACATCAGCATCAGTTTTGAATCTTTTTTCCTGTAAAAAGTTTTGCAAAGAGAGAAACAAGTGATAATCGGAGGGTGCTAGGTCTGGGGAGAATGGTGGATGTGACAGAATTTCCCAGCCTAGCTCTGCGATTTTCTGACGAGTCGCCAAAGCAGCATGTGGCCTGGCATTATCATCGGTAGCCGTGTTTTCACGATCGCGTCTCACTTAATAATGACACGAGACATCTTTGTTTCAGTTTATTTAGGAGAGTACATGTGCATAAATGCAATGATAAAGAGAGATAGTCATATATGTCTCAAATCAACACGTGCATATGGATTGAAACTTGAAGTGACACTATCGGACAGAACTTTCTGGTAGACTTAATACAATTATTCGAGCCTTGTGGTTCGATTTTATAGTTACCTATTGCCAATAACTACGAAAACGTGCTGCAAGGGTCGAATAATCGTATCATGTTCTACTAAATTATCCATTTTTGCATGCAATCCAAGCGTCAATTAGAGAGAATTTACTGTATTCCCTTTTTTTCATTAGCGAACCCACCAGGCTTGTTATTAGAAGATCCGATGTTATGCGAGGCGTTGTTTATGGCTTTCAGACAATAGAACTAAGGAATTCGCAGCTATTCTTAGATTCTGTGGTCGTGTGTGTGGTATAAGTATCGCATTATGATGTAAATGAATCAAATTGTAGACTATGTCACGAATTTCATCCGTTGTCCGACTAATTCTCCCATTATTATAATACTTTGAAATCGCGCGCGCGTATTTCCTGACTACGGGTCAATCTTATTTAGAAAAAGGTGAATATGTTTTGGAAAATGGTTTCCATTTCTTTTAGTATGTTTTGCAGAATATTACAATCAATTCTCCAGTAGAATTTTCAGTAATCATGGTGACGCGAAGCTATGACACGGGGTGGTGCATCTTATGGTGAAAATGCGCTTAGATAACGTACGAGATTTGTCTGCCGTTTGAATCCAGCGTTTAAATCTATTATTTGGGAAAAAGGTGAATAGACTGTCGAAAAAGGTGAACAGAATTTCGGAAAAGGTAAATCGAATTTGCAGAGAGAGATGCAAAACTTTCGGGTGCAGAATCTATCGTATCTATATTGTGAATTTAATGAATCCAGTCGAATGTATTGGGTTGGCAACTAAGTAATTGCCGATTTGTTCAATGAAATAAAAAATTTTTTTTACTTGGAGTGAAGTTTAATCTGTAATGTATTTTCCATT
This sequence comes from Megalopta genalis, assembly GCF_051020955.1. Lineage (NCBI taxonomy): Eukaryota > Metazoa > Arthropoda > Insecta > Hymenoptera > Halictidae > Megalopta > Megalopta genalis. The sequence continues at coordinate 32,251,813 of NC_135016.1, forward strand.
TTGTTCGATGACCTTTTGCCATCTCTCTGACAACTTGAAAATTCCACGCTCGTAGAAAGTCTGATCCTTTTCGGTCAAAAACTGAGTTAAGTGAGATTTTACAGCGTCATCATCGTTAAAAGTTTTACCACGAAGGGAGTTGTCCAGGGATCGAAATAAGTGGTAATCCGATGGCGCGAGATCAGGGCTATATGGTGGGTGTAACATCAATTCCCAACCAATATCCATGAATTTTTGCCGAGTGGACAAAGACGTGTGCGGCCTAGCATTGTCCTGCTGGAAAATGACACCTTTACGATTGACCAATTCTGATCGCTTTTCCTTGACCGCTGCATTCAATTCGTCCAGTTGCTAACATTCATGGATAATAAAAAATAACATAATAATAATAATAATAATTTTATAATATAACATTTACGGATATCATAAAAATGGGAGTGAGAGACACCTATAACTGCAATCGGCAATTACTTAGTTGCCAACCCAATATTTTATAGCGATAACCGAGGACGAACAGGAATAAATTGAAAGCGTCGCGTTGCACGCCCGTGGAAACTCCTAAATGGGTCGGCATTAGCCCCAAGCCTACGAGATTAAAAAGATTAAGGTCCTCGGAGACACATTGTTAGTCGCCGCCGGAGAAATGCGTCTTAATGGCGATGGGGGACGACCGAAGCAGGATCTATTCGTCTTCTTCGAGCCGGGATTTCGACTCGGTTTGCCTTTCCACCGGCACGCGAATATATCGCGATGGTCGAACTAATTGATTCCGGACGAACAATTCCGAATGACTGTGCCGACCGAGACAAATAGCACGTCAAACAATGCTCCGCTCTGCAGCCCGAGCTCCTATTGGGACAGACTAATTGAAAAAAAGGATTAGTTCGAGTCTCACGGGCAACGTTGGCGATTCCTCTGATTCCTACTTCTCCAATTTTCAAACTGCGTCCTCCTACGTGCGCGGGGAAAAATAGAAAGCATTCGGAAATTGTTCTCTTGGCCGAGCGTGGAACTCTACGTAAAACTGTTGCGTATTTTCCGGCTCGAAAAATACTTTATTCTAGATCAACGCGGTAGAATCGGCTAACGCGATGGAGTGATTATTATTATTATTATTATTATTATTATTATTATTATTATTATTATTATTATTATTATTATTATTATTATTATTATACGTTTGAAACGGACAGAGATGCATATCCTTAACTTTTGGTAACAAGAATGGTAATAAGTCTTATCTACTTTGTCCAAGAGCGGATTTCTTTTAAAAACGTTTTAAAGTACTTCTTCTGGAGAAGAAGACTTTAACGAAAGATGCGAAAAAAATTAATTAATCGCAAACTAGAGAGTTTGCGAGCATCGTAGATTTGATTTTCCTACAAAATGTCATTGTATTTGATGTTTTCGTAACATGCTGTCTCGCAAATTCTGTACAAGGTGATGAAGCCGATCTTGATATTTTGCAACGAAACATTTCTTCTGAAATTTTTTATACTGCAATCTGTAGCCGGTCAAAAACCGATTAACTTTTGTTTCGAACACTTTTTTGTCGAACTGTCGGAAATGCCCGAAAAATCGTGACAGAAGGTACGTAGGACAATGTGTGTCCTATGTACTATGATGATCTATGACGTTACCGAAGATTTCGCGTATCAAACAATTATCGTTCAAAGAGCGCTTCCACAGAAATTGCTGAATCGTCCAAAGATCGCCGGATGTCGGCACTAACAGTGACTCTAGGGATACGCGAAGTCGTCTATACTGCGAGCACTCCGTAACTCTCAATATCAGCCGAACGTAATCAACAGTATCCCAGCCTCGAAATCATTAGTGCGAATCTCGAGTCTGTGACCACTCCAATCGAGTTTGTCGAACTGTAGATAAACCGTCTAGAGTCCAACAAGTTTCTGTGGCAGCTTCAGTCGATCCTCCAAGTCTAATACCCCTACCATTGCTTATCTCTCGGGTAGAACTTCTGTGTCTACTACAACGCATCAAGTAATTACCCTTGCACTCTGAGTGTTTTTTTTTAACGCAAGAGTGCGACAACTTCTTCCTCACGGATCCTGCGATAGCCAAACGCGTCCTGATTAAAAATCTTTCGGGTTTTCCTGTTTCAGGCAAATAGAACAACCGTCGATTCAGATTATTTCTTATTGTAAAAATTTGTAAATATCGTTGAAAGAGAAAAAGGCGTTCATGACTAGAATAACCCTTCCACGCTGTTTTCTACTTGAATAGTCCATTCTGACGTGTTTTCTTGATACCTGTCAGCTTTAATAACTCTTCCAAGGGATTTATGAAACTTGATTTATGAAACTTTGAAAAACGATCGTCCTCAGAAAAATATTTGACACACACTTTTTATTATCAGCCCTCGTTCACGTCGAAGGGGTGAAAACGGCTGTCAAAGTTGAGGCTGTGAAGATAAATTCTGCTAATATCTTGGAAATTATTACATGTAGAAGAATGGTGTAAATAGAAGAATTATTATCTTTTTATAAGGAAGATAGATCTAAAATTATATAGTGGAAAATGATAGATTATTTAATTTAAATGTAGATTATTATCAAATTACATGGAAATATAAAATACAGATTGAAATTTCGATTGTTACGTTTTGAAGGGAGTTATTATTAGACTTGCAGTCTAATCTTTTTTATACAAAATACAAATTTTCTACGTTGATCGGATAAAATAGGAAGTAAATAGCAGGTCCTTTCTTTCTTTAATCATTTTAGTAGATTATTATTATTATTATTATATATAATTTATATATATAAGTAGATTATTATTATTATTATTATTATTATATATAAATTATATATAATAATAATAATAGTAATAATCTACTAAAATGATTAAAGAAAGAACGAACCTGCTATTTACTTTCTATTTATATATATGTATATAATATAATATAATAGTAGCAATATATAATATATATATTATATTGTTTGAAATTGCAACTACTCAAATGCATGGAATTCGCAGTCCAGTTATTATAATTTAAACTCACTTCATCTTAACTCTGTTCGTCTTCGGTCACGCTTTCCGAACGATTTGCAATTGCAACGTCCTATCGATTGCCTTTGAGGATCAAGGATAATTGGAGCATGTGTAGCCGATTGTTTAAACTCACAGTAGTCAGCCGTACAAGTGTGCGTACAGCCTGTAACTAAATTCCAGCTGAATTCGGCGAAACGCCATCTGGAATTTCATTGACTAAGTCACGAGTCAAGCGGATCCCTATTGTCGACGCATTAACCCGAGCTACTGTCGCAGTTACAGACGTTTCCTAATACGGTTAAGCTGTAGGAAGAAGCTATCGGTTTAGTGGAAAATCGCGATCGCTGAGAAGACTTTCTGAATCGCCGAGATGTAAACTTGTCCGGCGCATTTTTATAAAAACCGCAGTTTCTGAACTAATGTACTTGCACTAATCCAAGTTAAACTATTACACTATATTTGCTAATACGAGGATCATTAATGTTCCGAATTGTTCAATAACACATGTATCCATTACACTTTCAGAAAGTTAAGTAAAACCAGCCAATTAAATATTTTAGTCAGCACTAGGTTAAATTGACCTAGTTAAGTCAAAACGACAGGTTCGCCATTTGTTTATTTGCGATTATTGAGATCGTGAACATACATTTACGAAGAATTAATTCAACAAATTAATTTCTTTGGGCATTTATTATCATAAAAATTGCTAAAACTCTGAATAAATATATTTTTGTTACTTTTTGCAAATAGAATGAAACAATTGCTTTTAGTGCTCCGTAGACTTAGTTAACATTAAACTACCGAGCCGATCAAAATAACCGGTTCCACATTTTTTATTTGAATACTGTTGAAACTGCAAAGTTTATTTCGCGGGAAATTATTGAATTCGTTTTTTAATCTAAGCATATAATATAACGAAAATTGCGGGTAGTTTAAATGAATCACGTCCTGTCATTGTTACGAGTTACGTTAATAGTGGAAATTGATGACCCGCGAAGTTCAAACTTCGTATTTCTATATCGTCTCGATAAGCAGCCAGTGCATTTGATCGTAAATTGAAAATGCATGCTACAAAAGGCCAAGTAGTATGGAGAAGAGGACGAAACGTCGAATAAATTCCACTCTAAATTTTCGACTCATTCCACCGGAGGTAGGATCCGCGTCTCTCGTGATTTCCGAAACGGAACGAGTGCACAGAGTCATCATCTTACTCTCCGTTGTCGTAATTCTCGAACCCGAGACAATGCCGGCGAAAGAATCACTCGCGACAGAGAGAAAAACCGAAAGTCGAGAGGCAACATCCGTATTCGGAGGCCGCGCGATCCCTTTCATCTCCGCGAGCCCTCTTCATTCCTCTTCGACGATACGTCGGATATCTTTGAGAGAGCGAGCTTTTAAAATACACCATAAAGACGACGAAAACAATATCTACTCGGTCGAGTACTACATACACCGCTGGACAAAATAATAAGGCACCTCAAGATTTCTATAGGTGCGAATTTATGTACACATCTATTTGTACATGCACGTGGGAAATGAATACGCAACGATACGAGGCAGTAGTTCGATCAATTTGTTACTTATACAGAAAAAGAAAATGAAATTCTGTAAACACAAAATGACAAGGAACTCTAGATATGAAATAACAAAAGCATTGAAATGAAATAAAATGATATAGTTTTTGTTTAAGTTTTAGTCATTTTTTCTCTATGAACTTACAACCCTTTGAAACTGTAAAATCCAAGATATTAAGTATTGTCTCATGATCTTACGAACAGATGAGGCATTCTGAAGACAACATTATGAAATGTAAATTTAAATCGATCGTTTAATTTACTTATTATAACATTTTTAAATGTAAGTTTTTATCATATTTTAACATGCGAGTGCACCTATATTCTAGTTACTTCGTTCCAATATATGCATGTTTTCATCGTTATTTAAACTGTGCATAATTTTAATTAATTCGAACCTCGGGAAGGATTTTTAAACAATGGTTAAGATTGATAAATATCGGGTGTATTTAATATGCGAGGTTATACAATTACGTATAGGAGCATCATTACTGCAAGGATTATACTTCAAATGATCGATTTACACCATTGAAATTAAATTCCTGTTAGATAACTTCAATATAAAGTTCCCTTTTATTTCCACCCGAAAATACCGCTTTATCGACCACAGCGCGGCGTCACGAGCTCGAAACTAATCGAGCAAGTAACAAGATTAAGATATTGAGTCCGTGAGAATTCTGACAGAATTTGCGCAGTGTAATATCCATATATTTAATCAAATACGATGAAACTATAAGAGATATTAATTTGGAGCATGGAACAATAAATGTATACAATTTTTAACGAAGACTACAAAAATAAACGACAACGCGGGATACGAAACAATAAATCTGTACAATTTTTAACGAAGACGACGAAATTAAAAATAACATGGGATACTAATCGAGCAAGTAACAAGATTAAGATATCGAGTCCGTGAGAATTCTGACAGAATTTGCGCAGTGTAATATCCATATATTTAATCAAATACGATGAAACTATAAGAGATATTAATTTGGAGCATGGAACAATAAATGTATACAATTTTTAACGAAGACTACAAAAATAAACGACAACGCGGGATACGAAACAATAAATCTGTACAATTTTTAACGAAGACGACGAAATGAAAAATAACATGGGATACGGAACAATAAACGTGTACAATTTTTAACGAAGACGATGAAATGAAAAATAACATAGAACATGGAACAATAATCGTATACAATTTTGTACACGGATGACCGAATCAAAAACACCGTACAATCGATGATACAGCGACGACAAGACAAAAAAAAACTACGTTATAACATTCATTACAATATTCGCTAACATGCATATATCGATCGCATGCTTCAACTAACGAATTCAAAGTTCGAACTGATCGGACGATACGAATTTTGAAACATTTCAAACTGATAAAATAGTATGAAATTTCGATTATCTGGTGGGTGGACGACAGGGTGTAGGTAGAGTTATTACCAGTTGTAAGGTTGTTCATCAAACTGCGGATCTTTATGCAAATTCTCATTTTCATACGTAATTTTATAAAAAGTCGAAATGAAGGGAAGTTTTGTTCGCGAACTAAAAAAATTACTCGCTGCATAAAGAAAACAAAAATGCTACTAGACTACTGTTAATTTAGACGCTCTCTTGAACTTTGAAAAATCTGTTCTGGTCGTAAATAAACTTCATACGGAATAAAAATTGTCTGCGTTAATTAAAGTTAAATTCTTCCGGTAAGAATCCTTCTCGTAATCTTCTTCCAGTGATTTGAATTCATCGAGAACAGTGTAACAAGATGCTCACATTTTCCTGGTGTCTTCACTGTTCTGTATTTTATTCGCCAATGTTTGCCATAAATGCATAAAATCCGCACTCTAGTTATAAATGCACAAAGTTCCTGAGTCTGTAGATCGGACACGGTGGCATCGTAATGTCTTCCAATGATATAGAAAAGCAAAAAATATGACATCCAAGTCGTTGGGAGAAGGTGTTATGCTCGTGAACGTGATATTTACAGCTGGGCGTCGCGAGCCAATATTAACCTGACGCTACCGTTTCATATTTAACGAGAGCGATCTAAGTGTCCAAGTGCTTACGGACGGTGGCGTATGTACACAGGAAGCCAACAGAAACAGCAATCCGGCGCTGTTCCCCCTCGAACTTCCATTTTGCATGCGGTACAGCGATTCCTGTAAGTACTGGGCCGTTCTAATGCGCCACCGAGGAACGATTACGTCGCGAAGGATTCTGTCATGAAAGCGTGGGGAGCCTCGGTTACTTATGATTTTCATGCCCGCGTCCCAAGAAGCTCGCACCTGCGATACTACAACACAACGTTCAAACTTCCCACACCGTTACCGTCTTCGAATAGCTGCGCCTTCTGTGTAAACCACGCCGTCTGAATAAGACGAAGATTTCGGGAACGATTCGAGCTTCTGCGAGTCGCACGTGCAAATTATTGCTTAACAATGGCGCTCCTGAACGAAACGCGCTCGCGAGATCGACGAGAGTACTCGACCGACTTCGAAGATCGGGCTCCGCGTATATTTCAACAAGTTTCCATTTGAATTAAATACTCAAGATCCTCCCGAAATTACTAAATAGCGGAAAGCTCTACCGCTTTTGCGAACAACGGAATCTTCTCGCGCTTGCAGTTTCTTTGAGGAATTGCGATCAACTTTAATTTATACCGTTGCTAGATTTTGTGATCTTACGCAATATACAGGGTGTCCCAAAAATGTCTCGCAATCCGGAAATGACGGGTTCCTCGGATCATTTGAAGTAACTTCTTCCTTTACAAAAATGTTCTCCGAGGCACCGTTAACGAGTTATTAACGAAAAACAGCGACCAATGAGAGGCGAGCTCAGCTGGCGCTAGGCGACCGAGCCAACAGCGCCAGCGGTCGAGCGGTCGAATCCCAGCTCAGTTGGCGCGAGGCGACCGAGCCAAGCAGGGCAACTGGGATTCGACCGCTCGACCGCTGGCGAGTACGGCTGACGCGAGGCCAACCAGCGCACGAAGCCCAGTTCCGCTCATTGGCTCGATCGCCTCGCGCTAGCTGAGCTCGCCTCACATTGGTCATTGTTTTTCGTTAATAACTCGTTAATGGTGCCTCGGAGAAAATTTTTGTAAAGGAAAAAGTTGCTTCAAATGACCCGAGGAACTCGCCACTTTCGGATTGCGAGACATTATTGGGACACCCTGTATATCATAATTGTTTTAATTAAATGCAGGTTACAGCATGATGCAGAGTTAACCCTTAGCGCTCCGTCGGTTCCGCTATGGAGACATCCGTCATTTGTTCCGTAAATCCGAAGGCTCTGCTGCGGAGCCCAATATTTTTAGCATGATTACACCGAAGATGCTATGTTTTTGTCGACGTTGGCAATTGTTATTTGTAGTGAAAATGTGCTTAGCGTGTGTACCATTACGATTGAAACATTTTTTGCCCATTTTTATACTTGGCAACATAAAATGAATAAAATCAAACGCTTTCGCAAGGACGTGTAATCTTTTCCGCTCAAAGTAAGACTTCCTTTATCTCAGGCGCTTTGCTCCAAAAATGTGCCGGAGTTGCTGGTGGTGATATTTTTCAGAAAAACGCTGTTCAACTTTATTTTAGAACGTCCGAAGAATATTTACTATTTTTTATTTAATTTAATTATTAATCGAGCCAATTACCAGTGAAGATTAACAATAAAAGAATTCCAGCAAACTCACGCAAAAGATATTTTTGTTTCAATAATTCCGTATCCAAACAGAATTCAACAGACGATTCGCAATGCTATATTTATTTAAGAATTGCGAAGAATATCATTAGTAGTAAATTTACCCATTTCGATGAGGATGCATTTGCTGCTTGGAAATTTCGGTCACAATTCACGATGTCGATGCACTGACCTCGCATAATGTTAAGTAGATACCATTACGATTAAAACATTTTTTGCCCATTTTTATACTTAGCAACATAAAATGAATAAAATCAAACGCTTTCACAAGGACGTGTAATCTTTTCCGCTCAAAATAAGACTTCCTTTATCTCGGGTGCTTTGCTCCAAAAATGTGCCGGAGTTGCTGGTAGGTAGTACCAGCGTGCTGGTACGCGAGAGCGAGAAACGCGTGGAGCGCTAAGGGTTAACGAGTACAATGCAATAGTATTCTCAAAATTCTTGGGATGGTTTTTACTGTTTTGTATTTGATCGTTTTTGTACGAAATGCATCAGATCCGGCGTCCGGTGTTCACACATAGATCAAATTGCACCAGCTGGGAAGGAAGACTATTGGTATTCTGATTATACAGATTTTCCATGCGAAACGATGCTGAGAGAAATATTCGTTAAATAAATGTCACTTTATTATTCGTGCCGTTGTTTTCGATGGATCGGGTTACTGTTCAGAAAAATATCTCTTCGATACGTTGAACGGTGAACACAAGAGAAATAGAGGTTGACATGATCAACATGAAATATGACCGGCATCGATTAATATACGCTGCACTATTCCATACCGCATCACTAATAGATAGTCTTGCGTTATCATAGTCAACTCCGCAGGCATGCAGCTGTGTCGATCAATCACCTATCAATCGAACCAGCCAATTCACACCTGCCACGTTAAACCTTGTTTCGCATAATACGACTAATTTCCTGTGCAATCGGTTCCACGGTGAATATGGTTAATCTGTAATTACGGTTGCAATGTGTTCAAAGGACTGTACCGTAGCTTGCAGATGATTTGCAGTTGTGCGAACGAAGTAAATGTACTCGATCCGTCGATTATTTATAAAGAAAGTGGAAAATCTGGACTAATTCTCTTTGGAATTAGTACTAACAATAATTAGTACTGTGTGTGTGTGTGTGTGTGGGTGAAAATAATCTGTCACATAATATACGCGATCTTTTGTAAATGTTTAATTGACGTTAATATCGGCTGCTCTCACAAGCAGGAAATAACAAAATATTTTTGAACGACAAAACGTATAAGTGACAAGTTAAGTAGAATTAGTCGAAATTACACCGATACCGGAATTGATATTTTTTTTCGCCTAGAATTACACACTCGCGAGTCTTTAATTAATTTTGCAATTTATATCGCAAGCGAGCACATAATGAAATATCGAAACGCAAAGATTTAATCTAAAAATAATAATAATAATCCAGAAATTAATTTAAAAGTATTGAATAATTAACCACAGCGTTTAATTAACAAGGTCCAATATCAGACAGTGTTTACCTCGCGGCTGAAGAATTGTTGTCCACAAATCGATATAATTATAAATCGAATATACGCGACCATGCTGTATAACCGTACACTTATTATTATCGAAGCAACGGTAATAATTGTTTTCAGAGCACGTTCCAATTTAACGGAACGTTAACGGTCGCGTTCGTACCGACATAGTGTCGCAATCATTAAGGGTAAGTACGTCGATAATGTACAATCATTATCTTCCAACACCGGGCGTAACTTACCACCGCGACGTTGCAGGTAACATGGTATTTTATCACGCACCTGGCACTTGTATCAAGTGTCTACTACCGACGTTTGCTCACGTTAACGAAGTATCATAATTGGAAGGGTCGTGGCCGCCGGTACAATTTCGCACATGTTGAAAAGCATAATGAATGGCCATCAAATGTGAATTACGAGTTCTCGTTGTGGACACTGTTACGACAAGGTTTATCGATGATCAGTAATTATGTAACAATTTTACATCGGTGTTTACCAGAGTGCAAACATTTTACAGCAAATGTTGATAATTCGATCATTTTCTAATTATTTGATACGAAACGCTAACGATAGCACTAAATCGTGTTATTACTCGATAAATTAATAATCTTTTTAACGATTCATAAATTAGATTTAATTTATAAAGAACCGCTGCGATTTCTCAATGTTGGATCAATATTATTAAAATAACTAAAAACTTTTCAATTTCGCACACGTTGAAAAGCACAATGAATGACCATCAAATGTGAAGTATGAGTTCTCGTTGTGGACACTGTTACGACAAGGTTTATCGATGATCAGTAATTATGTAACAATTTTACATCGATGTTTACCAGAGTGCAAACATTTTACAGCAAATGTTGATAATTCGATCATTTTCTAATTATTTGATACGAAACGCTAACGATAGCATTAAATCGTGTTCAAATGCGATTCATAAATTAGATTTAATTTTTAAAGAATCGCTGCGATTTCTCAATGTTAGATCAATATTATTGAAATAACTAAGAACTTTTCAATTTCGCTGGGAACGAGTCGAAGCAATAGCGATTTCAATTCTGAACAATCGCCTGATATCGAGTACATTAAATTGACCTTTTACACACGAATGTGCTTTCTGAAATGGACACGACGAAACTGCTCGTAATTATGATACTTTCGTAGTTAACAGTTTTTGTTTCATAATAAAGTCTGCATGAATAAGAATCTTTCTTTATTGAAGCAAACTAATTATTTCCGACGCTCCATCATTTTATATTTCCTTCAAAGCGTTTCTTATTACTTCGCGAATATATAAGACACTGATTAATAACGTCTCTTCAACATCAGAGACAACAGAGTCTGCTAGCTGCTTAAAAGTTCGTCTTTAGAAATAAGCAGAATCACTGAAGTTTCACTCGGTGTTTTCCTTAGCAGTACAAAGTTTGCAACGCTAACAGTGATTGCAACATAAAATTATTATTAGCAACGACGAAATTGTAAAATTGTTTCGTTCTGAACGCGGATCGATTGCAAACTGCGTATATACCTTTTTAAATACAAATACAAAATAATTTTTTTTCATTTAAATACAAATCTAAAAATATTAAGCAAACCTACGTTTGTTACGCACGAAATTTCCACATTTTTGTAATATTGATACAACAACGATATTAATAAAGATTATATTACTTAAATAATTACGTGTTCCAAAACATGTAAACGAACATGAGACGAATCTGTCATTATTTAGGCGATTGTATTATAAATAATCGATTTGGTTTGTCGCGTTCTGTTTCTATTTAACAAGTCATGCAAAATCGTTGCATAGTTCATCAAATATCTGTTATCCTAAACGGAGGTCCTATCGGTTTTCCAAAAATCTAGCAGGAAATCGTACATCGTCCGAACATATCCGCAGCTCGCTGGTCGCGCGAAACGAAATTACCGAGTGTCTTGCACGAGCAAATTGTAAATTCTAATTACGGGAATAAAAATGAAGCGAATCCTGGCGGACTAATGACGCCTTTGGCAAAGGGGACGTTTCATCGCTTGGCGTTCGGAAGCGGCGCGAGAAACACGCACGATTATTAATTTTAAGCGGGACAGAGACGCGCGTGATATCGGGCGTGTTCCCATGTATTAATCAGCGTGGCTCGCGAGCCACGAGTGATCCGATTCCAGGCCAGTAATAATCATCGCCGTTTTACTTTCGAGCTCGATCGCCGCTGCCGGCCTCGCGCAACGGGCGAAAACAAAAACGGCAAAATATTTGCTCGGATGCGCGTTCTAATTCCAACGCCGATCCCGCGGGAGTAGAATCGCGCGATCGGTTTCGGCCGTGGCTCGAAAAAAGAGAAGAAACCGGGGAAAAAACAAAGCGGAAAGACGGAAAATAAATACATAAATCCGTACGTCCAAGCACGCGTGTGCAGAGCAATTGTGTTGTATTAACAATCGTTCGCCCTCGATATCGACCATCGAGGTTGCGTGCCCGGAGCACCCTTTCAATATTTGGCGCGACGAGGGTTCAGACGTGCCTCTGCCCACCTCTCTTTCTTTCTCTTCGGCTTTGCTCCTCCTTTTCTCTCCTTCCCTCGGATATCGTCACGTAATTGCGTTTCCCGGCCGCGACTCGGTGTCCTACGATTTTTCCTTCCCTCTCTCACCTTCGATTTCCCCGGCCCTCCCTTTCTCGCCGGTTTTATTTCGACGTCTCGTAATTATCGGACTAATTGCAATCTCTCATCGTACCTCGTCTTTCGCTCTGGTTCCAGCGATTTTTCCACGGTGGTCGCACCGGCGCGGCGGCACCGTCAAACGGTGTCTAGTTCAACAAGTTTTCGTCAGGCAACGTGCCCGGCTGTTTCTGTGTTATTTCTGCAGAAACCGTCGAAGCGGGGCGACAAAGTCAACATCCAACGTGTTACGTTCTGTGTGCTCGCAGAATTGGTGATTCTGTAATCTTCGAGAGTGATACGATTTCTTGTTCGAGAGTTGCTCCGAGACAAGCAGTTTTAGAAAGTTTGAGGCAGATGTTTTTTTCCACTTGTTTGAGTACAGAGAACGTAATTGACTGCATCGATCATCCGTCGTTTTAACTCTTAACCCCTTGACGTAACATCTTCTTCGCAGTTGCCGCGACCGGGAATTTTTCGATTGCAATAATTTCTTAGAAGGGAAAGAAAATTGATGCTTGTCGTATATGCTGAAATTTACTCGAATGCTTAAATATTGATGAGGAGAGATTAGAATTTTATTATAATTTAAAGGGAAATTTTTTAGGAAAATAATTTACAACGCGAGCAAACTACCTTTTTGAATAAATGCTCGTTCTGTGTAAAAATCAGTTTATGTCCATCGACGCTATTAATCGTCAAGAACCAATGCGAATAGTCTGAGACAATCTGCGGACGATTGAGAAGAGATTAGAATTTTATTCCAATTTTAAAGGAAATTTTTTAGGAAAATAATTTACAACGCGAGCAAACTACTTTTTTAAATAAATGCTCGTTCTGTGTAAAAATCAGTTTATGTCCATCGACGCTATTAATCGTCAAGAACTAATACGAATAGTCTGAGACAACCTGCGGACAATTTACTTGATTGCAATCATAACAAGTTGAATCGTCGTCGCGTTGAACGAAAGAAAACTATTAGCACTCTTGATTCTAATGTCAGGAAGTCGCGTAATTCCCGATCGAGATGAACTCGACAATCCTATTTGCCGATAAATCTTACCGAATTGCTTCTTCCACCGGCGTCGCTCGTTTTATTTAATTACCGGCCAGTTCGCGCACCCCTTCGTCCCCTTTTAGTTGAACTTCTGACGTTTCAAGAAGATTTATTACCTCGGAGAAATATTTTTTACGTCGTTCCTGTCTTGTAATTGTCTTTTTTTTTCTTCTTCCAAGCGATTTCTGAAAGCGACGAACAAGGAGAATTTACAAGTTGACATTTTTATGAAAGCAATTTCGCTTGAACTTCTCGCAAGATCAATTTAAGAACAACCAGAAGATCGTATTTGTTAACCATTTGATTATTTTGCGAGGGAGCTACGTTGATGAAATTGTCTCTGAAATTAGTATCACATTATTCCATCGTTCTACTCGTGGTTATTGAAACATGAACCAATTCGCTTATTGCAAACGTATGAAAGAACGTCTTCGCCTTAATAGAAGGAAAGTAATTGAAACGATAAAAACTTAGAACCGCACTACTTTCGTGCTATCGTTAGTTCTGTCCTCAATAATTCTTCCGTGCTGTCGCGTTGCAACAGCTTCGCGAAAACTGCATTACATCTTAGTTAATGTTTCAACTTGAAAAATCATCCAATTAACCGAAGTACCGTTTTACACGTTACACAGATTAACGCGCCTTGAAATTAACCGGCTCGAAGCGTAGAAATAGACCACGAGGTAGAATTCTCGAAGGTCTACAGTTCGTTTCTAGCTCCAGGCGATAAGAATAATCCGTGTGGATTGTTTACTCGCAGGATCAAAGGCGCGCGATTACTTTGCATTCCGGCTGAAGCAAATTTCACGGGGTCTTCGATCGATAATTAATAGAAACTTTTCCCCCGACGGATCGAGCCTACGAAGTTCGGGGACCGTCTCACCCGCGACGGTGAATTATTGAACGATCTTTGTCAATGGCATGGGCGCGTTATAAATGATCTCGGTTTACAGGACGGAATCGAATTTCCCTTGACACACAAACCATCCAGGCTGAAAATGAAGACAGAACTTTGAGTTAGTTCGCGCACGTTTACGGGGACAGGTTCGAACAACTTTCGACGGGACACCATCGAATATAATATTACAAAGGGAGCGTCCTAGTCAATGAATACGTCCGCGAGTTTCTCGAACGCACACACGATTTTGAATGAAATCGAATCCTGCGGCGTGCGGAACGTTCATTCGCCGTATCGACGTGGAAAATATTACGCGAGCCGTTCGAAAATGGAACATTAAACCTTAAGTTTCGATCGCAGGATCAGTTTGACGTAGTGTACCTAGGTCCAACTACTCAAATTTTGGTGACGATATTAACCCTTTGCACTCGAAGCTATCTTTAACTGTAAATCTAAAATAATTTTTCTGACTTATATATGTATTTTCATTTTATACGACAGAGTGCATTTTTGCGTAGATGAAATTGAGTCTTGTGACCTCGCACAACGGTTACACTTTTAACCATTTTTTCAATCTAAACTTCGTTGATATAAGAATTATTTTAGAATGTGATATAACAAATTTTAATTGTGTCTCGGAGTCACCACTCGAGTGCAAAAGGTTAAATATATTGCTATAGATATACATCAGAAACAGTACAAAAATATATAATAGATCTGCAAGAAGTATCTTTAAACATATAGTTGAAAAATTGATGGCTGAAGCTGAGAATGATGGTAAATATCGTCAATGATATACTTGTGAAAATCACCCAAGAAAATCAAATCCTTATTAAGAATTTTTCATTACGAATTTTGTTACAGCAAAACCAAACAATGTAAAACAATAACTTTTAGAATGCGTTCGCGGATATGGTTGAATATTATAGATACATTTTTATTATATCGATTGCAATATTGGCGAAGAGAGTCTGTATGCTCGAACATATTGTGAGAAGTCTGCCAATCAACGATGGTTGTAATGAGTACCATTAAGTGCAGTATGCAACAAAGATGATATATCGTGTCGTACGATACGATGGGAACTACTTTTGTTATTAAAGATACAAGATACAATTTTGGAGAAAATGCTGTAATGAACCTAAAGGTTTAAATTGTTGGGAAATATCATTTCAATTGAAACACCGACGAAATTTTTACACTGACGAAAACGAGCAACGTCCACTCGTAACACGTAAATTATACGAACAGTCTCGAAGGTAGCAAGGAAAGCAAAAAGCTAGCACAATTCAGGCAGCAATGTGCAAACATTTATACACCTCGCTATCGCATAGAACAAGTAACAACAAAAACATCTGACAGAACCACCGGCTCTGATAAAGGTACCATCAAGAGCGTCAAGGAAACTCGAGTGGCGTTAAATATGCATGATCCTCGAATAAAAACCACGGTAGCCCATAACAGCCTTGCGAAATCGCTTTCTTTCACCATTTCATTCTGTAACGTTTCGGTCACGATCGAACGGAAACTACTTACGCGTAACAAAACGCAATAAACAATTCATGCAATACTATCGACGAAGCCGTAAAGGTTAGGTCTACCGTTAGGTCTACCGGTAAGTTCTGTCCGTTTTTGAATTGAAATATAACACAATTTTCATACATTTAATAATATTTATCGTAGAATATACTTTCCATCGTTACTTATAACTTCTTGCCAACGTGATGGCAACTTGTAAATGCCATTTTTAAAAAATTATTTATTTTTAGAGGCGAAGAACTCAACCAGCGCTTGGTTGACATCAGCTTCAGTTTTGAATTTTTTTCCTGTAAAAAGTTTTGCAAAGAGAGAAACAAGTGATGATCAGAGGGTGCTAGGTCTGGGGAGTATGGTGGATGTGACAGAATTTGCCAGCCTAGTTCTGCGATTTTCTGACGAGTCGCCAAAGCAGCGTGTGGTCTGGCATTATCATCGGTAGCCATGTTTTCACGATCGCGTCTCACTTAATAATGACATGAGACATCTTTGTTTCAGTTTATTTAGGAGCGTACATGTGTGTAAATGCAATGATAAAGAGAGATAGTCATATATGTCTGAAATCAACACGTGCATATGGATTGAAACTTGAAGTTACACTATCGGACAGAACTTTCCAGTAGACCTAATATTTTCATAAAACGAAACTGGAAACGAAATTACAGTAATGTCTCCCTAATTGATGCCTAGATTATCCATAAAAGTGGACAATTTTTGAAGAGGAGATACGATTGTTCGAGCCTTGTGGCTCGTTTTTTATGGTTATCGATTGTCAACAACTATAAAAACGAGCCGCAAGGCTCGACTAATCGTATCTCCTCCTCCCAAATTGTCCATTTTTCTGCATAATATGTTTGTTTAATTGAGCGTCAATTAGGGAGACATCACTGTATGTCGAAATTTTCTTTCTCATAAACTCGTGTCGAAAATTCCGGATTCGCATAAAGATCCGAACGGTGGCGATCGTAAATTCTATTCCATCGACGACGGCAAAGGACAGAAGGGAAAAAAGAATGGCATTCCGTTCGACTGTTCACCAAAATTGAAATCCACGATCCGCTCGCGGACACGCTAACAAAACGAAACACGCTCCAGAAATCAACGGTTTCCGTGCCGAAGTAAATACGGGCGGAAGCAGAATCGGCATCTGACGTTCGGGCTGGAAGTTGTCGTGTCGTATTGATCTGTTTCAACGGCAGGCCTCCTGCTTTATGAAAGGTCGTTTACTGTCAAACGTAACTCATTAGCGACTCGTGTCACAAAATGGTGGCGCGTGTGCACCGTGCAGTCACAGCTACGCGAAATTATGTTTAATTATCCCGGTAATAACGCAGTCGCGACGCGAGTCTCGAATAAGACCTTTAACCGGTGTGCCGGGTGAATGAGAGTGACCCCAAAATTCAATTTCTATCTCATTTACAGTAGTTAACATTTATTTCTCCGCGTTCTCATTATTTTTTGCACCAGATGAAAATGACACGAACGATACGAACGTTAGAAAAATACAAAAATTTAATTTTAATGGAAAAAAAAATTTTATTTTACAGCTTATAATAATATCTGTACTTGCAATGCACATTTATTAAATAATATTGTCAAGAATTGGACTTTTTATTTGAGAATCATCGTGACCCCGATATATCAGTTATTTTTTGTAAAAATCATCGTGCCAGTTAATGGTTAAATTCGAAGCAGCTGAAACATATGTTCGAAGAATCACAAATTGTTTCCAATTTTACGTTTGTTTTGCTGTAACTTATTTTTGGAAACCTTCCACAAACTGTTCGTTTGGTCAACGAATTTCCTCGTTTCGATTTTCGTTGTGCCGGCTGCGTGTAAATACAAACTATAAATATTATAAATAAATAATCCACGTTTTCGATAATTTTTCATAAAACGTACAATTTCAAAGTTATACAAGGTGCGCGGATTTATGCATTTACGAGAGGAACAAGATGATCAAATACAAACGTGTAAAATCATTTAATGAATTCACAAAAATACTGTAGCACTATTTCGAATCTATTAAAATGACAGTCGGCGAAATGAATAATCCATGCGGCACCTGTATCTTGTAATTAATGCAGACGATTTTTATTTTGCATACAAACTCGCAGTCTACTAATAAGTTAAACCGACCGCTAGAGAATTCGAGTTTAGATGAAATGCGAGCCACCATGAATAAACATGGACACGAGTCCGCCATCGGAAGTCGCAAATGACATTTCAGCGGAATGATTATTTCCGAAATATCTTTCCGAAATAATGTAGTATTTATTCGCCAGCACGGATATATTCAATGAGAAATTGCCGGACAATATTTACCGAGGTTCTCTTTGCAAAATTGCCGCTAAAGTATTGCCAATAGAAGAGTTCGCAGCCGGATATAGTCTGTCCGGGCCAAAAGGTCTATTCACCGGGCTATGGGGATCCTATCTTTGTTCTTGTTCGCCTCCGGATATTTATTTTACCCCGCGGGTTCGTTGCTTGTACGAAGTATGTATTTCCGACGGCGCGTCACTCATACACACACACACAAACACACCACACACAACACACATGCTGCGACTCTCCCTGTGTTTCGTTGCTTTGAAATGTAGCCGTTCCGGCATTTTTTTGCACTCTGTTTTGATTAAACTAATGCGTAAATATTTTCGTATTGATACGCCGGTGACGCGCAGCCCGCCGAAGTGCCGTAAATATTTGTCGATGACACATACCGCAATTCCAATAGCAATTGTTTATACGTTATACAATTATATTAACCGAACGACGCTGCGCTAGAAAAGCGACGTGAACAGAAACTCGGTTTCCGAAGGAACAACCGATCGCGATGCAGTAATGTCTCCCTAATTGACGCTCAGATTGTCCACAAAAATGGACAATTTGGGAAGAGGAGCGACTTGTTTTTATAGTTACCGATTTTTAACAATTATAAAAACGAGCCGCAAGGCTCGAACAATCGTATCCCCTCTTCCCAAATTGTCCAATTTTTTTGCACAAACTCGGCGTCAATTAGAGAGACATTACTGTATTAACCTTTTAGGCCCGACGCGCCACTATAGTGACTTTCGCGGATGTCATCTTTTAGAACGACACGCCACTATAGTGGCTTTCGCGGATGTCATCTCTCGGAACGATGCGCCACTATAGTGGCTTGCACTAGCAGCTTACTCGCTCATCGTTTGAACCAAATAATCGCCTTCATATGCATTGTTTCACACTTCTTTTGTCTTCACATCGATTTACAACAGTCTACAGGGTGTCCTAAAAATGTCTCGCAATCCGGAAATGGCGGGTTCCTCGGATCATTTGAAGCAATTTCTTCCTTTACAAAAATGTTCTCCGAGGCACCGTTAACGAGTTATTAACGAAAAACAGTGACCAATAAAAATCGAGTACGGCTGACGCGAGGCGGCCCAGCCAATCAGCGCACGAAGCCCAGTTCCGCTCATTGGCTCGATCGCCTCGCGCTAGCCGAGCTCGCCTCTCATTGGTCACAGTTTTTCGTTAATAACTCGTTAACGGTGCCTCGGAGAACATTTTTGTGAAGGAAAAAGTAGCTTCAAATGGTCGGAGGAACCCGCCACTTTCGGATTGCGAGACATTTTTGGGACACCCTGTATATACAGACACAGAATATACAGTATCAGACTCTGTACAGTACATATCAGACTCTGACGTCCAGAAAAATAACCTCGCGCAGAATTCAGTCGTACTTAAAAGGTTAACACTATGCCGTCCGGTAGTACCACTTTGGTACCATTTTAAAAAACTGAAATAACATTTGAACTATATTTCTTGGGTGTTAAAAGGCAGCAAACTAACTATAACATTGTGCTTATTTAACTAAGTATTAAGTACGAAAATTCTTGGATGACATATCTTCATTTTAGGAATTTATATTACCGCCATCTTCGATATTTTTTTTTAAATTTAAAATTTCCAAGCTATTATGCCGGCGTCAAACAAAAGAATCATATCTAAGATCTGCGGACGGCATAGTGTTAACATGCGATTCTCTGCGTCACGCGTGCGAACTTTTTTCTACAGTTGCGAAACTTGTTGACGCAACAAAGATATTTCGCGCGGAACGATTTTACGAATTGACAACGTTACTCTGCGATCATTTCAATGTTATGATTTCCGAAGGATTTGGTATAACATGATTTCAATAATGATTAATTATTTACTTATTTATTCCATTTAAACGAATGTTTCACGGACGCCGGGCACGTGATCGTTCGACGGAACGTCATCGATCACCTGTCACGAGACTTTCGCAATGAAATTAATTTTCTGCGATGTCAACGTTGCCTCATAACTCAATGACAAATATGAAATCGTGCGTGACGCGATGCTTTTCCGCTCTACGCGTGCATGAACAAAGACAAATTTTAATGCTCGCGTTTATCCGCCTACGGTACGCGATTCTTTTTACCGATCAACGGGGATCAATTTCGCGTTGGTGGTTGCTTCGCCTGCTTCCGTCTGTTCATCTCCTGTTATTTTAGTTGCCTAACGTGCAAAGAGAAGATCGTTAATTTCGATGCTCCCGATATTAATATCAGCGTGTAAACAACAATCTTTTAAATTAAATATAGCTCGCCGATCACTTTGCGTTGGTTACTGCTTTTTGGAACGATGTACGTTAATCGATGAAATAAACATCGTACGTATAGTTGGTAGAAAGTAATTTGTAACAGGCGTACCTTATTTTGCGAATCGATTAATAGTAAAACAGGAATTGAAATAAAAGATGATAATGTTTATCGAAATTATTTTTGTTAAATACATTGAAACAGCAACTTTTTAATTACGTGTCGATCAGAATCCTATTACAAATATCGGCACAATTCTGATGGATTGAAACTATCATTTAGCTATTTAACTATTATTTATTACTTCGTTAATGCTGTTATTTTGTTATTATTTTACATGGATTTTTAAATCGTTACTTCCAGCTTTGATATTTTATATCGATTACCGAGAAACTACGTTAGATTACATTTCCAAACGATAATCGATAATATTCATAATACAGTATCACTAAACAATGGAAACGTTTTAAGAATTTAAAAATGCTATTGTACTATTTTTTCATTAAAATGGTTCGAGACTGAAATAAATGTCTGTGTAGCTCGCGTATCTTGCAATTTATGTAGACAACTTTTATTTCTCATAAAAGTCCGCAGTGAAATTATAATATTTCTAATTTTTTACGAAAAAACAATTTAATTTCATTGCACGCTCATCTCTCTCTCTCTTTCTCTCTCTCTCTCAAGACTATAAATGCATTCGAACATCTAACAGACATGTTATTTGAAGGAATTTCTGCACTTGGAATCACGCAACTTCGTACAATCAAGTGGAAGAAAACGTAAAAATGAAAATCGCGGGGCTCCCGCGCAAAAATCCGGCGTAATTCCAACTCGTCTAACTGCACAGTCGACACTAATTAATTTTCCAGTTGGAGACCCGCCTGTACTTTTCTCGTTAACAATTTTTTATTTCTCTGGACCGGCCGGTGCAAGCTACGAGGAACGATAAAGACGGAAGTTAAACTAAATGCAAATCTTCTTTCCTTACTTTACGATAAGACAAATACAAATACTTTACAATACCCTACTTTTATGAATTTTTCGTACTCAAGGTCACGCGAACGTCGTAACATTACAGTACGTCTCGATAACCTCGGCTATCATATAGCAATAATAAAAATACATCGTTCCATTTTAAAAAAACTTCGATGAAATCTCAAACACAATATAACCTTGAAGAACCTTATATAATCTTGATAATCTTGGCTATCATAGCAATAATAAAAATACATCGTTCCATTCAAAAAAAACTTCGATGAAATCTCAAACAATATAACTTTGAAGAAATCTTTTTGCCTATCATAATATTGGCCGCTCTGAACCAACTAATGTTTTCCTCTGACATTTTTTTCTATCTCAAAAAACAAGCGAGATGTTTTAGAGTTAGGCGAGACACTCTGTATATACAATGTAAATTTATATATGTATAAAACTCTTGGCAGGCCGATAACACAGGCCAAACATGCATGGTCAACGAGACTTGCAAATTCTACATAATACACGAAAATACAAATTACTTTTTACATTACAAATTTAGTTTTCTTTGTGCAATGAATATTAATACGTATGTATGAATAAAATATAATACAAATTGAATGGAAAAGAAAGCTTTAGTCGGCCGCGTGGTTAGAATTCGTTTCCTCGCCATTTGCTCCCGCGGGAACAAAAGAAACAGCATTGAAGCAGCATTATTCGTTTCATGTTTTCTCCTCCGGTCGAGGGTGCATTAGAATTTTATTGAGATCTCCGAGGACAAGGAAATATTGCTACGACATCCCATAAAATACTGATTATTCAAAAATGTTTTTGTATTCACCCCCTGTTGACAGAATGACCGGCCGAGTTCCGTAAAGTTCCTGTTTCATCGTAACTAGACAGCGGATTTTACTCATTTATGACAAAAGTCGGTAGAAGAAATATTGAACGGTAAAACATATTATCTTTAACCTATTCATTAATATTGTTGACGGAAGAATGAAACTTCTAATTAGCTGCTGCGCTTCTCGCAATCGGCGCAGACAATTTTTATTCCGCATAAAGATCCGCTGTTCAATCATAAACTACGATTTCCTCTAAACTGCGGTCACAAACGTGTTCGAATATTTCAAACTGTATGCCCATATTTTTTAACATATACGTTACTCCGATATAAATGCGTTATTTACAATCAGGATAACAGAAAGGATTAAAAATGACGTCGTTCATGAGACAAAACGAGGACGCGTCATGCGAATGTGGAACAGTAAAAATGTTGGACGACGAAAGATTAAACTCGAGTGTAACCGCGTTTCCCACGACAATTGCGTTAATACCCTAACTCATACGATATACAGGGTGTCCCAAAAATGTCTCGCAATCCGGAAATGACGGGTTCCTCGGATCATTTGAAGCAACTTCTTCCTTTACAAAAATGTTCTCCGAGGCACCGTTAACGAGTTATTAACGAAAAACCGTGACCAATGAGAGGCGAGCTCAGCTGGCGCGAGGCGGCCGAGCCAATGGCGCCAGCGATCGAGCGGCCGAATCCCAGTTCCCCTGATTGGCTCGGTCGCCTCGCGCCAGCTGAGCTCGCCTCACATTGATCACTGTTTTTCGTTAACCCTTTCGCTACGGCAGCTCCATCCGCCGAAGCACCGTCACCGAACGGAAACTCGCTCCGGAAATATGCACGGCGCGCGTGGTTTCTGTATATATGTTGTTCAAGTCTTGAATAATAACTGTGCCGAATAAAACAATCGTTGCTCTAATGTAACAAGTATATTTACAGTTTTAATTTAAAAAGACTTACAAAATTATAGGTAACATAGGTATTTATATAATTACAAAGCCTAACGATTAAATGTTTAACAGAATTAATAACGAGACGAAAATTACTAAAAGATAATAATATGTACAAACTAATAATATAATTCTGTGCGATATATTTGAAAGCAATGATCTATACAAAGGCCAACATCGCAATCTTTGCACTCGTACCGCGAATCCGTTCTTTTATCATTTTTGCTACAAATTACACATCCGCGTCTTCTGTGTACACTTCATTTCGATGCCGCATATATGCGGCGCTCGTACCCACAGGTCGTCGAGTGGATGCCGCATATATGCGGCGCTCGGCGCGAAAGGGTTAATATAACTCGTTAAAAATCCTTCGAGAAAATTTTTGTAAAGGAAAAAGTTGCTTCAAATGACCCGAGGAACTCGCCACTTTCGGATTGCGAGACATTTTTGGGACACCCTGTACATATGTACATCCAACGTATGACAAATATTCAACTCGAGATCTCGAGTTGATATTAAGAAGGTATTCACTAAGGTATTAAGAAGGTGAATTCACACACACACACACACACACACACACACACGCGCGCGCGCGCGCACGCACACACACAATGTTGTCCTATTGGTTGACAAGTATTGTATAATCCTCTCTGGAGCATGATAACGTCTCGAGTTATTGTCCGTTGCTCGGTAGTCCGTCGATTCGGTAGCGGGGCAAGGGGGGTATTCCGCTCGCTCCGCCTGACCCACGCGCCCGCATTCGCCACTTTTCTATAACCTCCCGAAAACCCACTTTTATTGGTAAACGAAAAGACCTACCAGCTAATCGACGCGAGGAGCAAGGGGGTTGGTCGCCCGCTCCACCCAATCACGTCTCTTGCTCAGCCAATAATAATGCTTAGCCAATAATAATCGAAAGTCTGGAATCATAACAAATTGGAAGAGACTAGGTGGAGCGGGCGACCGATTCCCCTTGCCCCACGCCCCTTGCGTCATTTAGTTTATGCGTAGTGTTTCATTCTCGCGTTTCCCGATATTACCTTCAGGTTCTTAACGTTATCGCTTATTATACAAAAGAACATGTGTAATAAGTAAACAAAATTTATGTTTCCACTTACTTTAAGAAGTGTTTTATTATATGAGAAAACAATTGATTCGATAATACTAGCATAAACAATAAAAAGGAGCAATAATTCTCCTAATAATATCGTGTTCGAATATTAATGCGAGCCACTGTACATGGGCGTAAGATATCCGTAAAATTCTTATACTGGAATTTGCAAGCCTGCTGACATCAGAGTAATATTGCACGAGCAAAACATGATTATTTACACTTGTACTTCATAAATATTGATCACATATTTAAGACGTGTATGATAACCGTCTAAAAAATTCATATGATACAACATAAATATAAAAAGTATGTGTATAGTACAGCACGTTCGCTGCACAGTGTAATGAAAAGTTAATCAAGATGCTAATTAGTAATTAGTAATTAATAATCAGTAATCAGTGATCAGTAATCAGTAATCAGTAATCAGTAAATCAGTAAATCAGTAAATCAGTAAATCAGTAAATCAGTAAATCAGTAAATCAGTAAATCAGTAAATCAGTAAATCAGTAAATCAGTAAATCAGTAAATCAGTAAATCAGTAAATCAGTAAATCAGTAAATCAGTAAATCAGTAAATCAGTAAATCAGTAAATCAGTAAATCAGTAAATCAGTAAATCAGTAAATCAGTAAATCAGTAAATCAGTAAATCAGTAAATCAGTAAATCAGTAAATCAGTAAATCAGTAAATCAGTAAATCAGTAAATCAGTAAATCAGTAAATCAGTAAATCAGTAAATCAGTAAATCAGTAAATCAGTAAATCAGTAAATCAGTAAATCAGTAAATCAGTAAATCAGTAAATCAGTAAATCAGTAAATCAGTAAATCAGTAAATCAGTAAATCAGTAAATCAGTAAGGAAGGATCTGAAAATAATGCTTTAATGGTTTAATGCTCGACGCTCCTACATCTTGTAATTCTTGCGTCTGTTCCACTTTGTCTCGATTGTTCTACGCCTCCTGACACTCGTCGTGTGTTCGCTCGCCCGTGGTCGCGTAAATAATACACACAAAGCACAGGCAAACGCGTCTGATGAGCTCCTAGTCGATACTAGCATCCACGGAGGAGCGAGACGCTGACGGGAGTCAGGAGGCGTTGTTTGTTTTTAATCGGCCAAACTCGAGTCCCTCGTTTCTTAGAAATCCAGTGTTGCGGCTAACTTGGGGCTAATAGGAAAGGATCAATTCTGCCACTAAGGGAAACGTGTTTACCCTGTTTCTGCGAGGGCGTTAACATGGATTACACTTTTCTTAGCGGACTTCTTCCGAGCAACGGACAAGACGTATGAACAAGAAGTTCTTCAGCTATGCAATTTCATTTTATTGCTTCCACTTTTTCGCGTATGCTTGTTTATTGCGCCATATTTCTTTTGTTTTGAAAGTTCTCATGATTCTACGAGCATTAATTAAAACCTTTGTTTGAAATCTTCGTAATACTCATATCTTGAATATACATAATGAACAGTGACAATGGAAGATGATGCAACAATGTAAATAATCTTATTGAGTTTAAATGTTCCGAGAACTTTAATATTTGTTAAAGTAAAAAATAAAATATAGTATTCAATATTATAATTATATAATATATTCGACTAATGCTTCGAATGTATGCATTCGCTAAAAAAATTCGCTTCGGTATCGCATCGTTACAAAATTTGTTTAATTAACTACTACAAACAACGTGACGCAACATCGCGTCCAATATATAACGGCAATTTCTAGTTAGTATCTATTAGAACTGATACAACCATCCATATTAGTTAAATATGGACTAATTACACACATAATGCAAAAGCTTGTGTACACGCGTTTGTTACGATGAAATGCGGAACACATTTCACGTGAAACAGAACCATATGCCGGTATTAATCACTCCTGATTGAACGGTATAATATACAGTCAACGTAGACGATTTTATGGATCGTATGCGTGATTTACGAGGCTTGCAGAAATAGAAATTTATGCTGCATCCGTGTGCGGATTTGACAATAGCAGAATATTGTTTGCTACTGTCCGATTTTAATTTGAAGAGAAACTTTTTGAATTATTAAATACTCCAATTAAAACTAATGTACTAATTCGACATTTTCACTGCTAAGATTATTGTACCAAACTTTTCACACGTGTTACTTTGATTATTGATAATCCAATATTACAGCTTTCTTAATATTAAAGTAATCAAACTAGTTGAAATGACTAGTCTCTCATTTTTCGTCCACAGTTACCAAATTAATTTTTATGGTAATATTTTTAAGAAACTTCTTTGCCAAAATTAACAAAACCGAAGCATATATTTTAATTCGGTAAAAAATACAAAAATTGTAAACTCGGAGCTCGAATGAAAATAATTTGTTAGTTGAATACGTGAACCAAATGTTGCGGTGCAGAGAATTGTGTTAATTAGATTATCTTTAAGATATACGGTGTTAATTAGATCGCTTTACAGAGTTAATTATTCGGATTACTTTTTTCGCCAACTCTGGAGCACGGTATCATTTTGGCAACAATGGTAACGGCATCGCGCTAAATCAATGCCAAAGCATACATAGTTTCTTGTTCCCAGGGAAGAGGAAAGAAACTCCGTGTCTGGTCGTAGAATTTATGGAATCATGAACGTCGCGCAGGTAATTTAATAAACACCTATAAGTTCCCGGACACGGCGTGAACACCGCAAAGGTTTGCCGTGCTGCGATCCGGCCATATGTCACCGGCATTTCCCAAGTGTAGCTAAACAAATTTTACTATCGAATATACGGCATGTACGAGCTAACACGCTGAAACGTTCGAAGTGCAACAAGGTTCTTCGGCGACCCGCAAACTCTTGTCATGCCAGCAGGTGCTGCATCTTCACCGGTCGTATTTGCGCGTAGCCATAATTATAATTCATGCCGTTGAAACTTTCGCGGTCATGAGAATTATTGCCACTTTCAAATTTTCCCAGACTTCCATATTACTGTGAACCACATTCTTTTTACTCTACTTCTACAATTTCGTTGTTAACTGCGATTTAGATGGACTTCTCTCGTCCCAAAAGGATCATAGTCGCAATTATCAAAATTAGATCGATTGTGATAATTATACGTCTGACGTAGTTTTACCTTGAATACGTTCATCTCGATACGAAAATGAATATTCTACATTGTAGATACAAAAATGAATCTTTCTGTAGAATCTTTATTCTAGACACAAAAATTAAAATTGAAAAAGAAATGAATATCTGTTACATGAGTGTCTCAAAATTATATTAATATCTGGAAAAGGGTGATTCCTGAGGTCGTTTCAAGTAACTTTTTCCTTAGCGAAAATGCAATCCGCGGCTTTGTTTGCAAGTTATTAATGAAAAACAGTGACCAATGAGAGGCGAGCTCGGCTGGCACGAGGCGGCCGAGCCAACGAGCGGCCGAGCCAATGGGTGGCCGAGCCAACGAGCGGCCGAGCCAATGAGTGGCCGAGCTAACGAGCGGCCGAAGCAATGAGCAGCCGAGCCAACAAACGCTCGAAGCCAAGTTCCGCTCATTGGCCAGTGTTTTTCGTTAATAACTCGTAAACAAAGCCGCGAATTGTATTTTTGCTAAGGAAAAAGTTACTTAGAATCACCTCAGCTACCTCTCTTTTCCCGGTGGTACCATAATTTTGGAACTCCCTGTAGATTAAAAGTGAATATCTACATATATCATACGTACAAAAATAAATATATATATATCATAAGTAGAAAAATAAATATCTACATACATCATAGATACAAAAATGAATATATTATAGACACACCAACAATAATAGTATTAGAGGAGCAAATTGGTAATCACCTTGAAACAATGCAATACAAACTTCTGGAAATATAAATAGGATAAGCGCCAGCGATAATCGACACTGAATAATGCACTTCCATGTCGTGTTTAGGAAACGAGAACGAAAATATACAGGCGACGTCAAGACTGAAAATTACGCCCAAGATATAATCCACACGTTCCTATCGAGAGATTCTACCGACCTCGAGACGCTAGACCGACCAGTGCAATCTGTTACTACTGGAATTTCACAAACACGCTGCCATCTCGTGCTGCAACAATGGTAGAACGAAGACGTTGCGAGGAAAAACGAAGATTTCAACGGATCGTACAACGGACCAGGAAATTCTCAACAGCAACGAACATTGGACAAGATGGCGCCAATATAAGGAACGAAATGTTTGAAAAAGACAGCATGGGAGTAAGAAGGTGGATTTCTTTGTCAAATATTGTCTTTCGTTTGTACAATAGCTACGAGCGCGTCTTCGCTGAAGAATAAACATTGATTTTTATCAAATTTTTATCTGTATTTAAACACTCGATCTTGTTGTTTTTATGGCACATTTATGTTATTTATAACGTTACTCGATTAATTTTCCTGCTTCGGCACTTTCATATATGTATATAAAATTTGAAAGAAAAAGTATAATTAAATTCAATATTAATTTTATTAATTTTGACAATAAAATTCCCAATCGGGAATCGCGTGCAACAGAAGGGCACCGATTGATTTATAAAATTGTAGTTCGTTGTTTATGCTGAGTTTTGATTTTTTTATCTACTAAGCAAGACATTTGTCTGTTTCCGTGTTAGTTTCGGATCGAACCGTAGTCCAAAGTTCGTGTTTCATTTACAAATGCCGTACTTTTACATAATGTACGGTGGACTTCCATGTCGGCGGAGGTTTTTACACACTATCCTATTAACCCGTTCCATTCACTACCTTTCGTTAAAGGAGGTAGCAGAACGATAATGCCCGCCGTACGTCTGGAACAGTAAGGACCGGGTCGAGCTATGCGCAGTCGTGTTCGCACACGTACACACGTGAGCGCGAACAAATTTGTAGCAGTTAAATCGAGTCTTGGGCGAAGCGGAGCCACACACTTTATCGACAATTCACCGGCGCAGTCGTTACATAAAATCGATAACATGTAATTCAAGCGTGAACACGAAATCGTCGGAACGAACGCCCCGGGTGCGCGAGTTATGGAACCGTTCGGAATTGAGGCGTGTCGCGGCGGGTCCTAATGGTTCGTCGCAAATTTAAATATTATCAAGCACGCGTCCACGTTTTTCCCGGGCTTCTTCCTGCGGGCCGCGCGAGGTTCATGCATAAAATATCAACGGCGAGACGTCACCGCCGCGATACATCAAACGCGCGACAAGCGTATCGGTTCGAAGGAATTAACTTCGGCTCCCGCGACGCCGCGTTCTCACTTCGATAAATAAATTAGACGTCGCGAGCGAACTGTTACGAGCACGAGGGCCAGAGGCAGGTTGGCTGGCCGGAGGTTGCATGCAATTGGGATTTTTTGATAGGGGTGCGTAGACCAGCCGATGCTTATTTCGACATGGGTGGCTACCTTTAAGGTCCGTTTTTGAATTGAAATATAACACAATATTCATACATTTAATAATATTTATTGTAGAATATACTTTCCATCGTTACTTATGACTTCTTACCAGCGTGATGGCAATTTGTAAATGCCATTTTTAAAAAATGATTTATTTTTAGAGGCGAAGAACTCAACTAGTGCTTGGTTGACATCAGCTTCAGTTTTGAATTATTTGTCCTGTAAAAAGTTTAGCAAAGAGAGAAACAAGTGATAATCGAAGGGTGCTAGGTCTGGGGAGTATGGTGGATGTGACAGAATTTCCCAGCCTAGCTCTACGATTTTCTGACGAGTCGCCGAAGCAGCATGTGGTCTGGCATTATCATCGGTAGCCGTGTTTTCGCTTTGTTTCAGTTTATTTAGGAGAGTACATGTGCGTAAATGCAATGATAAAAAGAGATAGTCATATATGTCTCAAATCAACATGTGCGTATGGATTGAAACTTGAAGTGACACTATCGGGCAGAACTTTCCGGTAGATCTAATATTTGGGGAAATTGGTATTAGACTGCCTCGTAACTTTGTAAGAAAGAGAAATAAAGATATATCTCGAGCGGTAAAGATATATCTTCCTGGGTTATACCAGCTACTGCTTCGAAATAGGAACCGAGAAAACTGGTAAAAGCTAATTTATTACGCGTTTTGGGTTTTTACAAATGTATGTAGGTGTTCGTGGATTCTATCGCGCTCTCAGCTTTTCGCACTGAGTCGGCGGGGGCTTCTGATTTGATATCTACTACCTATTAAATTGTTCGAAGGAGAATTAACACTATGCCGTTCGGTGGCACCACGCTGGTGCCATGCAAAAACTATCTGTTGTATGCCGGTGGTACCACCTTGGTGCCATTTTAAAAAACTGAAATAACATTTGAGCTATATTTCTTGGGTGTTAAAAGGCAGCAAACTAACTACAACATTGTGCTTATTTAACTAAGAATTAAGTACGAAAATTCTTGGATGACTTATCTTAATTTTAGGAATTTATATTACCGCCATCTTCGAAATTTTTTTTAAAATCTGAAATGTCCAAGCTATTATGCCGGCGTCAAACAAAAGAATCATATCTAAGATCTGCAGACGGCATAGTGTTAAGACTCGATCTCACTAGAGTTTCCACGTCGACGAATGACTCGAAACTAGCCCGATTTCTGGTTTCTTTTTTATATGTGTATTGAGGTAGGGAGGCCCGTGCCTGCCAGAAGAGTTACCGGCTTACCGGGCAATCAAGGTGAATGTTGTCAACAACTTGAAGTGGATATCTGTAAATGATGACATAGTCAAAGAAAATTTGCAAAAAACTTTGATAATAAATATTGATAATTAGGAAGGGTAGAGAAGAAAGGAATAAGGATTCAAGGGAAAAAGGGTGGGAAAAAGTTAGGAAAAACTAGCCCGATTTCTGGGCGCGTTTAGGCCCTTTATATAGTCAGATTTTCTCTGGAAAAATGGTAGTGGGGTTGTTCCTATGTGGTCCGATTCCAGAAACGTTCGTCGTCGTACCCCTTAGAGGTACTTGCCTCGCAATATACAAATGAACCCCCGGCTGGCTGGCGCCAGCCTGGCGTATGCCTTCAGAAAGGAATATAAAAAATTGGTGGGGAGATTCTCCGTACGTTACAGAATGAATCCGGCGGGCACGACCGCCGAGAGACGCCGAAAAGGAAAACGGTTGGCTCGCGTCCGATGGATTTTGTCGGAGTTCGAACTTACCGCACCCGCTGATCACCCTCGATGCCGGAAAGTTAAACTCCGCTGCTTCTTGCCTTCGTTTTTCCTACTTCCTCCGCCGCTGAACTTTTAACTACGCGAAAATTTCTCTCGCCGGTGGTGTACAGCGTGCTCTACGATATTGTGTTCGACGCGATTCTCGAACGACCGAGGAACTTTCGATATGTGTATATACGTGTTATTGCTAAACTGCGGATATTTGCGCGGATATAATATTTTATGTCGAATTATGCAAGAAGCGTGCAAGATATATGCGAGTTATACGCTAAATGTACATATGTAGAATATAGGAAACATATGGATCGAATACAACGCGATAAACGCGGAGGAAAAATTGAACAACGCTGTTCGATTATTTTCAACTGGTTAAAATTGTTAACAGCGAAAATCAATTTTCGACGAACTCATCTTTGCTGCGATCGAGGCACAGAGCTTTTATTTCACACAAATGACTGTCTATTAATCGCCATTTATGTAATTACAACATATTTCAGCAGTTATGGTTATAACTATTTTCCATATCTTGAGATTCAGTTGTTTCAATTCTGTTGTTGTCATAATCATTGTAGAACATTTTATACGTGAGCGTATATTAGTAAAAGTAAGCTCGATTCCACTTCGTTTATTATTTTTTAATTAATACTCGAATCTCTGGAATTTGAGATTGCGTTATGTCGCCTTAATCGTACACAATTTTCTCTACTTTATATCCGGTTTTAATAAACATTACACTCATTACATGTTAATTACGTATTAATTACATGTTAATTATACGATAATTATATGTTATTTCATTGATTAAAATGTAATGATTTATTTCATGAATTCCTTGATCAGGCGACCGCCATTTGTTGGGCTAATGCAGTTTAATTAACTTGACCACGACCAACGGGTTTTCATATTAAACGTTCGACCCATAAATTTTCCATTCGATTTTTCTGGATGTCTTCGCAATTTATTTGAAAGTCTTCGAATTACGATAGCTTCATTATACAAACCCTACCATATCACGAATGGAGATGAATTGTAATTAACTGTAATTAACGAACGGATTCGGTGTATCGCGCGATTCAGCACGTTGTTTGTTCAAGAGGCATTCCTTCCGCGTGATAAATAATTCTGTCGCGATACTTCATGGTAATTACTCATCCTCAATGGGCGCTAATTAGTCCCGAAGGTTGACTGTTCGTTGCTGCTCTCGACAATGTTACAACGCACGATGATAGAAGAACGTCATGTCGGATTATCACTGTTGAGACGCAGTGTCTTTCTGAGACATTTCGACTAATTAAACGAACATAAATAGAGCAACATTTTCGTGAAACCATCGCTTTGAAATTATTGTTAATTAAATCTGGGATTATCGTGAGAATTCGCGCGACACCGTTGAGAATTGTGAAAATTTCCAAATTCACGAAGTTATTTTATACAAATTTAGAGGAACTGAAAAATGTTCATCCTAAAGTGTGATATTTCTCCTGCTAAAAATAAAATAAAAATGTCTATAATTTTTGTTCGTACATCCATGTTTCTGTGTCCTCTCAAACTGGCAGGTGCCCGGTAAATAAATAATATTTACCTCTTGTACAACTGCATCGTGCAGTGAGGATATATGTATGTTAGAATGGTATTATCATGTTTATAATCAAAGTCACGTACACATATTTGACCGTCACGTATGATACGTAGAAAAGGACAAAAGTAACTTCGCATGTTTTGTGATTTGTAGCCGTAATTTAAAACGTAGCACGCCGCATGTTAATAAGTCATCCTCGTTATGGTTTTTAATGTTTTATATGGACAGCGCGTCGCATTCGGTAGTATTCTGTGATTACAAAGACCGTCGCCGAAATACACGGGGTACCAGTGAACGTGTTAATTATAAAATCTTAACTACTCGAGGCTTGACACAATATTTCAACAAATTATAATTAAAATCTCCAGATAGGAGACATAATAAACTCGCTCGCAATCTATCAAAGGCTTGGCATAATATTTCACCAACTTGTTAGAAATGTATATAATATCATAGAAAACGTGATTAAATCGATATTTTGCCAAAGCAGTTTATTTCTTTCTTCTGAAAATAAAAAAATGAGGTACTAAAATTTCAGGATAGAAAACTATCAATTATTATAAATTACAAACTACTTTAACTCTAGTGAAATATTCGATCAAACTAGTTATTATAAATTAGAGTTATTAATTACTAGTTATTAATTACTAGTTATTATAAATTACAAACTACTTTAACTCTAGTGGAATATTCGATCAGTTACTAGTTAATTTCATCTTTTTAAAGATAAGAACAAGAGATTAAAGTTTCAGGATAGATAATATAATCAGTTAGATGATAAATTACTCAAGGTCTAACAAAATATTTTACTTTGTTACTTCTTTCGAAAAATAAAAACATACGAGATTGAAATTGCAGGAAAGAGAACAATCACAATTCGACCGCAAACTATTCAAGATCCAGTACGATATTTGAACAAATTAATTAATTTCGTCTTTATAAAAATAAAAACATAAGAGATCGAAATTCCAGAATAGATAACAAAATCATCGAGATCACAAGCTATTCGAGATCCAACAAAATATTATGTTTCACCGAATTATTTAATCCTTTTTTTGTGAAAACGAAAGCACGAGGGATTGAAACCTCAGGATAGAAAGCATAATCAACTGCAACGGTGAACGCTTCGATACACTTTATTTGCGCTGGCCAGAGTATATTACAGCAAAGAATGTTTCCTCGTTCACCGCGAGTGTTCATGGTACACGCGAGCTCTCGCAATATATCAAACGCAACCGGTTGCGCCGCGACAACGACGTAAAACAAATCAAAGGTTTACTGATATGACTCGGGGAATTTATCGAGGTTTAATGGTTTCGACGATAGTTCGGGAAGGGAGGTGGTTTCATCGCTTTCCCATACCACGAGACGAAACGGAAAAATATCGTACACTATCACTTTCTCGCATAAGCATTCGCGACAGGGTCGCGCATATTCTACAGCAATTAAATTGTAAAAAAGCGTTTTAGAATTATCTCTAAATTGTTGGCTGCATGACAAAATATTTCTAGGAAAAATCGGTATAATTTCGTGCGAAAACATGTTGCTGTTTTTCATTTTGATCGAAACGAAGCTTTCAGGGTAAAAAACTAACTATATGAAAATATTATTTTTCATATTATTTTTACTTGATTTTTACTCGATTTATATTATTTTTAATTTTACTTATTTTATCTCAATTATTCAAACTGCCTGATTTCTTTATTATCCAATTACGTTTCACATATAAATCTAAAATGATCAACAATATTCATTACATCAACTAATACGGATTTAAGCTAAGACAAGCTACAATTAAATCTCTTTGTAATCCTCTCCTTGACCAATTCGCATAATCGAGGATCCACTGTGTCAGATAATATAAATAACTCTGTGCATTACTATGTTTCTATATTGAATTCTGAGCCCTGTTGAACAATAAAAGAATACTCGATCAACAATTCTATCATAAATGACAAATTAAAAGACTCGATATTAATTTATAATTCAGGTTTAAAATTGATTTATCATCAGAACGAAATTAAGAATTGAATTTTCCTTTGGTAGCCAGTGAATTCGATGCATTAAGTAACCATTCATCAGCTTCATTTCTTTGAGAGCTGATCGCAGCACAAAGGGACAATCTAAATGAACCTCCTTGAACTCTGAAGAAACAATGCGAGCCAGCGATTAAAAGCCCGCATCGAAAATGCCGTAATTTTCGTTCGTTCGCGACAAAGTGCCGGTGAAAAGGAAAAAAAGAAGAAGATGAAATATCCTCTTTACGATACTCAAGCCGTTTTTTTTGCCCGTGCGACACTCTCGCGTAACAAAAGCTCGCCCTTCGACTTCTTCTCGACGAACTTTATCGCCCGATAGATTATTTCGAGGTGCGACAACCCCTCGTCGATCGCCAATAATGCATCAGAAGTCGATCAAAACGTCTCCGCTCGTGGCAGCAATTTATTGGTTAAAACGCGATACCGTTGAGAACGTGACCACGTTTGTTTCCATTCGAGGTCCACTTTGTCTTCATCTTCTTTGTCATTTTGCCATGATATCGGACAAGCTTCTTCCAACCTTTCACCCCCATATGTGTCTCAGAAATTGTCTCCTCACAAAATCCTCGGATTATATTTCACTCATTTCTGTTTTGCAACTTAATTAGTGTTATAACACGTTTTAGCGAAAGCAAGTATCCACACTGAGTGAATTATTGTAAACATTTTCAATTTATTGCTTGTTTGAGGCGACTATAATCTTATTAAATACAGTAATTATACGAGAACAACTGTGTTTGTTTTAAAGATTTAAAGATTCAAGGATTCGAGGATTCGATGATTCAAGAATTCAAAGATTCAAGAATTCAAGGATTCAAAGATTCAAGAATTCAAGGATTCAAGGATACAAGAAGCCAAAGATTCAAGGATTCAAGGATCCGAGGATTCAAGGATTCAAGAATCCAAAGATTCAAGGATTCAAGTATTTAAGGATGCAATGATTCTAGGAGCCAAGGATTCGAGGATTCGAGGATTCAAGATTTCAAAGATACAAGGATCCAAGGACTCAAAAATTCAAAGATTCAAGAATTCAAAGATTCAAAGATTCAAGGATACAAGAAGCCAAAAATTCAAGGATTCAAGGATCTGAGAATTCAAGGATTCAAGAATTCAAAGATTCAAGGATTCGAGAATTTAAGGATGCAATGATTCAAGGAGCCAATTATTCGAGGATTCAAGATTTCAAAGATACAAGGATCCAAGGATTCAAAAATTCAAAGATTCAAAGATTCAGGAATTCGAGGATCCAAGGATTCAAAAATTCAAAGATTCAGAGATTCAAGAATTCGAGGATTCAAGGATTCAAAAATTTAAGAATGCAAGGAGCCAGAGATTCAAGGCTTCAAGGATTCAAGAATCCAAAGATTCGAGGATTCAAAAATTTAAGGATGCAAGGATTCAATGAGCCAAGGATTCGAGGATTCAAGTATTCAAAGATTCAATGTTAAAATAATATTACAAGGTCGGCAGATGTAAAAGAATGAGATGAGAGCCGGCCGCTCAAGCTCATTAATCTCGTTCTTGATTATTTTCAACGCATAAACGACTTCGTTACAGCAAGACAGAATTTTTGAAGAGTTTCCAGTTACCAGCGATCATTCCGAATAGCGACAGTCCCGGCAGGCATCCTACTCGTAACTTGCCGACGCACGTCTTTTGATCGTTCCCCGTACTCCACTTATCTCGACGGTCTTTGTGGCAGCCAGCAAAAGGCAACAGATCAAAGCACTTAAAATTCGCAGCTATTTTCTGCGTCCTTCATTTCCTGTCTCGTTTGAATTCTTTACCCGTCGGCTGGTCGGTACAACGGATTCAACAACGTACAACCATACGAAGAATTTCCATCAAAACTTTTTTAGATAAATATGTATCTTCTCACGGATAGGTAATACAAGAATTTGGTTAAATGTTTCTAGAATTGTTTCGTTAATATCCAAGAACTAACGGTCCAAGAGAGAGAAATCACTCGCTCTGATCAGATTTCTTAATTACAGAAGTTCATAGAGTACGTCCGATGTCAGCCAAGATACTTCAAAGCTGGTAGAGAGTCGATCAGGGCCCCTGATCGGTTACGTCGTCAACTACAGTCAGTGGCAATCAGTACACTAATTGTAACATTATGGTCATTCCAAAAGTTCTGACGCTTTCGTAGATGAACTTTGAAGTAACGTCGCAAGCAGAGCACTGAAAGTTAGCTAATAACGTAATCACCGTGGTTGTCTATAACCTGAACACGATACCGTGAAACGCCGTAAACTGTTATGCCAGCAATAGAACTTTTAGAGTGACCCGATAGATAGATGGATAATTCATGTATGTATCTACTTACAGACCGAGCGATCCTTCCGGTGGTTAATAGACTGTGAATCTTGATGCAAAGGAATTTTCTACATTGGACATTTTCTCAAGAAGTCGACAGCGATATAATTGTGTTCTTAGATTATTTGATGCTTTCATTGTTTGTCTATTTTATTTACTAAACGCGCGCTAAATAAATTGGACTTTACCAAGATTTTTGAGATCCGAAAGAATTAAGATATCATCCAGCATAATAAATGGTAGCCTTCCAGTCTTGGCTAAATTGCTTAAATTACTTGAATTACTACTTAAATTACTTTAATTTTGTACGAGTTTTTGTAGTCGATATCGATCAATTAACGTGCTAAATACGTTTCAACGCAAACTTTCATAGAGCAATTTTAACAGAGAAAAAGTCGGAAATTTAGTGTCGAACACAGAGTTGCGTAGAATTACAATTGAATTACACAAGGAATTATAGTTGCAAAGAAATTCAATTGCATTATAATTCGATCACATTGTAATTCGTAATACAGATATCCATTCAATTAAATTACGATACAATTCATAATTGCAAAATACTTTTTTTATCGAGGCAAATATTAAAATCGTAGGAAGTTTGAGTAAATTACAAGTCATTATTACAAAACAATTATACATTGATCGCGTTTGGTAATTTCGATGTTGAATGCTTCTCGGTGAAAAAGATGTTCTTCGATAAGACTTAGAAAGGAAAGCGAGATTACAGTCTTTTATTCCAAATTGTAGCAGTTGCAGTACGTGACGTTCTAAGAATATCGGATTTACATGGAACCAGCAGTAGGATTTAATCTATCCTCGATCGTTGTCACGGGACGGAAAAGTGTTCCGACTGCGCTAACGAGGATCGACGCGAGCCGGAAGTCGGACGTTAGCTTTATCGCGGTGTAATTACTGCGTTATTAGTTCGATCGTTAATTGGAGAGCCCGTCGAGTCCCCGCGACAGGAGAAATCGGGAAAACGCGGGTCACGGTAGAGCAGGCCGGGCCGGCAAATTGACGTCGTTGATTGAAATTTAATGCCATTGATATGCGCGCATGCAGATCAGCCGCGCGACGTACAAACGTCGACATTTAGGCAATCAATTCAGAAAAACGAACGGGACTGCCGGACAAATGTCGCGTCGCGAAAATATTTATCGCGGTGATATTTCCCCCTTGCATTCTTCCCCTGATCGGCTACGGGATTTTCCTCGATAATGGAATTTCGTTTCATTTTCTCGCGATAAATTAGACCTGGAAAGAAGTTAAACGGCGATTACGAGAATCTGACGCTTAATGGGACTTCCCTCTGCAAAAAAGCTCGCGGCTGGCTGATTTTTACGACGGACGAATCTCGCGTCGTTCGAACTACAAGCTTCTATTGGAACGGTACACGGAACATTTCCGATCTTTTTCGAAAACACCGAGAACTATACTATTCGTCTTTGTAATCTTTTCTAATTGCAGATCCTGTTGCACGATTTAATATCTATTTTGGTAAGGTAAACTAAATAATAGGAAAAGCAAGTTCAAAATAGGACCAATTGCAAAATATATAATAAATATAATATAAACATGTCTTTAGTATTTAATTATATTATAATTGGAAAAACTATGCTAACATTATTCTCTTTCGTTACATTCTCCAATTCATAAAATACACAAAGTACACTTTCTAAAAATCGAAAAATTTACGTGCAAATGTAGAAGCAGATTAACGATGCCATATACATTCGTTGTCAAATAGTTGGCCCTTTCTGGTTTGCCTTTTTTCTCTGGTCTCTCTGAGTTTTTTATGTTATCCTATTCAAAAGACAAGCGTCCGTTTCATGCTACATTTTTCGCCTGAAGCTTTGTTCATATCGCAGTTGATTTTTGCATTATTGCTACCAAGTTCGTATTCATCGAAAAGGTCATACGAATACCGACTGAATCCAACAATTTTGTAAAAAAATCGTTATTTTCACGATGGACAATCGGTAAAAGATTATGCAGGAAAAAAATGGCTAACGGAACTTTTAGAAGTAAATAAAATCCGTCATTTCGTGTGCATCAACGTAATAGTCGCATTAGAGCGCTTGAAATCGACCGGAGGTGCTATCGTCACCCCCTGAAAAAATCAATAACGCTGCGTCGCATGGACATTCTAGTAGGCTCGACGGATAAATATTGGAAAATCGCGAGGGAGAAGAATGTCGCGTGAGTTACGGGACAGGAGTTTCACGTTGCGACGAGGTGATGTCAAATTTTAAAGAATTCTTCATCCCTCGCATACTGCCGAGCGCCCCCGGCATTTCCTGGAACTGTGCTCGGCATAAGTTGCCTAATAAAAGGTATATACACATTGAAAGTTTAAAGACAGAAATAGT
Organism: Megalopta genalis; assembly: GCF_051020955.1. Classification (NCBI taxonomy): domain Eukaryota; kingdom Metazoa; phylum Arthropoda; class Insecta; order Hymenoptera; family Halictidae; genus Megalopta; species Megalopta genalis. The sequence goes on from NC_135016.1 coordinate 32,291,682, forward strand.
TTTTGAATTCACCGTATGCGTTCTGTCTCTTTCATCAGGTTCAGTAGAAAGTTCGTTTCGTTCGGATAGAGGTTTAAAATCCTATTACGAACCTGTCTAGAACAATATTGAAAAATTATGTAATCATTCTTTCATATCATTGATGCATTTAATATACATCAAAAAATATTGGGTTGGCAACTAAGTAATTGCCGATTTGTTCAATGAAATAAAAAATTTTTTTTTACTTGGAATGAAGTTTAATCTGTAATGTATTTTCCATTTTATTCGATGACCTTTTGCCATCTCTCTGACAACTTGACAATTCCACGCTCATAGAAAGTCTGATCCTTTTCGGCCAAAAACTGAGTTAAGTGAGATTTTACAGCGTCATCATCGTTAAAAGTTTTACCACGAAGGGAGTTGTCCAGGGATCGAAATAAGTGGTAATCCGATGGCGCGAGATCACAGCTATATGGTGGGTGTAACATCAATTCCCAACCAATATCCATCAATTTTTGCCAAGACGTGTGCGGCCTAGCATTGTCCTGGTGGAAAATGACACCTTTACGATTGACCAATTCTGGTTGCTTTTCCTTGACCGCTGCATTCAATTTGTCCAGTTGCTAACATTCACGGATAATAAAAAATAACATAATAATAATAATAATAATTTTATAATATAACATTTACGGATATCATAAAAATGGGAGTAAGAGACATCTATAACTGAAATCGGCAATTACTTAGTTGCCAACCCAATATATGTTAGAATTGAAATTTATGAGCAACTTATTGCTATATTTAATATTAGAATCTCTTGTCAGTTATTTTTACAGTTAACTATTAGTAGATATCGTAGATATCGTGTATTTTTAAGTACTTTTTATAACATATTTATAAGTAATTATTATAAGCAATATTTAATAAGTAAGTAATATTTATAAGTAATTATTAGCTCTTAGTGCAAAAGTCAATGCGAGGGGCAAAATCATTTTGATATATCATTTTCTTATAACTTCTAAAACTGATGGTTCTTCAAGCTTTGAAATTAGGCCGATCATGTATCATCCAATAAGTGTGTTAGACAATTTGAAAGTTTAAGGACGCTGGAATTTTTCATGTTAATTATTGCACGGAACCTTTAAAACAACTTCGAAGTTCTGCTCTCTTTCTCTCTCTTCGCGGACCTTAAGTAAATAATTAAATTTATGTCTTACGGATGAGGAAGTTCGTACGACAATTTGTTTTAATCTCTTAGCAGCCGACGTAAGATTCTCAATTAAAAATATAAAGTTGGGATCCCGGTAGGATAAATATTGGAAAATCGTGAGGGAAGAGAATGTCGTAAGAGTTTCTGGACACCAGTTTTAGTCGTATCGAGGCAGAGTCAAAATTCTACGGAATTCTCCGACGCTCCTTGAGACTGTTCCAGTAAATATCTGAGATATTTCATGAATTTAACAATAACAAAATTTGTGTAGTCGGTAACGGCAAGATTGCATTTTCAGAAACTTAGCAACATCGTGTAATTCACGTTACGAAATAGTTTCTTCCAAGTTTCCAGTTTTCAAGGAAATGTGTAAATTGTTCTAGGAAAAAGATACCTGTTACTGCGAAATTTTTTTTCTTCTTAAAACTTATGAAAGGATATTTCTATTGTCTCGGCTAAAAGATATTCTTAGCGAATTATAAGTTTGTTAATTATTCGGTATAGGGGCCTCAACAACAATTTCAATAGCCTTGAAATATGTCGGCAAAGTGATCATTCTGAACAACTTTTTCCTATATACGTTGCCGCTGGACACCTTCAGTTTCCGCGATATTCACGGAAATACATTTCATATACCGGGTGTCCTTTTTATCCGGAAATCCAGAATGTTTATGGAAAAAATGTTTTTACAAAAGTTGTTCGATTCGATGGAGCAGATTACGTGATTTTAATCGTTTTTGCGTGGGTGTAGCGGTGACAAAGAGATTTCTAGGTCAAGTTAAATTTTTTAAATGGAACAGTATGTTCTTTTATTTACAATGTGTTAGCGTTTTCTAAGAGAAATTCAACGGTATACTATTTGTTATTATTCCGAGAGGTGAAATGAAAATAAAATTATTTAGGCGGATTCGTTTAAAAAAAACTGGATGCTCTTGGTTAGATGTACAGTGTTAGACGTTTTCGAAATCCAATCAATGTCAGCTACTTCATGAACAATTGCGGAAAGTTGGAGGGCCAGTTTCGGCACTTCCGGTTCAATTTTCCCACTTTGAGGACTAGTAATTGCGCTACGCGAAATCACGTATAACTGAGCTAGCTTCCATCCCATTCCCGTATATTAACGAGGAGAGATAATAGCTTCTTGATAACTTAATTTCACCGTTCCCAAAATCGACGCTTCAATTGCAATTGGCAAATGTCGATCGATATTCATCATTCGGCTACCACGTTACAGGCCCTTATACGCCCTTAGTGCCCAACTAAAAACAGTTTTCACGTTATTCGCACTGTTGTAAAAATAATTGCAGATACGATATTATCGTCGAATTTATGACACAATTACTAAACTACAGGCTGTTTCGCTAACTGTATTATAAAACAATATCTTCGTCATCGTTGATAACACTCGAAAATGCTACAGGGACAAATTGTGTGATTCGAAGGGACACAGAGTACTCTGTTTACAAAGCAGCCAATGTTTCAACACGTTCGTAACATATGTTCAGGTATAAACTAAACTGTAAATCGACGTCAATCACACTTAACCCTTTGCACTCGAGCGGCGACTCTGAGGCATCATTAAAAAAAAAATTGTTACATCACGTTTCAAGATAATTTTTATATTATAAAAGTTTAGACGCAAGAAATTGTTAAAAGTCTAATCGTTGTATGAGTAACAAGACTAAATTTTATATGCATAAAATACACTCTGTCGTATAAAATGAAAATACCATAAGTCAGAAAAATTAATTTAGATTTACAGTGCAAAGGGTTAATAGACTCCGTCACGAGCCTATAAAATAATCGAAACAATCTAAATTTTGTCGCGACATAAAATATAAAATCTTACAAGCTTTTGTAGAATTTATAACGAATTTATAAAACATTCAATATTTCGTACGTTCCGCACAATGGATAACACTACCGACAACACAGAAGCTCACTCGCAACGTCATCGATCACGAATAATTCGATAACAGAGTCAATTAATTTTATTGTTCTACCTCGCAGCCTATAGAAGAACATAGGAATTGTTCCTTCCAGAATGCCTCCAAGAGCATTAATCAACGTTCGATCGCATTAATTTTACGTTCCGAATAACATTGCGCATTGTGTACGGTGTACAGTCGATTCATCGCGTAATGTAGTAGCTCTCTGTTAATGAAGACAAATAATGGTCCGTTAATAACGCGCCGTTGGTTCTTTTGCGGCAAGTTCGACCGCTTCGTTGTACGCGCGTTTAAAGAATAATCGTCGATTAATTAACGTGGTACAGCATTAAGGAACCACCGACGTTTGTTTGTGTCGGCGCGGTGTAAATTAGGATAAATATCGGCGGATTAGGGATTTGTTTTTGTTGTGACCGAAGGGATTTCATGGAACGGGAAATGTGTCAGTTCACGCGCGGAAAAAGGCTCGCTACGTTATCCGCGCGGCAAATTTTCACAGCAGCAATTCGTGCATACCGAGAACACTTCGGGCGTTTCCTTTTTGTGAAATCTGATACGAAAACGCGATATCGCGAACAATAGATTTGGGTCGCGTAGCCCTGAACAGCCGATAAACCGAATAACGGCGCAAAATCATTTCTAGATGCGGATTCGCGATTGTCGTCGGAAAATTTTTATCGGCGCAGATGCTCGCGTTTTAAACGCGCAAGTCTGTGAACAGATACGAAATGAAAGCCACGTGGATGGATGAGCAACGCGATTGCGTCACTGCTTCCCGAGAAAAATGTCCTCGGACTTCAGATATCCGCATACGACGAAATAAGAATTCCATTTATTAATTGTAAGACGGACGAGCAACGTAAATAACTTCAATGGGTTAAAAATAACGCAACGGTATATTTAGATGTTTTAAATATTTTTTCCTGTTTTGTAATCGATCCACTCGTGTTCCACTCGTACAGCTTTAGCAGAGTTAGGCTGTCTATTATATTGGGTCGTTCGGAAAGTTGTTTCGTTTTTCATACAAATTTCATTCTGTAAGGGTGTTAAAAAAAAGCACTTGATTCAGTATTTTTCCAAATGTAAAACAATAAGATTTCAAAGCTACCAGAACAATGTCGAAAAGTTTGCTTTTACTCGTAACATTTAAAAAATCGTCTTTCATTTTCTCGCGAAAGAACGAAACAACTTCCCGAACGACCCAATATTATGAAACAAGTTGCCCGAAATTTTCTACGATTATCGATGAACTCTCACCTGGCAGTTAACGCATGAAATAAGTCATGATCACCGTAGAGAAAAAATTGGAACGAGAAGAGAAAAACGCAGAGAAAAACAACTTTTCGAACGACCCAATATTATGAAACAAGTTGCCCGAAATTTTCTATGGTTATCGATGGACTCCCTAACCTGGCAGTTAACGCATGAAATAAATCATGATCACCGCAGAGAGAAAATCTGAACGCGCGCAGAAAGTTTTTGCAACCAGCTTCGTATGTACGAGGATCGACTGTCCGTGTTTGTATTCCGAAATAACAATAAGGTAGTAGAACGCGGACTGGCTTGGACAGCGGAGATAGGAATGTATCGCATAATCCAATGGATTACGTGACCCCGGATTAAGGTTACGGTGGCGACAGTAATTAATGTCTCGACTCGAAGGTACACGGCGAAGCAATATGCCACGCGTCTAAATTCACTGATCACATTAGACACCGCCGACGTGCGCGATCCGCTCGTATTTCCGGCGGTATTACTGTCCCGTTACGCCTAACCGATTCCGGAAAAACCTACCTACCCGAATAAAACGAGGAATCGAATGTTTCTCTCGAGATCGGATCATTCGTCGTTAAAAGGAAATTCCTCGCAGAGACTTCTCGAGAACCCGGCGAGCTTAGGGCGGTGGTACAATCGATCGAAATGCGAGGGCGATTCGGAAATTATCCGCACTCTCGCTCTAGAATCTATTTTGTTCAACTTATGGTAAAGACGAATCATCGTTTATAGACGCGATGGTTTTATGAACATTTAGCCGAAAGAAAATGTTGAGAAAAATTATAAAAATTCCAATTGAAAAGAGAAGTTGATCGTTTTAAATTACAGTAGCGATGGTGACACGGATTAACATTTACTTTCGTTCTCTGAAATGTCATTATTTTTCTGTTAATTCTACATTACTTTCTGTTGTTTCCGAGACTTATGCTAGCTTTTATTTCCAATAAATAAAAGTAAAACAAATCCGCGTGGAACGGAAATGTTGACAAATTGATGAATAAAATTACGGTCGATCCCAAGCATACTAGATTGCATCGTTGTCAAGATATTCCACTGTTTAAGTGTCAACAGATGGTCAAAATCTGTCGGTCGATCGCGTCGAAAAACGATCTACAGTAATGTCTCTCTAATTGACGCTCAGATTGTCCACAGAAATGGACAATTTGGGAGGAGGAGATATGATTATTCGAGCCTTGCGGTTTGTTTTTATAGTTACGCGCAACAAAACGCAATAAACAATTCATGCAATACTATCGACGAAGCAGTAAAAATGTATTTTCATAAAACGAAACTGGAAACGAAATTACAGTAATGTCGCCCTAATGGTCGCCCAAATTGTGCACTATAATAGACAATTTGGGAAGAGGAGACGCGATTATTTGAGCCTTACGGCTCGTTTTTTATAATTACCAATTGTCAATAACTATAAAAACGAGCAGCAAGGTTCGAATACTCGTATCTCCTCTCCCCAAATTGTCCATTTTTCTGCACAATGTGAGCGTCAATTAGGGAGACATTACTGTAATCGTCTTTCCTTGGAGTCGATCGCAATGAATTCTACAAGCAGAGTGCGGGCGAGTTTTGAATCACCCTCGTATATTTATCTCGCTGCAGAGAGTGAGCAAATGGAAAGATGGTTTCTTGCACTTACTCCGTTGTAATTGAGAGCCCTCGGAAGGCTCTCAATGCGGGTCACTTAAGCCTGCAGTTTAGTAGTGATCTCCCGGCTCTTTGCATTCGAAATGGCACCTCGGCCTGAGCAACGCAATTAACTGGATCAAACGGGGCTGACCTCTTTGACGTTTCTTTAACCCGTGGAAAATAATAAATAGTAGAAGCTAGTGCGAGAACGTTTCTTCCAGTTCACGAAAGCGTGCGCCGCGCGATGACATGATTCGCAACATGTACCGGCGTCTGCTTGTTTCTCGAATAATATTCCCTTTGCGTTTCTCGTCTTTATTACACAAGGGTGCGGAACAGTTCGAGTCACTTCCGCTTTAATTACTTGCTCCCGCCGTGCACGTGGGGCGAATCTCTTAAGTGCGGCTACACCTTTGTTCCGTCTTTCGGTAGATTTTGTCATCCAGCTGAACTTGTTCCGCTCAGCCAGTACCAAGGGCCAAGGAAGATCTTTGTACCCAGCCATCTAGACGTTGACGTGTAATCATATTCACGTGATATTCATAAAGTTCTGCGAACATTTTAAACTACCTACGTTAAACATTGAAATTTCAATTACTGTTGACGTTATTCTATCCACTTTTAATCTAGCCTCTCGTAAGATTCAAATGTTGCACAGCTCTGCCGTCCTTTGTTAAAATGTTTTATCTACTAGTTTACCACTTTTCAGGATACTTAAAAATAAAATATTAAGTCAAGCAAAGCTAGAATATTCGATTTACTTCGCAGAGCTCCAAATGCGATTACATGTTGTTAATTTAACGCTTCGTTTCTTGGATGATCGGACAAGTTAATTAAGACAATTTAACCGAAGAATAGGTAACTCAATTAACGTAGCCCATTCGGTGATTAATATTTCGAGAAAGAGAAATGTCAAAAATTTCTTACGACTTCTAAATGTTCGAAATCAACCTCTCTCGTATTATTATGGAGATTTCATACTTAAGCGATAATATTAAATACGATTATTAATTTCTAATACGATCATTAGCTTCTTCTAAATCGAAACTGAATTTGATTTTTCGTTATCAGGACCTATGAATGAAATTGAATGAAGAGATAGAAGAAAGAAACATTGTCTTCTTCTATTAGCAAAGTTATGAAAAACGAAGAAATACTAATCAACGTAGCTGTGATAAAAACCGTATTGCAAGAAGTTAATTATATCGTTTGCGTGATCGTACATTTTCTTGATTTGTTCTAAACGCGACAGGTTCACCTAGGAACAATATTGCCGTATTTACAAAGATTAAATTGATAATAATCATTGTTCATTCTAACGAAATGTACGCGGCGACAGATTAATTTCCATGTCTCTATCGGATTGCGGATCTAAAATGCGATTTGGCAGCAACAATAGAGCTCTATTTGGTGCCACGAAGGTAATGGAAATTATTCGCCGTATGCGATATGTAATAGCTGGAAGGATTAGAGCTAATTACTCCAATGAATTAGATATTAAACGAAACTCACTTAACCCCGGCCCAGGAGAATTTCAGATACGAAACGGCAACGCGTTTTCAGAATTGCGAACACGACGCTTAGGCACCCGTTGCACAGCGAAAAGCACAGAAATAGCTATAATTTGAGAACGCGTGTAATTAATCCAATTCAACACTCGAAACGATAGAGCAGATTGCACGCATCCGGTTACACCGTGAACCACTTTCTCGTCTGCCCACACGCTGGCGGTAATTATAGTATTTACGTAGTATAGGGTCGACGTACAAGGTGTTTTAACGCACACGAAGCAGTGCTGAGAGATTCGTAGTGTTCGGGAACTAGGAACAATGAACAAACATTTCAACACGGTTCGACGTCACGTTCGTTTTCAAAAAAGTTACGTTGCCCGACATCGATTACTTTTCCAACGTTATTACCTTCGGCAGATTCGAATGAAGTTACGGTATTCAAATACCACATGTAAAGTGGGATATTAATTCAAAAATAATATTAACGTTGCATTTTAAAATTAACTTTTTATATTCGTAATTTGAATTAATTGAAACCAGAGAAAGAGGTGAATTATTAATAAATCAACGTAAAAATTGATTTCGACATCGTCGTATCAAATTTTATGTTTCACTTGTAATAATTATAGGTAAATCTAAGGAAAAAAAAAATGTTAAGAACGATGCTTATATCGGTGCTGTTCACATTCGATCTTATATTCGAGTTCAGCCACCGCAAAACCGTAAAACTATCGAATTTTCATAGAAATCGTACGAGAAATTACGAATTGCGCCCCGAACTTTCTGGGAGAAGGTATCGCCGTGCGACGCGACTTAAATTATCAATACGAAATTTAAATTTTGTTGCGACGTGTACGCGAATAAGTACATTAATAATTTCCCACAAATCTTCATTATGCCGGTAATTCCGAAATAAAATATCTGGCATTAATCACTTCGGCTCGTCTGGTAATGTCATACAGTCCGACGAATTAATTAATTTACATCATTTCGTAACGGTAGTTCATTATTAACTGGGTTCTCGGCTGCAGGATCGGTATAGTTCGGGAAGCTGCAGTCGCGAGAACGATACCGCGTCCACGATAAATCACGGTTACGCAGCAAATTACTGTGCCTGCTGCAAGCTGTTGGCAGTAAAATTTTATACATCGTTCGAAAGCGCGAGATAAGGAATACCGGAGAAAACGATTTGCTCGCCCGAAATGTTACAGTAATGGCAAGTAAAAGTCCTTAACACCTGTTACGAAGTTGTTTCTCACGCGGAAAAGGATACACACGCCGCACAACAATTCCACACTTTCATTTCCGCGACGCAATTACATCTACAGTAATGTTTCTCCAATTGACGCTCAGATTATCCACAAAAATGGATAATTTTGGAAGAGGAGATACGATTGTTCGAGCCTTGTGGCTCGTTTTTTATGGTTACCGATTGTCAACGATTATAAAAAGCGTGCCGCGAGACTCGAATAATCGCATCTCCTCTTCCCAAATTGTCCATGAGACATTACTGTAGCGTTCAATTCTGAATGTATGCCGCGAAGTTTCATTTTTGCTATCCGAAGCATTCTTATCATCGCAGTTTCCAAAAGTATGTACGTAGCTCGGATGAAACTGTTAAAATTTTCAATTGGTTCTGACGTAACAGTTATTTCTGTTGACTTTGAACTTCTTTGTTCGGAGAAAACAGTTACGAATCCGCCGAAACTTGTATTCCATACGCGGAAACAGAAAATTTGTCTTGTCATCTTACTCGTGAAATATTTCTCTGGAAATGGAAAAAAGTTCTGATTGGATGGTAACAGTTATTTTGCGTTGGAAAAGTTAAAATACTTATGAACAAATTAATCGTTTAGTATCAGAGGTTGTAGTTGGAGCTTGCAAGGTACAGTGATGTCTCCCTAACTGACGCACAGATTGTACACAAAAAAGGACAATTTGGGAAGAGGAGATGCGATTATTCGAGCCCTGTAGCTCGTTTTTTATAGTTATTGACAATCGGTAATTATAAAAAACGAGCCGTAAGGCTTCCCTTCCCAAATTGTCTATTATAGTGCACAATTTGGGCGACAATTAGGGAGACATTACTGTACTTATGGATTGACGATATAATAAAATATTGTGCGATAAGATATCAATCTTCAGTCGAAACATCAAATGGCCTGAACGACAAATCGAGCAAAAACGGTTTGGCACGCAACGTGTTATCGAAGAGAACTCGTGCAACGAAGCACCGTTGTAACAATATATTCGGGAGACATTTTTATATAAATTTCTTTTTATTCGAGTATATATAGCGAATTCTCCCTAATTGACCCTCGGATTGGTTATCGATTGTCGACAACTACGAAAACGAGCTGCAAGGCTCGAACAATCGTATCTCTTCTTCCCAAATTGTCCATTTTTATGCACAATCTGAGCATCAATTAGGGAGACATTACTGCATTTTGTTGGACGTCGATAGACGGCCGGCTACGCAAATCTACGCGAACGACAGCCGAAACATACTCCTCACGAAATTTCGCAGAAAAACGTACATATTTTTGCATTCAATCTCTCCATTACACCATTAATTGTATTCGTTTAAATAAATAATTTATAAGTTCGATTTAAAAATTCGAAATTTCCCAGGTGTTCCAATGAATATTCGATCTACGTTTTATTAAATGTATCGACGAATTAATTATCGCGAAGGTAACGGGAAAATAGCCGCAACAGCCCAGAGTTTGATTAACGATGGAAATGTGTAACAGAGACGAGAACGAGACGTTCGCACGTGATTTTTAACGAATCGTTGAATCGTTAACGCAACTTCGAAGCTTCGGTGACAAGTATTTTCTTCAGATCGCGACGAACGCAACGATGCGCGCGCGTTATGCAAATGTTCTCAGGAAATTTTACAGAAAACAAACACAACTATTTATCACGTTACACATTAATAACTCAATTCCATATATTATCGCGAAGCCAATTTAACTTTGAACGTTGTTATAAATTACGTTCCCGATCATGACACGAATATTTATTGCAATTTACATTACGCTGCTGCTGCTGCTATCGATGCAAATGCAGTCAACTTTTGTCAATACCGTGTAAGCGATAATTTGTTAGATTGCATTTATTATAAACAGCTCCTGTTTCGCTAAACGAAGCGGCGTCTGGCGCCCTGTAAAAAGCGGAACGCGTTATTTCCATAAAATTACGATTAAATCCTAATTAACGATGGATTCTAATATTTTTCGAAGAGGTACTATTTTTAGGTAACAATTTTACTTAACTATTTTAGGTCGAAATCTTGACCATACGAAATCATCGATTTCATAATAGTTTCAAATGCGATTTTTTTTCTCCTTGTCGTGTAAGCATCTTCGTGTTCTAATATTTATTGTTAACGAAGGAAGCAATGGAAAAGCTGCTTGGCTCTAGCTGGGTCCGTTCGTCGGTTATAAATGCACCGCTCTTTGCTGTGCCGTGACCTACCGGTTAAAGTGATCTATAAACACTTGTTTAATGGGTTACGGAAGCAACAATATATCTTCCGTGGCACTTTAGGCGCACCATTCAAGCGACAATACGTCACATATACACATTGAACGCACTAAATTACGCTACGCCGGAGCGTGGTGATGAATTATTAAGTTGCGCTCAGTCGAGCGTATTGAAATACCACGCGCGCTACTTTATAACCTCTTCTTTTGCAACACCTAAACGTATTACAAATATGCAACGTTAATCATTTATTCGTAACATCGGTTCCTCGAACGAAATATCTTTCGCATTGCAAATCGTTCAGGTTTCGTATCGATGCGCCAAGCTGCATGTCGATCGTCGATCGAATTTACGTAGATCCTCTGAATTTTCATTAATTTTTCTAGTTTATAAATAGAGGAACCGAAGCAGCCTCGAACGATAACGCGATTGTCCGAATTATCGAAATTGTTTCGCAGAAATGTAAATTCAACGCACAATTTCCACAGTGTGGAAATATATTATGTTTATCTTTAGTCCTCGACAAAAAGATTGTGTTTATCTTTAGTCCTCGTATTTATTGCGTCCCTTAAAATTTTGAAGTAGCCTTCGCATAAATTTTCGTGATTAATTGCTTCGCGTTACGACGGCCTGCTTAGTTCGTCTTCCTCGACGTTGACAAACTATGTCGAACGGCGCAAGGCGAATATTACTAAAATCTATGTATTATATATACGTCTGACTTATTCATTCATTCTTGACTCATACGGCGGCGATCTTCTCCACGGGTATTGGAAATGCTCCATCAAATGTCTCGCATCTTCGGTCACGATCTTTTTCATTATTTCTTCTATACGTCGCGGGAACAGCAACGGAATCGCGCTCCCGGAACCATAACACGCGACCATAAATCAAGCTAGGATACATTTTTACGACTACAGTTCCGTCTCCTACCGCTGATAACTTAATAACCGAATTTTTTCAGCGTCATAAAATTGTCCGAAACCTACCATTAACCGCTAATGTTTGCGCGTTTAGTGGAACACGCTACTTAGCACGAACAGAAACATTAATCGCATTTCGTAATGTTCTGCGCTTTGTCCAGTGCTACCGCCGCGCCCCACAATGCGCCGCTTTACACGAGCATCCGGGACAAAGACCATAACTTCCGAGCTAATCAATATTCGACCAAAGTGCCTTAATAATTTGTCCAAGAACAACGCAAAGATGCATCGATCTGGATACAAAAATTATACGATCTATTTTGTATCGAATAATCAAATCTTATGTTTCTATTGGGTTGGCAACTAAGTAATTGCCGATTTCAATTATAGATGTCTCTCACTCCCATTTTTATGATATCCGTAAATGTTATATTATAAAATTATTATTATCATGTTATTTTTTATTATCCATGAATGTTAGCAACTGGATAAATTGAATGCAGCGGTCAAGGAAAAGTCATTTTCCACCAGGACAATGCTAGGCCGCACACGTCTTTGTCTACTCGGCAAAAATTGATGGATATTGGTTGGGAATTGATGTTACACCCACCATATAGCCCTGATCTCGCGCCATCGGATTACCACTTATTTCGATCCCTGGACAACTCCCTTCGTGATAAAACTTTTAATGATGATGACGCTCTAAAATCTCACTTAACTCAGTTTTTGGCCGAAAAGGATCAGACTTTCTACGAGCGTGGAATTTTCAAGCTGTCAGAGAGATGGCAAAAGGTCATCGAGCAAAATGGAAAATGGAAAAAAAAAATTTTTTATTTCATTGAACAAATCGGCAATTACTTAGTTGTCAACCCAATATAAACGAGTGTCCATGTACAAAGCTGTAGACCAACTATGGCTAAAAAATGACTCGGAACACCCGCAACTTTTAAGATAACCGATTAAGTAAGATTTTTGAAGCTTTTCCTTCGGTCGCTAAATATTTGAATTTCGAAATATTGTTTTGGCGTAACATTCTACAACATTAACGATTGTTACATCACGTTCGAAAATAATTTTTACATCATCAAATTTGTTTATATTTAATCGAAAACTGTTAATACTGGAATTGTTGTGCGAGCCTCAAGATTCAATTTATATGCATAAAATGCAATAAGTAATACTATTTTGAATTTGAACTTAAAGAGGCTTCGAATGCAAAGGGTTAAGAGGCATGGAAATGAACTATGCCGAGACCAATCGAACAGGAGCTTCATACTAAAAATACATCGAACGAGTCTATCATTCGCCGGACGCAGTAATTAACAGATTAATATCGTTCGTATTTAGCGACTACGTCGGGCACAGGGCGTACAAAATAATTGCTGCATCGGTCAAGGCTTTAAACGGATAATGATCGTTCAAGAAGAAACGAGAGAGAAAGAGTACGACAATGAAAGCAAGAGAGAGAGAGAGAGAGAGAGAGAGAAGAAGCAAAAGCAACTAATAAACAAACAAGACAGAAGGAAACGCTGTTTCTTGAAATCGGCGCAATTGAAGAACAATGCGGCCGAATTGAAGAATTTTGGACAGAGATCAAAATACTCTCACATATGTCCAAGTGTTTAAATTTCACAATTAATGAAATATTAATGGATATCGTGAAAATTATTAATGGAAGTCGCTAGGTTTTATAAAGAATGTCCCAAAATTAATGTACAAGCGGGAAATGAGGGGTTCCCGAGGTTCCTTACTTCATTTGAAGTGACTTTTTCCTTAGCGAAGATTCAATCCGCGGCTCCGTTTACGAGTTATTAACGAAAAACGCTGACCAATGAGAGGTGAGATTAGCTAGTGCGAGGCGGTTGAGCCAATGAGCGGAACTTGGCTTCGAGCGCTTGTTGGCTCGGCCGCTCGTTGGCTCGATCGCGTCGCGCCAGCCAGCTCGGCCTCATTGGTTACTGTTTTTCCTCAATAACTCGCGAACAAGGCCGCGGATTGCATTCTTTTTTTCACGATAACAATCTATTCACGAATAAGATAACACAGTAACCTATCCGTAAATAAAATTACTCAATTATTTATTTATTCCAATAATCATCTAAATAAAAAGTTATCCGCCCAGCTCGGACTGTAGTACTGTATCGAATATTTCGGGAATTAATGTTTGCGTTTGCATAGATTGCATATCGATGAATAATACCGCCGAATAATTAGAAACAATTAGAACAACAATTAGAACGGAATTTTGTCCGGAACAGGTCGCGCTGCGCGGCGCCCGTATATTTTCGTATTCGTAGCCCGGCTATTTTATCCACGGCCCCTTAAAGAGGATACGCCTGCCGTTTCCGTTTCCTTAAAGCGGATACATCGAATTTATTCGCGGGACCGTTTATGCTCGGCACGGGTCCGCGGAATTTGCGAAGGAAATTCGGGCGAGGAATCTTCATAAATCCCAGCTCGGGATTTGACAAACGAGGAATCTCGTCGGTGACGCGCGAAGTGCCCGCTGGTGTTCGCGCTGCGATCGTTCCCGAGGAGTCGAGTTCTCCCCTTGAAGACTACAATGCCGGGGGCCGTGGATTTAATGACACGTGAACGGGGTCGGTCCCTCGAGAGGACGGCTGCTCCCACGGATTTCGAGCGATCGGGTTCGATATTTTAGAAAGCGGACCGGAACTCGCAAATAATCCCTTTCAGAATCCCCGACGCGGACACCGTCTCGAGATTACTCGGAAACAACGCCCGATGTGCGAGAGGCGGCTGGGATATCCTGCTCGACCTATGTCACGACGATGAACAGCTGATAGCGGTGTCGCTTCGACTATCTTATTCCATGTCGAACACGTGCTAGAGTATTATCGTAGAACTTTATTTATGCGAACCTGTCGGGAAACAAGTTGGCTCCCCGGGGTTTCGATGAAGCTGTTAAAATTTTCAATTGGTTCTGACGTAACAGTTACTTCTGTTGACTTTGAACTTCTTTGTTCGGAGAAAACAGTTACGAATCCGCCGAAACTTGTATTCCATACGCGGAAACAGAAAATTTGTCTTCGTCGTCTTACTCGTGGAATGGATTTCTCTGGAAATGGAAAAAAGTTCCGATTGGACGGTAACAGTTATCTTGCTTTGGAAAAGTTAAAATACTTATGAACAAATTAATCGTTTAGTATCAGAGGTTGTAGTTGGAGCTTGCAAGGTACAGTGATGTCTCCCTAACTGACGCTCAGATTGCACACAAAAAAGGACAATTTGGGAAGAGGAGATGCGATTATTCGAGCCCTGTAGCTCGTTTTTTATAGTTGTTGACAATCGGTAATTATAAAAAACGAGCCGTTAGGCTCGAATAATCGCGTCTCCTCTTCCCAAATTGCCTATTATAGTGCACAATTTGGGCGACAATTAGGGAGACAATACTGTACTTACGGATTGACGATGTAATCAAATATTGTGCGATAAGATATCAATCTTCACTCGAAACATCAAATGGCCTGAACGACAAAACGAGCAATTTTACATAAATTTCTTTTTATTCGAGTATATACAGCGAATTCTCCCTAATTGACCCTCGAATTGGTTATCGATTGTCAACAATTATAAAAACGAGCTGCAAGGCTCGAATAATAGTATCTCCTCTTCCCAAATTGTCCATTTTTCTGCACAATCTGAGCGTCAATTAGGGAGACATTACTGTATTTTGTTGGACGTCGATAGACGCCGGCTACGCAAATCCTCGCGAACGACAGAACAACAAAATGACATCTCGTCTTTATGATTGTTGACAATTCGTAACTATAAAAACGAACCGCAAGGCTCGAACAATCGTATCTCCTCTTCCCAAATTGTCCACTTTCGTGGACAATCTGAGCGTCAATTAGAGAGACATTACTGTATCGATTCAAATGTAAACATCCTGGAACATTCGTTCGATCGGAATCTTAAAACACGTTTTCAAGTAATTCAACAAAATCGTGTTACATCGCAGTTTCCAAAAGTATGTGCGTATTCTTTGATCTATGCGACCCGAGCACCGTTAGTGTCAGTTTTTACGAACACCGTAGGAGGATTTAAAATTATCTGCAGATGCGAGCACAATAGAATATTGCGCTTACAAGCGTTCAACCGCATCGAGCGCGTCGCGGATCACCGAATTATCTCGGGCTATAGAAACGCGAAAATACTATTCAGGCATTTCGCCTTTCGGCTGGATCCGCGTTCCATAAAATTGCGATAAGAGGTCGCGGACGGTGGAAGACCGGAACGTAGAGACAATGGGACGAGTGTGTAATAAAGAACTGGAAAGATAAAGGAGGCTGAGAGGGGGTTACACAGGATCGTTTATAATTATATCGCGTGTAACCGAGTTCCCAGCGAAACAAATCAAGTCGCGGCTCTGTTGCCGGGTAACAATGGTGAATGCGAGGGAAGAAAATCCCTATGAATAATGTGCATCTTATTTGAACCGGCGGCTCGAAAGGGTGCTTCGGTCGAAAGTGCGAAATTCCGTAAGAAGTGTGCAACGCGTATGTAGATTCGCGAAAGTAGATAGCGCGACGTCGAGTGTGTATACTGTGTGGGTGTCATGCAGAGATTGCGTGATTAGTTGCTAACCGTGATTTATCACTGTGATCGCAGAATCATGTGTGTGACTCGCGTATGATGTTGAAACACAATCGTGATCGCGATTTTCTTGTTTTCACTGATGTTACTCCAAGCGACGATTACATTTGTGATTGCATCGAACGGTACAATTTGATCTTGAATCTTGATCGATGAACTATATAAAATGTTTCAATGAAGATTTGCGTGTAACAAAATACCTTTCAATTAAAAATGAGACAATTCAATTTTGCTCTCCTTATCCTTAACCCAATCTTTCGAGAAGCAAAATTTATTATTCGTCTCGATTTCACGACACTAGATCGTCATAGATGTTCATTTAAATAATATATAAAAGTGCAAATTCATTTATGTAATGAATGTAACGTATTCTACACGCTGTTTAAATCAGTAAGCATTATTATTTACTTATAAATTAGAATAAATGATAATAGAGACATACATTCATTCTTGTATATATTTCTTCATTGCATCGTCTATTGTTAACACCGATGTAAATAATTATAGACTGTGTCTTTTGCATTTTTAATGATATTATTAATTAAATATACAAATATATTTGTATATTTCTAATGTTGAAATATACAAATATGCCGCTTTGTTAAGTTCTTGACTAAATATCATTAAAAATGCATATATATATATATATATATAATTATAGATAATTATAGATATTTATATATATAAAAATATAAAGAATTTATATATATATATATAAAGAAAATAGGAATATATATTTCGTTAAGTTTTCGTTTAAGTATCAGTAACAAAATCATTCATGGGATGATTGTTCACATTTTCATTAATTACTTTGTTCGCATTAATACAAATACAGATTGTGATTATAGTTTATTATCTTCGGTCGTGCGGACATCTGCATAGAACAGTTACGCTCTTCACCAATCAAAGGCATTCACGACAAAATCACGAATCACTGGGAAAATTCTCCGTGACTCGGAACGAACGTGATCGAATCACTAGTGATTCAAAAGTAACAGTTCCAGCCATCGCTAGCGACAACCGAGCGGAGCAAGCACGGAAATATGCTGAATAGGCTTTGGAAATAGCCTGACTCGCGATATCGTGCTAGATGCCGTGAAATATAAAGTAAAAATCCCTTTCGCCCGGAAAAACGGAGATACCGCGGCGTGACGATGTTATCGGCCACGGAAAAAGGAGTACGATAGCAGTGGAAAGTTCGTCGGTAGAACCCACGACTAGATGCCACCGTGATAAAACGTCTGTCGATATATCGAGGGCACCGCGGAGACACCTAATCCACGCGTAGAATGATGGGTATTATGTTGGGGCAAAATTATATTACGTCTACCGGAAAGTTCTGTCCGTTTTTGAATTGAAATATAACACAGTTTTCATACATTTAATAATATTTATTGTAGAATATACTTTCCATCGTTACTTATGACTTCTTGCCAGCGTGATGGCAACTTGTAAATGTCATTTTTTAAAAATGATTTATTTTTAGAGGCGAAGAACTCGACTAGTGCTTGGTCGACATCAACTTCAGTTTTGAATTTTTTTTCCTGTAAAAAGTTTTGCAAAGAGAGAAACAAGTGATAATCGGAGGGTGCTAGGTCTGGGGAGTATGGTGGACGTGACAGCATTTCCCAGCCTAGCTCTGCGATTTTCCGACGAGTCGCCAAAGCAGCATGTGGTCCGGCATTATCATCGGTAGCCATGTTTTCACGATCGCGTCTCACTTAATAATGACATGAGACATCTTTGTTTCAGTTTATTTAGGAGAGTATATGTGTTTAAATGCAATGATAAAGAGAGATAGTCATATCTGTCTCAAATCAACATGTGAATATGGATTGAAACTTGAAGTGACACTATCGGACAGAACTTTCCGGTAGACCTAATACTTACACCTACAGTAATGTCTCTCTAACTGACGCTCAGATGGTGCACAAATTTGACAATTTAGTAAGAGGAGATATGATTATTCGAGCCTTGCAACTCGTTTTTATAGTTATTGACAATTCGTTATTATAAAAATGAACCGCGAAAGACTCGAATAGTCGTATCTCCTCTTCCCAAATTATCCATTTTTATGGACAATCTATAGCGTCAATTAGAGAGATATTACTGTACCTCGAATTTTTTTTGAAGATCTTTGAGGAATCTCTGATTACGAAATACAAAAATATGTGTGTAGAACCGTAGAATATGCGATCTGCTCATTTACTAAGGAGAAAAAAAAACATGAAATTTTGTAAACATGGTTTAAAAAATTAATGCTACTCGATACGAAACCTTCATGGTCAAAATGATCGATTTCTTATTTTACGATTCTTCAAAATTTCGACGCACTTTTAAGGGAAGTGACCCGATAAATTACATTCCAGGAGCAAATTTTATAAATAAAACTTTACAAAATCTCTACTAAAATATTATTGTTATCGAGAAAGAAAGTGTTTGTTGTTGGAAGACTTTTAAAGAACTGAAAAAGTGAAGCTTCCAATTGGAATCGTAAATCGTAAATCGTAAAGGATTTATTGAGAAAAATAGACAAAAACTTCGAACACTTTCTGTACATTAATACAATTATTTCGTGCTACTTAACATATTCTTGTATTCCGCTTGTTTCCCACATTTGTGTATTTCATGGACAAAAAGTCTCGATCTACTTATAAATTACTATTTGCAAGAACAGTTGCTGTATCTTTTAATTCTTATCTTCCACGAAATGCGTGCAATTATATTTGCAGTTATTAAAGTTTGTCGTCTTAACAAGCGTATTTCTGTTTCCATCGATTCGCAGAGTGATTACGAACTTACTGCTGGCACTGCGTACACAGAATCTGCTAAGTTTATACTAAGATAGATATTTATACCTGCTATGCAGATGCTTATGCAAATTTGCGTTATTATAGTAAAGATGAAGCATAATACCGTTCCAGTTAAAATACAGAACTTCATCCAACTCCGACTAATAAAATTCAGTAAAACAAACGTTTCCGTAAAATCAACTTTAGAACCATTGGCGAATAAGAGAATTGTATAAGATCGGTGCTAACAAATTGTAAACAAATAAATATACGAATCATTACAATAATAACAAAATTCAAGACAGATAAATTCAAAAATTTTATCACAATGGTATCGATATTACTAAAAATTTATACAACTATTTTAATAATTGAAAGGGACACAGGAATTTTCTAACATAAGATAGTAAAAGAATTAAAGACAGTTGAATCCTGATGCCATTTCGAAATGATATCAATGCAAAAAGGTAATAGAAAATGATTTTTATTTGGATAATTTCGTAATGCAAAATAATCGAAATATTTAACACAGATTAATTTTAAAAGCATGTTAAAATGATATCGATATTATTAATAAATTATATAGTCACGTGGATCATTTCATAATGCAAAATAATCGAAATAATTAACAGAGATTAATTCTAAAAGCATATCAATATTAATAACAAATTATGTAGCCACAATCATTTCGTAATGCAAAATAATCGAAATATTTAACACAGATTAATTCCAGAAGCATGTTAGAATGATATCAATATTGTTAAAAAAAATTAGGTTGGTAATTGGATCATAGAAAATGGTACATAGGAGTTTTACAATATAAAATAATGCAAAAATTCAATCGAATCCTACAGCCGCTTTAAAATGATATCAATATTATTTAAAAAAAAAAAGTATGTAAGCGTTTGGATCATGGAAAGAGATAACAATTGTACAATGTACAAATAACAAGAACTAGTACAGAATCAATATACAATGGTGTCGGTAGCATCGATTCACGTAAAAACATTGAAATCATATAGAAGGAGAGGATTTTCGATGTAAAATAATTAAAAAAAGAAAGGAAATTGAACACGGACGAATTCATACAATCTCGAACGTTTCTGGAGCGATGAGATTTTAGAATGCACAATAATGCAAAAGTCTTGAGAGGCTTATTTGGAGTCACGGCGAAATCGATGCAAACTAATGCATGAATAGGAAATAGGCTAGCGGGAGAGGATGAAAACTTTCGTAGAAACCGGTCCCGGACTAGTGAAAATAAAGTAATACGCACAACAAGTGCAGCCGGCCGACGAGAGAAACTCGGTATGTATATACGTGCGGCTGCGAGACCGCGATAATAGAAAGGGCTGTCCACTCTGGAATTTAAAATGGCTGGGAAGGAATAACGGAAAGAAGGATGCGGGGCGTAGTAATACACAGCACCCGCGTTCCGAAATAATTTCAGCTACTGAAAACACAACTACGGCGCCCTTCGCGCGCGCGTGTATACGCGCCGCTCTGCAATCTACACGAGCAAGACAAAAATTCTATCCCTTCGTCCTTTTACGACCTTTTATTTTTTTACGCCTTTCAAGTAATTCTATGACGACCAGGAGTACATGAAACATTTTTGTCTATCTGCTGCTTGCTCCGGCGTGCGCGCGGCCATGCTGGCGCAACTGGATTGCAGAGACAACGCGAAATTTTTCGCCGGGGAAGAGTTAAAGCATTCAGAAATGTGGAGAATGTAGAACATAGGGAATGGTCGGTGCTCCGGCGAAATGAAATTTTTTACTTGAAAACGCGTTCAGTCAATTTTGTTCGATGTAACGAGCGGCAAAGCTGGTGCAAACTAATTAAAATCGACCTGTCAAAATTCCTTAATTATGTACTTCCTTTTCGGTATATGCATGTATGATCCGAGTCATTAAAATATTAGGTCATTCGAAATGTGATATGTAAATGTAACATCTACGTGTTTCAAGCGCGTGATGTATAAAGAAGAAAATATTTTTACAACTGAACAGAATAAACAATCTTTGATAATACGCGACACTCTCACCGATTTTATCAAAATTGGTTTACAAATGATTTACTGGACGCAAGAGTGCAATAATCTTCCATAAATTTTCTCAATCTGGCTCTACGAAAAGAATCCTCCTTTTTTAAGTTAATTTCGTAATTCAAATTAATTTCTCATCTACTACGAGGCAACTAATGACTATCCTTCGGATCTTCGTGCAAAATAAAAATTGTCTTAATTGTGAGAAACATAAGTTAAATAAACATGCACTTCTGCTTTGAATAATATCAATAGATTAACGAAACTGTGAGAACATTCTAAAGTTCTAATGTTTTCCTGGTTTGTTGTTTAACCTAATCAAAAAAGTTTTATGCAAAACAGAAATTATCTGTGTTCCATGTAAAAGACAGAAATCGCTTAATAATTATCTTGCTTTGTTTACAGCATTAATAACTCAAAAATACTGAGTTGACATTCAGGTGATATTGCTTTGAAACTGCAACTTGCTAATTTTCGTAATAAATACATAAAATCACGGTGCCACAGTACAAACTCGATACCGTTGTTTAATGAAAAAGTAAATCAACCGTAAAAAATTGAATAAAAAGATCCTTTGACCGTTTAATATCAGAAGATACAAAGTCACATATTTTTCATTGCAATGGTGTTCGGTAAATATTGGAGAGCTTCAAGTCGAATTTTATCGCGGCGCGGTACGTGTTCCTCTCGATAACGCATGGTAATTTTCCAGCGAATTTCCAACCGGGAAGAATAAATTTCGCAAACCGGAATCGCAAGGTTGAAACGGAAGCGAGAAAACAAGAGAGTTCGACGTGCCCGGTTACTAAAATTTTTCCAGGAAATTTCGGGTTCGCGGTTCGGAACTGTACCAATCAAGAACCGGGAGCAAAAAAAACTGCCTCTTCGCCGGGATTGAACAACGGGGTAGATTATTTCAAATTAAAAACAAACAACGATGTCATCTCACTGCGGCGTTTCGAGCTTCTTGAAATATACGAATTTCTTAAACCAGTGAAAATGAACGAGGACACACGCTAAATACAAAATTTCATTTTCTTCTCTGAAATTGTTGAATACCCAGAAGTGCTAATCATTTTAATCATTTTTAAACTTAACACGTTGGCTGCCGCGCGAATTTTACGTGACTTGCCCAAGGCGCCAACATGAATTTTTCATTATGCGATGCATATTATGTTGAAATATTATTTACAGCAGATAAGTTTAGTTGTATAAACTTGTTTTATGCATTTTTCGTGGCGCATTGTAATAAATTACAATTATTATAATATTATATTATTTAAAAATTTATGCGTATCGATGTTTACCCTAATTATGTATTTTAACTATTCGTCGCGTCGCCGGTCACCGGTGGCCCCCACGGTGCTGTAGCCAAGTCGAGTGCCGGTCACCGGTGACCCCCACGGCAGCCAACGTGTTAATTAGTTTCAAACTAACGATTTTCTAACTTAACTAGTTTTAAGCTAATAATGTTTAACTAACAATTTAATCGGTTAAGAAAATTTAAATCATTTTTGATTTCCATACGTGCATAATCGACGCTCGATTGTGTCAATAATAATTGATACTAGAAGAGATCGACAATTTTAGACAAGAAAAGTAAATTAACAACGAATTTTAAATAAGAAAACTAAATCGAATCGCGCAGTAACGATAAACGTAATGATCGCTTGTTATGGATTTACGACGAAAGTGGATGGATTTATGACAATAATTTCCACCGTTTGCCAAGGTTTAACATATTGCTTGCAGCGAACGGAGCAAACAGTGCAGAGCATTTTTAAATTTTAAAAAATCACGGAGAACAAGAGAGTCGTGTTACTATAACAAGAACGACGGGAAATTCCTATTTGCGGTTCCGAGATATACACGCGCGAAGTAATCAGAAAACGCGGAACGTAACATCCCGTCAACGTAATTGACGAACCGGTTGGATCATTTCAATTAAAAAGAATCAACGACCGCCAGAGAAGAAAGTTCCCTGCGACTCCGCGGTTAACTGAAGCAAAGCAGACAACGGGAACAATACGGGCACACTGCGTTGCGAGGGCCGGCGGGATGTAAACATTGAGATTCGCGGAATGAGGTTTCAACTAGCACAAAGTGGCACTGTCGATAGATATTTGTAGCGACGACATTTTGCACCGTAACGCAAACACGTGAAGCGAAGAGGTATGACCGCTATAATGTCGAGTACGTTTCGTATTCATAAATGAATGTGCTCGCTGTTTCACACGTTTCGCAGAGAATTAAACTGTTTTCGCTCTAACAGTGATCATTGGACTGTAGATCGTCCTGCAAATCCCAATTTTTGTTGCATATTCTTGAAAGATTATATTGGCAAAATAATTTATTTCTTGCATCTCGCTAATTTGTACATGTTACAGATGCATAAAGATCCGCTAGAAATGGCTAACGCCGATCCAAAGTTTCCAATTTATACGTTAAAGTTCACTTAAATAATAATAATTTTACGATCATGTTAATTTCAAGATGTTAGAAGCGAGAGTCTCGAATGTTGACATTAAAATCTAAATGTGAAAACAATCAAAAAATCTTAAGAGTCCATTTGAATTGCTTACATGTAAATAAAATTTTGTTAATCTTAAAAAAGAAATATTAAACTGCGATGCTTATAAAAATATTGTCGCTTCATGTGCGCGTTTTCAAACCATTTATATTGCGAAAAGAAACATTTCTTGGAATTGTCTCCTTTAATTTACTTGGCCGATGACAAGTGCAAAAATGTTTTACGAAATTGTTCACCGACGATGTCAATTGCAACATTTGTTCGTTTCAGGTTCATCTTATCAATACTTAATTAGGTCCATCAGTGTTCTCGTAACGGAAAAATTGCACGGCGAAGGAGGTAATCGAACCGCCCACGCCGTTTTCGAATTCTTTTTCCAATTAAACATTTCTAATTCCCGATGACAAGAAGCTCGAAGACAAAGCTCTTTAAGATTATAAATTATTAATTTTCACGGAACTTCTAGGCCACTTAGGTCGAAAGTTATTTTTAATCCGTCCGCTGGCAAGGCTAATTATGGCTCCAGCGATCTCATCAACCTTATTGTTTCCTGCGAAAATCTATACCAAGACAATATTGACCTCTTCGAAGTCCGTGCCTTCATTCAAGAGTACTTTACACATTATACTACTATCCTGAATATTAATTATAGTCGCTCCTACACCGAGACGGAAGGATCGCACACTTCAAAATTAACGCAATTTTTATTTACTTTTAACATTACAACCAAGGTTTTGTTCTTATCCAAACTTGCAAAATATCACTATAAACATACACAAATGACGAAATGCTGACGAGATTATAAACTATTATAATAGTTTAGATTGGCGAAATTCAATCGTATCTCGTTTGTGTAAAAACAAAACGTTAGTTGTAATGTTAAATAAATCGAAGTTACGTTAATTTCGAATTGAGCACACTTTTTGTCCCGGAGTGTATATTGTTAGTCATCTCGATGATAAAACTGAAGGACAAAAAATAGAACAAGGCCGCTGCGTTATGAATGATCGCGCAATTCGCCGTTTTTCCTCGCGAATTCTATTACGAATACATTTTCGCACGCATCGGTGCTAGTAAAACTGCATTAAAATTTTCATTGCACCACAGATTTCAGATTATCGAGGCTGCAGTGGATCGATGAGATTCGCAATCTAGCCGTAATGTCGTAGGTCGTCGAAGATCGTATTTGATCGATTTTACAACGAAAGAGAAATTTGTACAGGCTGCATTCTTTATCGCACAATTACAGAGCTCGATTCAAAGTGTACATATAAATACCTGATAAGCATCCACCATGTACACATGAATTCCCCAAGTTCGAATATCCGAAGAATCGGCGAGCATAGATGCACCTAATGCCTAGTTGAATCGATAAAATGTCTACCCAGAGCGTGAAAAAATGTTAAACGAGCCAAACTGTAACATTGGAAAAACATCACAGTTTTTCAGAAATGTTTATTGAAAATATCTATCTACTAACAAGTTGAGTGCCGCGATAGTCACATATAAATGACACTAATTTTCTACTACTTTCGGAATTCATTTTTCTCAATGAATATTTATTCTCTTTTAAAATGTCTACCCAGAGCGTAAAAAAATGTTAAACGAGCCAAACTGTAACATTGGAAAAACATCACAGTTTTTCAGGAATGTTTATTGAAAATATCTATATATTAACAAGCTGAGTGCCGCGATAGTCACATATAAATGACACTAATTTTCTACTACTTTCAGAATTCATTTTTCTCAATGAATATTTATTCTCTTTTAAAATGTCTACCCAGAGCGTGAAAAAATGTTAAACGAGCCAAACTGTAACATTGGAAAAACATCACAATTTTTTCAGAAATATTTATTGAAAATATCTATCTACTAACAAGTTGAGTGCCGCGATAGTCACATATAAATGACACTAATTTTCTACTACTTTCAGAATTCATTTTTCTCTCAATGAATATTTATTCTTCTTCATATAATATTTCTATTTTATAACCATATTTTTATTTATAAATATTGTTAGAAAATGAATTCAATGTCTTATTTATATACATATATTATAATGCCTTATCGCAAATTGCTTGCAAGAGATTGTTTTATTGTAATCATGGTTTGAATTTTGATCAGTGATTGTGAAAGAATGTAGATAGAAAATGTGGCACGAGATGTGAAAGATTGGCAGATGAATGAAAATGCAGGGGCAAAGAAGGCAGTTCAATATGCATTATTATTAAAGGTGATTTGTTTCGCAAGTTTCCCGTATCATAAATCCAGCATTGTATTTTCAAGGGAACACGGCTGTCGATTATGTATTCTTTTAAAAATCGAATCTCCTGAAACTCGATTTAGAAATTGCGAAATGCATTATCGGAAAAGTTCGGGTGTCCAAGGCTCCGTGGATGCTGCAGGAGTGCTTAGAGCTCAGAAATCCAATAACACGGCACAAATATTTGTACACGTTTGACAGCGGAACCGCGAAATAGAGAGACACGCGACGGACATCGACGTAACAAACATCGCCTTTAAAAAAAATTGCCGCGCGCGCGCGGTGATTCGATCAAAGGAAGCATCTCATGCGGGACAACGGAATCCGCAAGCTTCTTGAAAACGTATAAATAAATCAACGTGTTCCGCCCGCGTAAACGTGTCCCTGGCTTTTGATCTTCCACTTCGTCCGTCACTTTTTCACTCCGCAGAGCGAAACGCATTATCCGCGAATTAATGAAAAAATTTCGCGTCGCTATTCGGCGAAACCAACGGTATCAAATGTCTTTTTTCCTTCTCTTTGCCTCTCCTCCTACGCTCGAACCGAATCAAATTCGCGCCGATAGCGTAGAGTTACATTTCGAATGCATAACTCTGAAAATTGTCGTCGCGCTATTGTGGACACAAGTGAAACAGGAGGCGCGACCGCGGCCGCGCCGCGCCGGCACAAACAAAGTCGCGGGTAGAATTATGAAAATCCAAATGGGAAAGTTAAGTTTATTCCAGGTCGGTGGCCCGGAATGATTGATATTTAAAAGAGACGGGCTTGATGGAGGAAACGACGGGACGAAAGTGGGTTTATTTTCACTTAAATCTTTTCTCGTTGAATATGCCGCGCTCTGCAGTTTCAATATTCAGCCGTACGATTTTCCAATCTTACAGCTCGTCGTCGACTCTTCATATTGGATCGAGGATTCCGCACTGCCCCGCATAAAGTAATGCGTTTCATCAATTATACTTGTTCTTATGTCCATTATTACTTTTCCCGTGTAACACATTGCCGCGAGTTGCGAATAAACTACGGATCTTTATGCAAAGTAAAGATTGTCGCAGTTAATTGTAAGAATCGCAAG
Organism: Megalopta genalis; assembly: GCF_051020955.1. NCBI lineage: Eukaryota > Metazoa > Arthropoda > Insecta > Hymenoptera > Halictidae > Megalopta > Megalopta genalis. Next base: position 32,318,983 of record NC_135016.1, read on the forward strand.
TTGCATGAAAGTGTATTGCCTCATTTAATAGTTGCAATAAGAAGATCGCGGATTTTAGGCATTTATGGCAAAAAATGAGTAATTGAAATACACAGTAACGATGACAGAAAAATTTGAGACTCGTATTAGACTATTTTCAATTTGTTGACATTATCAAAAGAGGAGCTACATCTTCGTTTAACGTCCGTTTTGTACAATGGTAGCAAACAATTTTAATTTCGTATAAAAATCCGCGGTCTAGTAATAAGTTTAAAATGACGTAACAATGTCCTCTCATTCATTTTTGTCGTAAATTTATCAAATCTGCAGTCTAGTTGTAAAGTAAAAATCTCAACATCGTTCCAGTGTACAATCGTTTTTGAAAAACTATAACAGTCTAAAGATACCTAATGATTATTATAAATACCAAAAATGATAGATATTGCGAAATATTTGACTCTTTCTGATCACGTTGTACTTTGGTGCATAAAACGTGAAATTATGCATGAGATACATTCGCTTGGTGTTTTTTCACGGTATTAATGTAATAAACAGACCGCGGATTGCATGTACTTATAGTGGACATGAGAAAATAAAATGCAACCAGTAAAAACGTCAGAAGAATGGTAAATAATTGTTAAATTATTCTGAACCTATTACGGTTATTTATGAAGGATCTGTGGAACTACCGTTTGTTTGCAATTGCGACCGAACATTTTTATCTCTTCGTAGCTACGTTCGCGAAGGATGCGAGAGCCAACATTACAGATTTTCCAATTAAAATACACAAATACAACCTTTTACAAATACACTATTTTGCAAATCAAATTTATGCTTTTACAGATTATATACACTCTTTCGCAAATGAAATTTATGCTTCCACGAATTATATTCGCTCTTTTGCAAATAAAATTCATTCTTTTACAAATATTCACCCTTTTGCAAATAAAATACACGCTTCCGTACAACAAATATACACTTTATGAATCAAGCCCTTCTACTTTGTTTTCGTAAACTGTTTTAATAGGAATAAAAATTCTTCTAAAATTCTTAATTTTATTATAACTTTTTTCATTTCAGATAAACAAAATGGTCACAATCGTGGATTCATCTATTTAAAATTCATCTATCTTTCAAAGCAGCCTAATTTCAAAGAATAATCGCTACATATAATTGAACGCATAACAATGTTGCTTATAAATTTTAGAATTATAGAGCATTCATGTCGTTTCGCATTACAATGAAAATGACTGCGATGTGTCAAGTTTCACAAGAAGCGAACACAAATTCCCTGGGTAATAATTCAAGATCGAACGAAAGAGAAAAATACAAAAAAAATGGCGACGATTGACAGAATTCAACTAATTTCGATCAAATTAGCCTCGCGGTGCGTGTTTCGTTGCACAAGCATCTAATTTTCGAGCGAAAGGCTCGCGGTCGGAGAAAGCGAGCAAGCCGCGAACGCTTGGCGCAGATATAAAACTCAAAGAGGTAATTAAAAGCTCGGTGGAAAACATAACTTCGCATTTCGCGCGATTACGGAGGAAAGTAGTATTAACTGGGACCTCAAAGAAACCGAAATGCCTCGGAAAAGTTGCCCGTTAAGATCTCAAACGGGTAAAAAAAAGAAAAACATCGGTTTAATATCATCCGGCCTCCTGTTTTATTTTTTCCGGCGGCCACCGCCGGCTTCCGTCCTTTAAATCCAGTAAACAAACGGGGCCACGTGGAAAACGAAATCCCCTTTTCTCGAATCGGTGCTCGCCATTGTCACGACAGCCGGGCACTTCCTTCGACGCGAGCGTTTGAATAATTCAGGCACCGCGACTTTTATGAAGTTCGCGGTAAAGGAGTTCGTTGTTGCATGCATAGACGTAAAACGAACGCTCAGTCTAGATTATTTTCCAGGAAGAAAAAAAACATAACTGGACCGGTCAGACCGTCACAATAGCCGCTGTAGAACCACCTGAACGCTCTATTATTCGAATAATGTACACATTCCCTGTTATCGATTCCATTGAGTGATTCTATTCAGTTTCGCAGCGCGTTCGCTGTCGAATGAGCTGCCATAAAAATTCCACGAGATTGAAGCGACGCGTGATCAGCGAGTTCTTGACCACTGCTTTTCTAAATCAGTTCGGTACGCTTTGATATTTCAAGGAAATTCTTGAATCGAAAGTACAAATACATGATACATATTCATTTCGAGGACTGTTTTCGTAGAATTTTATAGAATGTACTATTTTTTCTTTTGCTTTTCTTTTCGATTTTAGACCATTCATCGAGTGTACGAAAAAAAAGTACGTTCATTTCATAATTTTTGTTAAACCAAAGATATCAATACCAGAAAATAATACATAAATAAAATACTCCCCGCTCGAATAAAATCTTCAAGCGGGTAGCACGTGATACCTTATAAAAAAAAAACTAAGAAAGAAATGAAGAACGCAATTTTTTTATTTGAAGCTTCGTCTTCGAGAAAATTGAGTCGGAAAATTCATTTTATTCGAATGTTGTTTCGACCAAGTTACGGATCGTTGAGCGACGTATGACGTGTACAACGTTTACAAACAACGTTTGCGCGCGGCATCTAAAGGCTATTAAGTTTCTAAGAAAGCATAAGAAAAGTTTTTTTAACGAAGTTATAATAGTAATTGATCGCGTTGCATTGTTTGTAAACCTTATACCAAGTAGCATGGTCGAAACACACACAGCATTCGAATATAATATAATATAATATATTATAATAATAATAAATATAATATAATAATATAATATATATCTTCAAACTGAATTTTCTCGAAAGCGAAGCCCCGAATAAGAAAAAAGAAAACGATTGTAAGAAACAAAATTCAAATGGAAATGAATCGTTTCTGTTAACAATTTTACTAAGTTCGCAACAGAGTAACACGAGTATCTGTCAATGAAACCGTAACAGAGATTGCGCCCGCAGGGACCTTGGTGTTGTCGCGTGCGTTTCCTAACGACTGCATGATTAATAACGGTTCATTACCATGATATTTCCATTTCTTCCGAGGCATCCGAATACACAAAGGTTTCGGCCGATGGGAACTGGGTTACTCCCGTTCTCGGTTGATTAAATCACACATTGAAATGCAACCGGAATGAGCCCGCGCCGCAGAGGCGACCGAAGTGTAGCGTATCGCGATTGGTATAACGCCCACGATTTTGGCAGTAGACACCGCGTCGATCCTTCGCCGTTCGGATCGATTGGCGTGTTCCGTAGAATATGAAAAATTAATTGGATTGTTTCGCGAGAAATGTCGTGCCGTGTCGCGTCGCGTCGCGTCGTGTCGCATCGATCGCGGAATCGATGCCGAACGTGTTACGCGGAATTAACATCGATTTTCCCGCGACCTTTGAGATTCAAATTTTGTAATTTATCTGGGCAACGAAACGAGCAACGGAAACAATACGCTCCGCAATGGACAGTGTAGAATGTAACGAACAATAGCGGCTTTCGCAGGTGAAAGATGAAATTTGACGGAGCTAGCAAGCTTATGAAAGCTTTGTTCGCGCGAGCGTAGGAAATAAGTATCGATAAACGGGTTGTTCGAAATTAATAGCGCGCGATGAATAAGAGTACGTTATTTGTTTCTACGTTTCGAAGTCGTTGACTTGTGGGATAAGCTTGTTTATAATGAACAATTTATTTGGGAATTAAATGCCACCGCAGTCCAGTCCAATTAATTTTGTTTCTTCACTGTGAAAAAGGATCGAGGTAATTGTTTCAGTACCGAAACATGTCCCTTATACGGTTATTTGAATTTTAGTAAATCTTTTTCCTGATATTATAGTTACAATACGCGACATTTTTAATAATAGTTTCAATTGTTTCAGGCCACAACACCGTTTCTAATTTATAATAAAAATGTCAAAAGAGGCAGATGAATAGTTCGATGAGCACCACGGCTGTAGGCCCTCGGAGTTTTTTAAGTGCTTCGGTGCATGTGCAATTAACAACTGCATCATTTCTTTTTTATTAGATCGATTCCTATCTTCATTCTACGTAGAAAATTATTAGGGTATCGTGGCAGAAAAATTTGTTACTTCTCGAGATATTTTTAAAAACGTTTTTAACATCTCTGTTAACGTTTTTTTATTGTTTACATAACTGCGTTTAAATTTTCTGCAGTTATTGCTACACTCTCCGGAATTTATACGAATCCTGCAAATTCTGTGGAGGATCTGAGAGAACGAATTACACGGGAATGTTTCGTCGCTTTATTTAGTAGAAACGAATCTGCCCTTTCAAATAAATATTAATAAACACCAACGGGCGTTAAATTATGAGAATAGTACCAGTGAAAAATAAGTTCAACGCCTTAAACTCCAAATTTTAAACGTTTACGTACTAAGAAATTTACCACAAAGATGTACGCTGCGTTTCGCAATTATTACTGAACAATATTATTGTGAGCACTTTTGAAGGCTGTCGGCTGTCTATAAAAATTGCTCGGAAAGTTCTGCACGTTGCAATTCCATGCGGATTACCTATTGCGCGCAATCTTTAATAATTTAAAATGCGAGGGTATACAATTCGTATGGTCGAGTAGCATATTTGATTTTTCACTGATGCTGGCTTCGTATGCAGGATAATTCGATGCTCGGTCAATATTTGACCAAGGATGTGTTTCTTTCTCCATCAGAAATGTATTCGAGACTCGACAACAATAAAAACTAGTCTATTGAGTTTTCGAGGCAGGAAACGTACAAATCCGTTCGAATGACGCGGTCGATCCTTTCAATAACGTTACTCGAGTTTCTTTCACTAAAATCTCGCATTATTTCCCTGCTATTATTACAATGCTCCAATGAATTATTCACAAACTTATTTTCGCACGACGCGGCAAGGTTGCGGCGTTTTCTTTTTTTGGCAAACAATGACAAAAGAATATAGTTTTCTGCTTTAATCTTGTTAACAACGCTGCCCTAACTCTTAAAGAAATCTTAAACCATCATTGCGCCGCAGATTTCTATGCAAATTCACGTTTTAATACTGGCGGGACACGAAACCGACGCAAAATCGAATTTCATTTTCTTTAAACTAACGCAACGCGAATGAGATTACAGCGGTGCCTCGATTAATCGGGGTCCGATTACACGCGGGCTTGATTAAGCGCGGTTCTTGGTTATCCGAGTTTTAGTTATCCGCCGGAAAAGTCATTCGCGATATCATTCCTTTGTCTCCGTTTCTCCACCTATCGGAACACAGTTTATTCGCGATGCATTGACAACGCCCGAATTGGTCGTTATAAGCAAGAAACACATTTTTCTTCGAGCAAAATAGGCCCAAGTATCGTCGTTCAGTAGTTAAATACATACAATTCTGTCCCATTTCTAAAATGTTGTCACGTTTCAAATAATACAAAATTTGACAATATTTCACTTGAATTATCTGTCTGGAACGTCGTAAATTCGCGACAACTTTTTGTACATACAATGTAATGTAAAATAATCTCGACAGAGATTAAAATTGCTCGAAATTAAAAAAGAAAAAGAAAAAAGACGATGTCCATTAATGTTACTCACTGTAGCCAGTTCGAGAAAATACTCCGACTGCAAAAGGGTTAACTTCCTAAGTCCTCGATTCGTACAGAAACATTCGATCTGATCGTAAGTCCAATAATTAATTAGGAGGAAGAAATGCGCCTCGAGCTTTTTCTTAATAGTCAAATGATTCCCTGGTAATCCAGCGAGCAGAAGTTGTTCAGCGACGATCCCCGAAACATCTCGATAAATAATCTCGTCGCTGGATGCATTTCACGGCACGTCGGCGACCTCGACGACGCCAGCCGTTTCGAGGTCATCGATACAAGTCCCCTCGAGCCTCTAGTCTCGGGCTGCCGAGAATTATCATAGAGGAAAGTCGGGAGTTCCGTCGACGAGACACAGCACAACGCTCGACACCTCCGGACGGTTTTCCGATGGATCGGCACGAACCAGAACCTTTGAAAAACATTTCCCCCGATGCAACAACTCGATAGGCTCGATAGCGTTCCCGGAACGCGCAGACCGTGTGCGAACCGACGACCGGAGAGGTCAATAGGAACCAATTTCCTTTCACAGCGTTACAAGCGAGCGCGTTTTTATCACACTTCAACCCTCGCGAACGTTCCCCCGCCACCCTCGTTTCATAGAACGGCCAGTCCTGACACGAAACATTAACCCACAAGTACTGTCACGTTTGTTGTCCAGGCATTCCGCGTCCCACGAAACACCGTAACGTCTACTTCTTGCCATTCTTAACCCTTTTAACGCTAACCGTACCATCGCCGCTGGTCAAATAACCCGTTCGATAAGTTCTATTCCACGATGATAATGAAATTATAAGGACGATGGACCACTGGAAACCGTTAACTAAATTTATTCGTCCGAACATTAAAATGATTATTTAAATAGAAAATTATTTATAAGGACAATACCACCGGAAACCGTTAACTAAATTTATTCGTCTCATTCGAACATTGAAATGATTATTTAAATGAAAAATTATTTGTAACCTGGAAGTTTAAATAAAAGACGAATGTAAATTACTCATTTTTTATTTATATAGATCCAAATTAATTATTTGAATATAATCAAATTTATTTCCTGTTCACGGATACAATTGTTAGTTATCATTTAATTGCTTATTATTTATCATTTATTCAGCAGAATGCGTCGAGCATTCGTCGTAATAGGGAAATAATGATCTTCGGTCGCAAGTTTATATAAAAACAACAGGTAATATTATTTAAATGATTTTTTAATCGAATAAAAAATTGAATTGCTATTTGCAAATGAAATAGTAATTCAATTTGTAATTTTTCATTTTCTACATAAAATATAAAATTTGCCGAACTCTCCTATTAATAGAACTTTTACACTTTAAAGCATTAACATTGATACGCTTTTCGAAAATATTACTACATAATTGAGTGAATATCTTAATGTTATTAGTATTTAGGGATTAACTTATTCATTACCAAGCATATATGTTAACAAACTTTTAATGCACACTCATTACCAAGCATATTTTAACAAACTTTAATTTACATTTTAAAAAGCATATTTTACAATCGTAATTTTGAATTGCGTTATTAAATAAATAATTATTATGCAAAAATATAACTCGATGCAAATGTGCCGTGAACTGAGAGATTCCAAGTGGAAGAATAGTTAAATGAGAATATAGCTGTAGTTGAATATTAATGTAAACGTTTTCTTGCGTTTTCATTTGCGGATTTCGTAAATGCATGAAAATCTACGCTGTAGTTATTAGATTTGTTTTTGAACTGTTCTACCGCGTTGCTTGCATGTTACTTTTACTTGTTGTTACGACTGTGCGTACTTTTAATATTTGAATTTGCTTTTCCTTGCGGACTTCAGTTTCTCAACGTAGAAGATCAATCAACAACAAAAATATTCATATAAAAGTTTATCAAATCTTTGCTTCATTGATTGCAAGATCCCTTTGCTTGAAATATTCAAATAAATTTTAATATTTCTTTAAACTATTTACCCGATGTTTGGCAATCAAATATCACTCTAAATCGTAGAAGTTAGTTTAACTTAAATGGATCATGCATTTATGTCTCGATAAGTATAGAAAATACCAACGGTTAATCTGTTCGAACAACATTGAAATAGGTACCTAAAATGGAGACAGCGGTAAAAGATAATAAATTCAAATAATTCAGGCAACAATGACGTTTACAATCTCGATTACGTTCTCTCTGACAGCCAGGTCAAGGGACGTATTGACGAAAAGAGCACAACAATTTTATGATGAAAAAATTCCCATCCCCTGCTCGATTAAAGTAAATTGTCCCATCTCCCATCGTATGATATTCACTGGCGATGAGAGAGTCTTATTTTACATCAGAATGTTTTCATTCCATGCCAATTTTTCTTCAAACGCATTTCCATCCTATGCCTATCCCAGTATCTGTTTGCTAGAAGTAACTAACCAATTTCACAATATTTCACAGCTTAATCTCCGTCGCTAATTTCAAAGTTGGGTGAAAAGTAATCCGATCAATGATTAACGATTACAACTCGTTAGTTATTCTAACTAATTTATACTAAATGGGCGAAAACTAGTCCGTTTAATGATTCGCAATTATAATCTGTTCGTTATTATAACTAATTTATAATGACTCAACCGATGCATAATAACTTGACTAATTTAAAATAGCTTATAACAACTAACAAGTTATAATCGTGAACTATTAATCGAACTACTTTTTGCCCAACTCCGAGCAACTTCGATTACCAATCGATTCCAAGCCCGAATCACTTTCACAACATATTCGACGAAAATCCATCATTTCGTATTACAATATTACAATTTCGTCTACACCGAAAAATAAAACAAACATCACCGCTATAAATATCATCTCATCGAGCTAAAACTCGAACGATACACAAATTCGCCAAAATCGAAACAGCCACTCGATAGCTCTAAATCGAAGAGCAGTCAAAGTACCAATTCCAAAAAAATCAGAAAGATTCAATCGCCTGAAGCATCGCAAACCCAAACTCAGTCCCGATTCATCCCGAAACGACGTAAACGACCTGCACGTACCTGTTCACCAACCCGAGGTGTCCTCGAAGGTGCAGCTCCCGGCAGGTTCCCAGGCCCAGGATCGATCCTCGATCCCGTGAAGCCGTTACGAAGCACCTCTAAACACCCTCGAGCATCACCGGACAGTCCGTTCACACCGCACTGGCAACGACTGTTCCAAGGACACTCTGGATCGAGAAACCATAAAATAACTGGGCAGAGCGCGACCGATGGAAACGAAAGCAGGCGCGTCGACCCCCGATCTTCCTGGTCACTCTCGCAAAGAAGACGGAAGTTGTCGGCCGGTCCCGCCGGCTTCCGGTAGGCCAGTGAACGCTGTGGGAACGGGACCAGCTCGGGTCGGATCACTCGATCACTAGGATTCCTTGGAAGACGGGTATTCCGTCACCCGACAGACAGCCACCCTGCCGGGAAAAAAGCGTCGCCGAGGAACGTCGGTATTTCTTCCCTGTCCCGTTCGCCTTTCCCCGTTTGCCGGACACTATTTATGGTCCATTTAGCCGGTTAACGTCTCCCCAGGATTTCGCGACCGTTCACCATTCGCCTCTACCGGGTCATCGATAACAACTATCTCGATCCGATCACTGAATCGTCGACACGACGACGATCGTTCGATGATCGCGAATTCTGTCCGTGACAAAATTTCGATGATCGTTTCCCTTTGTTTATTGTTTTTTGTTTTTTTTTTTTTGAAGTGTTCGCCTTCGATATTACAATCGGTGCAGAATTATGCGCAAGGGTTGACTGAAATGTTCCCGGTACGAGGCGGGTAGCGTTTTAGGGTATATATATCTTTCTCTCTAGCTCGATCTCTGTGTTTGTGTTTCGTCCTGTTGCTTCGTCTCTTCTACGCTCTCTGCCTCGACGGCGGGTCCAGGTAGAGGGGAGAACGGGTATGCGCTCGCGGATCGGCTTCGCGGAGCGTCCCGACACCGACAACCCGCACGGGCGTTCGTCGTACGACTAGACCGGGTTCTTGCCGTTGACCCGGACCCGCCTTGCGGCGCTTGCGCCGCGCCGCCAAATTACTGCCCTATCCGGAAAACCGTCCAATGCATGACGCAACGCATCGTAACGCCCTGTCCCGTTGTTTTCCCGTGCGGACCCGCGTGCGTGAGCGCACGCATTTTTCGCGCCACGCCAGGCCAGATTACCCGCGCGACCCGCCGGTACCCGAAATCGGGGACCGGGACAGGAAACGGTCGCCGGAGGACTTGGTCCGCGCGCGCGGAAACGCGCTGGATATTGGAAAGAGATCGTGCTCTCGTCGAATGTAATTAATAGCGCGAGCGTGGACCTTCGGGGAATGATGGAAGCGGATCGGAACGATGCAGTGGTACGAGCGGGTACATTTTGTCATTTTTTTCGTTAACACATCGACGTTACGGGGATTCGAAATATATGTACGCTGTCGAGTATGAATCGGTGTTGGATCGATTCGAACTTTTTTATTCGACCGAATGATTGATGAAAAAGATCGATGGCATTAATCGTGGAAAAGTCGACGATTGAATTAATCGATTACGAATGATATCATCGATCGTCGGTTGAAAGGGGCAATTAATAATTGCTGACGTTTCAATGGAATTGGAAGGATATTTTCATGTAATTCCGTTAATGATTATCTTTAACGATTAACGATTAACAGTAATATCTCAATCGTTAATTTTGAATAATGATTAATACGATTTTATTGTGTTTAACACATTTTCAATTTGTAGCAATATTTAAAAAGTTGTATCTTATTAAAAAAATATCCTAATGTTTTAGGTAATTGCTATAGCTTTGTTTACGTTATAATGATTATTATTATTACGAATAATGATTAAAACGAGTTTATTATGTTTTACACGTTGTCTAGTAAACTAGACCCTCTAACGTCGCCAAAAGAGTTCGAGACCAATTTGATCCAATATTTAAAAAGTTGTATCGTGTTAAAAGATATCCTAATATTTAGGATAACTGCTATAATTTTGTTTACGTTATAAAGTTCCTCGAAATTCCTTAATAGCCGAAAGAAATCCTTTCTTTTGCCTGTAGCAGTTAACTTACGACTTAACACTTAAAACAAGGAAATAATAATAATCGAGACGCATTTCGAGAATGTGCAGTGACTATTTAACTAAAGATGTCGATCTAATTCATGGTTATAATAATGTATGGAAAGAATAATTAAATCGAAGAGCCAAAAAATCTGTATAATAGCACCGAGTACGGGATGTACAGAATAATTTTGGATTTATGCGCAAATAATATCTTCGAAGTTACGAAGCTGGAGGTTTGCGAACCTCGACTACGTTACCGACAATAGAACATTTGCCAAATGTATTCGCGTAGATAACCGGCGTAGATAACTCACAGATATCTGTGATGCACGCGATATAAAATTAATTCACAGTCATGCATGCGACGAACATTCGAAGTTAAATGACATAATCGAGTTACCGTGTTGTCGAACTCGCGACAGTCACTATAATAATAATCACGCGACACGTGTGCACACGTTCATTGTTAACGAGCTCGAGCTCAGTGAAAATTAAATTATTTAAGTCTGCTAATTTATAATGTTAGTGCCAGCTGCAATTCCTGAATAAATCGTTCTTGAAGCATGAAACCAAACTCGAGCAAAAGCCAATATTATCCTCGCGGAAATTAATTAATACAAATTTACGCAAATGCTGTCGCGGGAAATAGATCTTTTCTTTTTCGACCAAAGGAACACGTGTAGAACGTATCTCTAATGCAACGTGGAATTTCGATTACAAGCGATAATAATGAATCATAGAAAATAACGCTACGTTGGGAATAAAAATGAAGACTATGGACCGATAATTTCTTGTACGATCTCCTTTGAGAATCGTCGAGTGAGAATAGTTGAGTGTTTTTCGCAATCTAGCGAGTACGTGTGCTTTTCGATAGTAGTGGTTAATGTGTCTGATCATTACTGGCTATTTCTACTTGCAATAGACACAGATGGTGGCACGGTATTATCCGCTTCCCATCGATCTTGTTATCTTCTACCTATTAATCGGTATTAACCTCTTATGGGGAATAAATAATGTCACGGTATTAACAATGCTTATAAATATTAATATGAGAAGTTAGAATATGAGCCGTTTATTTTGAAAGTGGCATAAGTCACTTTGTTTTTAAGTCGACATATTATTTAACACGTTTAAAAATATGGATGCTAACTTTCGAGAAGATTTACTTGTATTTGTTATCAGGATACTGATATTTTTCTCAGTATAAATAATTTCGTATAAACATTAAAAACTCACCACTTTTCATTACGGTAAAGTGACTTAAGCCACTTTCAAAATAAATAGTTTAGAAAAATGACTAACATATATTAATTTTGTCCGACGTATTTTACCGAAGTGATATTTTGAAAGGACAGTGATTTACTAAAATTGTTGAATAAATTACATATATAATAATATAATTTATACCATGAACATATTTAATATAAAGGTTTGATTTAAGTATCTTTTATTTTAATATTCATAAAATACAAAAATAATGAGTACATTTTGAAACATAAGTATAAGTAATTTATATGAAAATACATCAGTTCAATTTAATTTTCGTCATCAATAGGAGTGATTAAGTCCTCGGAAATCGTGTTTTGTTTCAAATTTTTTAAATAACTGTGGTATATTGGGGGTATATAATTAAGCAAGTCCATCATGTCTTTGTATTTTGCTGAAGAAACAGGACGAGATCCAGCGTATAACGGATCCATTTACATTTTTGTGAATAACGCCTAGGTCTTCCTCTTTTTGGTGACAAATCCAAAGTTAGAAATTCATCTCTTTTTTCATCACTATTCTTTCGCACTTACAAAAATAAGTCCAGTGTGATCACAACTTTTTTAAAAATACTGAAAATAATTCAAAACAATACTTCACATACACTTATCACACGTTTCTATTTATTTTACACTAAGCCCCGCAATTAATTTCCCGAGTACAGCGACTTACGCCACTTTCAAAATAAACATGTTTATTATACCGTTAATTAGCAAAACTTCTCTCGAACAAATCTCAATAGTTCTCAACTTATTGATTGCAAATTTTTTTAGAATGAAAAGATACCGTTCAATTGTAATTAGTGTTACCATTAACTCGATTTTTTTGAAAAAGTGACTTATGCCACTTTCAAAATAAACGGCTCATATGGTGACGAATGAACGCGACAGAAGGTTTTAAAAGATTCTATTTCGAGATTCGATAATTGTTAAACATGTGGCAGATCCTCATTTAAAGTCAGATTTTCCAGAAATAATTCTAAGAAACATTAGATAATATGAATATTTAAACATTTTAATGGATTGAAGAATAATTTAAACTTTTGGATTGCTTTGAACTTCTATTTTATAACATCCACTCGTCAGGTGTAAACTCGTGAAATTTGTATAATACGATCTATAAAATAGTACTATTCAAGAGAATAATTTAATAAGAGCATTGTATGCTAAAAGTGATATCAGGAGCTGAGATCTTTGGGAATTCAGCGATCAGCGGGGCAGCTATTTCAAGAATTCCGCATTTTTGTCTAGAGAAGTCGGACTAGGAACGATTCTCAGAAAGTTTCTACCGTCCTCAAGAATCGCTCTACTCTGGAAGCTCGGAATAAGGAGGTATTTTGGGGAGCTTAAAAAGGAAGACCTATTTAGAAGATTATTTCCAGTTCTATTTGAAGTTCCTATTTAAATCCTCTTCGAATTACTGGAGCAAATATTTACGGACTTTTATAATCGATTAATACCGCGGTACAAATTAATCGATTAATCCTACGTTGAATAACCTATTTTGTTACTTTTCCGTATCTGCCATTAACACTCTTCTTTTTATTAACACAGATGCCATTAATACACATTCTTTTTGACAAAAATAATAATGAGTACGCTCTTGAAATCATTTATAATTTTATTTATCAATTTTTATCGACATATTTTTTAAGATTTCTATTTGTTTGAAAAGCTTGGTGAAAGACGTGGAAATTGAGATGAATTGTCAGAAACCAGAGAATACGATAACAGTATTTATAGTTCGAGTCCAAAGATTCGCCGTCCGTGTGTTAATAGTTTTTATCAAGAGAAGAACGTCAACACTTAGGGAGCAACGTGACAAAAACGTTCTCCTTGCACCGGACGATTCGATTACAATAGAATGCTTGTTATTTTCTCGCCGATATAAAAGCATTGCGAGATACAACAATTGTTTTCTCTGTACATAAGGACAACGTCTCTCTGACGTGCCGTTGACGCCCTTCGCGAACTTGTTTTCACAACGGAAGCGAATTTTCGGGATAATACTGCCAGACAGCTGAAGAGGAGATAATATAGACTTCGGGTAGCAGTGGTCAATCTTATAGAAAATTGCTTTCCTAAAAAAAGAAGCTGCCGGCGCTTGTTGAGGAACTTCTCCTTTCCTAAAAAGTCGCGGACAACGATAGTTTCGCAGACGTTGTTTTCTTCGCGAAAAGATTTCGTCTGAACCAGCGGCGCAAACTTTTGCACGCATTATGACAGAAACAAGCTTTTAAAATTCTGTTTACGTCGAACGTGTGAAATATTTCGAGAACATTTTATCGATCGGACCAATGATGGTAGCGATCGTCTTAGCGTTCTTTAAATATAAATATAATAAAATAGTGTTCTTTATTTATACAAGGTGTCCCAAAATTATGGTATTTCCGAGAAATGAGGGGTTCTTAAGATGATTCGACGTAACTTTTTCCTCAGCGAAAATGCAATCCGCAGCTTCGTTTACGAGTTATTAACGAAAAACAATGACCAATGAGGGGCGAGCTAGCCTGGCGCTAGGTGGCCGAGCCAATGAGCGGAACTGGGCTTCGTGCGCTCGTTGGCTGGGCCGCCTCGCGCCAGCCGAGCTCGCCTCTCATTGGTCGGTGTTTCTCGTTAATAATTCGTTAACGATGCCTCGGAGAAAATTTTTGTAAAGGGAAAGGTTGCTTCGAATAACCTCGGGAATCTCTAATTTCTCGGAAGTACCATAATTATGGGACACCCTGTATAACTTGCCTTGGAAATAATCAAATAATAAAGTATATCGAGAACAGTCCAGAAATATTATTCGAAGCATATATCTGCGAACTCTGATCCGATCAAATGAAACGGTTCCCAAAGTGATAAATATAATATAATAAAATAATTCCAAGAATAGCTCTGCAAATATTAATCTTAAAGCCTGACCTAAAACTAGTCCTTTTACATGTTTTGCCGAACTCATCGAACTTACCGATGAGTATAAGCTTGCGATGTAATATGAAATAAGATAAGAACGTGTTTTCAAAGTCTTGTTATAAATGCTTTAAATTATTTGTTCAATCTGTGTCTGAACGAAATGGAAAGGCGCCACGTTTTTCCAGCGTGGAAGCTAATTTTAGGAGATGATGGTGAACGCGGCCGTTATCACGGAGCATTGACCCGCCAGGAACAAAACTCAGGACAGATTTCGGGGGGATCGACCGACGAAAACTTCTCTTCGATTGCGGCGGACACGTTTGAGTTTAAGTTACCATTAACGGCCGGATCCGCGAATAACAGCTGGAGGTAATGAGAAGGAAATTTAATGCGGAGAAAGTTGCGACCCGAAGAGCGAGTCAAGAACGAATTCCCGTAACTCATCGAATCGTGACCAGACTAACATGACGAACCGAGTGATCCGGCTCCCTGTAATCTTCGCAGAGTGAACTTTGACTTACGACCGGGCATGAATACCGTACGTGGCGAGTGTTATGAATTTATCTCGACGGTGACATTTCGGTTTTAAACACTATATTTTCGATTAGATCGATATGCTGCGGCACTTCTTGCGGATTCAGATTTTTCGGGAATGAATGATTTAAATTTGAATGGGGAAACAAGTCTTCTTGGTTTATTCCAGGATTTTGTATGTTTTCAGACTTATTAATTATTGTATATTATTCGAAAAATTTAGGCATTTATAGTTTCAGAATTAAATTTAGTCGCTGTTGACATTAAATTTTGTAAAATTTCTGATATTAAATTAATTTATATATCTCAGAAGTACAATTAAAAACAACGGTCTGCAATACAAGTATTTTAAATATTTTACTGCACCTGGAAAGTTGAAAAGAAGTATAAATACTTAAAAATTTAGCAGTTTAATTTAATTGAATTCTGAATCAAACGATAATACAATCTAGGAAAACTTGACGAATTTTTCTGCACCGTTGTAAGTGAATTTGTTAAGTAAACGAATTTTTGTTTTAATCATATCTTTCGCTATAGAGTATATAAAATAATTTTCTACTATTTATTATGATGATGTAGATCCTTTCACTTAATTGAATGCCAATTACAATCCAATCTAATTCACGAAATATCATGTTCCATTAGAACAATCGTATTTAAAATCAATCACTAAAATACACATGTTTCACTGACTTCCTTAATCATAGAAACCAATCGCATTATGCAAATTGCATACAAGACAGAAATTTTTACGCTGACATTGATACAAATCAGTAAATATCAAGATTTACTTTATAAATGATAGAAACTGTTATCTACAAGCGTTCGTGTATTTAAATTTTTGCGTCAATGTTATTCTACTTTGTGTATATACAAAGTTTCTTCGCTAACATTGAAAATAAATTAATCGATTATCTATCGATGTTTCGCCAGTTCACTGTGTTCCACCCTCAACGAACTCTATAATTTTCATCGTGAACTCATCGATCGGCGAATATTTCACTATTTCTTGCGACTACGAAAAAGAATGTCGCTATTTATTGTGATCGTGAAATAAAATTTTGATATTTCTTGCGATTAACAAAGAAAATTTCGTCGTTTTTTTTTTATATTATTATGATCCCGAAATCGTGGCATTTGTTGTAATCACGAAAGAAGATATCGTCGCATCTCGTTGATCGCGAAATTTCGTAATTGCATCGATAATCGCAGACCGTCTAGCCGCGACGAATGCATTTCATCCCCGAACAGAGCGAATCGGTGCCGCGTTTAATCGTTCAGGTAATTGTCGCGAGCCATTCAAAACTCGCGAATCGCCTTAGCGCCGCGACCGCGTTTATTACAACAAACGATTCGAGCGGAAATTAGTGTTGGAATTGCCTGGACCGGATTCGGCCGCGTCGCGCGGCGCGGCGCGGCGCGGCGTTGCGACGACGAGTCGCAACGACGAGTCGCAACGTCGACGCGGCAGGTGGCTTTTCTGAAGCGTTCGCAGTTAAACGAATCGCCCGAGGCGCGAACGAAGTAATTTCCCCGTGAAAGTAATTCGAGTGGGCCCCGGCCGGTGTTTCGTTTCAAAGGGTGGCGATACCAGCGAGCGGGAACGAGCGGTCGAGCTGGCGAGAGCCAATCGAAAGCTTTCCGAAATCCCTTAAGTCTTGTTCGACGACTTTTAAAGGGCAAGTTTCCGACGCAGCCGGAGCTCTCCGACGCTTTTCTCGAAAACGCGACTCGCTGTGACTCGAAAGTTAGTCGAGCGTCATAATTGACACGTGCTTTTTTACATAGTTCCACGGTTAATGGCGTTCGTTCTTCTGCATTCCGGTCGCTGGGTTCGCTCGCAGGAAAATGAAATTCTTGGACGCCTGGGAGATAACAATTTAAGGGAATATTCTCCTTGGAAGGTGTAAAAGATCCAAGTTTCCTTGTTTTCGTTTTCAAATCTATGTCGATCGTTTAAATCACAGATGGCAACAATTAAATAATGCAGTCACTTCGAACAGTTAAACGTGACGTTTTGAAAAAGAAAAGTTGAGAAAACACGCTCTTGCCCTCCTCCGCATTGGAAAAACACCAACCTGATAAAAGTGGCGGGAAATGGTCAGAGAAAACAGTAAAAACGAAAATCATCGAAGAATAAAATTTACGACACCGCGCGTATTTCTTGGAATTGATCTAACCTTACTACCTGCTGTCGAACGGAAATTGCGGAAAACACGTGCGTGGGAATGGTTTTGGTAGAATAAAATTTCATTTTCGAACCGTCGGGTAATAACGCATGCGATGGAAACAACCTTTGGAAACACCACCGGTTAAGTCACAAGTCTGAACATTTCGAACCGCTGTCGAGAGAACATCTGTAAAAAATAAAAAACTTGCGAATTTTATAAAAGTGATAATAATCAAAGTTCGTTTATCTTTACAACAGAAATAAATAGGAAATATTTCAGGAAGTATAAAGTTGAAAAGATTGCAAGAACGTCTACTTATGAAAATGATCTTTCTACTTGTCAGCTATGTCTCTTAACCCTTTGCACTCGAGTGGTCACTCTGAAGCACCGCTAAAATTTGTTATATCACGTTCTAAGACAATTTCTACATTAACAAAGTTTACATTTAAAGAAATTGTTAAAAGTGTAACCATTGTGTAAATCGCAAGACTCAATTTCGCATGCATAAGTTGCATTTTGTCATATAAAATGAAAATACTGGAACTCAGAAAAATTATTTTGTCCAATTTTTCACACAAAGATCCCCATTCCACCGATAAGAAAACATGAAAATGGTATAACATTAGTAAAATAACAATAAAATAATAAATATAAATATATAAATAATAATATTATAATATTATAATGTTATAAATATATAATAGATATAAAATAATATATAATAACAATAAAATAATTCACACAGCCAACAAACGTCCCAATATTTACAATGAGGCTCGCGCGTCATGCATCAGCATTGAACGAAACGAATTACGAAGTTCCATTCAATTGCGCGCAGTCCGTACGCGTTCATACAGCTCGACGAATACAAAACTGTCAATGGGTATGCCTGGCCGCCAGCGCGGCGGCAAACCAACAATTTTTAGTTATGATTTAGTTTGGAATTTTCAACAAGTGTTGAATGCACCGAAGTCCGGCCGCGTGGGTCGCACTATTATTCGCGATTCTGTCACTTTCTCTTCCTCTCTCCCTCCCTCTCCCTCTCCCTCTCTTTCTCTCTTTCTATTTCTCCTGCCATATCTCTGTCTCCGTCTCCCTTTCACTTCTCTGAACTCTCATTGTGCCGGCTGAATCTGGCTATCATTGTACGACAGAAGTCCATCCACGGGTTCTACACTAGCATGGCTAATCCGGACCCGAACGCGTACGCGCGTGCACGTTTTATCTAGCGAACAGCACACTCGCCGGCATTAATAATGTCAGATGCATTGGGTCACCCCGTGAAACGCATCGATGCGCGTCCCCGATGCATCGACGTAAAGTCCAGGTTGGGTCATATGCAGAATATAATTCGGAGGCAAAGTCGGCGCGGCAGGGCTCCATCGCATAGAATCGGTTGCCGGTTGTCATCTCGTGCGAACCAATATCGATATCCGACAGAGATACAGTATGAGAGGGAGAGTGAGTGAGCGAGAGAGAGAGAGAGAGAGGAGAGAGATCCTACAGTGAATACAAGATGAAAAGCGTATCTGTAAGTCCTCTAATTGCTCTGCCGGATGGGAACCAGTTTTTAAAAAATTCTTTCTGATACCGGCTTGAATTCCAAGTTCCTGTATTGTGTTGGGAGATCGAATGAAACAGAAGGAATCTGTGTGAATGGAATTTTGATTTAAAATGATATTGGACTGAGGAAATTGATAGAATTCAAGGGAAATTGGAATTCGAAATAATTGAGAATATATCGTTACGATTTTCCATCACGCTACGAAGGCAACTCCTTGACGGTGTTCATGTTATTAATTAATGTAATAACTTTAAACTATGTCTTTGCAATTAAATAAAAATCTAATGGTGATTAGATATACAGGGTGTCCCATAATTACGTTAACACCAGGAAAGGAGTGATTCCTGAGGTCAATTGAAGTAACTTTTTCCTTAGCGAAAATGCAATCCGCGGCCTTGTTCGCGAGTTATTAAGGAAACACAGTGACCAATGAGAGGCGAGCTCGGCTGGCGCGAGGCGATCGAGCCGACGAGTGACTGAGCCAACGAGCGGCCGAGCCAACGAGCAGCCGAGCCAATGAGCGGCCGAGCCAACGAGCGGTCGAGCCAATGAGCGGCCGAGCCAACGAGCAGCCGAGCCAATGAGCGGCCGAGCCAACGAGCGGTCGAGCCAATGAGCGGCCGAGCCAACGAGCGGTCGAGCCAATGAGCGGCCGAGCCAATGAGCTGCCGAGCCAATGAGCTGCCGAACCAACGAGTGGCCGAGCCAATGAGCGGCCAAGCCAAGAAGCGCTCGAAGCCAAGTTCCGCTCATTGGCTCAACCGTCTCACACTAGCTAATCTCACCTCTCATTGGTCAGTGTTTTTCATTAATAACTCGTAAACAAAGCCGCGGATTACACTTTCGCTAAGGAAAAAGTTACTTCAAATAACCTCGGGAATCGCCCCTTTCGGAGTGTTAACATAATTTTGATACATCCTGTAGATTTAATTGTTTGATGCGTCAGTTTTCTTTGACGTTTCTTATCGATCTATTATCAACGATTTTATTAAAGAACGAATCCGTATGTTTATGCATGAGAAACACTTCAGGGCTGCGCTAGGAAAATTTAACGACCTGCGCGTTGTTATTGTCAATGAACCGATCGATGAAAATAAATGCGCGACAGCCTACACCGGAGGAAGGGTAAGGAAAGATGATGGGCATAAATCAAACGAAGCCAATATAATCGTATCTTTTATGCTCGATCGAGTCCACGGAAGAAGTTCACCATCCGGTGGAATAAATTTTCATGTTAAATTCGAAAATGACAACGATAGAACGCGGTCTTTGCTCTCAATCCATCAAAGTCGATGAAAAGGGCTTTATATGTACTTTCCAAAGTGAGAAATTCACGCTCGAATAAAGTAGATAAAAATGGACTATTGAATTATATTTACTACAGTTCCGTCACTTAATACACTTAATATATACGCTAATAGAGAACATGCAAATAATACAAATAGTTACATAAATTGCTTCGCAGCTTATAATTCTCAAATTGGTCTCGGCATAGTAGATCATGTTAATAACTATACTCGCGACTCCGTTTATTAATTATTTGAATTCTTAACTGGTACGAGAATTCTCACGAAAAGAAAGCTGTATTATCCGGGTCCGGATAGAATCCAAATAACAAATGTTAAAAATATTGTTCGAACATTCCGCTTTTAGTAGTTCTATTGTTTCAAAGGGGTTAATCACCAGAAAATATCCTTAAAATTATTTATAATTGTTTATCAATTTTGATCAACAATATACTCCTTATACATGCATTAGTATGTAGACTTTAGTAGAAACAAAATCTGAAAATTTGAATTAATTGTTATCAACTAAATAATCAAACAACAATATTTATCATCTGTATCCGAGTGTTCGAAGCTAAAAACAGAGCCGGCTCCACGGTCTACGAGTTTTCCGCGTCCATTTCAGTTGCAATTACAGACGTCCGGCCAACATCCGCGGAAGTTTCGACCACAAGTTCAAGACCGCGACGTCCATATTCCGACCGCGTCTCAATAATCAATAAGGACGTCACGTGACGTTTCGCGCGGCCGTAAATTCCGATCGTTCAATGGCCCAAGAAACTGTGTACACGACGCACGGTTCGCGACGCGAAAACGACAGCGGTGAGCCTGTCCCGTAATCTCTGGGGCGACGAGACAAGCGAACCGCCGCACACTGGTGAGAACAAATTTTTGCCACACTTTGAAATTCTGTACAGCTTATTCGCCTTATACGGACAAAAGAGCAGAGAATGATTTTTCATTGAAACTAATTTTCGATGCGCGGCCGTCTTAAAGATACAGAAACCTTTTCAACATTAATTCGTAATATCTTTCCGATTACTTCTCGATTTCTAATGCTAATGTACAACGAATAATCTTAATGTACAGGTTCTAAATTAATAATATATTAGGTCTACCGGAAAGTTCTGTCCGTTTTTGAATTGAAATATAACACAATTTTCATACATTTAATAATATTTATTGTAGAATATACTTTCCATCGTTACTTATGACTTCTTGTCAGCGTGATGGCAACTTGTAAATGCCATTTTTAAAAAATGTTTTATTTTTAGAGGCGAAGAACTCGACTAGTGCTTGGTTGACGTCGGCTTCAGTTGTGAATTTCTTTTTCCTGTAAAAAGTTTTGCAAAGAGAGAAACAAGTGATAATCGGAGGGTGCTAGGTCTGGGGAGTATGGTGGATGTGACAGAATTTGCCAGCCTAGCTCTGCGATTTTCTGACGAGTCGCCAAAGCAGCGTGTGGTCTGGCATTATCATCGGTAGTTTATTTAGGAGAGTACATGTATATAAATGCAATGATAAAGAGAGATAGTCATATATGTATTAAGCCTAATATTATTGAGGTTTATCTATAAGAAAAAAATCAATGTACATCGTGATGTATTTGACGAGTACTTTTGATTCGAAGCAGATATTTCTTTACTCTATTTGCATTAACAACTTATAAAATATTCAAGCTTTTTAACGATATACAATTTGACGTGCTTTATCTACTTTGTTACACAATTTCTACACGTTTTCCTTTCGCGTTCCTTCAGATAAGAAGATTCAGACATTTCTTTACCGAAATAATGTAACAAATTTACGAGAAAATAATTTCACGTGTTTCATATATTTTGTCACACAATTTTTACCGGTATTTCTTGTTTCTCGAAGTAAAAAATTTTCAGGAAAACGATCATTTCCAAACACCGTGCATTCGATGTGAACTAAAAATGCATCGTTAGAAGGCTTTTCGAGTGTCGCAAAACACGCTTCGCAGACATATTCTCTTCTCAAGTTGCGATATAAACCAAGAAGTAGATACGATTGATTGCATAATTATATCGAAATTGTTCGTTTAAATCTTGCAACGATCGGAGTCACAGGAATTGTTGTAGTAAACGTTTTTCTGCGACAAAGTGTGAAGCAACTTAGAAATCGTTCGAAAGTTCTGTACTTTCCGGTAGACCTAATATTATTCGGTCGTTATCTTTCATCCGTCGTTCGAATAAAATTTTGCCCAACTCCGATCCCGTGCCAGTCGAGGGGAAGCGGGAGTGGCACGCCGGTTGATTAGCGATACGATTCCATTAAGAAGCTCGCTGCTCTGGTCGTCTTCCGCGTTCACCGAAATTAATGCTAAAATATTCTGCGCAGACGTTATCCATCGTCTGCGGTTGGCGGCGATCGCTTCACCGTCGAGGCGGACAGCGTCGCGTCGCGCCGTGTCGCGAAATATCAAGGCGGAGCAAGAACCGAGCGTTAAATCTCTGGTTAGAAGACGGGCGACGCGAGCCACGTTTTCACAAAATTTCACTGTGCACTTTAACACTAGACTTCCGCGCCGGACATTCACCTTTGACTACGTTGCGACGAGTCGAGTTCGTTACCAGCCTTTCAGGGCGAACCGTATAATGACACTGGCTTGGGCATCGTTCGAATAAATTATTTGTAAAGTATTCGTTACAAATAGCATATCATTTGTTTATATTCTGGGTCAGAATTTATTATTGTTATTCGGTTATATATATTTACTACGTGGCAATTAATTAAAATTTTGGCATGTTTCTATTGTAAGACGTAATTGCAATGAAATATGATTTGTATTGTAATACTTCAACGATTTATGTCGAAGTGATAATTCTTTGTAATTACTTTTTTTTAATACCGTAAGGTAATCGTATAAAATTCATGAATATAGAAACACAAAATTTTTTGGATCTAAAAAATTACATAGTAGTGTAATGATTTTTGTTTCGATCCGACTTTGTCTTGCAAAACAACAACTTTTGCAAAACTTTTGCTCCGAGCTTCTGATAGGTACAGTCGGTAACGAAAATTTTTTTAGAACTGGACTTGGATCTAAAAAATTACATAGCAGCGTGATGATTTTTGTTTCGATCCGACTTTGTCTTGCAAAATAACAACTTTTGCAAAACTTTTGCTCCGAGTTTCTGATAGGTACAGTCGGTAACGAAAACTGGACTTAACGGCTTGAATTTTTATTTGGTGATAGAAGGAACAGTCTACTAGACCAAAATTAGAATGCTTTTCGCTTGGAATGGCAAAAGAAAAGAAGAAACTCTCATGTTTTAACTTTTTCATCCGAGGCTGTAACGAAAATTAAAAAAAAATGTTTTTCGTAGATCTCGGTAAATTATACGCATGCGGAGAACTTAATCTTGCATTCGATCTACTTGTTTTCGTCGTAAATGCATAAAATTCGCAGTCTAGAAACAAGTTTATCAGCTGCACCAATACTCTTGTTCGCGGCTGTACCCGCTAAATGAACGCGTCTAGATGTCTCGCAAGCGACAGAACGCGCGTGCCGACAGCCGACCAAAACATTTGAATCCGAGATACCCAGGCGCATTGTTTCGCGTTCCGCTTTGTCTCGAGAAAAGTGGCCGTATGCGGTTGCCCCTTAACCTGCTCGGGACCGCAACAAATTTTCGACGCCATCGTCGCATTTTTCTCCTCTTCCCTGAACTCTCGACGACCTACACCTCGGAATGCACTATGCCAGCCGGGGAATGGGGATTGCGGTCCATTTTTCGAATGGAAAGAGTGTTAATGAAAAGGGATACGATGGAGAATACCGTTCTGTTTTGCCGCTGTTACGACGACATTCACTTGTCGGGAAAATTGCAACACATTCGAGATCCTCTTGTTTTCTTCGCTATTAGGTTGAGTGGATCGTTCTGTCTTGTCGTGTCAAGATAATGACCCCAATTCTATACAATTTAGCAGGGTTTGAATTTAACTGTAATTCAACCGTGTACATTTATTAATATAAGTTGTTTAGTAAACTTCTTAACTTCTCGATTGTTTCGTTTCCTGCTCGAAGTCTTCGAAATCTTCGAATCTATTGTAAAAGCACAATTTCAACGGTTATATTCGCATGCGATTGTTAACAATTCTAAAAGAACGTCTTTGACAAATATTTTTGAAATAAAATACAAAAGTTTACGTTATTTTTTAATAGCTTAGTTTGAAGAACTGGTAAAAGGAAAAATATAAATGAACCAAAGAAAGCAAAATAAAGCAAAATAAAGCAAAATAAACCAAAATAAAGAACCAATACAAAGTATTCTTATTAATCCTACTTCCAAGATTAAGAATACATTTCGAAGGACATATTGATTTTTGCTGCGTATATGGTATAATTTTTATACAAAATTATAATTATAAATTATAAACATTTATTTTATACAAAATTGGAAAAGAAGATTTTTCTGAAAACAAATCAATGTATTTTTGAAAATAAATTGTTCCCTTCGGATGAAAAGCCGCTATTAAAAGCAGTATATTAAAATTATACATTTTAATTATGTTGTGGAAGTTCAAATAATAAATTGTAACAATTAAACGACCCGACTTAATAATGCTGTGTACAAAGAATGAAATAATTCTTTGTATCGATATAGCGTGTATGCAACATTATACTTTTGTATAAGGCTTAAACTGATCGCAGAATTTCATATAGGAGGGCGATTGGATTATACAACGTTATCGGAGATTTCGAAATAAAGAGTATGGATCATTTGCACCGCAAAGGGTGAACGCTAAATGTTCGTGTAAAGGTACGCGACCGAATTTATTGGAAGCAGAAATACGTTCGCGGTGGTGTAATGTTTATTCCGGCGGAATTTATTCGACGGCATACGCGCGATTACCGATTAACGTTCGCGCGCGTAAATATTAATTGCGAATGTCAAGATTCCATGAAATCCGGAAAGTTTTCGGGCGTTCGTTAACGTCATCGGCATGCAACAGTTATCATGCGCGACACAGTTTACGAATTGAAAAATAAGGGGTCGCGGGATACCGCCAATTTGCGGGCCGGGATTACAGGTCAGTCGAATGCAAGCGAATCCCATGTGTGACGGCAGGGCGTTTAAACCGCCTAATCGATGGCCGACAAACGGAATTATAAAGTTAACGTGGCCCAACGCGATCGCTTCGCTCGTAAATTTCGCGACCGATTCGCGAGCGAACCTCGAAAACTTCCCTTGAAATAGGACAGCCTGTAGCTGCTTGTCAATTTAAGCAGAGTTTCCGATGCGAGTCGTTTGCCCGCGTCGAGATTGCCAGCGACTTTTCAGCTTTTCAAGAAGTTAGGTCGAAAGTTGCGGCCACAGCTTCTGCCGCCCGCTTCTTCTTCTCTTTCTCCTTTTCGCTTTTCTCCGCTCGAGTTTATCCCTCGGTTTCGCACGGTCGCGAGCGCTACTTTTCGATGATAAATTTGTATACCGGCTAATTTACCCCCGATTCGGACCAGAAAGGCGAAGAAAGTTCGGAACTTATGGCTGCTCTCGCTGCCATGCCGCCTTCGACCGACACCACGTCACATTTTATACAACCGGTGGCAAAAAGTATTCGAACACCTTTTAAAACGGAATAACTTCTTAAAAACTGGACCAAATGACACGAATTTGATTTTTGAATATTAAAGAGACTAATTTAATGTGCAATGACAAATACTTTACCTAAATTTCGCAATTACTTGGAATGGCATAAAAGATAAGAAACTCTCGGTTTTTAACATTTTTTATCTGAACCCGGAACGAAAATTTAAAGAATTAACAAAATGTTATTTTATATAATATTATTTATATATTTTATATAATATACAAAACGAAAGAAACATTTCTCTACACAATCATTTACTTTTGTATCATTCACAATAGCATTATCATATTTTAAATAAAATGAAACTACAAAATAATTATTTCCAATCGTTACATAGTCATATATCAAACTCTTCACCAGTAGTGAAGTTCCAGAAGTTTCAGAAGTTTCAGAAGTTCCAGAAAGTCCAGGAAGTCCAGAAAGTCCAGAAAGTCCAGAAAGTCCAGAAAGTCCAGAAAGTCCAGGAAGTCCAGAAGTTCCAGAAGTTTCAAAAATCCAAGAAGTTCCAGAAGTATGGCGACTTTCCTCTAAGTAGTATTTGTGTTAACCGCTTCACTCTCATGGACGTGTTATGTCGCGACACCGATACTGTACGTAATAAAGTCACAGACGATACATTTCGCGACATGTAACGGACGTGTTATCCCGTGACGCAATACCGTTCGTCCGGTGTCGCAGGCGTGTTATCACGCACTTCTGTTTTGGTTCCGTCTGTGGCCACTTTACTTCTCTATGTTGTGTCATTGGAACCAAACTTTTTCGAATTAACTTTTCAGGTACGGCTGAATTATGCGCGAGGCTATTTCTCTGGACGGCAGAGTCTGATGTGTACTGTACAGGGTCTGATACTGTACATACAGGGTGTCCTAAAAATGTCTCGCAATCCGAAAGTGGCGGGTTCCTCAGGCTATTTGAAGCAACTTTTTCCTTTACAAAAATTTTCTCCGAGACACCGTTTACGAGTTATCAACGAAAATCAGTGACCAATGAAAGGCGAGATCAGCTGCCGCGAGGTGGCCGAGCCAACGGCGCCAGTGGTCGAGCGGTCGAATCCCAACTCAGCTGGCGCGAGGCGGCCGAGCCAATGAGCGGAACTGGACTTCGTGCACTGGTTGGCTGGGCCGCCTCGCGTCAACCGTACTCGATTCTTATTGGTCACTGATTTTCGTTAATAACTCGTTAACGGTGCCTCGGAGAATATTTTTGTAAAGGAAAAAGTTGCTTCAAATGATCCGAGGAACCTGCCATTTCCGGATTGCGAGACATTTTTGGGACACCCTGTAGACTGTTGTAAATCGATGTGAAGACAAAAGAAGTGTGAAACAATGCATATGAAGACGATTATTTGGTTCAAACGATGAGCGAGTGAGCTACTAGTGCAAGCCACTATAGTGGAACGTCGTCCAGAGAGATGACATCCGCGAAAGCCACTATAGTGGTGTGTCGTTCTGAAAGATGACATCCGCGAAAGCCACTATAGTGGCGCGACGGGCCTATAAGGTTAAAGCGTGTTTACTCATCTGTGGCAGCGGACGAATGGTATTGCGCCTCGGGATAACACGTCCGTGGCATCACACAAACAACATTATGTTACGACATATCTCGTCTGTGACCTTATGCAAACACTATCGGCATCATGACATAACACGTCAGAGAGAGTGCGGAGCGGTTAATCTTTACGGAGAACTTGTGTTCGACATTGTTTAGATCTTTTTCCCTCTGCATTTTATAGAATTATTAAATGGTATTTGAGTTTATTGTTGACTTTTCTTGGCCTCTGCTCAGGTTTGCATTTCTGGGTCGCGAACGGTAAGCACTTTCCATTGATTTCAGAACTTGTGTTCACTTTTATAACGTCACAAAGTATTACATTCCATGATTAGTCTTCTGTGGCCAAATTTTTATTATGTCGACTCTAAACGAAACGTGTCATATCACGTAGCCTGAAAAGAGTTTGGAAAGTATCTGCTTATTTATGAAAAAGCATAATGTTGTTTGAGTTAGAGTTCTACAAATCATAGCAGAAAATGTTAGCTGTGATTATTTATAAACAGAGTGCTGATCTTTGTGCGAAATAAAAATAGTTTGCATCAATTGTAAAAGACGGAAGCCACAAATAAAAATGTTGTTCTTCTACTAACAATTTTAATCGACTTCGTCTGACCTTCTTACTGTTAATTGTTATTCGTTTGTTCGAATTTTTGTATTTTAACGTTTCATCATGTGTTCCAAATACACTTGTTCCAATTTCGTTGAAAGTAGGGAGAAGGATTACCCGGTTCTATTTGGTACGTAACTAAATCGAATTTCGATTCAGCCAATCGATTTCTGTCAAAGTGAATGTTAATGCTCGGAAATTCGGGCTAAGCACTGCGAAACTATAATTTGATAAGGTGCTCCGGTAATACCACACGTGTGCCCAAACTTCAAAGTTCTAATTCCCTACATCCTAATAGAGTTAAGTGTGTACTACATGGAAGGAATACAATTATACAGATAACATAGTCTGACAGAGTTGCGGCAAAGGTCGATTGTCGAAGCCGCGCGTACTTTCTAACTGAAATCTAATATAATAGGTTGATCGCTGCGTCGTTCACGCACAGTTCACAGTTCAATCTCTTGTGCAGACCTAGAAATGAATTCTTCTGGTAACCAATTCAATGTTCTAACTGATCTATATCCATATATTGGCGTCACTTTGATCAATCTTATTACTCAATTTTTGAATCATCGAATAATTCGATCGTGAAATAATTGCTTCGATTTCGCAAAACCAGCATGTAAAAATGACACAATGCAGCTTTCTAATATCATTTTTCAATAATCGATTGCTGATGATTATGACATTTTCAAAAATAAACATTTTCATTGTGTACCATCTATACCAATACAATCTTATAATTATGAAATTCTATTTAAATAGAATATATATATATATACAGGGTGTCCCAAAAATATCTCGTAATTCGGAAATAAGTTATTCGAAGTAACTTTTTCCTTAGCGAAAATGCAAACCGCGGCTTCGTTTACGAGTTATTAACGAAAAATGCCATCCAGTAAGAAGCAAGTTCTGCTGACGCGAGGCGGTCGAGCCAACGAGCGTACGAAGCCCAGTTCCGCTCATTGGCTCGGTCGCCTCGCGCCAGCTGAGCTGGCATTCGACCGCCCCGACCGCTGGAGCCGTTGGCTCGGCCGACTCGCGCCAGCTGAGCATGCCTCTTATTGATCACTGATTTTCGTTGATAACTCGTAAACGAAGCCGCGGTTTGCATTTTCGCTAAGGAGAAAGTTGCTTCGAATGATTTCAGGAACCCTCCATTTCCGGATTACGAGACATTTTTGAGACACCCTGTACTATACACAGACCTTATATATACAGGGTGTTCCACAATTATTTTAACAGCCGAAAATGAGGGGTAGCCGAGGTCATTTGAAGTAACTTTTTCCTTTGCGAAAATGCAATCTGCGGCTTTGTTTATGAGTTCTTAACGGAAAACACTGACCAATGAGAGGTGACGGCGCGAAGTTCGAGAGCCCGCAGCACGAGGCTATGATAGATGATGGGGACGGACTCGAGCCGCGTTCGAAGTATTGGACAAATCACGAAGCGAGAACTTCCGGATTTTTTTTTACTACGTAACAGTGATATTTTTAAGAAAAACGCTGTTCATCTTTACTTTAGAATGTCTGAAGAATATTTACTAATTTTTCGGACCCGAAATAGTAAGTAATTTAACCGTGACGACCCTTTTAATTTTCTAGTGTGCATGACAGCTTGTGTGTAACATATGAAATTTTTAAGCAAGGTGTACAATGAAGATTAACAAAGTACGTAAATGATATTTTAATTCAAATAATTCTGTGTCCGAACACAATTCAACGAATGATTCGCAAAGCTAATTTAATAAATAATAATCGTGTTAAAGGACGTAAGGGTTATGTTTGTTAGAGAAATAACCTTGACATAACCTTGACATAACCTTGATATAACCTTGATATTAACCTTGATATAACCTTCACATAACCTTGACATAACCTTGATATGTCAAATGACCTCAGCTACCCCTCATTTTCGGCTGTTAAAATAATTGTGGAACACCCTGTATGTATAACGAAACGAAAATTATATATATGTATTTGCAGGTCATCTACCAACGAAAATTCTCCGAATGCGAAAACTTAAAGTTAATGAACCAATTGATTGGATTTTGAGATCTCCGCGTGCTTTGTAGCATAATATAGCATAATATATTTTTCATGGATCGATAATCTATTCCGTAAAAAAATGGTTGTATTCACTGAAATTATAAAAATATAACGGTAGAGAACTGACCTAACTTTAAATTTCCTTATTTAACGGATTATATTCACTTCCCCGTGGAATTCCGTAGAATTTCGAGCATAAATCCGTCATACGTTCGCGCGAAACTGAAATAGCTAACCTGTGAAAGATTATGGGGATGAGAGAACACCTTTCATCGTCTGCAACGCGGCGGAGCTCCGCCCCTCCAGTCAGGTAAATTATGTATCGATTATTGACGTCACCGAACTGCTGAGATCGATTTAGTTTCGACTTAATGCTGTCATATACGGTTCCAATAGTTCCATTCCGTCCTTCAATTATGAAAATCATCTATCATGCACGATCACGGTGAAAGATTTGAACAGAACATTACGTAAAATTCGATTCTTCGAGGGGATGACATTAAATTCTTGATGGGTCGCGATTATGCATTCTGTTAATCGATAAAGTTCATTACTCACTGAACGCATGGGAAATTTGAACCGTCGCTAATTATTATCGAATATTCAATCTTCTCCATGTAAATTGTAAATACCTACGTGTAATTATAGCTTTCGGTTGTAATTTATTCAGAATCATCGTCCGAACTTATTAACACGAAAATTCTGCAAAGTTCTCCGGAATAAATGTTACGAAAGCATCGATATCAGAAATATATTAACACGAAAATTCTGGAAAATTCTCCGGAATAAATGTTACGAAAGCAATTGATATCAGAAATATACGTCGATCACTGTTTTTTCTGTTCGACATGATCAAAAACTCAACATTATCTGTACGCATTCCTGAAATAAACTTGTCCGTCTTTAAAAATACATAAAAACGAATCTGACTAATAAAATATACACGCAGGATGTATTTGAGCAAAAACAATTTGGTTTGAAAACGTGTGTCCGTCACGATAATCCATTTTCGTGCAGGCACTTGCCACGGGCCAGTAGCCAGCCTATTTGTTACTGGGCAGTTGAATAAACGAAAAAATTGATCGACGATGTTCGACGATGCGTAACAATACGTGCTAGTATAAGTTTCGCCGCGGGAGACGCTCAGAGTTGCTTTTGCCGATTCTCCGGCAAAGCTGGAACTGCAGTGCCGGCGAAGGGTTGGTTTGCATGTAATGGACGTGGCTTACACCGAAAGTCCACAACCTATATTCAACCCTTAATCCTGTAGCACAAGCAATCTGAGCCATTTTGAAATCGTAAACTTCCCAGAAAGTGCAGATATCTCTTGATACAAAGTCTGTGTATTAAGGCGGAGGCTCGTAATATGGGACACCCGATTATGGAAGCTTGCCAAAAACACCTTGCGTTTGCTCCGATCGTCGCGGTGTTCCATTTTGTTCCATTTTGTTTATATTTTAAATATAAACTACAACGGAGATGTTAACACTATGCCGTCCGCAGATCTTAGATATGATTCTTTTGTTTGACGCCAGCATAATAGCTTGGAAATTTTAGATTTTACAAAAAATTTCGAAGATGGCAGTAATATAAATTCCTAAAATTAAGATAAGTCATCCAAGAATTTTCGTACTTAATTCTTAGTTAAATAAGCACTTTAAATTAATTTTAACACCCAAAAAATATAGTTCAAATGTTATTTCAGTTTTTTCAAATGGCACCAAAGTGGTACCACCGGCATACAACAGATAGTTTTTGCATGTCACCAGCGTGGTGCCACCGGATGGCATAGTGTTAATTCTACGTAATTGAAGAAATTAAGATCTACCGACCTACTTGGCCTTTAAGAGTGAAACAGCTACAATAATGTCTCTCTACATGACGCTCAGATTCTCCACAAAAATGGACAATTTGGGAAAAGCAGATACGATTATTCGAGCCTAGCGGTTCGTTTTTATAATTGCGAATTGTCAACAACTATAAAAAAACGAGCTACAGAGCTCGAATAATCGTATCTCCTCTTCCCAAATTGTCCATTTTTGTGCGCAATCTGAGTGTCAGTTAGGGAGACATTACTGTATTTGGAGACGAAGAAGAGAAATTAGGTATGAACAGTCATCGTTATGAGATGCTATTTTTTAACGTGCTAACCAGTTCTGAAATGTTTTAATATGTTTGCGTAGATTAAAGTATCGACCTCTAAGTTGTTTCACACTTTGTCGCAGAAAAACGTTCACTACAACAATTCGTGTGACTCCGATCGTTGCAAGATTTAAACGAATAATTCTGATATAATTATGCAATCAATCGTATCTATTTCTTGGTTTATATCGCAACTTGAGAAGAGAATATGTCTGCGAAGCGTGTTTTACGACACTCGAAAAGGCTTCTAACGATGCATTTTTAGTTCACATCGAATGCACGGTGTTTGGAAATGATCGTTTCCCTGAAAATTTTTTACTTCGAGAAACAAGAAATACCGGTAAAAATTGTGTGACAAAATATATGAAGCACGTGAAATTATTTTCTCGTAAATTTGTTACATTATTTCGGTAAAGAAATATCTGAATCTTCTTATCTGAAGGAACGAAAGGGAAACGTGTAGAAATTGTGTAACAAAGTAGATAAAACACGTCAAATTGTATATCGTTAAAAAGCTTGAATATTTTATAATTTGTTAATGCAAATAGAGTAAAGAAATATGTGTTTCGAATCAAAAGTACTCGTCAAATACATCACGATGTACATTGATTTTTTTCTTATAGATAAACCTCAATAATATTAGGACTTGTGTCCTAATATTAAGTTAGGACTTAATCGGACTATCTGTCCGATAGTGCCACTTCAAGTTTCAATCCATATGCACATGTTGATTTGAGACATATATGACTATCTCTCTTTATCATTGCATTTACGCACATGTACTCTCCTAAATAAACTGAAACAAAGATGTCTCATGTCATTATTAAGTGAGAAGCGATCGTGAAAACATGGCTACCGATGATAATGCCAGACCACATGCTGCTTTGGCGACTCGTCAGAAAATCGCAGAACTAGTCTGGCAAATTCTGTCACAACCACCATACTCCCCAGACCTAGCCCCCTCCGATTATCACTTGTTTCTCTCTTTGCAAAACTTTTTACAGGAAAAAGAAATTCAAAACTGAAGCCGATGTCAACCAAGCGCTAGTTGAGTTCTTCGCCTCTAAAAATAAAACATTTTTTAAAAATGGCATTTACAAGTTGCCATCACGCTGGCAAGAAGTCATAAGTAACGATGGAAAGTATATTCTACAATAAATATTATTAAATGTATGAAAATTGTGTTATATTTCAATTCAAAAACGGACAGAACTTTCCGGTAGACCTAATATTTCATGTTCTTGCAACTTCGGAAATTCGATATTCGCTAAACATTCCCTGAATTCGATCTTTTTCATATCGTGTCATAAAAAATCTGGGATTTTGTAGAATCCTTACGGCAATCAGCCCGCCGAAGAAGAGCAAGTAGTATAGCTCGAAATAAGCGTAACCTCGGTCGAAAGAATCTCCTCCTGACAAGCTAAGAATTTATACGTGAAAAATAGCGAAGAATAATAAAAGTCCGCGGATCAAGTACTTACGCGTGCTTTTTGTCAGCGAGAACTTTCAAATATAAATTTCCGTTTGCACGATGCTCTATACCAGCGTTTTGTGCGAAGTTGGAACCGACGCGTCCGTGTACCAGGCTACAATACTGCTATTCGTCCTTACAGTTTGCGGAACTTTGTTCATTATTCATATCCCTGTCACGACGTACAGATTTCGCGACTAGTTAGCTTCCCGATAAATATCTTGCGTGCCGTGAACTTTTATTTCCAATAATTTCGCAGCGGCCGGCTGCGTAAAGAGAACCGCCGGAACTAGACACAATGCCCCAATAAAATGGAGTACCTCATTACTTTAAGTGGAATAGTATATGAATCGCAATATTTTATGTGGCCGCCGAACTGTTTCATTTGATTCGACAACGTTCGTTGGATACATACGCTCGTCCCAAATTTACGCGGCAACGAAGACAGAACGAACAGAAGTAGAAAATTCTTTGCGCGATTATCTTCTGGTTCCTACGCGTACAAAAGTATCATGTGCTTCGTTCGCGACATACTTGTGTTTGTTGCGATCCGAATGCCTGAGACACCAACGAAATTATACCACAAATGACAAAACTTAGTAAATGGTTATTTTATAAAAATAACCAATTATAAAATAAATATTATATATAATATTATTTATAATTTATATACTATTTTAATTAATAAATATAAATAATACATATAAATAATATATAATAAATATATAAAAAAATATATATATAATATATAAAATAAATAATATAAATATATACAGGGTGTTCCACAATTATTTTAACAGCCGAAAATGAGGGGTAGCTGAGGTCATTTGAAGTAACTTTCTCCTTTGCGAAAATGCAATCTGCGGCTTTGTTTACGAGTTATTAAGGGAAAACACTGACCAATGAGAGGTGACGGCGCGAAGTTCGAGAGCCCGCAGCACGTGGCTTTGACAGATGGTCGGGACGGACTGGAGCCGCGTTCGAAGTATTGAACAAATCACGAAGCGAGAACTTTCGGATTCTTTTTACTACGTAACAGTGATATTTTTAAGAAAAACGCTGTTCACCTTTACTTTAGAACGTCTGAAGAATATTTACTAATTTTTCGGACCCGAAATAGTAGGTAATTTAACTGTGACGGCCGTTTTAATTTTCTAGTGTGCATGACACCTTGTGTGTAACATACGAAATTTTTAAGCAAGGTGTACAGTGAAGATTAACAAAGTACGTAAATGATATTTTAATTTAAATAATTCTGTGTCCGAACACAATTCAACGAATGATTCGCAAAGCTAATTTAATAAATAGTAATCGTGTTAAAGGACGTAAGGGATATGTTTGTTAGAGGAATATGAAGAATATTATCAATAAGATACTCGCCCATTTAGTTGTAAAATCCACTTCATGTATCCGACGGCGACGAACAGAAGGATGTCTCCGGGCTGGCAATTTCAACGTTTACTTTCACTGCATTATCACTAAACACTGATCACTTATCAATAATATTTATGGACCAACTTTCCTGGGTTAATATGTATGGCCCTGAAAAGAGCCGATTGTTTTATGCGACGCGTTCGAAGTTCATATCGTTAAGAACACATACCGCGTTGACGGGATGAACTGCGGATGACTAGCACGATGGCTGACAATGTGCGCGTTCGATGGGAAACAGTTGAAATTCGCTTGTAGGAAAACGAAACACTGTCGACCATCGTGCCAGTCTTCTGCAGTTCGTCTCGACAACGCGGTACATACGTGTCGTTAACAGTGAGAACTTCGAACGCGTCGCATAAAAAATCGGCTCTTTCAGAGCCATACATATTAAGCCAGGAAAGTTCGTCCATAAATATTATTGATAAGTGATCAGTGTTTATATATATATATATATATTATAGTAGGTTATAGTAGGGGTTATGTATTATAGTAGTATTATTAATTATAACTTTATTTATATTTATTTTGTTATATATTGCAGACTTTATGTATTCATGAGTTAAATGGTAGGCGAAATACAAACCTGTATAGATGATAGAATAATTTCATATTATATAGCTAGATTGCAGATTTTACACATTTACATCAAATACAGTACAACACATACAAGCTGTTACGTGAAATACAGAACGATGAAAACATCAGAAGAATTTCAGGAGAAAGTTATTGAAAGAAAAAATGTTGACTTTAGCCTTTTGCAACCGATGCAAACAATTTTTAATTCGGTTAAAGTGTTTTAAAGTATTTTAAAATATTTTAAAGAAGAATTTTGAAGTATTTTATAGTATCTTAATAATACCTCAACGAAGAAATACAGTTTTATTTAACCTCCGTTTCTTACAAAATGACTTGACTCGAAGTTTTCAATATTGCATACAGATTATTGCCGTAGAACTGATTGTATCCATAATTATTGGAAGTTTCGAGTATAATTAAGCGTAGAATACCGTCGACGTAGTTTCGCCGTGGCAATTAATTTCGAATGATTTCCTCGCGTCAAAAGTTAATCCAACCGTGAAGTTTCACTCCCATTCCGCATAGATTTCCGATAGAAGCTTCAGCAACATTTAGTTTCCACTTGTACAACACTCATGACACTTGCGTGCAGTTCCGTTTTCGCGAAACTCTCTCCGGCCAACTAAACGCGACAGAAACAATTACGAAAGACGCGTGCATGTGTGCGTCGAGTGTGATCCCGCGAATTCGGTGCACGAGATGCTTGTATTAGAGACTGAAAATTGCTTCGCACAGTCTGACTCGTAGATCTGTGACGCGTACGAAAACCGGTTTTCGTTTGTTCCGTATAATTCATCTTTTTTTCAATTACGTCTCGTGATTTTAATTTTCGTCGACTACTCTGTTCAACGTCTAACTGTAGTAATGTAGTAATAAAATCTAAATCTAAATGTAGTAATAAAATAACTTGTAAAAATATTTGTAGCAGTCCGAATTTTAATTCATTTCATTTCGAACTTTCTGTTTACTTTCTATTCCTCGCGATTCACACGGACAATATTTATTTAGCGTAAAAATCCGCCAGTCTACATGCAAGAAACGAAGAACCCACAACTATGACATTGTTATCGACTGTCCTGGCACTGGGATTTACCTCCAGAATTTTCAACACGCCGTTCGATAGTGCTCGTGGCCTCGACGACACCTCCTAAACTCGATTTTTGTGACATCGACATCGTCGGTATCGTCTTTCATAATCTTGGAGCGTTCGCTACCGATAATGGCGTTTTATGGCCGCGACGGTGTCAGTGTCGAACCCTATACTGGTAGTTATCGCTTATCGAATGCACAGGGTTCATCTCGAAGGCATTACACTAAATCTCGTCGTCAAAATAACATTCCACGCCTCGTCCAGTTGATCTCAATATTTCTGACTTGAGAATATCGAATTCGAATTTCCGAATTGGAAAATCATCATTTTCCAGATTGCCTCTATTTCGCGACGATCATCGTCATTAGACTGTGAATCTTTATGCAGATGTAGTTCAATAGTATCCGATTCTTTTATTTTATAATATTTCACCGGAGCTACATATACAATTTATTATTTCGCTGCTTATTAGCACTATGTCGTCCGCAGATCTTAGATATGATTCTTTTGTTTGACGCCGGCATAGTAGCTTGGAAATTTTAGATTTTAAAAAGAAATTCGAAGATGGCGGTAATATAAATCCCTAAAATTAAGATATGTCATCCAAGAATTTTCGTACTTAATTCTTAGTTAAATAAGCACAATGCTATAGTTAGTTTGCTGCCTTTTAACACCCAAGAAATATAGTTCAAATGTTATTTCAGTTTTTTCAAATGGCACCAAAGTGGTACCACCGGCATACAATAGATAGTTTCTGCATGGCACCAACGTGGTGCCACCGGACGGCATAGTGTTAACTTTAACGAGTCGAAAAGAACGCGACTGTGTTTGTAAATTCTTTAAATGAAAAATTTCACAATTTTGTATCACAAAACACGCGGTCAAATAATAAATAATATTATGAAGTTCGTTTACCAGTTTGTTTTCCAAGAATGCGCGCGTGTCCTAGGAAAAATATTTCAAAAATGAAGAGACATCGAACGACGTCGCAACGACAAATCTAAGTAAAAGACACGTGCGACAAGAATTTAACCCTTAAATGCATATTGTTGCCAATTGTCTACATTCTAGTTCCACTTAATTTTATTCGAAAACCTGAGTATGTGCGTTTCCGAACACACGTTGATAACAATAGACAATAGACCATGTGTGAAATAAAAGACTTGACACTACTTTTGGCGAGTAAGTTATATGTTTTTTGACATTTGAATGTGGTGGGTGATAACCTTCGATGTGTTACTTGGAGAGATATTTTATTTTTTTGAGTTTCCTATAAAGGAAAGTTTTGTGTCACAACAAAAATCGCAATTGCTTTGCTGCATTTCATTTATAAATAATGTGAAAATTCCTATACTAATAGATAATATAAATACATGACCATTTGTTTACGTCTACAATAATTTTAGTAATAAACGCATATTGTTGCCAAAAGTATACATACAACTTTTTTTTCAAAATAAATACTCAATATTATTACCTAGATTTTTTGATTTTTTTACGTAACCTATGACTACATTCCTATAAAAACGATTTTTTAAAATTCAAAACAAAAAA
This sequence comes from Megalopta genalis, assembly GCF_051020955.1. Taxonomy (NCBI): domain Eukaryota; kingdom Metazoa; phylum Arthropoda; class Insecta; order Hymenoptera; family Halictidae; genus Megalopta; species Megalopta genalis. Next base: position 32,357,407 of record NC_135016.1, read on the forward strand.
ATCATGCATTTAAGGGTTAAGAGATGTGGAATATAAACATTGGAATGTACACCACCGAAGAAGACGAAGAAAACCGAAAATAATTTCACCCAGATATTTCGTCGAGTCGAATGTCACACGGACAATTTAACTAACGAAGGAAACTGCGCCGGCGCCGTAACCCGCGAACGAATCGAATCGGTGAATTTTAATCTCCGCGACAGCATTGAACGCAACCGAAGCTGAACTTTGCATGTTCAACGAGTTAACGAAAATTGACAGGGTATGACCGACAAGGCATTATCGCGCCAGTGACCGCGGAGCACGATCGACGGTTTATCGATCGAAATATTTCGACGGTTGCAACTCGACTCGATAAGCAGCGGCGCGGCGCGGCGTTCCAATTCATTCGAATGTTAATTAATCCCGTCCTAGAATCCGAGGAACGGCGAGAACACGAGAACCATCGTATCGTGATCGACGAGTTTGGCATTCAGCGATTCTTCTTTGATTTTTGGAAATTGGATTTCGAGTTGAACGTTCCCCTATCGCCTCGGGAGACGAAGGTAGGTCGGCCAATCTTGGATCTTTCTACGCGCCGTCTACCTTTCATTTATCGGTTCCTATTTCTTTTTCTCAAAAGGCACCGAACACCATGAAACATCACAAACGTTCCAAGCAATTTGAGATCAGATCGCTTTATCCCTCGGGATCAGTCGTTTCGTTTCAGTCTATGAAGCATGTGCATTCAATTCGAAGACATTTTATTCGCGAGCATTTAAGTATCGCCGGTGCTTTGCAGACTCGTTTGAAAACGTTATCCTTGAACAAAGACCCTTAGAATCCGGCTGGGAGTTATGGTTATTAGATCGCGCCTGAAGTTTGCTTCGTTTTCGACCAGTGTGCGGAATACGGATTCGGAATGATCTTCCGAGGACGCGAGTGGCACGGCTTTAAGTGGATATTCTTGTCTAAAGTGCGCTCCTCTTTTAGAGATTATTTTGCGAAAGAACTACAACTCGTTTCGCAGACGACACGTTTACAAATTTTCCCACGGTTCCCACGATCGCGGCCATTTTCTTCATGTTAAATGAAAAAAACGTGAAAGATTCTTAATTAGTTTCGGTCTGGTTATTGCACGAACAACGGAGCAAAAGCAAAAAGTTAATAATTAAAAAGATGATAGAATTTTGAAATTTTATGATCGACTTTTCCTAGTGATTCTTCGATATTTGAAGCCTGAAAGAAATATAAAAGATAAGAATCTCGGGTTGGTTCTAGTTCGGACGACATAGGAATAAGTATAATGAATGTGCACCTAAATTTTGAAGGCAATTAATCAAGTAGATATTGAGAAATCATGGTTATGAATGAATTCATATTATGAATGATCACCCAGCTGTATCATTCTTAACTTTAAGAATTCTGACATCAGGATTTATAGATGTATTTTTGAATCTGTATTTTCTCGAAGATTCACACTACAATACCACCTTAAATAAATCAGAGCTTAGGATAGCTGAATAGTAATAGCTGAAAAAGAAAGATTTGTTTAGTGTCGACAATTAAATTCATTATTTTATTGCTGTACGATTTTTTTTATTTTTTACTAGAATACATTGTTAGCTTATATAAAGCTTATTCACGCAATCTTTATAATATTTTTTGGATCATGTATAATTTATTATTATATAATAATAAATTATATACATTATATATATTATATATATTATTATATTATATATTATTATATTATTTTATATTATATATTATTATTATTATATTTATTACCAACTGAGACACTGTGCACTGTGTATACGTCACAGTAACTTCCAACTGTATCTTCTTTCTTCTGTGACGTAATAAATAAACCACCGATCTTTATGCAAAATGAAAGTTTCCACCATCAATCGTAAGAGATGGGAGCGAGATCGATACTTCGTTCTTTCTTTAACCGTGAACCGGGGGCGCGTCGGTTAAAGTTACATAAAGCGGCGCGTGGGGTCGCGACTCCCCAAGAGACCTGTAAAAATAATACCGAGCACAAAATCACGCTACTATGATTCCTAATTAAAAGCTAATGCAGCTGTTGACAACTAGGTGACGCCACTTAACGTTTCGCTAAAAAAAAATAAAGAAACGCGAATTATAAAACAAATGTTGCTTTAATAATTTCAGCCTTTTCACCGTTTCAAATTGCATCCGATCGCTTTTGTCACGAATGCGTATAATCCGCGATCATTATAAACAACGTACCAAAATGTCATTGTCACGCATCGTTTGACAAAAACTTGGACGAGAGAAAATAAATAGTTTCGTTACCTAGAAAATCACTCGCTGCAACGTTCCGACTGAAAATAATATTAATGAATCATAAAAAAATTTCCTTATATCTTAAAAACACATATCGATCTTAAAAACCCACGAAGGTCCGCAGTCTAATTATAAACAATGCGTAGAAATTTCATTTTCGTAGATCGTTTCGCAAAAACTCGAACGAGAAAATAAATAGTTTTGTCACGTAAAATGTCTCCGAATAGAACGTTTTGGAACTAAAAATACCATCAACGAATTTTCCCGTAAAAATGTTGCTGCATCTTAAAAAAATATATCGGTCTCTCCGAACACGTACAGATCCGCAGCGCAATTACAAGCGCGCACGCAAGCAAAAAAACATGTCGAAGCGTAAACATTCGTGCGAAAGGAAGATTTGCAGAAAATTTCAATATCAAACAACGACGGCGCCCCGTGTATCTGAATCACGTGAAATATACTTGACGGAATGAACTCGGTTTCCAATTCCACCTGTCCAGTTCCGGGCACGTGGGGTCGCGGGTATAAAATATCATCGCCGCGTTCGTTATCGTTTTCTATTTATCGGCGGCCGAGCGTCGAACAGATCGGTCACGCAACAACGCGCCCTGGCCCCCGTCCCGGTTTACGAATGCATAAATTCGCCGGTTTATCCGGAGCGCATTTTTGGAGCGGCCCATCAAATCACGTCGCGTGCAATTAGCAGAGTATACTATCCGGCCGGTCTCGAGCGATCACGCGGACGTGTAATCGCGGGTTTCAATTCCATTCGAATCGGCGGATTTACAATTGGCAGCGTGTCGGCCGGCGCTATTTGCATTTGCGAAATAAACAACGGACCGCGGGAACGAAATATAATAATCAGCTGACGAATGTGGATAAGCTTGTTCCTCTATGATTTGTGTTGTTAACAACGCCAAACGGCGATACTTTTTCGACGAAAATGTGACCAACAAGGGACGATCACCGGAACATTTAAACCCTTTGCTCTCGAAGCTACTTCAATTGAATATATAAAATCATTTGTCTAACTTATACAGTATTTCTATTTTATATGAGAAAATGCATTTTATGCATACATGAAAATTGACTCTTGGGACTCGCGCGACAGTTACGCTCTTAACAATTTCTCGAATGTGAACTTTGTTAATATCAAAATTATCCTAAAAGGTGATATATAAGAAATATTAGTGGTGCCTCAGAGTCGCCACTCGAGTGCAAAGGGTTAAAAGGTCCTGAATTCGGGGGATATGTGCGCAATTTTTTCTCTTGCATAAATTCGTTTTAAGGGATGCAAATTAACCCCCAAATATTCGACTGTTTCCTATTTCACTGCTAAAAAATTATAATCGTTACAGTCGATTTTCTTTTTATTTTTCACGTTTAATCGTAATTCGCAATGTTCGAATCGTCAGAAACAATATAAATAATGTCTTTTTTCCCTTAAGATATAAGATTTGTTATATTGCTAAACTATTTACGTCATAAAATCGTAATTTATTGTTTTAGATATTGTTAAGAATCTATAAACTAACGACGAAGATTCTTAGAAAAGCAAGTACAACGTGGATCTTCGCGATGTGAATTGCCATTAAATCTAATCATGATGATTGTGTAAGACGCGTGGCAGTCTCAGGAAGTGAGCTAGCATTCGCCGTCAAACTGTTCCTGGAACTTAACTAGAAGAAGCGATTATGGTTTCGACATGAATACAGAAATATGTCGCGGGTAGCTTGAATATTTATTGCATGAAAATATCAATGAAAAATGAAGGTATCAAATAACGATAGGAATACCTTTCGATGAACTAATTTTTAGCGAATAAAATAACGATTTAATGTGAACCAAAAGTTGTGTTATTGTTACTTTAAAATGTTACATCGAGAACGAGTTTAAATGTTTGCCGTTTCTTTCCTTTGTTTTGCAGTTCTTTTCTTATTTTGTCGTGCAGTAGCAGCGCGAATGAAGACGGTTTTGTTATGTTTTCGAATAGAACCGAAGTTAAATCGAAAATTTGAACTGATATTAACTTGACCTAACAATTGCTAACATTTCCCGTCGAATAGTCGCGCGAAGTAATTAAATAAAGAAATTACAGACACAGAAAAGTTTCGACAACGGTGGATGGTAGAACGCAACTTTCCGCAACTCCGCAACAATACGATCGAGTTTCATTTCTGTTTTCAAATGCGTGCTCGACGCTTTATAATATTTAACGCATGCTCGGATTACTGCGCGACAATAACTCCCCACAGTAATTTTAAATCGCTTAGTCTCCAAAGAAGGAATTTTTTATTCGCGCAGCTTAACTTTCGCGCTCTTTAACCTTATCTCCATCAAAGGTTAACAACTTTCTATTCATTTGCCACGCGTTTCACATTATCGGCAACTTTAGCAGTTATAACAGTTTTCATTATATTTTGTAATATTGTTATCAAGCAAATTGTTCCGATATATTATGAAAACTGTTAAATTACTCGGTTCAGCAATATTCATAATCGACGTTCGATGCTGTTTACTATTTAATCGCAAACGATTGATTAATATGTAGTTTCCAATGAACAGTCGTTTAATGCATTAAATTTAAACTGCGATTCACCGATTTCGAAAGTCGGCGAATCGATGTAATACCGAACCTGTCTATAAATAGCCAGGATCTTGTTAATAACGGAAGAATATTCGATGAAATAAACCTTTCGGAACGAAGAAAAATCTCTGCGAAATAAAAGTAAAACCTCGTAATCGTTCGTGATACGTGTTCCTCGTGCTCGTGAACGCGATTATTTCCCCGGACAATTGTTCAATACCGGGAGAAAATCGTTTCGTGGATATGTGTGGCCGCTCCACCTCGTTAAATTGAGAAGACCACTTTAGATTGCTCGAAAGCGATACTCTAATCCCTCAACATCCTGAAGCCTGCATTCTCACTCTCCTCGTAATTCAATCTCCACGAAACAGTTGAACCGACGACATTATAATGCAATTACTAAAGTATAAAACCGTTTCAATTCGACGCTCCGCCATTCGAAACAGAATCTTGAAAACAAAATTGTACAACGGAATCTTAGAATTTTATTGGATCTACCAAGATACCAAAATTTGAATATCATGCTTCTCATTTTGTTACGGCATAACTTTGTTTTCGTTGTTATCTACAATTTACGAGATTAACTGCTTCGGATGTTATTAATTATAATCTCCGAACGATTTTTGTTCCTGTAAAGTATAAATATTTATTAACATAGATTCTGTCATTTTTTGATATTCAATCTACATTATTAAATCTTTTTTAATAATATCATAGCCGGTTTTGTCTACTTTTTGTATTCTTAAATACAAAATCTTAACTTTGAGAAACGCATAGTTCCTATTGGAGCACCTAATCGATCTGAATTTTTGCAAAAGGAAAATAAATATGATTTTATTTCTTCAGCTGACACGATGCAATTTAGACTTGTTTTGTACAATTCATTTTGTACACAGGAAGATACGATTTATAAATTTTCGTCTTCTTCAAAGAATTTGTACATTCGGGCCAAGACACGATAATATTTGTGGGCCGACGTAATGCCCGAGCAACTTCTAAATTATCATAACTGCCTGGTTTACTCGGAAAACTATAAAGCTGTAAGCCAGTAGATGTCGCATGCATTAACATTTTACTGATAAAGTTGCCGGAACTAGACTTGTTAGAGCTGCTTGTATCGCCAGAGGATTAATTGCCAGCAATTCCCAGGTGAGCGTATTTAACCAGCATTAATTTATGCGAGTGAGCTTCCCATCTAGATGTACGGAGTGTTTCTGATTCTGGCTGGATGATCCGCAAAAAACGTTGAAGAACTCGAATGATGGAGAAACCGCCCTTAGATATCGCGCTTAAGCGTATGTTGAACGGTTCGTGAATCTCAAGTGAAAGGTTAGATGGAAGCCGGAAATCTGAAATTTAAAATAACTGTTACTAATATTTACAATCTTTAACAAGTGGCGTTAGCAAAAATATCGTCGATTAAAAAGTGAAAAATCATGATTCGTATGGAATATTTATTTAATATTTTATTCATGTAATAAAGACAATTGGTTTGGAAAAAACATTTTCAGTATATTGATAACGTAATCGAATCGAAGGTAAACTTTGGGTGTGGTTTAAATTGGAAAATTGAAAAGAAAAGATCAACAAATTTTGATGAATTATTTCTTTTTCGCTGCACTTCGAATTTTTCTCAGTGAATGTGTAGTATATACACATACTTCAACAGCAATCGAAACATAAATTGATTGAAGTTACTCTCGTGTTGACAGTAGTCAAAAGCAGTTACGATCTGGCAGTAGTTATGAACAGACAGTGATCAGACTGATTCTGAGTCTCTGCTGAAATATTGGAAGAAAAATATCCAATATCGATGTTCAGTCATAAAATTTGTATTCATAGTTTTGAATGTGTGTGCAAAATTCAAAATGAAGATATATAAATCCTAGACTTTTTCCGTTCGATTTCCACTTTCAGAAATCATAAGAACTTGAATTTACTACATAGTAATTAAGTTTTCATAAATATTACTGACTGTTATATTATCTAAGATTCGCCTATCTTGCACACAATTTGTCGATTCCAATATCAAAGTTCCTCATTTTACAATTACAGAAGTTATAACGATTTGTACAAAAATCATGAAAAAACTTCAATTGTTCCTACATATATTATAAAGAAAGTTAAGCAACGTATAAATATACATCTGCAATTTCAATAGGAAACTCTTGAAAAGGAGTTCTTTTTGACAAAAATATCACTGAGTATACTTAAGATCATTTATAATTTCATTTTTCAACTCTTTCAGCACATATTTGTTAAGTTCTTTCTTCTAGGCTTTCTTTTAGTTCCCATGTAATGGATTACATGAAAATGTCAATTAATTGACAAAAACTAAATTAACAGTATTTACACTCTGGATGTGTTTGCATCCATATTTGCACCCAAGTGTTAATTACTCGATATTTCTAATATGGTAAATGGAAAGATGTCATTTTTTAACACAGTTCTATGCGTTAAGTTCGACAAAAATGTTGAAAAGTCTTTGCCCCGAACAATGTAGAAACACAAGGGAAAACGTGTTTCTAAGTTTTTCGATGACTGCAGCTCTTCCCCAAGAAGAAGTGGCTCCCGCAATGGAGTTACGTCGAACTCTATTTCTAAGAGCGGCGCATCGAGAACCAATACCGATAAAGCCGTGAAAATGGACGTAATACCTGGTGGTACTTCTCAGAGACATAACGCTGGCCAGCCTCGAGATATTATGAAGAACCAATTTCTTCTTAAACCGATTGATATTCCGGCAACTTCGATTCGTTTCCCCGTCACGAGCGCGACGACGGGTCGAATCGAATTAGAGGGAAAATTAAGTTTCTTTCTCCGATGGCATTCCGTGGGCTTGGACCATTTCATTTCTGACTGTCTTAGTTCCTTGCCAATCACGCTGTCACTTTTCCCATTATTGGACCGCCTATCCGTATGCATTTATGGTACTTGCATGCGTTTTTTTAAACACAAGAAAGCGGTGTACAGTTGGCAAGCTTTAATGCAAAGCATGCAGAAAAATAATGGGACACTTACATTAATTTAAGCAATAAAACGAAAACAATAGCTTTAGCGTAATTATTTAGTTACACCGAGCCACGAAGGGTTAACGTCTTTTCAATTTCGTATTTAACGTGTTCAGTTTTGTCAGAAATACGTAAACTCCGGAAGCTAGTAATTAATGACTGATCGATCGATCATCGTTATGTTATCCGAATTTAAGCAATAAAACGAAAACTATAGCTTCAGCGTAATTATTTAGTTACACCGAGCCACAAAGGGTTAATGTCTTTCCAAATTCGTATTTAATGTGTTCAGTTTTGTCAGAAACACGTAAACTCCGGAAGCTGGTAATTAATGACAGATCGGTCGATCATCGTTAAGTTATCCGAATTTAAGCAATAAAACGAAAACTATAGCTTCAGCGTAATTATTTAGTTACACCGAGCCACAAAGGGTTAACGTCTTTTCAATTTCGTATTTAACGAGTTCAGTTTTGCCAGAAATACGTAAACTCCGGAAGCTGGTAATTAATGACAGATCGATCGATCATTGTTAAGTTATCCGAATTATCGCGTGTAATCGGAACACTGATTTCATTGGGAATCACCGTCACTTTCGTCTATCGATGGGCTCGCGTGAAAACGCGCGTGCTCGCGCGTTTCATACGCATCCAAGGAAATATCGAGTCAATAAAACACACCGAATATTTAATGCCAGCAATCCGTTCTTCAATATCCGAATCAAATTGCGCCGATGTTCGTTGACAGATTAAACCTGCGTTCCTAAAATGCATGTTCACGGTGAAGCGAGGCGCCGCGCCGTATCATATATATTCATCAAACGGCACCGTAAATATTGTACGAGCAAACTTTAACAATTTGCGCAAATAACATCTGGCCTACGTTGCCCAACTTCCCTCTCCGCGCGTACGCTGCGCGCTGATCGGAACGCAGCAACCCTCGAATCTAATTTTAGTTTCCAATATTTTCTTGCGATCTTGGTGTGTTTTAAACAGTTCGGTACGTTCCCGATCGAGTTGCTGTTCTTCTTTAATTCTTTTTTTAGATTTACCGCAATTTCGCGCGTCGTTATTGTTTGCAACTAGATTACAAATTTTGCGTATTTGAATCACAAATGCATGGATGAAATACGCGACGGGATGAATATTGAAAGAATTTTGAAACATCGTTAGAATTTTTTTTTATATTTAAACAGTTTCTTTTCGTTTCGTGTTTCGTGTAATTCACGCTGTACGTTTCGAATTTGTGCGAATCTAGTAGTAGTAGTAGTAGTAGTAGTAGTACAGTAATGTCTCTCTAATTGACGCTCAGATTGTCCACAAAAATGGACAATTTGGGAAGAGGAGATACGATTGTTCGAGCCTTCCGGTTCGTTTTTATAGTTTCGAACTGTCCACAACTATTAAAAAACGAGGCTACAAGGCTCAATATAATATTATTACATTATATTATTATATATTATTATATTATATTATTATATATTATTATATTATATTATTATATATTATTATATTATATTATTATATATTATTATATTATATTATTATATTATATTATATTATTATATTATTATATTATAATATTAAAGCATAATCGTATCTCCTCTTCCCAAATTGTCCATTTTCGTGCACAATCTGAGCGTCAGTTAGGGAGACATTAATATAGTATCATTTTTCTAGAAGGCAAATAGAGAACAACAATGTTCACAATAAATGTACAGCAGTTCATCGATATTCATACTGTAGATTGAATTTAGTTTGATTGAAATATTTACAAAATCGATACTCTTGGACCGCGCACAGTTTCCTATACGTTGTTATCCACTGGGATGAAATTCCAGGAGGATCGATGCATCGTATCAAATTCAATGTTTCAGTAGTCGAGGAATAAAAAAGGTTCGAATCAAAGCATCGCGTTCGTTCAAATAATTTCGTCGGGCTGGATAACGCGATCTAAAATAAAACTGTTAAAAGCGTATAATCCCGAAATATTTGATAACTAAATCGAGCATTATCTCATTTGTTCCGTTATCACCGATCTAATTTTAAGAGAAACATTTGCAGAAATTAATAAACTCTCGCGTTGCACGTGTCTGCTGGCGTTTTTTTTCACCTCCACTCGAAGCGTTATATTAGGTCTACCAGAAAGTTCTGTCCGTTTTTGAATTGAAATATAACACAATTTTCATACATTTAATAATATTTATTGTAGAATATATTTTCCATCGTTACTTATGACTTCTTGCCACCGTGATGGCAACTTGTAAATGCCATTTTTTTTAAATTATTTATTTTTAGAGGCGAAGAACTAACTAGTGCTTGGTTGACATCGGCTTCAGTTTTGAATTTTTTTTTCCTGTAAAAAGTTTTGCAAAGAGAGAAACAAGTGACAATCGGAGGGTGCTAGGTCTGGGGAGTATGGTGAATGTGACAGAATTTGCCAGACTAGTTCTGCGATTTTCTGACGAGTCGCCAAAGCAGCATGTGGTCTGGCATTATCATCGGTAGCCATGTTTTCACGATCGCGTTGTTTCAGTTTATTTAGAAGAGTACATGTGTGTAAATGCAATGATATAGAAAGATAGTCATATATGTCTCATATATGTCAAATCAACATGCGCATATGGATTGAAATTTGAAGTGACACTATCGGACAGAACTTTCCGGTATAGCTAATATTTTTTTCGAAACACACCCGCCGACACAGAACTCGATAGAAACGAAAGAAACTCGATCGAACGATTGCCTTATAAACCGGAATAAAATATTTAACCGAGATATTCGAATCTGTTACCATGCCGTTTAATGCCACGGCGAAACGAAGTTCCAAACTGGATTCAACAATCGCCAAGTTTTCTGCAACTTCAATTAAAAGCACTGTCACGGGATTCGGTTGAATTATATTAAGTTGATTTCCAAGATTAAGGCGCATCGTCTCTCATCCAGTTAGCTACTTTCTTCGCCATAACTTTGCGCGTTGTAACGGAGTTCGGAATTATCGTTGCCGCCGAAAATCTACGAAACTCGAAATTCGATTTCGCGGGAGACGCGGTTTCTATTAGCCGCAATTATTCGAACGGCAGAAACTTCGCATTCCACTCATAATTGTTCGCGTTCGAATTTGCCGCGGATTTTAAACGATGCAATTTGACAGGTCATAAAATAATTACATAAAGTAATCATTTCTTTCGGTCAAAGTTACAGCAAATTGTAACATCTTGCGGGCACATTATAGGTTTAAAACTGAAACCTTTATTTTTATTAAATGCATTATCCTTGTTAAGTTACAAGCTACAAGCTGAAAGTAACATTGTTGTAGACTGTTCAATATTGTTACGGCGACTTGTTCAAATCAAGTGAAACTGCCCTGTTGCGAGTAACTCCTTAAAAAATAATGGAAGATATGGGTTGCCACGGAAGAGCATTACCAATAGACAATCGAGGAGTCGAGATCGGACCGTCGAACGATCAACATTTCAAATTCGGGGATCTGAAATATAATTGAATCGAGTTGTATTATAGTTTATATTCTGTATTGTAAATAAAATGCTGCGACGCGCGGGAAACGGAGTGATTCGCAACAATATTTTCGTCACGTTTATAAAAAGAATTTTACATAGACTGCATTATAAATGACAATATATAATATATGACAAAGGTAGCAATGGATCGTAATTAGCAAGGAAACTAACTATAGTTCTTGATATTTGGCATACCTTTTTAGTAGACCTTTTTACCTTAGTAGGCCCATTCTGCCGTAAACGCATAAAATCCAAAGTCTAATCATTTATTAACAGACTTCTCTATCGAGGCATACGTCGTAAAAATCGTACGAAAACGAAATAAAATCAATCTTACATTGTCATCGTTAACCCATTTGCATTATAAGCGTATATATACGCTCAATTTTCCTGGTCACTATCACCGGAGCGTACATATACGTGGCTGCGTTCGATATTGAATCCAAATATTTAATTAACCTTTTAGGCCCGACGCGCCACTATAGTGGCTTGCTCTAGTAGCTCACTCGCTCATCGTTTGAACCAAATAATCGTCTTCATATTCATTGTTTCACACTTCTTTTGTCTTCACATCGATTTACAACAGTCTACAGGGTGTCCCAAAAATGTCTCGCAATCCGGAAATGGCGGGTTCTTCGGATCATTTGAAGCAACTTCTTCCTTTACAAAAATTTTCTCCGAGGCACTGTTAACGAGTTATTAACGAAAATCAGTGACCAATAAGAATCGAGTACGGTTGACGCGAGGCGGCCCAGCCAACCAGTGCACGAAGTCCAGTTCCGCTCATTGGCTCGGCCGCCTCGCGCCAGCTGAGCTGGGATTCGACCGCTCGACCGCTGGCGCCGTTGGCTCGACCACCTCGCGGCAGCTGATCTCGCCTCTCATTGGTCACTGTTTTTCGTTAATAACTCGTTAACGGTGCCTCGAAGAAAATTTTTGTAAAGGAAAAAGTTGCTTCAAATGGCCTGAGGAACCCGCCACTTTCATATTGCGAGACATTTTTGGGACACCCTGTATATACAGACTGAATATACAGTATCAGACTCTGTACAGTACGTATCAGACTCTGCCGTCCAGAGAAATAGCCTCGCGCAGAATTCAGCCGTACCTAAAAGGTTAATAAAATAACACACTCCCTAACAGTATAAGATCACAGAGACAAGCACCGATACCGATAACTGTTACACTGCTTGGATGCAACGATGATTTGTTATTTTGCTTTTCTTTGTTATCTCTGCAATCACTATCGCCGGTGCTGTGCACATACTGAAATTTGTTAGTCACTAAACTTATTCGTAACCTTAAATACAGAAATGGATGGAATTCTGGAATCTGAAAGCAGTTTTTCTGATTGTAGTGCAGAAAAAATTATGCCGCTAAAAAGAAGACGAATTAGAGAAATAAGATCCGATAGCGATGATAGTGATAGCGATTGTGAAGTGCCTACATGCATCCAACATTTCAAATATTACCACACTGAACAAAATTTCTAACAAATAATGCTGGAAAATGATTTTTTTTTTACTTTTATACAATTTTACACCTAAATATAAGATAAAAATTTTTCGGTGATATGGGCCTTTTTTTCATATTTCCATATGATGCAGATGGGTTAACAGAATCTTATCATTATCACGGAGCAACACGTATAACCAGACGCGTTGAGTGCTCGGTAGATATCTAAGAAACCGGGAGAGGACCTTGTTGCGGTCTGTTTCGCCACAAGATCGCCGTACGAAATGAAATCGTAAAAAAAGCCGGGGTCGCGTTTCGCGGACGAGATAGGAGCGCGTTGTTATTGTTTCCTTGGAGCAGCCGCAATTTCTCAGCACCGCCGACAGAGGAAAACGGGATCGGGAGCCGCGTGGTCTCCTTGGATAAAAGTTTCCCGAGAACTGGTACCGGGTTTCGGAATGCGGAACCGGTTGCCGGAACATATGCGCGCGAACTACCAGCAATATGGGAATGCTCGTTCCGTATCCACCAAATGTTCTCCAGGGATTCCGTTACCTACTTTCATTTACATGCTGCGCGTAACGGATTGCCCGCGACCGGAGAAACAAGCGGAAGAAAGAAAGGGCGGAGAGGAGGCGGGGGAGGAGGATGTAACATTTACGAGCCTGCACGTTACACGAAAATGCTGGGGCGCGGATAATCCAGCTGCGAACTGATAACAATGCGAAACGAATGACGGTGTCTGCGAGGGGGAAAAAAGCATGAATTACACGGACCGCGGGGGACCAGGTGATTGAAAATGTATGCCGTTTCCGGCGGAACGGTGCATTGTTCTGCATTAAAATTGCCGCGACCGAAAGCGAGCAAATCGCCGGAATTGCTTTTTATTGCGGTCGGTAATTGGTAAATGTATGGTAACGGCTTTTCAAACTTCTCGCGGTTTTTACAGCGAAAATATCATTCTCATGGATAATTAACCCTTTCGGTACGAGTGCGTTGTCCGCCGTGACACTCCCACTGTACGGGGTGCCGCGCCGAAAATGCGCACATAACGCAGGGTCAGTCCACTTTTGTACGAAGATTTTTTTAAGCGTTAAGTAATGACTGTGCTTAATCCGTTTCTAAATCTTTCTTTAAATGTTTCCTGTAAACATTTTGTAAAGGGCCTACAGAAATATGGCTTACATGGATGCCAGATGTATTCGGCACTCGCCCATATTGGTCATCAGATGGATGCCGGATATATTCGGCGCTCGTACCGAAAGGGTTAAACCTCGTCTGTCCTTCGTTTCAACAGATTAACATTTTTAGCGCCATACGACGATATATCGTTGTCGACTACACCGGGGAAAACGTTGGTTCTTTAATATTTTAAATAAATAACAGTCTTATTTTTTTTCTTGTTCCGTTTTTAACGAGACGGAATATCGCATTCGTCTATTCTGTTTTTAATAATACTCCACTATTTAACAACGTATCGATCTACACCATCTGACGACATGTTAGGTTTCTTAAATACTTTTGCTCTACTATTTATCCCCCAAACTACGATGCAATATCGGTAACTCCATATATGGCACCACGCTGCAGTCTAACGGTTAAACGGCGCATACTTTCATCAACCCGTGGTTACATAAATTAATTTTCATTAGGTCGTGCAGGGTCTGAACGATCAAACGACGCAGTCGCTGCGGCAAATTCCGGCCGTGCAGCTTCGCTAAGTCTTCGGTTTCGTTGTTAATTTGGGAATCGGCGCGTTGGGCGGCCTCCGAGGCCACGTATCAGCGGCCACGGATCAAATAAAGCGCAACTATCGAGCCCGCAACGAAATCACAATTCTACAGATAACATGATGCGCGTTCCGCAACGACGCGCGGTCAAACCGAGCGTAACGCGATGTCAGAACATCGATCACGAATTTAAACAACGGAGAGCGAGCTGAGAGAGAGAGAGAGAGAGAGAAAGAGAAAGAGAGAGGAAGGGTAGCACCCCGGCTATCAATTACACGGCCGAACATTGACCGATCATGAATGCCGCATACGATTGAGATTAATTGAATGGTTCGCGCGATGGAAATGACGCGCGGCGGGGGCGTGCGAAGGGAAGCGGTTTAGCGAGTCGTTTCCGATTTGAAAACACGGTTCCCGGAGGGGGTTGGAATATAACCATCCAAATCAGGAACAATATGGGCGCAGGAAGTCGGCGTGCGGCCGGCCAGCAGTGTAGGAAACTGGCATCCGTCCGGCCCGATACGAAATTTCGGTTCCACGTCGATGAACAATGCATGCAAATTCACCGAATAATCCCCGCGATGAATCTCGGCGAATGCTCTCTCTCTCTCTCTCTCTCTCTCTCTCTTGCTCTTTATCTATCTCTCTTCATCGCGCGCGGTTACCACCCTGTCGCGTTTGCGGTGCACGTACGAAACTGATATCCTTTGTTCGGTAGTTTGAAATAAACCATAGAAAATCAGCGGCGCTGCAAAGGATTTTCTTGCGGCGTATCAACGCACCAGCGACCGGCTTGTACAGCGAGCGGTTCGCGTCATCAACAGGTCCATCAACAGGTGAGAATGCCGATACAAACGTGGCCGACGAATGACGAAAACCGTCGGGAGACCGCCTGAATCCCGTCATGCACACGTACTGACGTAACCGCGAACTTTCGCGACACGTGCGCCGACCGAGAGCGACCCCGGCTATGCACGCCCGACGAATTTTCCAACGACGACGTCGAATCGATTACGACCACATCCTCGAGAATAGGTGAACACGAACTGCATAGGCTTCCGGGTTCCGCCCGGCTATGTACCGTGCCGAATGCTTTCGACATTGCGCGATCCCTGGATAGTGATTTCGAACCGGCGCATAGTGTTGTATTTCTGGAATCTAGGTGGAGGCAATTGGATTTCGATAATTAGCAGGGTGCGCGCAGTCACGTTATTAATTAGAAATTGGATATCCTGCTCGTTAGAAAATTGTGTCGAGAATTCGATTCCAGATGGATCTAGATGCACGGTTTATTGAGTTTGATTCTGCGTGCAGCCATTTTATCTGTTCGAAGTTGATCTTCAAATTTTTATCTGACCCGTTGATCTTAAAATTAAGATAAATAAGGGTCTTGGAAATCAGCTGCAAGAAAATGGCGTACGAATGAACTTGATCGGATGAGAAACGAAAGAAAAATGTCAATGTTTTTGTAGGATAATTAGCAGGGTGTGCGCAGTCACGTTATTAATTAGAAATTGGATATCCTGCTCGTTAGAAAATTGTGTCGAGAATTCGATTCCAGATGGATCTATAGGTGCGCCGTTTATTTCGTTTGATCCTGCGTGCAGCCATTTTATCTGTTCGAAGTTGATCTTAACCAGTTAGCTGTGTTCGACGAGTATATTCGTCATGGAAAAGTGGCAGCGTTTTGCGTCATAACGAGTATACTCGTCGTGCGTAAAAAGTAGTGACCGTTGGCTATTTAAATTGTAATTTTAAGGAAAACAAAAACATATTCTCAAATTTCAAGACGTTTAGAATATTTCGAGACCAATCCTACACGAAAGTGTTTATATTGCTATAGAAATAAGATCAGAAAAAGATCACGATATCGGTGTTTGACGTGCAAAGTGCCATTATGTATCGTTCCTTGCTTTGCTGAATACCACTTTACAGCAGCAATTTGAATTTTTAACTTTTATAAATATTTGATTTTTCCCCTGCGTTTTTCGTTTGTTATGTATATGGTATATGTTAATGTTAAGTGAATAAGTAAATGTTAGTAATAAAATTGTTAATTTCATAAAATAAAACCGTCTTTTTAATCCAATATTTTAACAGCAACACTTACTCTGTGTTCGACGAATATACTCGTCTTTGCTTGATTCTCGTGACACATGTAGGTGCGCGCTCTGAAAAGGAGTCGTCACAGCTAACTGGTTAAAATTAAGATAAAATAAGGATCTTGGAAATCGGCTGCAAGAAAACGGCGTACGAATGAACGTAATCGGATGAGAAACGAAAGAAAAATGTCAATGTTTTTGTAGGAAAAACAATTCTCTCTCGACAAGTTTGTTTGGTAATTCCGTTGTTAATTCAAGCGCTGCTATCCATTGTTTATTTATGAAGAAGTCGACTATATTGATTTCTCGACCGAAAGATCCTATGATAAAGATGCGTTCGCACGGCGTAACTCGTTTCCAAAGAAAAGTGGACGCACACTGGTTGGCTTCTGTATGTTCGCTTCGTATACTTTTGTGTGTTCCGTTTAACTTCTATCCCTGTGAGATTCTTGCTAAAGGTGTAAAACAAACTTCTCCGGTATACCGATAATTAACAGCCGAGAATTTCTTGTTTAATGATAAACTTCCCCGCAGCTGTAGTAACTATAGTATTAAACTAACTTGATATTGTGAGTCACGCTATTTGAGTTATACTACAGAGATGTTATTTTACAGTCGATATTAAAAATCGTCCTTTTTCTTGTCTTTTATCGTTATATACTTTATACTTGAAATATCTTCGAACGATACGTGTACCGGTAGAAATTGTTCTTGCAATAACAATTTACATCTTTTGCATTAGAAAAAAATCATATTTGTGCAAGTATCGCTGTTACTTCAAGCCCACTTAGAGTTAGAATAATACTGTAAAATTGTGTACTTCTTAAAAAAATTCAATTTGTTAAAGTAGTATTTTAAAAATATTTTTTTGGCCATTCTTCTTATATTATATTAATCTATTTTCTTATTCGTTCATATATTAAAAGGGTATTAAAAATGCAAGTTCCAGTTGCGTTTTCACAAACTGCAATAATTGTTTCCAATCAAATTTCCCTTTTGCAATTATAAAGAAGTTAATAAAAAGTTAAATTCAACACATATTCCAATATATATATATATACATTTTCTTCTGTACTATCTAAATGTCTCCGCCGTCTTCAATAAATTTTGGAATTTCTCTTACAAAGATATTCGATGAACAACGACAACCAAGTTTTGCGTAAAAATATTCGTTCAGCCGCAGCGTGGATAGCCAGAGACAACGGAAATGTTTCGAGAACTTGATACCTAAATTATCGCAACTTTTCAGGTACGATAGACACAATTCTCCAGTGGACTGATCCACGAAAGAAAGTTCACCGCCGATAACGGAGTTCCTTTGTCTTTTCGTTGACAGTTCCTGGACAGCGTCGGAGGTGCGGCTCGAGGGTCTCGTTTAAAAAACAGTTAGGAACAAAGCTTTGTCATTCGGCGACCGCAAGTTTTTGTCGATGGCGACTCTTGTAAATTTTCCTTTGTTCGCGGTGTGTCGTGCTGTTCTTTACTTTTCTTTTTTAGTCTGGCTTTAGCGGTGAGTTTTTCATTTAATGGGGTGGCGGGTGGCGGGGAGGGGGCAACCTACCGTCTTCTCCTCCGCTACCGCGGAATTTTTTCCGCAACGTGGCCGCGTTACCGTGAACTCTTTTTCCTCTCCTCTTCTTGTTTCAGCCATACGTCTTTTCACGGTGGTAGCCAATTTCGTACGCGGTTATTTAAAAAAGTTTCTGCGATCTTTTTTCTGCAGTTCACGGGGGACGAAGTGTACTCTTCATTGCTGCGGTGTAAGCTGAAGAGAAGCTTCGCGAAGAGTGGAGCATTCTTCAAAATCCAAACAGTTGTGTTAAGATTGTAGTTTTTAATTCGTGTGCATTTTACCATTTTTAATACCTCCAGTCATCGTCGACTAAGATTGATCGAACATTGTTTAACGAGTGCCATTTTATAAGAACGACAAGACTTTATTTAGACTTCTCGACATTTGTATAATAATGCATGTTCGAATTCAGAAATTCAAACTCAAACCTAACACCGCATGAGAAATTTCTAACGTGAAACAAAAAGAAAACTGTCTTTGCGAAAGTGTGATACAGATTAAAATTTAAATATTTTATCTGTATACGTTGCTCAATTTTGTCGAAATTTGTCACAAGTAAACTTTACCCATGCGTCCATTCGCAGCGAACAATTTATTGCAAAATCATAAACGCGTCGCCCGATCTCAATCCGGTTGTAGATGAAAGTAAAGATCGCTTTATCAAATTTTCGTCAAGATTGTTCGTTAGGCGATAAGAGAAATCGATCGTATTCGACTCGAAAAGCGAAATCGCTCCGTTGGCCACGTGCTCGAGTCACGTGCATCGGCAGGCACACGATGCACGTCCTTTCAATTATAGGACAGAGAAATGCGCGCCTTTTAATCGGGTTCGGAAACGACGCATCAATTAAACGCAAAACGCTTCGGAGAAATACGCGGCGAGCGGCGGGGTGGGGACGCGCGAAGAGTAATTGGGAACGAGTCGCAAACGGTCACCGACACAATTCCGGCGGAGCAATTAAAAGCTCGAGCGAGTCGATAGTTACTCTTAGGTCCCGGCGAGTCGTTGAATTAATGCGACTTGCACACGCGAGCCGCATAAAGAACGGTTCGGTCGCGTCGATTTAAACCCGCCACTTCGATAACCGGCGTTCCACTGCCGAAGCGAATGATTGAAACGTTGATACCCCGGGCCTCTCTGAAGTTTCAAACATTTTCATTCCCGAACCATCCGTTTAAGTCTGCGCTTAAAAATGTTTGATCGTTCGCCCGATAAACGCTGAAATCCCTATCGCGAAGTTTCTTCGCTTTGGTGAAACTGAAGCGAGAGGATTTTTATCGGAACTAAAACAGGCTTCCATCGACTTCGAGATTCGTTCTGGCAAAAAATGAAGTTGTTATTCACTCTCGGTAATATAAACGTACATGTTTATTTTATATAATCGCATATAGGTGTCCATAGTTTAGTGGTAAACAATCGACCAAGTACAGTAATGTCTCCCTGATTGACGCTCAGATTTTGTACAAAAATGGACAATTTGGGGCGAGGAGGTACGATTTATTCGACCCTTGCAGCTTGTTTTTATAATTGTTGACAATCGGTAACTATAAAAACTTGTTGCAAGGCTCGAGTAATCGTATCTTCTCTTCCCAAATTGTCCATTTTTGTGCGCGATCTGAGCGTCAGTTAGGGAGACATCACTGTGTACAGTAATAGATTATTTATTACTTATACAGTAATAGATTGTACAGTAGATTACAAATTTTGTGTATTTGAATCACAAATGCATGGACGAAATACGCGACGGGATGAATATTGAAAGAATTTTGAAACATCGTTAGAATCTTTTTTTATATTTAAACAGTTTCTTTTCGTTTCGGGTTTCGTGTAATTCACGCTGTACGTTTCGAATTTGTGTGAATCTAGTAGTAGTAGTACAGTAATGTCTCTCTAATTGACGCTTAGATTGTCCACAAAAATGGACAATTTGGGAAGAGGAGATACGATTGTTCGAGCCTTCCGGTTCGTTTTTATAGTTTCGAACTGTCTACAACTATTAAAAAACGAGCTACAAGGCTCGAATAATCGTATCTCCTCTTCCCAAATTGTCCACTTTTATGCATAATCTGAGCGTCAATTAGGGAGACATTACTGTACTTTGAATGAACAAAGTGTGCAAGTGTTGTACAAATGTATGATCCCAGACAGTCTTGTGTTTACATTGCCACACTGCCGCAGCTAGTAATAGGGAGAATGTAAACACAAAGATGCCTTCTTGTCGCGCGAGGACAATACAAACTCCGCGACGGAGTATAAAAACCAATGGTATTCAGGTTACATAAACCCGACTAAATAAATACGCGCGCATTTCATTGAAAACTGCACTATAATACATTGTTTTTAAACGTACTGTATGCAGGAGGAAACACAAAAGGATAGAAGTTTATATTAATCAACAATAAGCAAAATCGATAAATTCGACAATATACCCAATAAGGTGGTAATTAAAAACGATATGTACATATAAACCTAATGCATATTCCGAGTCACGATAAATCGAAAACAGTATAAAAGGGTTACGTCGTTCAGTTAAAGCAAAATGATAAAATAATTACAATGTATTGTTCCTCGATGCACAGAGAATAATAAATATTCTACAAACATTTATTCTTACAACATGATGAATATTCTATAAATATTTATTCTTACAAAAATATATATATATATATTTATTTATTTATACAAAATATTCTATAAACATTTATTCTTGCAACATAAATGTTTATAGAAACATTTATATGCTTAAATCGTTGAAACCGCGTCCGTAAAAGCGTAGTCGATCGTAAAGGTCAACAAAATTGTCTATTGAACAAGATAAATCGAGTAAAACTTAATGTAATCGAGATCGAATAACAGCAAAATCTGCAGAAATAAGAGTTTGTAAAAATAGAACGTAAGAATCGCGACGATCAAAGAGCAATGAAATTTTTCTCAATGATCGTAGAAGGGAATTCACTTTTAATGTCAGCAGTGGCGCTCGCGCGGAGCAAGATGAATGATCGCTGGCATTAACGACTGCCTCGCGTTGCGTCTGAATACGGATTAATGGGGAACTATCGACAAAGCGTCTTGACAATTTTCAGTTGATGGAAAAATAGAGGCGACGAAAAAGGTGGAGCTGGCAGAATGTCGATTGCGTCGGTGACGCGCGATACCGTGCGATATTACAGAGCCGACAGGAGTCAGTGTCCGTAAGTAATGACTGGACAGCAAGCATTTATGCAAACGTAGGATTTTATGGATCGATTCGGGCAAATTAGAATCGCATAGAACATTCTATACGGTGTTGTAGAAATATACCGTATTGGGATTATGGCTTGGATTCTTTCTATCAAGTAAATATGATATTAATTCTTTTACTTAAAAAGCTTTATTTTACTTTTATCGGGTGTCATTTCCTCGGACGGTCGAACGACAAACAACAAGGGCCCACAGTCAAGGCCTGAATTTTTCGGCAGTGAAACGTCGACTTCCGAACGAACGCGTCGAATAAACGATTATCCGCGAACGAGTCTCAGTGATCTTTCTTAATATCCATAAGTGATTCGGATTATCAGTGATTAATTAACTGATCAGTGTTTGGTGACCGTGCAGTGTAAGTGAACTTCGCAAATAACCATACCAGAGGTTTCTCCGACAGTATCCCTCGAATGTTGCGGTCATCGACCTGGGATCAGCTGTTCGTTGTACGAGGTCAGTACGTACGAGACAGCAAATGCATCCTCAACTAAATGGGTGAGTTTCTTATCGATAATATTTTTCATATTTCTCTAACATACACATCCCTTACGTCCTTTAACACGATTATTATTTATTAAATTAGCTTTGCGAATCATTCGCTGAATTCTGTTCGGACACGGAATTATTTAAATAAAAATATCATTTACGAACTTTGTTAATCTTCACTGTACACCTTGCATAAAAATTTCATATGGTACACATAAGGTGTCATGCACACCAGAAAGTTAAAACGGCTGTCACGGTTAAACTACATATTATTTCGAGTCCGAAAAATTAGTAAATATTCTTCAGACGTTCTAAAGTAAAGGTGAACAGCGTTTTCCTTAAAAATATCACTATTATGTAGTAAAAAAAATCCAGGAAGTTCTCACTTCGTGACTTGTTCAATACTTCGAACGCGGCTCGAGTCCATCCCGACCTTCTGTCAAAGCCTCGTGCTGTGGACTCTCTCGCGGACTCTCTCTCTCTCGCACCGTCACCTCTCATTGGCCAGTGTTTTTCGTTAATAACCCGTAAACAAAGCCGCAGATTGCATTTTCGCAAAGGAAAAAGTTACTTCAAATGACCTCAACTACCCCTCATTTTCGACTGTTAAAATAATTGTGGAACATCCTGTATATACGAAAATGACCGTGCAACCAAATTCAACTGAGAAAACGGCAACTGAAAATCGCCTGCTTATATACCCTTTTTGGTGACGTCTTCTCCACCAATCATAGACGGTCATTCATCGCGTCTTACATTGTATACGCGGTACTGGGATCACTAACAGTCAGAGCACGGTGGATTCTTAACGACACCCGCGATAGTATATCGCAGTATATTAGATATACAGTTTACATCATCGGCGGTCCGCGCTGACGGAACCGGCGGAAACGCAATCTGACATTTTCGAATCTCAGTCCAAAGTAAATTATAGATTAATTTTTGTCCGAGGTTAAAGTTTCTTTTTCAACATACCGATTTATAGAAGTCTGTCGAATCGTTGATTTCGACTCCATGGCGTCGATACACGTTTCTTTAATCCTCTGAGCCGATCTTAACAATCAATCTTATTTCTATTACAATGTACTTCGATGGTCGATAAGGTACGCTATTTCGACCCTTACAACGTTACAACTGGATAGTATTCACGATGATGAAACGAGATCCAACGTTTTACGGGCTTTTAATAGTCATCGAGGTGAATGAAACCTGCTTCATCGACGTACATAGATTCTGCAATCAATCTTCTCGCGACTACATCTAAAGCCAACGTATACGAAGCCGACAAATATAAAATGTTTATTTTACGGTACAGAAGAGGTTAACCCTTTCGAACCGAATTTTTTCTGCCGATTTTTGTAGTTACTTCTCCACTAGAAATCGATAATACCGTAAGCTAGGGATATAACCTACATGTCGATTTTGGAGGCTGTGCAACGATTTTGTAAATTGAGACGTGTCCGTGCTATCAGCTTTTTTGTGACACAGAAGTGTGGTCGGACACGGAAATACGCAAGGCGCAGAATTATGGACAGACATAGAAAAATACGAGGCACGAAAATAACGGGCACAGAAGTTGAGAAGCACGGAATTCTGTGCCTGCAAAAGAAAACGCCGCAAGTCACATCTTTTCACTTCCGCGATATTGTGTTCCAAATTTCATAATTTTAGAATGTTTTCTTTTCACGATGTTTTTTCTGACATCAATTCTATGTGCTACAATTCAATTAATGCATCGACTTAAATCTTTTGAAATTGCGACTCGCGGCTTTTCCTTTATAGCCACGGAATTATGAGCGGAGCCTCTGAATGGGCATAGAATTACAATCCAAAAACGCCTTTCTTTAGTCATTATTATAACCATCGTTGAATTACTAATTTTTGTAACGCAAAAGAATGCTTCTGAAAACCGAAATGTCCGAAAAATCGAAATACATTTTTCGTGCATTAACCACAGTTAGCTGTGACGCCTCCTTTTTAGAGCGCGCACCTACACGTGTCACGAGAATCAAGCAAAGACGAGTATATTCGTCGAACACAGAGTAAGTGTCGCTATTAAAATATTGGATCAAAAAGACGGTTTTATTTTATGAAATTAACAATTTTATTACTAACATTTACTTATTCACTTAACATTAACATATACCATATATATAACAAACGAAAAGCGCAGGGGAAAAATCAAATATTTATAAAAGTTAAAAATTCAAATTGCTGCTGTAGAGCGGTATTCAGCAAAGCAAGGAACGATACGTAATGGCACTTTGCAAGTCGGACACCAATATCACGATATTCCTTTCTAATCTTATTTTTATAACAATGTAAACACCTTCGTGTAGAATTGGCTTCAAAATATTCGAAACATCTTGAAATCTGAGAACATGTTTTTGTTTTTATTAAAATTATAATTTAAATAGCCAATGGTCACTACATTTTACGCGCGACGAGTATACTCTTCGTAACGCAAAATACTGTCACTTCTCCATGACGAGTATACGGCAGCTTCGGCAAAGCAAAAATTAGCTTGTTAAAGGCACGGGAATTGAAAGACCCAAGAGTCAATTCTTTTGTTGTTCAGAAAGATATCAAATTCGCGCGAAGCTCTCGGTCAGTATTGGAAGTCGGTGTTTCGGGAAAGAATGCCAGCGACGAACCTCGCGATATGATTAACCCCATATACATACACAATTACTGTCAAACCTCGCGGCACACGGTGTCCTCGTTTGAAATGGACAGGAGCTTATCACGCGGTTCGCTAACAAACCCCCCCTATGCCCGTGAAATTGATCAAAGGTTTATCAGGCAGCAGCGAGCGAAGCAGCTGCGGCAATATTGTGTACGCCGACCGCATTGTTTTTGGACGCGTAGCGAAGGTTTGTATCCATATGTATGAACCAATTAACCGGTCAACGGGGGATGACACACTTCCTAATTCTGACGATTGTTCTGCTGCCTGCTTGAGCCAGCGGATTACACGGTTCTCATTGAGGACAATGTTAATGGCAAGCTGAGTTATGTAAACAAACCGTGATCGCGCATCAATCGCGCATTCATGATCCCCGATTGATCAATAGATAAGGCGCGCTGCGAGCGTGCGCCACGTCCCGACAAATGCATCACACCGAAATAACGCCCGTATTAGAATACCGATGCACACTGTTTCTGTCTCTGATAAGCTTAAGTTAATAGGCACGCTTGCGCTGATCCTCTGTTGCCGAATATAGGCTGCGCAACTTTATGCAGATTCGCAATTTTGTAGGCGAACTTGACGGAACTTGAGACAGAATTATAGAGGTTCGGATTTTAGTAGATTTTTAATAGAAATTTGAACAGATACCTCAGGTTATGTCTCCCTAATCGACGCTGAGATTGTCCACAAAAATGAACAATTTTGGAAAAGGAGACACGATTGTTCGAGCCTTGTGACTCGTTTTTTATGGCTATCGATTGACAACAACTATAAAAACGAGTTGCAAGGCTCGAATAATCGTAACTCCTCTTCCCAAATTGTCCATTTTTGTGCACAATCTGAGCGTCAGTAAGGGACACATTTCTGTAGTAGCTCTTCAATAGGGATTTAGAACTTTTAGCACTAAAGGAAAGGTTAGCGAATCGGAGCGCGTGACTAAGGTTACTATTAATGCAGTTTATTCAAATGCTATCGATGAGCGCTGGCGCGACTAGCGTGACGTCGTAGGACTAGGAACTTAGAACAGACTGAGCTGAGGAGTTGCGCGTTTGTCTCTTTTATACTGGAAGAGAAGAAAGGAATAGATGGACTTCTGTAGGAAAGGAGAAAGTTGGGAAAGTCCCGTGCGGGTCGAGGTGTCCAGATATGAGGAGAATTGTTTTATTAGGAGTGCGTGTTTTTTAGGGAATTTTTAGGATTAGGACCGGTACTTGTTTTATTGCTAGCGACCGCGCTCAGGTAGAGGGATGCGACGCCACAAACTGTTTCTGTAAACCTGTAAATTTTTAGGATTTCGCGTGCAAAAAAGAAGTTGTATACATTAATTGTACAAAAAGAGAGATATTTATTTCTTAAATATGATAGATATTTATTTCTTAACTATGATAGATATTTATTTCTTAAATATGATAGATATTTATTTATTTCTCTTTGAAAGCAGGACATACGTTTCTATCGTTGTTCATTCAACCGTTTCAGTATTATTCCATTTAGTATAAAACGTTGTCTACACAATTAAAAACGCCTATTTCCATCGTGATTGATTTTAACAAATTAAAAATAAAATTACACTGTTGTATTCACTTCAGATAAATTTACCATTATACACTACTTTGAAAATTCTAAAATAACATATCTGCATTTTAATACATCAAAAGTACAGTACTTCGATTAAACTGCTGTCATTTTTATCCGAAGATTCGATAAGTCCAAAGTGAGCACTGTATTTGTGAGAAAATGAACTAAAATTAGACGAGCCAATAAAATTATAGTCTGCATTACAAATATTATGCTTAGTTATATGTTCATATGACTGAACAATCGTGAATGTAACAATTCCGTAACGTTACACTCGCAATTATTTACATTTTATTTGCATATATATAATATAATAATAATAATAAATAAATATATTATATAATATTTATATTAATTTATAATTAATAATTTTCAAATTTGATATATATATATATATCAAATTTGAAAATTCATTTACAATTACATGGAAGCGAGCGTTTCCGATCGAATGACTATCCCAGTTAGCTAGTTAAACGATATAACTCGAAATCAATCGGGAATTCGAAATAACCGAATATTAAAGTAATCGATGCACACCGCGACGTTGCGCATCTCGCCGTAATTTCGTTCCTGTAATTTCCTTCCAGATCACCTGCAACGCGTATACAATAAATCATTAAACGTTAATTGTATCTACGTTACCCACGGGCTGTAATAAATCACGTCGCGAAAGCGACGACGGGACAACAGACATTTAATTACAACCGAAATGTGCGAAGTTTCCGCGCCTGGTTACAAGCAACCACGTGGTATACATATACATGTATGCATGTATATATGTATGTATACATATGCGTTGCAAACTAGCGAACTTCTTTCTCCCTCGTGACGTCCACGTAATGAACCCTTCGCCGAACATTCGTTCGAAATCGCGTGTCAACCGCGTCTCAATTGACAAAAAAGCCACAGTGCTTGTTCAAAGTTTTTCCCGTGAATGAACGAACGACTGAATGAATGAATAAATAAATTACATTATTCCAGGAATGAGTAAATAATCTCATTGAAAGCAACAGCGAACGTTTAGAGAATCGGGAGACGCGTATTTTTGCAGACAATGGCGTAACGTTAATTTTAAAAGGGTTTTTTTCAAGTTGGCCATACAAATCGCGCGGAAAGGGTTAATTCGCGGCGCGAACGTAGACGGTTAAAAATTGTATCCGACGGAGCCGTTTGATATTTTACGACGAAGCTTCTCGAGAAATCGGCGAAACGTCGAAGCGCGATGGCGATTCGTTGCCGTGTGTTTCGTTTTCCTTTCGCGTTCCAGGATACGTCAATCACTCCGTTTTCGTGGTATTTCGAACGCAAACGTAAGAATAGATTGATGCACGTCCCGGTTCCACCGTTCCTTTCGCGGCGTGTCTTTCGGCAGATGTTCCCCGGATCGGGTTTTATTGAATTTATTCGGAGATGCGCGACGATCCCTGCGTTTCCTGACACTCGTCTACACGCGTACGATCGTTCATGATGGTATTTCTATCTCCCGCAGGGACGGAGGAACCTATTCTGGAAAAAGAGCTTATCGAATAATATATGTGATATCGCAATGAATTATAAACTCCGATTTAAATACGCATGCTCGGCAATGACTTTTATTTTATTATTGTAGTTCGACGTGTGGTTAAATAATAACGACGATTGTATATTTACAGGCTTACTGGTTTTCAAACTGTTTAAAGCAGTGGCGTTCAGTATCCAATGTTGCAAAGATTATACAGAATATAATCTTATTATAATATTATATTATAATAAGAAATAATCGTATTATATAATATTAATATAATATAAAAATATATTATATAATATAATATATTATTATAATATAATATTATAATATTATTATATATAATAAGAATTATATATAAAGATTCTATATTATAGAATCAATTTTTAAGAATTGGACCAAATGACTTGCGGTTTTTTGAGATGTTACGGGGACTGGTCAAGAAATGATGTTTCGTTTATTTTCTTTCGTCATTCGAAGCAGTTGTAATTATTGCAAGAAGTTTGAACATTGTCTAGAAAAAATAGTTTTCTTAATATCTCAAACAAATTTATGTCATTTCCAACAATTATTAAAAAGCTGTTCCATTTTAAAAGATGTTCGAATATTTTATCGAGTAATTAAGAAACCAAAAATAGAAATGTTGTTCTTTCTTTCAATTTTTTTCCAATTTCTCAATTTCTTTTCCAGTTTTGTATCGTAAATCGGATAATTCGTTTATTTGCTAGACATTTAAACTCTACGAATCAGAAATTCATACAGAAATTCATTGCCACTAAACAATTCATTTGCTGAACACTAAAGCCTGCGAGCTGTGCGCGGGAATTTATATCAAAAACGTAAGACACCCTGCGAACCTCATTCTATAAATTCCCGGGCCAAGATAAGGAACCATACTTCGTGCTCGTATCTATTTTGACTTCGGATAAATTGCTTTCGGTAGGAGTCTGACCATGCACCGGTTGAACTAGAATTACGGGCAACGGGATGTCTCCCGCGGTGGGGTATTACTGCCTGCATGAATCTTCGGTATCCGACTGATCCTCCAGGGTGCCCTTAAGGATGTCCGCGTGAACTTATCCTATCGGCACCTTCTACTAACTCGCCGCACCGCCTGGAACGTTATTCCGCCCGCGGGTCTAACAGAACGGGTTACAGACTGTTCTACCGCACCTAAATTTGGCATCCTCCGGTCTCATGTTAATCGACATAACTTTGCATATCTTGAAGACGCTGAAGGACGATTATGGAACCTAGCCAGCTGCTAGATTAGTTGAAAATATTGTCAGCGTCGTACCTGACTGCTGACAGTTTCAGAAATGTCCTTCATTTTCAGCTACCTAGTTTTCGAGGACTTGTCTTTTCATTGTACGGTTTCCTTTGTACGCATCAATTTCTTTTTTACCTCGATTATCGACTAAAATATCGAATCAGCTAGTTCAAATATTAATTAGCTAAGAATTCTCCAACAGATAGCCTGTTCTTAACAGAAGAAACTTTACATAACGTAGTTACGGATTGAAACATAAGAAAAATTTAATGGCGTCGTTACATTATTTCCAACTTGTCAAAATTATTGAAAGAAACAATATTTTATTTAATGTCTGTTTCTTACAATCGTCTCGAAATATTTTTATTTTGCATAAAGATTCGCTGTCTAATTATTACTTTTTATTGTATAAAAGCGGGTATAAAAGCAAGTATGATGACCAAACTGCAGATTTTTATGCAAGATAAAAAATGTATGATACTTTGAACGAGTTAAAAATAATGCAACGGTATTACTAAATTCTTTAAATGTTAGCAATATTCTGTGTTCGATCGTTGCCATAAATGCATAAAATCTGCAGACCCGTTATGACTTTACGCAAACTAAAAAGTGTCCAACTTAATTGTAAAATATACGAGTTAGATGAAAATGTTTTTTCTTCTTTCAATAATCGTAATAAGCTGAAAATAATGTAACGGTATCCTTAAATTCTTCGAACGTCTTTACAGTTTTACGTTCGATCCACACAATTTTGTCGTAAATGCATAAAATCCACAGACAATAGTTGGATGCAACTTTCAATGTTTTGGAGATTCAAGAAGACACAGCAGTTTGAAAACTTATCCGAGTGGAATACCAAACTAAAGCCATTTTTAAAGTTGCAACAACTGCTCTAAATTTTACTCTAGCTAGCAACGGTTAATAACAGGGACCAACATTGAACCGAGCAATATTTTTCAAATATGCAAATGAGCTAAGAAATTTCAGCTAGCATTGGTTCCAAGAATCACCGAATTTGGCCGAAGTTCTCGCAGAATCAGCAAAGAAACTGCGCGCAAACATTTTTCGCGGATTCTAGGAACTTCGCCGGAGAAATTGAGACCTTCGTAACAGCTTGGAAACCAATCAATTGAGAATTTAGGAAAACGAGAGCCAAGGTCGATTATCCCATGTATCACCGCCGGTTCTTTTGCGCCATCGTTCGAGGCACAAGTACAGTAAATTCTCACCAATTGTCCCCCCCCCCCAGCTTGTAAACAGAAAGTCTTCCCATGTTGTCTATTTTTGTTTACAAGCCGAAGGATTTGCTTCACGCGAATGTAAATCGCGTAAACAGAGTCCGTGAATACAAAAGAAAATACATTGAAAATAAAAGCTGGTATAAGTTTTCGAAATACATATTCATTTCATATAGCTCAACGAAAAAATAATTATGACATCTCAGAAATCAAAAGTATATTTTTACTGCAATTTGAAACAATCAACCTTTTCTTTTAAAGTGACACAAACTCATCGTCTTAATGTTAAATTCGGATGGTTTCTTCTCAATATTTCTCTTTATTAAGTATTCATAAATTTGCTGAAATTCGCAACAATCTTTCGTTAAATTTGATCGAAATCTGAAGGCTCGTTGAATGTTTGCAATCAATGTCTACAGGATGTCCCAAAATTACGGTACTTAAGGTTATTTGAAGTAACTTTTTCCTCAGCGAAAATGCAATCCACGGCTTTGTTTACGAGTTATTAACGAAAAACAGTGACCAATGGGAGGCGAGCTTGGCTGGCGCGCGGCGGCCGAGCCAACGAGCGCGCAGAGCTCGATTCCGCTCATTGGCTCGGTCGCCTAGCGCCGAGCAAGCTCGCCCCTTATTGGTCAGTGTTTTGAGAAAATTTTTGTAAAGGAAAAAGTTGCTTCGAATGGCCTAAGGAACCCGTCACTTTCGGATTGCGAGACATTTTTGCGACACCCTGTATAACGACACATCCCAATTTCCTGGCTAATTTAAGAGCTTCGCGAAGATTTGCTGGCTGCGTAGATTCAGATCGCGTAACAAAAAGGGGCTCGCGTAAAAATGTGCCCGCGTAAATTGAGAAACGGGTGTGCTTGAACATCCGAGAAGTAGTAGTAGTAGTAAGCGTGTCCAGAAAAAAAATACACGGACTCGTTCCGGTGGTCAGAACTCAGGTTTCGGAATGCTGCGGACGGCGAATCATGGCCGAGACCCTGCGGATTCCTGGCACGTTCTCGCCGCATAACAGAACAGAAACGGTCGCCAGCACGGCAGGCAGCTCGCGTTCCCCAAGAATTTCTATTTCATAAACCGCGGAGAATTTGTTTGATCGCGTTTACGATATGTGAGCCCCCGCGAAAATGTATACCGCACGCGATCCAATCTTTTTGCACGGCGAACGCATCGCGGTAATTAGGAAAGCGAGTATGATCATCCGGGATATATGTATTGCGGTAGAAACGCTGATTCTAGGAAATGACCTCTTGTTTCTTAGCACTGGAAAATAATCGTGTTTCAGCCGAGACAAATCGTCTTTACCTTCTATACATGGTATTTCGATAAATAATAATGACAATGATAATAGCACTGCACTCGAGACATATCTTCTTTGTCTTCGCTAGATTGTCTCCTTCGATTGCGGGACTTTGTTTGAAATGTTTGTTCGATGCTCTTGCCGATAAGTGACAAGATTGCTAAATAATTTCTTGGATAATTATAAACTAATTTTCACTCTAGGTATCATAGACGATGAAACAATGGAGTACAACGTTGTTGAACGTCGTGGACAATATTGAGGATCGACGCAAGAGTTGCAAAATTGTCGAGGTAATAAATAAATAATAAATTGTACGAGTTGAAGAAGATTGAATTTAAAGATTATAGAACGTATGCTGTAAATAAATGCGCGGCAATGTAAACTGTAACGTGCAACAACAAAACAACTCTTGCCAAATAAATGCCGGTCTTCTTAAAAAAAAAAACTTTTGTATTTTTATTTGTCAAGCTACTCTAACCCGAGAAAAACAACAGCGTTGCTATGGACATATAAATTGCCCATATCGCTGAAGCCACCGATTAATTCGTACAATAGAAACGTTAAATTGCACGACAAATTATGCGCATTATATTATACAAACCCGATGGTCTACACGTGGCCAGAACGCTTTGAACTTTCGATATCGGGACGACGAAGAGGAAGGAATGATTAATGAAAAAGCGTCGATAGGCGAACGATATTTTTCCAATGAAAATAACTTCGCTCCGAAAGGGGCCGTGGATGCTGAAGTATGCCAGACAATAGAGGCTCCTACATATATATATGGTCCGTATGATCATTGCGGTTTTGCACTTCTTGAGTCACCGCGTTGTGGGCTCTGCTGGTGCAATTAATTTGGTGTCTGTTCGGACGACAATCGATTTACGCGTCGATGAACGCTCCGGTGGCGTTTATCTGCGGTCGTGCAATTACTTTACCCATTACTTCCCGGGCGTAGAGTAAACCGCAAACTCTGGTCGAAAATAAGCGGTTCGCGTTTCGGTGAAGCAGTTTTCAATTATTTTGAGAAAATACAGTAAATCCTCGATTATCGTACGATCCTCCGACGTTCGAATTATTTAGCATTCAAATTCGAAAAATTGTCCCTAATTTTCCTTCAGCGTGCAAACAAAAACACAGACAATTTGGGAGAGGAGATACGATTGATTCAGCCTTGCACCTGGTTTTTAGAATCGTTGATAATCGGAAATCATAAAAATGAGCAACGAGGCTCGAATAATCGTATCTCCTCTTCCCAAATTGTCCACTTTTGTTTACAAGCTGAAGGAACAATTGGAGAGAATTTACTGTGTACGTTTCACGTGTGATCTCTTGAATTCAAGTAAACTCGTATACGAAACGATTTTCTGTATAAATTCACGAATCTTATTAGATTCAGTGTCTCGCGCTACAATTAAGAAATCATATCGGGGTTAAACCGCGATAACTTCTTTTAAAACTGGAGGAAATTTCCTGTATCACGTTTCAGGTAACCGCTAACTTATATGTGTAATAAAAATTTTATCGAAATAAGAACGACTTTAAAAATGTTTATCGAACTGCAATGAACAGCCTCTCGAATAACCTTCGAAAATATTAGGTTGTCCAGAAACTTCGCGCGGTTTTCGGCGATTCTTGAAGTTAGGCGTTCGAAAATGCGACTGATTTCAGCTTCTTTTTTCTTCGAAGCAGATAGTAGCTTTAACAATGAATACTTTTACTGAAATTATATCGAAAGATTTTGGATAATCTAATTCGGTTGGCAGGTTTGACGGATAATTGACAGATGGGAAACGAAAAGGGAACATTTTCGGCATATGGCGTTATTTTATTTTTAAAAAACGCAAAAAACGCAAAGGAAAAATATAAAAATACGGCGTAAGGTGTGCGTAGAGAATGTAATGAAAGAACGTGTGTGCCAAAAGTGGTTTCTAAGATTTCGCAAATTAGTGAAACGGCTCGCTTACGACGATATTATTCGGGAGATTAAACAACGATTCGTAGACGAGCATTTTAACAAACATGCAAAGTTCCCCTAAAATATCGAACTCAACGCTGAATCTGCCGAGCAGTAAAAATAAAAAAATAAAAAATAAGAAATATCAGATGTGCATTTTCTCACAAAGATGAGAAGACCAAATTTACTTCGATATCGTACCGTTTTCATCACGCTACTGTTCCAACAATGTAATGAATCCAATAATTTTCCAAATAATTTTCCGGGATTCACAATTTTTCAGCGAAATTCAACAGTGTTCGGTGTTGAAGGAGATTCGATTCCGTTGCAGTCGAAATCACTGCGACAAATTCAAATTTTGCGGAACCGGTGTTGCCAAACACCAGTTTGAATTTTCTCCGATGCCTTAAGAGTCTCGTGCAGCCAACGCGTCGAGCGAACCCGGTGAAAAATAAATCGACGAAACCGGGCAAACAAATTACGGGTACGCGTTCGCGCCGCGAATCAACGCGCGTCTGCACCGTCGAGCGGAACAAACTATCCTCTGGCCGCAAATATTGACAGACATTACAAGGATCGGAACAAAAAAAAATACGGCGTCGCGAAAACAGTGGTTGGTCGTTGGTTGGCAGGCGAGAGCTGTGTCGCGACCGCGTTGGACGAGCGACGCACACAGAGAAGTCCAGCGAAAGCGCGCCGTTATATTTTCATTAGGCGGTCCGTATCGTTGGCTCCGCAAATAGAACAGGGTGAATCGTTTTCTTGTTCACCCTCGAGGAGGACCCGACGGGCCGGCTTATCTGCAGACACCGGCGTCCGCGGTGACGCAGTTCCTGGATGCTGGCACCGCCATTTTGAAGCCGCCGCCGCAGACCTGTTTCGCCGAAGAGGATTGCCTCACCGCCGGGAGCAGAGACTCGGCCATCGGTTTCAGCTTCGATTCCTTCGATTTCTGAATCAGCCTCTTCTGGGTGTAGTACTTCCTCTTCAGCTCGGATATCTCGCCGCTCATCCTGTCCAGGCCGACCTGGTACTCGCCGACTTGGACCTCGTACATGCTCACCTCCGCCAGCAGACACTGAGAAATCACCCTCTGAATCATTGAACTCGCGTGCTGCCAGGCATTTTCGACCGTTAATGTGCATGCACACCGTCGACGTCATCGTGAATGTTTAAGAAACGACAGACACGAGAACGCCTCGGTCGGTTAGTTAACGCCTGGCTAGAAGCTGAACCCTTCCGGAACGCGAGCCGAGCGTTTTGCGCTTTATGCGATTCGATTTTGAAAGTGTTGGCTTTGCGTTTTGATCGACGGTAATCGATACTTATCACAGACTTGGATTCAGGAAGACGTAAGGGCAGAAGTTTAAGATATTTGAATTTCAGTTGTGCGAAGTTCGTATCGCTGACAGTTGTTTCATTTAGTTCGTCTCGTTTTTTAAATCTAGAGACGCATTTTTCGCTTCTTTAACCAGTCAGCACATTTCGACGCGTGTACTCGTCGTAACGCAAAATGTTGCCGTTTCATCGTGACAAGTGTACAATAAATTCTCTTTAATTGTCCCTCAGCTTGTAAAGGAAAATGGACAATTTGGGAAGAGGAGATACGATTATTCGAGCCTTACGGCTCGTTTTTATAGTTACCGATTGTCAACAATTTTAAAAACGAGCCGAAAGGCTCGAATAATCGTATCTCTTTTTCCTAGATTTGACCATTTTTGTGCAGAATCTGAGCGTCGATTAGGGAGAATTTACTCGTAAAATACAGTAATTGGAACGATATACAGGGTGTCCCAAAAATGTCTCGCAATCCGGAATTGGCGGGTTCCTCGGATCATTTGAAGCAGCTTCTTCCTTTACAAAAATTTTCTCCGAGGCACTGTTAACGAGTTTTTAACGAGAAACAGTGACCAATAAGAATCGAGTACGGCTGACGCGAGGCGGCCCAGCCAACCAGCGCACGAAACCCAGTTCCGCTCATTTTGGCTTGGTCGCCACACGCCAGCTGAGCTGGGATTCGACCGCTCGACCGCTGGCGCCGTTGGCTCGGCCACCTCGCGGCAGCTGATCTCGCCTCTGATTGGTCACTGTTTTTCGTTAATAACTCGTAAACGAAGCCGCGGATTGCATTTTCGCTAAGGAAAAAGTTGCTTAAAATGACCTCATGAATCTCCTACTTTCGGATTGCGAGACATTTTTGGGACACCCTGTAGAACGATCAGTGTACGATAATTATTCGCTGCAGCTGTTATTCAATTTTAGCGAATTCTCGTATCGAAAGGGTAATTGTGAAACTAAGAAAAGCGAAACCTATTTATTGAACGGTGCATAAGGAGCAGTATATATATTTACCTTCATCTTCTTTCCCCTTTCACGCAACGCTTTCTGGGTTTTGTTCAGCGAAACGGTCACTTGAGGTCCCGGGTGGTTCGATAAAATTTCGCGGAGGTTCATGTACAATTTCTCGGTGTCCTTGATCTGCTTCTCCCTATCGACCAACTCTGAAGCCATTCTTATGATACGCTTCTGGAGGATCTGAATCTTCTTCAATAGCTCGAACTTAGATGGATCGGATCCCTGTGCAGAATTCGCAAACGCCCTTGTACAGAGAACGTGCCGTGAAAAAATAATGCAATTCGAGCACGTGGAAAGCCCTCGCTTCAATTTTTAGAAATGCACGAAAGATTAGAACAGATACATCGATGCCGGGTTCTGTTTTTGAATTAATAAAATTTTCGTAGCAGATAATCAATTTTCTCCAACGTCGAACGTTATAAATTATTTCTCGGGTGCATTAAATAATCTCGGTATACTAATTGCTAGATAGCGGATTTTATGCATTTATGAGAAAAATGAGCATACGAAACATGGAATCATGAGAACGGTTGAAGATTTTAAAAGATACTGTTACATTATTTTCATCTTGCTAAATTTATCAATAGAGGAAACATATTTTTATTCGACTCCAATTTATTGTAATTGAAATAGACAACATTTAATCTGCACAAAGATTCGATGCCTGTTAATTATATTGTCGTAATAAATCCTTGAAGTACTAGAAAATTATTATAAATCGAAGGAACAACCAATTATAATAATATAATATCCTTCTCCTTTCACGTTAATGAACCCGATCAAGAAAATGAAACTTGAAAATCATTTTCATTAAATCAATTCACACAAACTGTATACTAAACTGTGTACGAACTGCTATACTAAACTGCTAGTATTTATGCAAATTAACAATTATTTTCAACAATTTTAAGAAACACGAGTCGAACAACAGTGTTCCTTTGAACAATTCTAATCATCTAACAACGATATGGCCGGAATATATATTCTTCCGATGAAATCACTATCTTGTGTTTCACATTGTCATTTTTCTTATAAATGCACGAAGATCCGCATACGGAAGATAAAGATTAGCATACTCCTACGTAGAAAATACCTCGAGCTTCCTCCATCTGTGGATGTTCAACGGCGTCTGCACCTCCTCCTCCAACGCCATAACCTTCAACCTCTCCCTCGTCAGATCTCTGTTCAAGTGAAAGACCTCTTGACGTAGATCGCTCATGTTCGAAATGTTCTTGATCAGCAGCGCCTTCTCGGTCCTGAGATTCTTCACCTCGAGCTTCAGCAGTCTGATGTCCTCCAATCTTCGATTGTACTGCGCCTCGCCCCTCTGCAGGGTGCCGTTCAACACCTTGATCCTGCTGTACTGGAGGGTGAGCTCGTCGTTCCGCCTGACCAATTGCGAGCCGAGGATATCCCTCTCGTTCATGATGTTGTCGATGTCCTTCATGCGACGGCCAATATCCGCCTCCGCCCGCTGGATCACCTGCCTCAGGCTTTTCTCCTCCTGCTTTATCTCCTCGATCTCGTACTTCAGGTCTTGCACCTCCTTACGGGACGCCTGCAGCTCGACCTTCAAACCCTCTCTCTCCTTCTCCACCTTGCCGCGAACTACGGAACGGAAAATCGTTTGGCAGAAAATTGATTAGAGCGAAAATTGATTAGAAACGTACCGATCTACAGCGCGGACGATTCGGAGATGCTGTTCGACCATTTTGCACGAACGATTCAGGTAAAAATATTTCGACTAAGAAATACAAATATTTGAAAATACTGGTTGAAATAATTAATTGATTTTACAAATATAAGTATTTCAAAAATCGGTTAAATGAATTCTGTGTTAAATGACATACCGGTGACAATAATTAATTGATTTTACAAATGTACAATAAGTATTTAAAATACTGATTAAATGAAATACTAGTTGGAATAATTAATTGATTTTACAAATATAAGTATCTCAAAAATAGATTAAATGAATTCTGTATTAAGTGAAATACCGGTGACAATAATTAATTGAGTTAACCAATGTATATAATACAATATATATATATTATTATATTATATTATTATATAAAATATACAAATATAAAAAAATGCATATTGTTTATATTGCTTTTTAAACATAACAAATTTATATTGTTAACGTAAAAATTACTTTCGATCGCTAAACAAGAATTTTTAACGGTACGTCGGATTCACCACTCGATTGCAAAAGATTAAACTTACCTCCTCTGAAGAATTTAATATTTGCGCATCTAAATTATTGTCTACAAGGTCTCCTAAATTTTTTGTTCATCGACGAATAAACTTCTTCGAAACTAATTTACAAAACGGTGTGCTATTCGATAATTGAAACCAATATCTCAGCGGGCTCATACAATGAAACCACTTACGGAATTCCTCTTTAATCAGACTGGTCTCCTTCGCAACGATGTCCTCTTTCAATTGCTCGGTCTGATGCGCGACCACGATCAGCTTGTTCTTCAGCTCCTGTATTTCGTCGTGCGCTTCAACCAAGCTTTTGTTCAGAGAGTTCCTCTCGGTGCGGACGGTCTCGAACAGGTTCTGTTGTTGCCGATACTTGGTCTCGATCTCCGCCAATCTCTTCTTGTACGTCGAGATCTCGACTTGCTTCAGCTTGACCTCGCTTAGGTACTCCTCGACCTGTTGACCCGGCGAGGTTAGACTCGCATACTCGCGGAGATTACCCGCCGTGCAGAACTATAATTATGCGGCTCGTTATTGCCGCTAGCTACGAACGCGGTTTCGACGTTACCGGAAATTTTACCGGAGGCTATTGATTAGACCGAATCCTAATCTACGAATTGTGACTTGCGAAGCAACACGTGATTAACACTTTATCCATCGGCAGTTTTTCAACACCTTGCCGTGCGAGATTCTTTGTGGTTACTAATTCGTTATAATTTATTTGCACGGTTCTAAATAAACAGGTGCCTTCTATTTTGACAAAAATTCTTCTCTATTCTGTTCGATAAACTTCCGCTGACGAAACAAACTAGAAACAACAGAAGAAAGATAGTTAAAAGTACCGATAATAAACGCAGATAACGAATCAGAACCGAGTAGAAATAACGAGTCAGAAGTGACTTGTGAATGAATAGATTCAAATACGAAAAAACTGTAAAGATAGAAAAATTTCAGAATATTTTTCTATTATTCTTAACTAATTACAATTGTTAAAAGAAAACAAATTTGTTTCATCATAGTAAAAAATTCATCGTAATTTCAATTTCACCATAAGTATGTTTCTAACAAATTTACTTTTTACGATATTTATTGAGCTGTTTTGTAGACAGCTGTTCGAAAAGTTGTTTCGTTCGTTCGCGAGAAAATGAAAGACGATTTTTAATAATCGTTTAGAGCGAAAAGATAGCGCAGAACGATATACTTTTGAAAATCTCGTATCGATTTAGAAGAAACGAATAACGCTTTCATATTTCGCAAGATCATGTTTCAAATCTTCGTCACTCGTCGTTATACAGAATGTTCCAGGTTTTAATGTCCAAACTTTGTCAGTATATTCTATGGCACAAAGTAAGAAAAAAATGTTACGTAAATATAGGTCATATAGAACTTTATTAAAAAGTTATAACAAAAATTCAGAATAGGAATAGTAATCAACTAAAAAAAAGAAGAAAAAAAAGAAAAATCTTCGATCGATGTCAATCATGTATTGTCAACAACGGTAGACATTTCGAAATGTATTAATAAACACAGCTTACATAAACACACGGTATGTGTTGATCTATTCAAGCCAATGCTCGCAGTAACAGCAAGTTGATTACTATTCCTATTCTAAATTTTTGTAATAACTTTTTAATAAAGCTCTATATGACCTATGTTTACGTAACATTTTTTTTCTTACTTTGTGCCATAGAATGCACTGACAAAGTTTGAACATTAAAACCTGGGACACCCTGTATAATATTGGGTTGGCAACTAAGTAATTGCCGATTTGTTCAATGAAATACAAATTTTTTTTTACTTGGAATGAAGTTTAATCTGTAATGTATTTCTCATTTTGTTCGATGACCTTTTGCCATCTCTCTGACAACTTGAAAATTCCACGCTCGTAGAAACTCTGATCCTTTTCGACCAAAAACTGAGTTAAGTGAGATTTTACAGCGTCATCATCATTAAAAGTTTTACCACGAAGGGAGTTGTCCAGGGATCGAAATAAGTGGTAATTCGATAGCGCGAGATCAGGGCTATGTGGTGGGTGTAACATCAATTCCCAACCAATATCCATCAATTTTTGCCGAGTGGACAAAGACGTGTGCGGCCTAGCATTGTCCTGCTGGAAAATGACACCTTTACGATTGTCCAATTCTGGTCGCTTTTCCTTGACCGCTGCATTCAATTTGTCCAGTTGCTAACATTCACGGATAATAAAAAAATAACATAATAATAATAATAATAATTTTATAATATAACATTTACGGATATCATAAAAATGGGAGTGAGAGATATCTATAACTGAAATCGGCAATTACTTAGTTGCCAACCCAATAGTTCAAGAGGGTTAGCGCAACTTGTAATAGCAATCCGTGTCCCCGTTAATACATTTGAAATTAATTCCGCGAAGGTCCGGCGAAGAGTATGCAAATCAAGGGACAAGATTTCGAAAACGTGGTCACGGTTGGACAGGGCAGCGGTTTCAGTTGCAAACTGTTGGACGAGTGCAGTCGCGAACGTTGACATCGTGCCGCGATGCCCAAGAGCGAGCCAGAAATGAACGACTGTCCTGTGTTTACCTTTACTTCCTGTTGGTCCAGCAGTGCTGGACCGGAGCAGTGCTGGAGATCGGACGGTAAATCCGTCGGCGTAGCTTGCTTCATATCTGACTACACACCGATTGGCTATACGTTCCCCGATTCCGCGACAATAGAATGTGCAAAGCATCGCAAACTGCGTCGTCCATGCGACTCGGCTAACTTTTAGCAGCTGTTACCGTTTAACACGCCTGTTCTTTAGGATTATCTGGACAGTTCGCCGCATAGATTTTAGGATCAAAAGTTATTCCCACGCGTCCTTTCGTAGCTGCCGCGCACAACATTAAATTGCATATCGGGAGATTTTAGAGACACGAATTTCCTTTCATAATTTTCCACGATGAAACGCGGATACATAATCGCAATAATTAGTGTCCCGCGTTTAGATTGGATTCAGTGGAGAGCCTTCCTGCTTTTAAGCAATTCTAATTGGTTCAATTCAATTAACATGTCTTTGCACAGCTTGTTTCATTGCACGGTACAAATATTAATTTTGTCCTTGCTGTTTATCGATTATTAAGTTTTAGTTAAAGTAAACGATTCTAAATATTCTTTGTATCAGAAGATACAATAGAACGAGTTAATTAAAACTAATTATAATAATAACGACTGATTCGAGGGCAGAAAAGTCGCTGTGTTATAATAATATGACGATGCGTCGCACAAACAGCATAAAAAAAATGGAAAAAAATATCAAAAAGAAATGGAAAAAATAAAGTAAAAGAAAAAGGAAGTAGCAAAGATGATTAATTAAAATGGAAGAGATTGCGAAAATAATAAAGAAGAGTACAATAGAAAATCAAATTAGAATATCGTTAATAGACTGCGGATTTTATGCGTTTATAACAATCAATGTGTAAATCAAACATAAAATTATGAACACGTTTAAAGAACGTTTAAAAACACTATTCCATTGCTTCCAACATACTAAAATTATTAGGAAAAGAAATAGATGTGTACAACTCCTGCATCTTGAAATTAATGCAGACAATGTCTATTTAGCATAAAAATCCACAGTTCAGTTTTTAGTATTATAAACAACTTTATGCCATCTTTATAGCAACTTGGCGTCGCAATAAAACATCTGCGAGCAATAAATTGGAAAATAGTCGAACATCGTCGACTCTGTTGCAACGTATGATCAAATGGTGTTTGCAACAGCATAAACAAATGTCAATCACGTGGTGCAACGTCAGGGGAATATGCTATCAGTCGGAGTTCCTCAATCATAGGCGGCAGAAACCATTTGGGTGGCTTCAGTCATGGTTCCCCCAAGATTGAATGCAAATAGCATGCAGTGCGGAATATGCAGTTCGCTGGATGTCGTCATACGCCGCTGATTCGTAAGATAATGTCATGGAATTTTCGTGCTAGCAATAAGCAGTATTTTGTTAATCACGATCGTAAACGCCTCGAAACTATGCAACCGTACAAAACAATGCTTTCATTTAAGTGACTGCATACGATCGTACGAAATGCAATTTTCTATGAAACTATGCGGAAGACCAACGATCGCTATCGCATTTTTTCTTTTTGTTCGAGACGTTTTTTCGTTCCGAAAGTGCGAAGGTAAATTTATAGAACATGTCGGATAAATTGATAGAAATATAGAGGTTCTCCCGCGACCATATGAGATCTCGTTTCAACCAGTTTCCATACGGTTCTACTTGCCCGAACAAACACCACTTCGCTTGCCTGACCGCATACGAACCCGCTCCACTTGCACGCTTACGTGCAGTTCTACTGCACTTCGACGACCACATATCACCAACTTATGCGCACACGTATGAGGTTTATTTTCTGGCTCGCTGTACATCGATACCATCGAATAATTCCATAGGTTTGATACATGATATCGGTAAACACCGATTTACAGGTATTCTCTATATGGCACATTAATTGTCTACAATAGTGCATTATCTAATTGAAAATCAAATCCTTCCGACATTTTCTCGAATCGAATCTAAATCAATCTAAATTCTATTTAATGCGAAGGACAGTTTCTTTAAAACATATCTTACTGTATATTATAATGCATATTAGAATCTTTATAATAAAATCAAGTCACTTAACAATGTTTACATGATCTGTCCAACTGTCTTTTCATCGTTCAAAGTATACATAAATATATAGTAGATATTTGCTTTGGTAAATATGTATTTATTATACATATATTATAAATATATATAAAAGGTTCAAA
Organism: Megalopta genalis; assembly: GCF_051020955.1. Taxonomy (NCBI): domain Eukaryota; kingdom Metazoa; phylum Arthropoda; class Insecta; order Hymenoptera; family Halictidae; genus Megalopta; species Megalopta genalis. The sequence continues at coordinate 32,400,294 of NC_135016.1, forward strand.
CCAGGCCTATCTTTTCGACGGAAATGTTCAGGTTAAATAAATAAATTTAATATTTTAATCTAATTTAATTTAAGATGTATATTATATAATATACATCTTAAATTAAATTTAATATCTAATAATTTTTATAACATAATATAATATATTATATATATTATTTTATATTATTATTATATATATATATATATAATAATAATATATATAATAATATATAATATAATATATTATAATTTAATAAATAACATACATATATGTATGTACACGCATAGACATGCCTACTGCAATAGTATGCATACAAAGGCACAGATAAAATGACAAAATGGTACGAATTTATTTTTTAAAAACATGAAAATTGATAATTAAGAATGTATACTCGCCTGACGCGCCAAATCCTGCGCCACTAAACTGTGTTTATCCCTCTCCTTTTCTATCACAGACATTTGCTTCTGCACATTCGTAATGTCCTGCACGGCCGCGTCAAGCTCATACTCGATCTTTCGTTTGCTGTACTCGCACACGGTAATCTCGTGGTTCTGCTGTTTAATCTGATCGCTCATGTTCTCCTTGGTCCGCGCCAGGATGTTTTTCTCGCGTAACAGCATTTCAACCTGTTGCTGCTTATCGATCTGCTGCCTCCGCAAAGTAAATAATTCTTGCTCGCGATTCTTCGTGGTCACTGTCGACTGTTTCAATTGTTGCTCGAAGCTCGAACGTTCGGTCTCGAACTTTTGCGCCCGTTTCATCGCCGACTCCATGTCGGCCCTGCATCTCGTCACTTCGGGTCTCAATCTGGCAAAGTCAAAATCGTTTCAACTTTCCCGGCACGTACGTACGCTCGGTCGCGGGTGTCTAGAAGCATGCAGCAAACGTCGGGTGTTTTATACAAAATGCAACAGCTTTCAGCATTTTAGAGAACTGTTGCTACAAGATAAAACAGAACACAAAATTTGATGCAAGTAAGACTGGTCTTGGAAATGTAACCGAGTAAGATTTGATTGTAATTATTGCGATCATCCTTGGCATATTAAAAGTATTCTCTTTTTTAGAGAGATAGAATATACAGATCGAAGTAAAATCGAATTGTTCGCTCTTACGATACGAATGATGCAAATGGTGTCTTAAACACGTAAATGCTTGTGATTCAACTACGGATTTTATAAATTACTGATTTTATTGATTCCTGAGGTCATTTGAAGTAACTTTTTCCTTAGCGAATATGTAATCCGTCGCTTTGTTTACAAGCTATTAACGAAAAACACTGACCAATGAGAGGCGAGCTCGGCTGGCGCGAGGCGGCCAAGCCAATGAGCGGAACTGGGCTTCGACCGCTCGTTGGCTTCGACCGCTCGTTAGCTCGACCGCCCGTTGGCTCGACCGCTCATTGGCTCGACCGCTCATTGGCTCGACCGCTCGTTGGCTCGACCGCCTCGCGCCAGCCGAGCTCGCCTCTCATTGCTCACCGTTTTCCGTTAATAACTCGTAAACAAAGCCGCGGTTTGCATTTTCGCTAAGAAAAAAAATTACTTGTATAGACATGTGGTAGAACTGATTCAACTTTGCTTTATCAATAAAGATTAAACACTAAGACTTCAGCACAAGCAACGAAGATCGAATGCCATTATTATACCACTACGCGAGCGGTGACTGAACATCGTTTCTCGCGCAAGAGACACCGCACGGAATCCACGTTCCGCGTCGTATTTTATCGTACGAAACATTGATAAAAAAAATACTCGTCAATACGGTGCAAGAAAATTCCGACAAACGCGGTGCTCTTTTCAGCGGCGCGACGCGACGCGCGGTAACACATATTTTCTCGGACTTTCCGACCGCGACCTCGAGAAATATACGACGATTTCCATAGCAATTACATGGATCACAAGTATCGATGCATTGTAATGCAAAATTGAATGGAAAATAAATTTCGTCTCCTGGCTCCCTTCTGCCGATCGCGACACACCGCGAACACAATTCACCGAACAACCAGTTGGAATAATGTTTCCCGGGTTGCTTCGCGGCAATACGATCCATTATATTCCTGTCGCGTCTGATATTTTATAACGACGTTGATATAGGTCTTCGCGCGCAACTATCGTCGCGGATTGTTGTTCCGGCCGCCGAAAACGAATGCTCAATTAAACCTGACCGTTCGAGCGCCATTTGCCGCGGGTCCACCGGACAATAAAATGGCGAAGCGTCGGGGCTTAAGTCTCTTTTAATGGAAGACACTCGCGGCGGAACGATGTTGCAATTAATTTTTCCATTTTTGCCTTCTGTTCGTAATTACGGAAGAATACTATAAAAAAATCTCGTTTTGGAACATTCATCTTTCTACTTTAAATTTACCGCAGAATATTCGTAGCTTCTTAAGCAAAAATTCTCCTATTTTCTACTTGCTGACGCAGGATTTTGTTTAAACGAACAGCCCGCGAATCTTTATAAAAAATAAAAATATCTCAAGACGATCGCGAGAAACCGAGATTAAACCAAAAAATGATTTCTTTTAATAATTTCAATGAATGCAAGTATTATTAAATTTATTTTATGCCTTTAGAATTTCATATTTTACACACTCGTTTTTGCCATAAATCTATCATAATCCGCAACTAATAAGTGTACTGCCGATTTTTCTGCAAATTAAATAAATTGCCTCAATTAATTCCGAGATGCAGGAGCAATATGTTTCGTTTCATTAATCTTTTAATAGATTAGAAATAACACAACAATACTTTTAAATTATTGAAATTATTGAAATGGTTTCACTGCACCGCGTTTGTTCCATTAAATTTTGACAAAAGTGCACAAACTCCGCAATCTACCAACGTGTCTATTCGCGAATGAAATTTTATCGATAATTACGAATATAAAATTTATTAACTATTAATAATAGCATTATAATATAGCATAATAATACCATTATTAACTATCCCAAGTTTCGGATAATAGTTTACCGGTTAAATTCATCGAGCCTCAATCATTACCTGTTTACCATTTGTTTAACTTCCTTGAGGTGCTTGTCTTTCTGCGTGACTTCCTTCTCCAAGTTCTCGATTTGTCCAGTCACGTTGTCGTAGTCCGTTTGTAGGTTCATTCTCCTCACCATCAGCTTGTTCATCTCTTTCTGCGTTTTGTCCGCAGCTATTTTCTGCTCCTTCACCAAACTTTCAAGGGTCGCGATGTTAGCGTTCGCAGCTTCCATAGATGCGTGTGCTGTCTATAGAAACGGGCGCAGCTGTTACAGTGCTGATTAAAGCATTGCGAAAGTGCTGAAATTGTCACGAGCAGACTGCGGATCTTTATGTATTTGCGTGAAAAATGATCGGGTGAAATTCTATAAACATCGGAGAAATAAAAGAACATAACCATGTTATCTTTAAATCATCGAAATTATTGAGACGAACAATACAGTGCTCTTCAACTTCTGTTTCGTAAAATTACTCCATATATCTTTTATTTTCCATAAAGATCCGCGATTCAGTTATCAATGGAACTTACTCTCAAAAGACAATACAATAAAACTACGCCCCTTAATTTGCGCGGCACATTTTCTTACGCGGGTCTCCTTTTCGCGTGGCATTTTTTATACGCGATCTTTGTAAGTCTCTTAAATTGTTCGAAAAATTGGAAAATGACATTACAGACATTCAAAATCGAGACATTCGGCGAGCCTTCGAATTTCGACAAAATTTAATAAAATGTTGCCGCGAATATCAAGAAATTCGTCGAAAACTTGGAGAATGAGAATATTGAGAAAAAAATATACATTAACGATAAAAATGAAGTCAAACGATGAAGACGGTGAGTTTTGTGCCAATTGAAAAGAAAAGATTGATCGTTTTAAATTTACACCAAATTATATCAAATAGAATTTGCTTTTCTTTTCTATATATACATAATATATATAAGATGTCATATTTATATCTTTCTTTCTTAACACGAAACCTACCGCGGTCAAAGTGACCGCTTTCTTATTTTGCAATTCTGCAAAGTTCCGAGACTCTTTCGTGGAAAACGCTTGAATAAGTTATATTATTGGAGCAAGTTTTATAATAAAAACTTTACAAATTCTAAATAAATTCGGTCTTCTCACTTTTGTGAAGCAGTACATGCCACTTAGTATTACTGCTTGGTAGGTTTAGTGTTAAACTGTGTGAAATAAATATTAGGTCTACCGGAAAGTTCTGTCCGATAGTGTCACTTCAAGTTTCAATCCATATGCACATGTTGATTTGAGACATATATGACTGTCTCTCTTTATCATTGCATTTACATACATGTACTCTCCTAAATAAACTGAAACAAAGATGTCTCATGTCATTATTAAGTGAGACGCGATCGTCAAAACATGGCTACCGATGATAATGCCAGACCACATGCTGCTTTGGCGACTCGTCAGAAAATCGCAGAACTAGGCTGGCAAATTCTGTCACATCCACCATACTCCCCAGACCTAGCACCCTCCGATTGTCACTTGTTTCTCTCTTTGCAAAATTTTTTACACGAAAAAAAATTCAAAACTGAAGCTGATGTCAACCAAGCGCTAGTTGAGTTCTTCGCCTCTAAAAATAAATCATTTTTTAAAAATGGCATTTACAAGTTGCCATCACGCTGGCAAGAAGTCATAAGTAACGATGGAAAGTATATTCTACAATAAATATTATTAAATGTATGAAAATTGTGTTATATTTCAATTCAAAAACGGACAGAACTTTCCGGTAGACCTAATATGTATTTCTAAAGCGTACACTTGGTTTTATTTCCAATATTTTTTCTTTCGTACTTTCACAGTCTATTTACAAGATTTTCATTCGCGTAAGAGAAATCCACCTGGAACGGATACTTCGCCTAAATTGGGGAACGGTTGTATTTTGTTTCAAGATTAACCCTTAAATGCATATTGTTGCCAATTGTCTACATTCCAGTTCCACTTAATTTTATTCAAAAACCTGAGTATGTGCGTTTCCGAACACACGTTGATAACAATAGACAATAGACCATGTGTGAAATAAAAGACTTGACACTACTTTTGGCGAGTAAGTTATATGTTTTTTGACATTTGAATGTGGTGGGTGACAACCTTCGATGTGTTACTTGGAGAGATATTTTCTTTTTTCGAGTTTCCTATAAAGGAAAGTTTTGTGTCGCAACAAAAATCGCAATTGCTTTGCTGCATTTCATTTATAAATAATGTAAAAATTCCTATACTAATAGATAATATAAATACATGACCATTTGTTTACGTCTACAATAATTTTAGTAATAAACGCATATTGTTGCCAAAAGTCTACATACAACTTTTTTTTCAAAATAAATACTCAATATTATTACCTAGATTTTTTTATTTATTTTTTACGTAACCTATGACTACATTCCTATAAAAAACGATTTTTTAAAATTCAAAACAAAAAAATCATGCATTTAAGGGTTAAGAAATTAGCGAAATAGGGAGAGAGCCACAAATTTTCGTACAGTGAAAGGACCACCATTCCGGTACCGCCTATCTCTAGGAAAAGTGTTCAATAAGTTTCTCGACAAAACTTTCCGTTGAACCGATCGAAGTCCCGGCTCGCAACTGCCACAGGTTCATTCCGCAAAGATAAGCTTCATTCTCGGAATCGTTTCTTTGGTCGGCGCGAAACGGAATTCAGTTAGTTCGAGTTGCACCGCGGAATCCCGCTATCGCGGTCGAGCGGCGTCGTTTCATTTCTGTTACCATTCGAGAAACTTGTTGAACTTTTCCGTACACTTGGATGTCATCGGACGATTTCTTCGTTCCCCGAAGAGCTCCGGAGCAATAGTGGCTCCTCGAAGTTCCCGTTCTTGCGGGAACGGAGGATCCCAGTGGATATTTGAAACAACATTATAAGTCACCTCTTAATGCGTTTCGTAAAATAATAAATGGTACAGGTTGGATCATTCTTTTAATTTCCATGACATTCCTGGCTGTCCGATCGATACTAGAATTACCAAATCAGTTAAAACACATAAATATTTTCTGATTTCTTTTTTTACAGTTCCTGATATTACAGATCTTGTACTCAAAGTTAATCTTTTCGTAGATCATATTCTATGAGAAATTTTCAGACGAACTTTTTTATTCAAGTAACACGAATCGTGCGAAGTTCAAATAAATGCATCTAAATAAATCTCGACAGTGTTATAAAACAATGGAATCAAAGCAATCCAGTATTTTACATCTTAAGTTGTAATTTTGGTAAAATCTCGTAGGAGCTTTCGGCTATTATTTTCTAAAGAATTTTCTACAGAGATATTTTCGAAAATTTATTTTTGAGATTTTGTAAAATAACAAGATCTAACAGCATTTTGACATTCTTTTTACGATAGTCAATCTTTTAATTGGCGAGCATTTCTATGATCCTAATTTTGTGTAAAATAATGTACGAATATCAGAATGATACGCAGTCCATTTTAACGGTTCGTGTTTGTTTCGATGATACTAAGTTCTGCTAAACTGTAAATTATGATTCATGATAAAACATTCGTGACAGCCTTTAACCAACTACGCAACAATGTACCGTGTCCAAAGCTCGGTTTTATTACATCAGCGGTCTCATTGTAGTTGTAGGATGCTCCCCGAATTTCGCTATTTACAAAACAAACAAGCGGAGCGATGCATTGTGCAAACGCAACTCGCAGATTCGAATTCGAGCAATTTGGGTACGGCGGCATTGAATCTTGCAGAAAATAGAGAACAATGCGTACCGCGAGCACAATACCTCCGAGAAATTCTAAACTTTCGCGAAAATCGAACTGTACACGAGTTTTCACTGCGCCCAAACGAACGTTCGACGATTGCTACGAACCGTAACGATTAAACGTTAAATTGAAAATTTAGATACCAGATAGAACACAGAAAATCTAAAAAGAGATTCTTGAAAACGTGGGAAAACGTGGTCGTGGAACTTCGTTGAAACTCGAAACCGACCCCTTTAAGAATTTCGTAACACGTTAAATGTTAATTCGCACGAAATTACCACAACATAAAAATCATTCGATCGATGAAATCGAAACTAGACAGTGAAAATTTATCGTAGTATCTCTGTTAGATATGTTGGAATGTTGTTACCCGATACTCGGTAATTCTTAATAAAAATGTTTCGAATAAAAATTAGTCGATGCACAGTTTCTAAAAAATTACGAGGCTAAATGTTGATGAAAGATTTCTTTATTCAACGAAAAACAAAGTCGTTGCAGTTTGTTTAACATAACTATATATCGTTCATGTACAAATCGATTCATCATTGTATTCCATTTAAAAAAATTATTAACCCTTTGCGCTCGAGCGGTGACCCCGAGGCACCACTAAGAAATGTTTATATCGCATTCCAAAATAATTCTTACATCAAGAAAATTTAGATTTGAAAAATTGTTAAAAGTATAACTGTTATATAAGTCGCAAAACTCAATTTTACACGCGTAAAATGCGCTCTGTCATATAAAATAGAGGCAGCGTAGGTCGGAAAAATTATTTCAGATTTACAGTTAAAATGGCTTCGAGTGCAAAGGGTTAACATACTTAGGTTGAAAATTAATTAGTTGGGAAATTACGATTATCGTCCCAAATCACTGTGCGGCGTCCGCAAGCTGTAGCTGAAACTTATTCACGAAACCCTTACCTCCAGATCGCTCGTCCTCACGGCAAGCTCCTCCTGCAGATTGTTCATCTCGTCATCTGCCCTTAGCTTCGCCCTTCGCTCTTTCGAGATCTCGTTGAGCTGCGTTTCGATGGTCTCTCGCAAATCGTTGATCTGCTGTTCGAACTCTGCGTTCCTCTTCTCCAGCTCGACCGTGTACGAAGACGTGTTCTTCAATCGTTGCCTCAGAGTGTCCATCTCGCTCATCAGCTTCTCCTTCTCCTTCATCAGGTTCTCCTTCTGCTTGCTCGCGGTGACGCTGCGCATTTCGATGAATTATTCAACTTTCGGCCGACCGGGGCACAAAGAAAATTAATTGCGCGAATTTGCGCGCTCTTCGAGCGGAAAGCGATTTAGAAGTCGAATTGTAAAGATGGCAATCTGCTTCCTGACTCTGCGTGGTTCCCTCTCAATTTAACCATCAGTCGATTCTGAACAAAATTAATAACTTTTATACTAATTAACGAACTGCGGAGTTTCATGCGTTCATGGCATGTGCAGATTTTTGATACGCGACGAAACGTATAAATTAACAAGGTCTAATTGCATTTTCATTATCGTTCTGCAATAAATAGATACAAACTTTTCTTTAATTCCAATTTCTATAATTTCTTAAATTCTTTATTTAGAATTTATCGCTTGTCTAAAGAAAAGTTCGAATAATCTTAATACTTTATTAAACAAACGGTTTCTATCGATTGCACTGTTGCAATTGTTTGTCATAGAATTATTGAACAATTTTCTCGCTCGAACAATATTTTTGTCAGTTTATCCCAAATGCGTGAACAATCATGATGATCATATAGGAGAAGAGGAGAAAATAATAACTTTTCTGTGAAGTGAAATTTCTGTAAAAAAATGCATATTCAAAAAGTTGTTTAAAAAACATAAATAATGAATAAAAATGAGGGTTATTAAGCTTTGAAATGGTACTCCGGCTTATAAGCTCACTCGGTACATACACTTTCGGTTTGCACATTTAAAATTGCGAGTTATGTGTTGCAAACATATCTGAATTTTTAAGAGTCCGTAGACATGTCAAAGCGCGGGCTTGCTACTTTATTCAAAACGCATATTTAATGTGTCTCACAGTTTACATCAGCTGACATGAAAGGTAGTTAAGCGGTGCATAGAAAATGAAGAAAATTTCCCTGAAAGTCCGCATCGATTTTAGCAGCACAGACGCGGTGTTTCGAAGTCCAACTCAAAAGGGACGTTGCATAAAGAAATTAAAATCGCGCGAATTCATCCTTTAAACCTATGCGTGAAGATCCGAGAATAATTATTGGTTAAAGAAGAATCAAAACAAAGTCTAAAAAATGTGGAGTTCCCAGGAAAGTCATATTTCTTGTGTTTATTATTGTGTAAATTTCTCCAGTGTTTAAACGGGGACTTGAATAATTTTATTATACACAATTAATGCATAAAAGTAAATTAGGTTATTCCTGTATTCTATAAATAAAAATTGAAGAAGTTATTGCATTAAGAATGCAGCTACACCGATGAATAAATTATTATAAACCAAACAAAAAGCATTTAAGATCAAGTATTTGCTACCTTCGTTGAGTCTTGCAAGAAGATATCTAAGGATTCGAGTGGATTTAGGTAATCAAGAGTTACGATTAAAAATCTCAGCAATAGTTGAACACATTTATCAAATGCTTGTATAATACAAACATACGCTCTTCTTAATTTTTATTACGTCTTATTAAAAGATTAACACACCGATCTCGAAGAAGTGTGTCGAAAACAATGTAAATAAAAATTGATACGTAAAGATTCGAGTGGATCTAGACAACAAAGACCAAGAATTAACCTTTTAGGTACGGCTGAATTCTGCGCGAGGCTATTTTCCTGGACGGCAGAGTCTGATATGTACTGTAGTACTGAGTCTGATACTGTAAATATAACCATCTGTATATCGTTAACACTTTGCCGGCCGCACTGTTTTTAAACATTTCTTCGCTTGGCGCTGGCACCACTAACTCTGTTACTTCGTTTGTCGCCGGCTGTTTTTGAGGTTATTGGGAGATAATAAATTTCAAGTTTTTCTAATCTCATCGGTAGTTCTCACGAGATTTCAATCCGCCTCCTCTATTTTTATGAAAATTCGAAAATGTACATATGTAAATAAATGTAAAATTTTTTTGTTTTATATATTTCTTTAATTACATTTTCTTTGGTACTTACTTAGTATTTCTCTTTTAAATGATACGAAGCAAAACAGTCTCCAAGATGTAATGCAACTCCGCACGACTTGCACATCAAATTTGTAACACTTGCTGACGTATGTAACTTATTCCACGTAAAGCTGTACAGCTTTATGCTAAAAATACAGGGTGTCTCAAAAATGTCTCGCAATCCGGAAATGGTGGGTTCCTCGGATCATTTGAAGCAACTTCTTCCTTTACAAAAATGTTCTCCGAGGCACCGTTAACGAGTTATTAACGAAAAACAGTGACCAATGTGAGGCGAGCTCAGCTGGCGCGAGGCGACCGAGCCAATCGACCGCTGGCGCTGTTGGCTTGGCCGCCTAGCGCCAGCTGAGCTCGCCTTTCATTGGCGTTAATAACTCGTTAACGGTGCTTCGGAGACAATTTTTGTAAAGGAAGAAGTTGCTTCAAATGACCTAAAGAACCCGCCACTTTCGGATTGGGAGACATTTTTGGGACACCCTGTACTGTACCGAGACGGTACGGAACAAAAGCAACAACAGAACTCCACAGATCATCAAGAGAATGCAAAGGATGCAAAAGTGTTGTCGTCTGCCACTGGGCCATACCGTGCGCACGACACCATTGCAGTGTTGCCGGCCGCCGAACGATACTTTACCCGCGACACCACTGTGGTGTCGCCGGTCGTCAGGCAATACTTTGCGAAGGTGTTTTACTTTGTGTTACTTTGCATAGTGTTAACACTGTTGTAAATCGATGTGAAGACAAAATAAATGTGAAACAATGCATATGAAGAGGATTATTTAATTCAAACGGTGAGCGAGTGAGCTACTAAAGTGAGCCACTATAGCGGCGCGTCGTGCCTAAGAGGTTAAAATCTCATACGAACTTCACATTTATCAAATACTTTTCCAATACAAAAATACAGCAGTTTGGTACTTGTCAAAGTAACGAATAAGAGACGATCTGCATTAAATACACACCGAAGCTCTTCGACCAATTTCTCTGTGTACTCGGTACGGTAATTGCAACAAGCGTTTAAAAATGTAAGCGAAGCGGACGAGAACAGAAGCGAAGCAAAGAACAGAGATTGCAGGGAGTGAAACGAGTGAAACATGATAGTATTAAATGCGATTACAAAGGAGGCTGTTGGTGGTCCGTCAGCGGTTTATTTTAGGTATTTTGTAGAGAAGGATGGACGAAAGTTGAAGGGACTCGCTCCTCGGCAGTCCTCTGTAGCGGCAACACCGAGGGAAACGAAGCACAACATCTTTATGAGCTACTATGCCACAAGCTACGATCATGTTAGAACGGAATTGCGAGCCGATCGTGTTGACTGAACAGAGAACGCCGGTCTATCGGGCACGCTTCTCTCCTCCAGGGATTAGACTCGACATCCTTGTAGCCTCAATGCGATCACGATGTATACACACGAATGGCGTCCCGATGACGACGCCGTTTACCCTGATAACGGAAAACGTCGTGTACAGACTGACACGATTTAGAGCACGACGAGATATTCTTCACGAACCTGCCATCGCACTCGCTCACGCTTCCGGCCCAGTGCATATGGCAACCAACGATCGCTTTTGCAATTTGTCCTTAGATACCCGTGGCTGTATAATTATGTAACAGCTTGTTAACCCTTTCGGTCTACTATAGTGACTTTCCATAAAATGCATTATATTGCATAATGTTATTTCCTCTCATACTGTAAATTAAAAAGCGCATGCTAAAACGTTTTAAATACCCTGGAATACCCTTTATTTATACATACCCTTATAAATACCCTTGGGTTCTCCGCCGACCGCCGTGGAGTACCGACTCCTGCTGACGATCGGCGTCGCGTAGCGTGCAGTGATGTCGCAGCGCTCCGTTCAGTGGAAGTTATATTATAATATAATAATAGATTATATATATATAATATTTTATTATTATAATAATATAATAATATAATATTATACATAATTATATATATATTATATTTAATATATTATTTATAATTATTTACTTATTATATTATTATTATTAATTGTTATATTAATTTAATATTATTTATAATATATTAAATATAATATATATAATTATGTATAATATTATATTATAAGAACATTATTATATATATATAATATAATTATAAATATATTAATAAATATATTATTAATATATAGTAAATGTTTTACTATAATAAATATATTATAATATAACCCGCGGAAGGGTTAATAACGAGATTGCCAGTCTGGATGCAAAATAAAAGTTATCCGAGTTAATTGTAAGAAACGCGAAAACTTGGTGGAAATACTTTTTCTCTTTTAGTCGTTCCAATAAATTGTACATAATGTAAAAATATTCTGAAATTCTTTCAATATTTTTTAGTTTTATATTTGATCTAGTAATTTTTGTCATTAATGCATGAAACCCGCAGTTTATTAATACTTTATGTAAATCGTGATTCAGTAGGCTGTATTAATATGTATCAATGCAAAACTTCGAAGTTGGGATTGAGTCCATCAGGTATACACAAATGAATTAGTAGCCCTTGCGGTTAATTAATTTTTCTACTATTGAAAAAATAAAAATGTCGAAAGAAAAATATAACAGCACCTTTTGACAAGGTTTTGATACCTATTTAACATTGTTTATTATTTGTAATATTTATGAAAAATCCGATCTGCCGTGATCTTCGTATAATTTATAACACGAATATAATGAAAATATAATTAATTGTAATCTGTATAACATTCGTATAATAGCCATACAAATAATATGAAAAATAGATATTTCTTATTCTACACTCTCATTTTAGTCTGCACTGGAAGGGTTGATCTTCCTCTCTCGTCACTTCGATGTTTTGTAAAGCAATACCTGATCGACGAAAAAAAGTAGTTGCAAAACACGAACGAATATGTACCGAATAAATACAAAGATAAATTAAATAAAGACAGATATTAGCCACTAGTCTTTTGTTGTGGTTCTCAACGATTTTTTGAAAACGTTCGAAAAGAATCGACACGACGATAAAACTCGTTTCCTTTCGAATTCCATGACGGTAACTCAGCGTCGGTGTCAAATACCGAAACAGGGGTTTGTAAAAACGACCCGCATATTATCCGCCGCCGATAGACTTTGATTTGCATATCCGGCAAACATGCATGCATGCACACGTTCGGCGAACGGCAAACCGCCGATAACATAGAATCGAGTTAATCCGAAGACCCCCCGAACGCTTTTGATGGAAATTAAATCCGCGAACAGCTCGAAAACACGCCGCGGTCACATCGGGCTTCGTCTAGGCGACAGGGAATTGTGGCTTTGAAGGATTTCTAACAGGATCCTTGAAACGTTTGATCCGACGGGTTCGCTAAAGGCGTCTGGGTCTCTGTGTAATCCGTAAATATCTCACCTATTCGTTGCCTCGTGTTTGATTAACGCGATAAAGAACCGAACCGTGTGGTTCTCTCTGACACTGGAATCTTGAAAACGACTATTCACCGGTTGTGAAAGAAATAATTAACTAGGCCAGTGAATCCGGTTCCCGTGAGGTGACCATTTGCTGTGCTTTTGATTCGTTCCCCGGCATAATTAACGTTATATTTATCGAATAGGGCATTATTTTTTTTTAGTTGAAAATAAACGAAATAAATGGATAAGACAATTTAATATGTCTTATTATAATTATAATCAATATATTATATACATAAATATTACATATTTTATATATTTATATATTTATTATTATTATTATTTAATATATTTCAATATATTATATATAGTTATTAATATATTAATATATAATAATTTATATATATAAATAATGATTATAATTATAAAATTAATTATAGTCGAAAAACGAGCCTACGTGGCTATATCTGTAGGACACCAATGAGTGGACGAAGCCCAGTTACAATCATTGGCTCGACCTCCTCGCGCTAACCGATCCTGTCTCTTATTGTTCACTGTTTTTCGTTAATAACGCGTAAACAAAGTCGCGGATTGCATTTTCGCTAAGGAAAAGGTTTCTTCGAATAACCCGAGGAATCCCTCATTTCCCAATCGCGAGTGATTTTTGGGAGACCTTTGTAAATTCACAAGAAAACTCACTCTTCGATGGAGGAGATCTGTCTGTTCTTTAGCTCGATTTCCTGATTCAGTTGCGCGACATTCAGCCGCAAGTTCTCTATCATCTCCTGCGCGTTCAGCTCGCGCGTGTGAGCGGCATCGGCGCGCTTTATCGTGTTCACCACTTCCAGTTTCAGCTTCTCGATCTCCTCGTTGTTGTTCGCAATCGTTTCCGTGTAGCCCTCCGCAAGGGCCTTGGACTCCTGGACCTCGGTCTGAAATCACAGCACGTCTACAAACAGTTGTCAACGTTTTTTTTTTTTATAGAAATCACTACAAGTGCGAAAATTATCTTCCGTTTCAGTTTACGTAAAACCGGATTATCTTAATTATTACTAAGACCGATCGCAAAGGAAGTCGAACTTCCAGGAGATTATTTTCATTCGAATATTATTACAACGATTTTAATTTAGTAGTATTATCTTCGAAAATATGGATTCAAATTGGAGAGAAACTTTGATGTTATTTTACCGATTGCGCGAATCGATTCCGATATCGTGCAATATTTTAATTCCATTGAAATAACGTATTACGAGAAACTTTTAGGACACGTTAAAAAAAAGATAACTCTGCGATGCGCGTCGAAGAAAATCGAAATCGATTAAACACGTTGATTTACTTGCATTGTTCTACCTTTCGTGTGGAAGCTTCGAACCAGCAAGATATAAATTAATTAAAACGTGCATTAATTGTACCTCCAATTGGGTGCATTTTTCCAATAGCTCCTTTTCCACTCGATGCGCTTTGTACAGAGACTCGAAGAGTCTGGTGTACTCGTTCAAATACGGGGCCAATGCGTCGATGCTTTTCATATCTCTCAAGACCTAAAAAATTTAATAATGAACTACCATTGATCGATATTTACCGATTTCTCGATATCGGTAATTAATAAATGCAGTTCTCGAACTCCGGCGAACTGGATAACAGGACATTAGCAAACTATCGCTTTATCATGAAGATATAGCAGTAGAAATCCATAAACAAAATCGAAAATATCGGAGAAAAGATAGCGTAAGTGTTTTAATAAGACTACTAATTAAACTGCAAGTATGAAGCAATAAGTATATATAAGAAGTAAGAATAATAATAAGAATAATAATAAAGATAAGAATATAGATAGATAGATAGATAATAATAATAATAAGAATAATATATATATATATTATTTATTATATATAAGAAGTAAGAAGTATATTGAAATCGATTTCCGTGAAATTTTCAGCACGTATACGAGTTGTCGGATAAAAATGTTAAAAAAACGACATTTTTAAATATTTCTATCATCCCAATTAATTTCCAATCCAACAACATTTTTGTACAAAGATTAACAAAAGTAAGACTAGCAGAAAAAGATTAGCAGAAATAACCAAATAAAAGAATATAAAAATTTGATATGTTTATTCGATAAATATAAAGTAAATTATGCCAAAAAGCAAACCAAGGACACAGCAATTGGTCACCCCCCACAGTAACCGTTTCTACTACCCTAAATCAGAAAAACTATTTTGGAATTAGGGTTAAAGTGGCTTCGAGTACAAAAGCTTAACAGATGAAGAAATTAAGTGATCGATCGATAGAATGGTACGAATTGAATCAATGCCTATAAAGATCCATTGTCCAGTCCTGAGATGAAACCCTCGGAGATCATAAGATCGATAAATAAGGAAATGGAACAGCGAAGGTAGAATACAAATGACGATCTAATAATGTTCCCTCTGGTTAAGAGCTTGAAAGCCTCCCGATTACTTGGAATCTCGATACGGAAATGGCATCGTGGAAGATGTATCAGGGATTTCGTTCACCATAATGAAAAACATTTCCCCGTGTCGGCGGCAACACCCCTCACCTTCTCGTAATCCTTCTCCAGGGCGCAGAAGGTGCTGCTTACCGAGCTCCCCTCCGAAGTCGCCTCGCTCAGCTCGCTCCCCTCATCCTGTAACGTGTCATTCCGTCACGCTGACGGATATCCCTCCTATCTCCTTCGTTACTTTTTCACGATCATTGCTACCTAGCCGCGCCACTGACCGTCGGCCTGTCCGATATTAATCGCGTCACGGCCCTGATAAGGGCCCATGAAATTTACGAGCAATTTTTTCGCGACTCCGGCTCTGCCGGCACCCCTAATAAACTACCCGCATTCCCCTGGCATCCCACGAAACTCCGGGAGAGCAACGTTTTTCTTTTCTCTTTCTTCGACGGCCCACGAGATCGACTAGATATCGGTGACCTCGTTATTGCCGCGTTATCCTGCGGCAGAAACTTTTTATGCGATCATCGACTGGCCCTCCGTTTTTATTTTGTGCTCGCACGGAGGTTGTTTCGACTTGTTTGATCTCGGACGACATTGTTAGCGAAGATAATTGTCTGACAGATCCGCCCGGCATGGTACAGTAAATTCTCTCCAATTGTCCCTCAGCTTGTAAACGAAAATGGACAATTTGGGAAGAAGAGATACCATTATTCGAGCCTCGCGGTTCCTTTTTACGATTGTTGACAATCGGCAACTATAGAAACGAGCCACAAGGCTCGAATAATGGTATCTCCTCTTCCCAAATTGTCATTTTTTGTTTGCAAGCTGAGAGACAATTGGAGAGAATTACTTATTTATTATACTTATTTATTTATACTTATTATACTTATAAGCATACTTAAGTATATTTAAGTATACTTATAAGCATACTTAAGTATACTAAGTATATTAAGTATATTTAAGTATACTAAGTATTATATATTAAGTATATTTAAGTATACTAAGTATATTAAGTATATTTAAGTATACTAAGTGTATCAAGTATATTTAAGTATACTAAGTATATTATATATCAAGTATATTTCAGTATACTAAGTATATTATATATTAAGTATATTTCAGTATACTAAGTGTATCAAGTATATTTAAGTATACTAAGTATTATATATTAAGTATATTTCAGTATACTAAGTGTATATTAAGTATATTAAGTACTTAAGTTTACTTATTATATTTATTTATTATACTTATTTATTGCTCGATCCCTTGCCGTATTATTTTCTTCATAGCTGCAATTATTGGTAGTTCGTCGATCATAATCATTTCTTCGAAGAAATGAGAATGAATAATACAATACGACAATAAATAATAATAATAACAATACTACTCATCGAAGGACGGCAATTCCATCTGCAATTTTCTTTTTACTGATGTCGTCCGCGTACTGGATCGTCAGTTTATGCGATCTTTTTTTTCAAGTTTCAGTGCTTCGAAATTCTTATGTAACTTCGTTTTTGCTCGTATTATGTGTCGCTCTTTTTTTCCATAAAAATGTTGTATCGGTATTAGTGACGCGGTTAGGTTACAGATACTTGAAATAATTCAATAGAAATAATAACATCGTTTAACTTCTCTGGCCCGTCTTGTTTTTCTACGTTATCGTCATCCATTGTTCTTATAATACCGCCGGGAACGATAAATTAACATAATAAAATTATGGCGATCATATTCGTTTATTAGTATAATATAATAAACGTCATCAGAGTGTGGTTCATCGTTACATCAAAGATCGAAAACAAAACACGGTCATCGATTAATTATTAATCGATATGAATAAGGCAACGGTAGTCTTCACATTGGACGCATAAAAGTATTTTATTGGTAACTAATAAAAGATTATGAAATGATTAAGATATACTTGAACTGATAATTTAACTGTTGCGTGTAATTGCTGTATTAAATATACATAAAGCTACTAGGAAATATATGATCAGACTAGGAAATTGTCTGCTGAAATGTAAAATAAAGTGTCTCATTTATTTATTGATTATTTTTTATATGAACACTTTATATTATGTACTTACGTCCAAGCCAGCATTCATCTCCATGTCCATCATGATGGTGGTTTGAGGTGTTTACAGAAACTTTGTGAAATCAAAGCAAGTCACCAGTTGCACAAACGCAATTAATAAGGAACAAATTATATGCAATTTAAGAAAAAAAAAAATTTTATTATCAATCTCTCTTGCAATGTTACATAAATCAGGGCAAATCGTTTAACGAAGCTAAGACGCATAAATATCGAAAGGCCAAGATGCTTAAAACTGTGAAGAAATTTGATCGAACGAAATAAAAAATTCTAGGGTTATTATGTTGAAACTATGAAACGAAAAATCTACAGCAAGTGGTAAAAACAACGGTGCGCGAAGGAATGTGCCGAGACTATTGCAATTTCTCTTGTTGACTAGTAAC
The DNA here is from genome assembly GCF_051020955.1 of Megalopta genalis. NCBI lineage: Eukaryota > Metazoa > Arthropoda > Insecta > Hymenoptera > Halictidae > Megalopta > Megalopta genalis. The sequence goes on from NC_135016.1 coordinate 32,418,464, forward strand.
CATGGAAGCACATTGTGAAGAGATTCTTCGATAGCCTCAGGTGAGGAATCAATACATTCATAGAGATTGTTATAGTACACCTGCTGAAGTTCTTTGCAAACATTGACACATGTAAGGAACATGGTAGAAACTGAAAGATATAGTATTATACTTTGTAGTATTTTGAGCGTTTAATTGCATTTTCAGCACGATTCCGAATTTTCCTACAAACCTCACTTTGTCACAAATTACAACCTTTCGGCTTTAATTTCAGCACTCAAAAGTTCAAAAATTCCCACGAAAATATATTTTAAAATCGATTTGAAGTAATCTCTTTAAGATTCAATCATTTCTCCCGAAGCTATTGATAGGGATTTTTCTATTTTTCGACATGATCTCGAATTTTTATGCAAACATTGATCATTTCATCGTCAAGTGGGATCTTGCAGTTTCAATTTGAGCACTCAAAAGTTCAAAAATTCCCACGGACAATCTCTTAAGACCAATCATTTTCCTCCGAGCGATCGACCGAAACTTTCCGACATTGTCTCGAATTCTTCTGCAAGCCTAAACAATTTAATCGCGAAGTACGATCTTCAGCTTTAATTTGAACCATTAGAAGTTTTACGATTCTCGCGGGAGATAAAGCGATTTAAAATCTAAAAATCTTAAAATCCGATCACGAGTAATATTCCTTAAGCAAAGTTTTAACGTGCTTCTTCCCAAGGGAGTAGTTCGATAAAGATAAGATCGGCGGTCATAGAAGGCACCATATTGAACGAAAATATCATTGTATTAATAAAATTGCCATCGTTCATATACATATTAACATTTTACATTGTAACACTTATTCATATATTAATTCTCCCCACTAAGTTCCTCTTAAGCTCTATCTTACAATACCTGGAGTCGTTCGTAGTACGGAAAAAGAGGCCTATGCATCAGCATTGAACAACAACACCTCTTAAAACACCTTGAATAACAAACTTTATTTACATTTCGCATCTCAGTCTCTCCGTAACCGAAAGTCCACGGTATCGGAATATCGTTTGAGACATGCTCTCGCGCTTCAATATCCCAAATACTCATATCTCTCCGTCTCAGTTTTTCTTTGTTGCATACACACGCTAACGGCGATTTTCCGAGTTACGAAGCCAGCGTTCAAGTTGGATCCTTCGTTGTATCTAACAACGCTTTCATCGAGCAGGATAAGTAATCCACTATTTATTTATTATTTTTTCTTAGCCGTACAGAGCGAACGATAAACTTGGATAAATTTTGAAGCCCGTTTACCGAAACCCCATGCGTTCCCCGAGAGCACAAAATATTCATGACTTTATTCATTCTCGTTTCACGCTTCGACGTTTTCTTTGTCTCGTATCTTCGAGAAACAGAGGAACAATCTACCGACGCGTGAAACAGAAAATGGCGAATTTTAACCAGCATGGCGGATCGAAGAACAATTACAAACGTTAACTACGTACAACAGATCCATATGTTAAACTAAAATTAAATTGTACACTTTGTCGTGACGGCGTTACAAATAGCAGTGAAGGCTGCCGAAGCTAGACACAACTTCAAGTTTGTTTGTATATTTTTTTTGTGCAATTTAACGACATTTTCATTTCGTCGACGACGCTCTGTTTCTCCGATCTCTTCAACAACCGCTCGCATTTCCGAAAAAAAGTACGTAGGAAATCGTGGCAATATGCGTGTTTCTCCCTACTTCGTAATCGTTTCTTGGAAATGAAGAACCATGCTTGTGCCGGTCCGACGAAAGATCGGCTCTTCGAGTTACTTACAATTATACTCGGTTGTGAAATCTATAAATTAAATATGAAGAACGAGGGTCATTTCGTATCGATGAAGGTCGAACGATAAAATGAGGAAGTCTCGCGAGCAAGTCCCACGTGGAGGTGACAGGTTTTAAAAAAACGATTTGGCTGTTTTCGTATAGTCTTCCGATAAGCCTTCTTAACGATCTTTCTAGGATATTCCTATGGGATGCAACTATCTTTCTACGGCACGTAAAGAGAACGTTTGGCAGCGGAACATTCCGACATCGGTTTGAGAAACTTCGATCCTGTTGATTCTAATAGGTGAACAATTACAGTAATGTCTCCCTTACCGACGCTCAGATTGTCCACTAAAATGGATAATTTGAGAAGAGGAGTTACGATTGTGCGAGCCCTGCGGCTCGTTTTTATAATTGTGGACAATTTATAACTATAAAAATAAACCGCAAGGCTCGAACAATCGTATCTCCTCTTCCCAAATTGTCCACTTTTGTGCGCGATCCGGGCGTCATTTAGAGAGACATTACTGTAATCGCTGCATCCAAACCATCGAACAATTCGGAGATACGCTAACGATTCTACCGTTACACTCGAGTGTACACGATTATTATTTCCTACGGAGAACGAAGATGAATGAAACGTTACTTACAGCGATGGCAGTCTTGACTCTAACAGTTACTATAAATTCAATCTGAAAGACCTGAAGCTCTAGACACAGTCTTCGTATCGCGAACGTTATTCAGAGATTTACTTTTCGACCCTTTGCAGGGGTTGAAACAATACGAATAGAAAGGCAGGTAGTTTTTACGGACGAACGAAACGATCGAACGGATCAATAAAATGGATCGAATAATGGATTACTTATTGTTTGCACTCGGCGCAACGAAACCTGCTACTCGATGCCAAGGAGGACCCGTTTCCCAAAATGGCGAGGGGTCCGGGTCTTTGTGCGGGATGCCATCTTGAACGCGTGCCGCGTCGCCGACGCTTATACACATACACCTGGGCAAATAATACAAAAATAATTCTGAGGTACTCTTCTCTCTCCTCGTAGTTGGAATTTCCTAACTAATTGGCAGATCGCGTTCGCTGCGACATCGACTCTGAACGCGCACCCTACCGCTGGGGATCACTTTTTTTTTCGTCTCGTCGTCTCTCACTCTCGTATTTCGTTTTTCCCATCTGGTTCGCTCTCACTCTCTCTCTCTCTCTCTCTCTCTCTTTCTCTCTCTTTCGCTCTTAACTCATCCCATCGCACGTTTTTCGACGCACAGACTAGCCTGCAACATTTAGGCACAGGGGAACTCCTGGTTGCTATTACATTGGAACGATATACGCGCGCAGAATTGGAAGAAAGAGCACGTGAAACTGTCAGGCGGGTCCGATTGGTCGACCCTCGCGTACGAAACACTCTACGAAAGACCAAATCGAGGACCAACGGGATATCTGCGTGCCCTAAAAGGTTGCAGCGATCTCTATGCATCGATGGGACATTCTCGTTTTCACGGATCGAATCATACCATTTATTTTCATTCCACCAGTCCGACGGGATCGTCTTCGTTCCTTGCCCGATTCTGTCTTAGCTTAGGACTCGTTTGTCGTCCGTGATTTTCGCAGAAGGAAATTTATGTTTACGCGGTGTCGCTCTACATTTATAGCTAAATATCGATACTCTATGAAAAGAATTTTTATCTCGATTTTAAAGAGACCTTCAAATGTGTGTGTGTGTGTGTGTGTGTGAACTTCGTGTTCGACGTCTTAATCTATTGTAAGGCAAAGGGTTGAATGGGTACGCATCGTCAATTTTAAGAGAACTGCGGTTTGTCTTACATTTTTCTTTTCGTTTAATATGTGTAGAACAGTATGCTAAAATGATGTCTCTTTTTTCTTTTTTTTTTTAATTTCGATTATTAATTTTCATGGCAGCCATTGCTAGATCCATTTAAATTTGAAAGTATTCATTTTCTTTCGCATTATCTTTGAACTCTCTTCGTCGAGATCGATGTTGATCCTTTTATTGGACCCGGTATGAACAGCTAATGATTTTTTGAATGTGTATACCTACGTTGTGTCTCGAAACTTGTTGATTTTTTGTTTGTTTGTCACTTTTAGTTTTACTCGTGGCCCACTAAACTGTACGATTTCTTTTTATTTTGTATATTACAGTCGGACTCCGTCTAATAAAGTCCAGCTAAACACAATGATAAACTGTACTGTACAACACCTGTCATTTTGTAATTCTAAAAATAAGACATCGTTTCATCATTACTCGCGTAACTATTTCAAATGAATTGTCTGTAGTATATCCAATGAATTCTTTCATTTCGAGTATACCGATACGTGCTCTACGTTCTAACAGTTTATGCATGTGTCAGAATTGACCCAGCACAATAAGAAGAGGGTTTAATATATACGTTTATTGGTAATTTGACATTTGAAACGAACGCATTCGGATTGCAGGACAATCGTAAAGAAATACAAAATTTTACAATATCTAAAATAGAAAACGGGCAAATGTTTCTTTGGGGGGTATACGAGGATCAACTTTATTCCTTGAAGACGATCCCCTCTGGTCAACGGACGAAAAAATGGTACTTGGCCGGGGCTTGAAATTGCTTCGATATTGGAAACTTCGGAATTCTCCGTAACAGTTATTCGAGACGAAGGTTCCACGCAAGGATCTTAAATGCATTTTAAAAGCAGCTTCCAAGCCCCGATATTACGATGAATTAACAGAAGAGTAATCAATGTGAATACCTACGACTCGTAAGCTCGAGTGCGAAGGGTCGTTTACGTAAAAGATAGAAAGCACAATATGCTAGAGCAAGGCATCGATTGCGTGTAAAAAATAACTCTCATCCTAAGCTTAGTTCGTATTTTCCGCGACACTCCCTAATATCGATGTGCTTCTTAAGAGAACGTATGTATGTATGTATGTATGTCCTTAGAGAAGTCTTTAGTTTGACAGTCCTACCAGGCCGCGGAAGCGTTTTCCGCGATACGCATCCTTCAATGTTCAAAAGACCTGCGAGCAGATCGCGCGTCTCGGACACGCCTCGATCGGTATCGAAGGCATAACTTGAGCCACTAGATCGAAAATTATTCGCCGGACGATTTATTCCCTGACCCCTTTCTAATCGCTGAATCGCTTCGAATCGTCGAACAACAATGGCAAACACCGTTGCTGCTCCATGTTTTTATAGGTTTCTCGCGCAGATATTATTGACTGTATCACGCCGACACCGATGCAACGGAATGTGAAATTTTTAACGCCAAGTTAACGTTGTTTCTCCTAGACCGCCTCTTACCCGCTCTAGAAGCGTCGTCGCACACGCGGTCCTGTTCTACAGCTCGGTAAGGAAATTGTACGCCGATATCGTTTTCGAAGACGGTGAACGCATTTCGTGCGCTTCGAACTACATATTTCCACTTGCTATGAACGCCTGCGGACAGTCGACGGACACGATGATCCACATTGACAAACACTCAGTAATAGTTTTTCATTATTATTATTTTTTTTTTCGTTTTTAGAGATAATTTTACGCTGACTTCGGACCGCTTCCGTCGAAGCCACCAGCCAGTTGATTACTCCATAGAGTTTTATACAGGGTGTTTCGGTACATATATACAGATGGGGGACTCGTTGACACTTGTAAAATGAAAGAATGGGCCGACGTATGCGTCTTAAAATTATTGTTTACAGTGTACGCGATTTTATCCGATGGGAAAACCATGAGCTCGTATGTGTGAGAATCTGTCGAAGCTTTGTGATTTTTATCTAGTCAGCAGGATTAACATTGTAGAATCGGTTAAATTTCGGATTAACATTGAAGTATGACAGACGCCCGATGTGATCAATGTAAACAGTCGTGACTAACGATGGTAATATTACCGAATCCGTACAGAGTAATCATTGAATTCATTGGTACAACGCTATTACCTCGAGATTACAATTATTACTAGTTCTTCACGTCCATGTATTTTGATCACTTGGAAATATACATATTAACTATACCTCGCTCTACCCTAATATTAGACAATACATGAACGAAATATTAATTCAGGAGAATGTATCAAACTACTTTGAAGTACAGAAAAATGATGCAATTTTCAGTGTTATTTACAAGTTTTCTTACAGCATTATTCAAAATAATTAGAGATCGCTTGACATCGGATGTTGAGAACATTTCCAGATATTGTGGTCTCCGTACACGTTAAACAATGTAATGATACACTGTTACACCGAAATCACTGAAAAGAGTAGAATCGATCTATACTTCTAATTAATACAAGATTTTATCTTAAGATCGTAGCTTATATAAATTTTGATACCGCAATGAAAATCTTAACGCTAATTAAAGTCAGCTAATGTTGTAGGATTGATTCGAGAACATTAATATCTATGGAACAAGACAATGACAGCATGTGACAACAACTAACTTATCGATAATTATTGGCAGTCGTAGTTTTATATTGTGCAAATAGAAAGTTGAAATTAAATTGATTACATGATCACATTCTGCCATAAAATTGAAACCAGTATACAACAACATTATTGATTTGTATCATGTATCATCGACAATAATTCAAATATGTAATGCGTTACATATAAAAAGGATATTTTACAGAACTTTCGAAATTTTGTCAATTTTACTATCGTTGATGATTCCTCGTTTCCCTTATTGTACATCAAATTCTGAAGCAAGAAAGAGCTTTATAAAACCACTTGAATTCGAAACGTGGAGACAGAAGTTCGCAATGCTAATCCTGGACAGAGTTTATAGGATACTCCATGATTGGAATTGTCTATTAGTGTCAGCGTCCTTTAAATCAAATTGGATTCGTCGATCAAGGATTTATGGTAGGGTGTTAGGCCACGTGCGGTCATGGAAGGGAGTGTAAGAAAATAAACTATCGATCCTGATTCATAAACCGGAAGCCTCTTGCACGATGAATTCAAAACTCATTGATAAAGTTGTACTGCCTCGAGAATAAAAATATTTTTCTTGCAAGATCTTTGGTCATGGAGTAGGGAGAAAAAAAAAGGGCACATTTTGATAACAAGATCTTGTCAGACCGCACGGCACTTACCCCAGAACCTCTGACGAGTGAAAACCTTAGAATTTTGTATCTTCTCGAAGTTACTCTAACAAACAGTTTACAGCCTCATGTTCCTCGCCTCTGAAACAGAGAGAAAAAGCTAGCGTGGCGTAAAAGTGGGAGTCGTACCTTTTTCGGAATTCATAACAAGGAAAGTAATCTCTAGCATATGACGGAATTCAGTTCATTGGAAAGATAAATTTAAGCTATATCGTAACTGACAGCGCCTTCGTATGGTCATCTCCTAGCTCTGTGCGAATCCCATAGCTTGAGAGCGATGCACAATTTTGTGTCAGATGTGTGCGAGTGAACTTTTTTTTTTCTGCGATTATAGACTATGGTATAAGCGATGCCAACGGTGGAGAAGACGACATCTTTGAGCATGTAATCGTGCATCAAGTTTCTTGACACAGTGAAGAACATGGCAGGCTGGTGAGCCTGTCCCCTATGTCGTCCGCGAGAAGAGATGGATTGGGGCAATGTACAGACCGCCGACGAGCTGGCTCTGATGTCGACGTCTGGCAGAGTTGCAGTCCTCAATGGACACAAGATATACGTAAGATGTGCAAGGATAGCTATGTCAAAGCGGCAACATCGCAACCTTCTCAGGAGAGAGCTGTTGACAGCAGACAGTTCAGCTCAATGTTCCGATCTTGGGTCTCGATGGCCTTAATCTCGAGATACATGATTCAGACCCAGTCAGATACAGAGAAGGATATTTAGTACAACGATCATTATACAATCAAGAGCTCATGGGAATTCCCCGTATACGTTGGAGAACTGATATAGCATCTGCAGGGCTGATCTATGTTTTGTGTATCCGAACTACGATACCGAAGAGATCACGTAGACTCCCCTAAATTGTACGCGCGGAAAACCGCGTAACCAGCTGGGAACTTATTGTCACGAAAATTTGGCACAAGCGATAGTAACGTGCCTCTGCGAGTGGATGCTGCACAGATCAATCGGATCGCAGGACACCTCTTAAAAATCGCAGTTCACAAGCTTCCAGAACGGTGTTCCGATTTGCCAGCGCATGGTTATTGACAAGGAGGCATGTCACACTTATTTCGACGACCTTTAAATATGTTATCGAAGCAACGTCCTAAATAACGTTACTTTATATAACCGTCGCTCGGCTGTAGTTGAAAAGATATAAACAAAGTTACTCGGGACGTTGACAGCATATCCGAAGGTCATCGTCGAGGCTACCTTTTTGTGAATAATCGACGATTTAGTCTCCTCGTTTGTTAGACGACGAACATATTGTCGTCAATTAACTGCAGGTCCAAACTAGGTATACTACAAAGAACTACTTTGTGTTTCTGAGCAGGGGAAAAGCCGAGCAACAACGTCTCTTGGAACAGAAGCAAATACGTTTCCTCGGTATTCGCTGAATGCGAAAGATAAATTAGGACACTCGCAATAGAGGGTGCATCTGAAATTGTGTAGCGTTAAAGAAGGGCTGGTAATTTTTCATACAAAACTAAATGGAAAATAGAAAATAAAATTTGTTCTAAACAGATTTAATTTTCGAGACGATCGGTTTTGAAAATTCGACTTGAGATCTTGTGCTTGCCATCGGTTAATTGAATCGGCATCGAGCATACTTGAATATTCAAATCCAATGTTCTCGAAAACGGGAAAACATGGCAATTGTTCAATGTTCCTTTTCATTTCAGACACACCCTTTATAAACGTTTCGTCGAATCGATGGTCACGATTATAGTACAATCACACTTTGACTACTCGCAACTCTTCTCGCTAGTTTATTATATTAAAAATTTAGAAATCACTTGGATCACTATCGCTGAGCGAGCGGTTGATATAGTTTAAAGTCCAACTCGGCGCAAGGATTTGTCTCTCAGTCTACGATGCATCCCCTCCTTTCGAATTTTCGTTCTTTCTTTCACTTTTTTTGTCGTTTTTGTTTTACTATCTTATTTAAGATTCTTGCGCTTCACCTAAAAAGAGTATATTCCAAAATTAAATACATATGTATGTATGTGTGTATATGTATGTGTATATATAAATACAATGTATCTCTATTTTACAACGAAACGTCCCTTGACTCTCGCAGCTATTCAGTTTACATTATTAAGTCTACGACGATCTTCTTCGACCTTCTTTTTACAAAACGATCGAGCCAATGGAGAACACGAGTCGCGTTTATACAGTACGCACCATAAACATAGACATGAAGCAACACAAGCAGAATGCACACTATGCATGAGTATGGGAAAATCAATATACAAGGTGAATCACCCGAGACTGGAACATGAAATGTTACAACGTTTTCTTCATGAAACGATACAACTCTATATTATGTAGTAAAATATTTCTTTTGAATAGATAAATATTCCAACATTTTCCTAAGTGAAACTACATGTTATTAAAATAAAAACAAAAGGTTTTTCAATACCCGAGAAAACGAATTTCAGATTCCAGCCCTATACGGTAACTCATCCTGTGTAACTAAATATTTTTAACGAATTAGTCACTCCTTCGTTTTTGTAATCATGTAAAATATCTCTAATATTCAAAAAGAGAACGCATCCTAAGAAAGTCTTTTTTATCAAATCATTGATGCGGTAAGCCCTAAAACTATTGATCATTCATTTGAACTCAACATCCATCACCTCTGCTAATAAAAGAGCAAAAGGTAATTTTTATCACAAAAAGGAATGTAACGTGAAAACACGACCACACGGAGAAACTAAAGCGAATTACGAGGTTTATTTTTAGTTTCGTCTACATTTGATGGTACCAGCTGTATAAAGAAATCGATCCTCGCGTTAACAAAGCACGGGACTACAAAATCGGAAACTCGAGCGCTCGTAGTAACCAAACACACCTAGGGGGGGAAGATAAAATCTAAACGGAACGTCGATGAAGAGGATAAAAAAGATAAGGGCGAAATCGATATACAATATAAGGAATAATCTGTACAATGATATTGTGTATCTTAAACGACAACTGCGTCTCTTCTTTTCAATCTTTTGTTCTTTTTTTCCGAAATACAAGATCAAGATTCGAAGAATTCAAACTATGATACAACTCTTTTTGGAATTCAGCTAGGATAAAAATCGTTCGATAACGGCGTGTAAAAATAGTTACGATCGTCGCCGACGTATTTAATTTTAGGTGCGTGCAAGTATAGAAATCAACGTAAAGAACGATTTAACCAGTAATCCATGTTGTTTCGACTTTTATCAAGCTTCATTATTTGAAAAGAAACGATTTTTATTATACTCGTCGAAGGGTCAACAAGTTTAATCATCGACTAGATATAATAAATTCTCTTTAAAGAAATATTTTTCGACATTAATAATTTCTCCATTAAATGTCGTACAATAATAAAACAACCAAAAAACGTCAATGAAAAATCGAAACAACACGGTACTGTCGAATTTTAATATACTCGGCACGCGCGTATATACACGTACATGTGTAACTACATCTGCGTAACGTTTTATCTCCAAGGGAAGTTTGCCAGATGTTAAATTAGTTTGCGAGAATAACAGTTTGAAGTTATAAGGCTCATAAATAAAATAGAGGAGTCATTCACTTGACATATTCGCTCTCATTTACCATTTTGAAAACTATATCTGGGAAGAAATAAAAAGAAACATCGCTAAGTTTGTATTTGTATGTCACAACTTTTTATGCATTCCATTTCATGAACAACACTAGTGAATTATTAACACAAGAAACAAATTTCTGCTTAACTCCCTCTTCTGATACGTAAACATATTTCACATACCTATTTATGAATATCTTTAATGTCACTATCCTTGCCAATTTGCAATTATTCAAGCGAATGACATACAACTTCCTTTGTAACTCAAGCAGTTTAATATATTTTAATATCGATGCAACATCTGACGTAGTTCCCTTTCAAGGATCGACCATCGAAACACTGTGTCCCTACTAGAAGAAGGAATCGAATGATCACATAGCTGAATGCCCGAAAAATATTAACAAGAAGATATTCAATGAAGAGAAAGGAAACGATTCCCTAATGTATACCTTGTTCTGTTAATGTTCAGCTCGCAGGTGTTACTTGGGAAACGGTGAACGGCGTCACCTGATAGAGGAAACACCTGTTGCACACCCTCACGGGTTTCGTATGCCCGTAACGTGGCAGGGGAACGTTGTTGCTACTGCAACGACCGCAGAACACTTTGCCACAATTTCTGCAATGGTGTCTCCGTCGCACTACGGTGAAGCCAGCTTGACAAGCCATACACCGTGGCGCGTCGTTGTCGGGGACCCAAGCTGGAGCACGTTCCACGCACTCTTCACCGCGTTCGGTTATCGGAGAATCTGCAGATCGAAGTCAAATGTTAATAGAATGTCAGTAATGCGAAGGTCTTGTATTCCTGACCAAACGCAGGAATGCTTAAAACTTAAAAAAGCGATATTTAAAATGATATTCAAATGATGTACAGCTTAGAGAAAACAATAGTTTGAACAAGAAGGACAATTTTAACAACTTTACCATTTAATTTTTAGTTACACATTTTTATATGCAATATCCGAAGTACCTAACCCAGTTCGGCTTTAGTCAGCTAAAGAATATCTGTACCGAGATTTTATAGTCTAATTATAGTTATTTCCAAGTAACAAAATATTTCTTATTTTCACATACGGTTAGCGCAACAAATATTACCATTTAGAGTTTTAAAATCTGTTTAGAACTGCTTGCAAGCCCACGAAAGGGTTGATCATTATAATTCTTATATCGAGCATGACGTACTTGTATTTTGGCCGTTAGTCGCAGTCGTATCTTCCAGATCGTCTTCATATTCCTGCAACGAGTCTTGTCGCTCGTGATTAGTACCCGTATCGTTTATAGGATTTGCTATCTGATCGTCTGCGGTTAAAATGTCGTCCTTCACCTCGCTGTCTTCTACGGTCTGACTACTGTTCATCAAAAACACGCACTTCAAGATATTCCGCAGGTCCGAGGCAAAGTTCGTCTGCAACTGATCCGCCACACCGGCTATACAGACGAACAGTCGATGAACAAGATCCTCCGACGATCTGAAACAACGCGAGATACTTTCACGTCGGTGCTAACGTCGAAAGAGCTAATTAAGACAAACACGGATTAATTCCTTGCCGCGAGCAAGCATAAAAGATCAATCATTACCGAAACTTCGCCCGTATCTGATTCCTGTTTGCGATCTCAGCTGCCTGCATCGCAAGCGCAATCTCTTCGTCATCTTGGCAGTCGCTCTGGAACTCGCTGGTCTCGGAGCTGGAGTCGCAGCAGCTGGAACAGCTGGAGCTGGACCCGACGTCCGGCTTATGGATCAGCGAGCGATCAGAGTTGAACGACTGCGCGCCAGAAACGGTCGTCGCATTGACCAGTCTTATCGCGCGAACGGTTCTCTGCGTATTATTGTCTTTTATTAAACTCTGGACTCCGTAAGGAACGTTTTGCGGCATCACCGGGGAAACTGGCTCCGCCACCAAGCCACTCTTGTCCGTCCTTGGTCCCAAACCATCGTTCATCAGTTCGTTAGGACTTCTGCTCTCCAGTTTCCTCTTGGTCTGCTCGGAGCGAGTATTAACCCTGTCGTACTTGTCTCTCTTCTCGACGTCCCTCCTCTTCATCCGGCTGATTTGCTCTGACCTAGATCTCCTGTGATCCAGAAGCTTCTTGTTATGCGGCGACAAGTTTCTCTGCGTCCTGAGGGCGATGCTGCAAGTTCGTTGGCCGTTACTACGCGGCTCAAAGTGCTGCATCCTCGGGCTGGCGTGAGGACTGTGGCTCCCGAAATTCGGCATTTGCCTAGTGTTCTGGCTCGGGTGTAAACTGGCGCCGTAGCTGATCAGTCTAGGGTTCAAGCACCGGTCGGTCGAGTTCGACCTGGAGCTCTCTGTGCTGGTCGCGCAATACACGCTCTGGAAATGCGAGGTGGTCCTGGTATCCTGGGTCCCGTGAATCAGCGGGCCGCTTTTATCGTGTCTGCGATGATGTCTCCGTTTCTGCTTCTCGTCCCTCATCTTCCTCGATACGATCTTCTCCTTCGCGTAATGCTCGATCTTCGTCCCTATCTTGCCGATGTTCTGCGACGTCGACGGACAGTTCTCGCACTTCAGGTCGCACCAAAACTCCCGGCGAGAGGTGGACGCGTCGATGTTCAGATTCAAGTTTTCCCAGTTCTCCGTGTAGTTGATCTGAAAGCTGGACTGGTTCGAGTCGCAGACGGTGATGTGGCCGTTCCCGTAGGCGACTCCGACGAACTCCTCGTTCGTACCGTCGAAGTTCGACGATATCCTTGGAATGTTTTTCGCGGCCTCGGTGCTGCTCGAGTGGAGATTGTGCACCTCGATCGAATTATCCATAGGCGGGGCCGGTTTCACGCTCCTCAGACTACAGACGCAAGAGTTCTCCGAGATCGTGGAGCTCTTTCTCTTCGGTGAGTTGAGATTCGAGCAGGAGTAGCTGGTGTTCTCTTGCGTGTCCTCGTCGTCCAAGATCTGGTCGTCCTGCTGGATCTCGTTCGCGAACGTCTTTTTCTCCTCCGGGCTCTTATCGTAGAGGCTGGTGTTCTCCGAGGACAAAACCGTGCAGATCCCGGAATCGGTCTGCTCCGAGATCTCGTTCTGACAGTCGCTGTCCAACAGGAGATTCGACAGGGTTTTGTTCGCCTCGGAGATCAGCTTCTTCGAGTCCAAATCCGGCAGCGAGTTCTGGATGTGCATGGTCTCGCCGGACACGTTGTTCTCGTGGGATACCTGGTTAAGTAGGTACTGAGTCTGCGGAATCTCTATGTTCTCAGAGCCATCTAGGATCTCGGAGATGTCGGAAGTCATGAAGTCGTCCTGCTGCTGCTGCTGCTGCTGCTGTTGACTCACCTGATTCTCGCTGCTGATCGACGCACCGTTCTCCGCGCTACCCTGTGCAACCGCTGCCTGCACCGTGAGATAAACCGAACCAGCGTTATCCTCTTCTCTTCTGGAGCTAAGGCCGTCGTCGCAGGACTGCCGCCTGCCAACGTTGGAGTTGCAAGCCTTCTTCACGCTGTATTGCACTTCATCACCGACACTCTCTCGTTCACTGGATGTCCTCGCGCCACCGTTACACCTGGCACTCTCGTGAAACCCGTCCGCGGACACGTACACACGATTAGGCCCGTATTCGACATCATTCATCCTCGTGCCCGCGTGCCTATCGTCCTCCTCTTGGTCACACCTCATCTCCGGCGAACGATCCGCGTTCTCGCATTCTTCCGTTAACGCTTGAACCACGTCGTTCGCCACCTCGTCCATATTGTTTCCCGTGTTCCTCGTCACTGTGTAAAAATCTACGATGAAGTCTTTGCAGTTCGGATAACCGGTATAAAAATTGTGAACGAACTCCTCCAGGTCTGGTATGTCCTGGCACGCGGACTTCGACGAGTGCGTGATAGGACCCGACGGCTCTTCGTTCGAGCACAACAGTTTCTCGAGCATGTACAGCTCACGGTTATTCAGCGTCCATAAGAGCTCCCGGATTTTTAAAAGCAGCGTCTGAAACGAAGAGGCCGATTGTTCAGTATTGTTATCGTTAGCCCGACGAAATGGATGGGAATAAAATACAGTAAACTTTGTCCGCATTAATTGCAAGAAATGGACGTTGAACAGAAATTGCACCCTTTCTGTAATGATTTCAGCAAGCTTAGAATGAGATATTAATTAAGTTCTTAGGTTCATTTAATTTGTTCATATTTCATAAATGCATAAAATCCATAGTCTGTAGTAAACCAACAGTCGAGTCTTGATATTTACAATATTGTTTGCAATGCAGTGCTCTTTCTTATAAAATATTTTTAAAAATGTAACAAAATAAAATCATTCAGTAAATACTGTGGATTTTTATATCTCTGCGACATATACAAATTTTTAAGATACAAGAAAATATACACGCAATTAATGTGATGCTAATAACAAACTTATCATAATAACTTTCTTATAGATGTAAACGTTTAATTGATTTCCCTCTTCTCGTTATTTATAAAAGATTTTATGCACAGGTAAAGAATTCTTGTTACTTTAAAATAAGTTTGATCGATGATCTAACCGTATGGCAAATACAGCGATTACAATCGCCGCGCGTGAATAAAATATTAACATAAAAATGAGTACATGTGTCCGTTTTCCTGCAAGCTATATGAAAATTGAATATCGATTTAAGCAAGCGTTCAATCATCTCCAGATATTGGAGTTGCCTGACAACTTTTACCATCGTTTTCATTCATGATATTAACCCATACGCGTATCAGTTGACTTGACCCAAAATGCATATTTTGAACAATTTTCAAATGAATTTTGCACAGTCGCTTTCTTCAACTTTGTGCACCATGTTAAAGGGTTGAATTAAAACTTTGACAAATCGAATCTTTTCTGTTAAGTAGTAGTTCGAAGTTTTAAGAATGAAATGCAAAAGGCAACGCAGCTAAGTGTCCCAATCCCTTAATTAATTCTGCAGGAAAATGGGCCAATACTTTAACCCTTTGCACTCGAATGGTGACTAAGAGGCACCACTAAAATTTGTTATATCACGTTTTAAGATAATTTTTGTATTAACAAAGTTTAGATTTAAAAAATTGTCAAGAGCGTAACCGTTGTGCGAGTCCCAAGAATCAATTTCATACGCATAAAATGCATTTTATCATATAAAATAAAAAATACTATAAGTGAGAAAAATGATTATATATTTACAATTAAAATAGCTTCGAGTGCAAAGGGTAAAACTTCATTGTATGCCAAAAGAACAGAGGAAAGTGACTATGACAAAATAGCAGTCGAAAAGTCAACAACCGAAGCTGTTTTGCGTCATCGGAGACTCGGCAATAGAAGTAAATCTAACAAAATATCTCACGCTATCAGCGATTTTCGTTAAACCGAATATAAACTTTATTGAATCGCGGTTGTTACAGCGGTTCGATGGCTCACCTTAAACGGCCTAAACATTTCACTAATGTTATCGGGTGATTTGAGGCACAGCGGGCCTCCAGGCGGAGCCAAGAGGCCAGAAACAATCGCCAAACGGGGAATTGTAAACATCAGGGCTGGCTCGTAATTATCCACGTCAGCTTGGCTGAGCAATCCACGTTCGAGAGCTCTCTGCAGCGTCTCCGAAAATAAAACGCACACGAGTTCCTGTTGCTCGTACTCCTTGGTCGATTTCACCGGTACCATAGCGCCGACGTAGCACAGCTCGAAATCGGAGAACAGGCGATCGAAGATCTTCAGCGACTCGATCAGCTTCTCCAACGACGGGTCCAGCGGGTTCTGCGTCTGAAAGAGATACTACCAATAGAAAAGTTAGTTTGGCCATCGTTTCCAACTACTATCACCATTACATCCTCCTCTATGTTCTATGTTTTTCGTTTCTTTGGGGTTTCCTAACTATCTTATGGACGACGCGTTCACGAAGAATTCAATGAAACGTAAATTACTTTATTTAGATTACCGTCACTTGGCAACGCTGCTTTCCTTTCTATTTTGTTAAACAGTGTATAGCAACGGTTCTATACACGAACAAAGTAGAGAGTACCGAGATGCGCGATACCTGTGCTGTATTCACGACTAAAGAGGATATTGCTGTGACGAGAACGAAAACGTGTGATTACTACATTATAGTTACTCTAAATGTTAACCCCTTGGAACAGAACTATGAGTCAGACTCGTACTGAAAACTTCTTTTAATTTCTTCTAAATCGAAACAAAATTTTATTTTTCTGTTATCATGACGCAGTAATGAAAGTAAATTGAGATCTAAAAGAAAAGACAAAAATTGTGATATTCTATTAGGGAAATTAACACTTCGACGGCCATTCCAACAACCTCGACAATTTCATAAAATTAAATATTTAAAATAAGTATTTTATTTAGTCAAATTTAAAAATTGAAAAGTTAAGTTGCATCACATCGATTATGCTTAAAAATTAATTTTCAAATTTTTAAGAAGTATCGTTTTACAAATTCGTTTCGATATCAGTTAGAGTTCCTTCTTTGAAATTTATACAATCGACACTGTGTCTTTTTGTGTTGCAGTCTAACAACGACTTTTTATAGGACAATTGATCGAATTAAATAATAGGAGTAGCATTAAATATAGCAGGTTACAATGTTCGTTTTAACGGGAAACAGTGTTCGCAGTATTGAAATACAAATTTCTGTGATTCTGAAACTGGCAGCTTCAATTATCTCCTTTTGTCTCGCTGGAATGATTTCATATTTCCGGGACTCGGGGACCATGCTAGTTCGGGTGACCTAGTGGTTTTTTATTTAACGACCCACCACTACGTTACACCCACATGGGAAAGAATTAGTCGCTGCCAGATGCAATTTTACGTCAGATTCTTTCCAATATAAATCCGATATCATTGAATTAGTATCCTCGGATTTTATAACCACAATTGTCCCTTCATCAAGTATTCGTATGCGATTACTACATTATGGTCACTCTAAATTTGTATGTGTCGCGTATAAACACTGTCAAATACTCGAACATTTGAATAAAACGTCAATTTATTCTTTATTTTTGTATCGATAACAAAATTCATATTAACAATGGACAATCGTAACTTAGAAAAATTTTGTATCGATATTAGAGAATCTATCTATCATCGAATACTAGCATTTAGAATACGAATACAAATACAAATACAGTAATGTCTCCCTTACTGACGCTCAGATTGTCCACTAAAATGGATAATTTGGGAAGAGGAGATACGATTATTCGAGCCTTGCGGCTCGTTTTTATAATTGTGGACAATTTATAACTATAAAAATAAACCGCAAGGCTCGAACAATCGTATCTCCTCTTCCCAAACTTGTCCATTTTTGTGGTCAATTTGGGTGTCAATTAGAGAGACATTACTATACAGTGTAACAATATATAAAAAAGTTACTTTGTTTCTATAATTATCCGCACCAAGTGTCATCAAGATTTATATCAACGAATCGGTTCCTTCCAATCGAAATAACAATCTTTAACAAAGCAAATAGAATATTATTTTTAACAAGTTGAATGCCACGCCGATTTTACAGAAATTGTCCGTGGCGCCACGATGAATTTTCTTTTATGTGATACATATAATGTTGAAATATTATCTGCAACGGATAAGTTACAGTGTATAACCATGTTTCACATGTTAATTGCGACAGGGCTCACTGTTTGAATTGACGATGGTAATAATACAAAATTTTAGATAATGACATTTTCATATCAATTCATATTCCTATCAATTCGGGCACGCCGGTCGTCGGTGGCCCCCATGGCGTCACCGTTAAGTTAAGTGCCGGTCACCGGTGACCCCCGTGGCATTCAACGTGTTAAAAAGCCTTATATCACAGGGAAAACTTCAACTTGTTGTTATCACAATATACGTAGTTCCTTCTCTACCATCATTTATTTTCACCGGAAAAAAAAACAAGAATCATCGCCTGCGAGACACGCGGTCAAACACGCATTCGAGCTCAGCTGTCCGCATAAAAATTCTCGAAACGAAGATCGATGCGACACAACAAGAGTGTTCAATTTCGAAAACTGTAATGACAACGTGACACCGTTAGAAGACGTACACGTTGCTCCGTTATCGTTCCCGCAGACGTCGCGAGGGGATCAGGATTGATAGGAGAATGGTTTCGGTAACGCAAGAAGATAAATACCTTCAGGTTCATGTGACCTTTCAGCGCGTGCTCCCTGAGCAAATTCCTGACGATATCCAGCGACTTTGTCAGGGCCTTCGCCAATGGCCTCATGGCTGAACTTTCAGCTTCCCTGTTCATGATTGAGGAGCCAGCTGCCAGGCATTCCGCGCCGAACCACAATTGTCCTGCGAGATTCTCCTGCATCACGTCGTCCGGGAACTTCACCCTGAAGTCCCTGTTCGCTCTGCTCTCCGGTATCAGCTCGTCCATTATCTGACTGCAGATCGTCAGCACCTTGTCCTGACAATGGCGCAGCTGATTCACCAGCGTGGTGCATCTCTCCGGCTCCTGTCGGCCATCGAAGGAGTCTAATTCGCAGGCGACCGCGTTCAACGCCTCGTCAGCGTAGAAAAACTGAGCGAGCAGACTCGTATCGTCTCTCTGGAACATAAACAACCACCAATTCCATTAGGCCACCTATGGAAACTCTATACCGGCAGCAAGCTCGTTCCATTCATTTTAGCGGAGACCAACAATTTGCTTCTTCGGAGCACTTTCGATTGATCCCAAGCGACGTCGGAGGAGGAAATTTCATGTCGGATTATTCGCTTTGGTCTTTCCCTATGCGAAGGATCGTCGGAGTGGGCGTGGCTACTTTGCCCTCGGTTCCAATGGAGCTGGGACACTACCGAGCAATTTATGCGTCTAACTGTTTCAGAATATGTGTGCCGCGGTGTTGGCACTTTTTCGAATAAAATTTCATTCGAATATTCCGAATAAATCTTCGGAATAACTTCTACCAGCTCGAACGAACGCGTTGCCGAGCGGCGAGTTTCGAACATCAAAGAATGACCGACAGCATACGATGCGAGCAGATGAGAAATCACGCACGAATGAAAGAATAATATTCTTACCCAATATTAATGAAGAATAATATTCTTACCCAATATTATTGAAAAATAATATTCTTATCTAATATTATTGAAAAATAATGTTCTTATCCCATATTTTATTGAGAAATAATATTCTTACTCAATATTATTGAGAAATAATATTCTTATCTAATATTACTGAAAAATAATATTCTTACCTAATATATATTATTGAAAAATAATATTCTTATCCAATATTATTGAGAAATAATATTCTTACCCAATACTAATGAAGAATAATATTCTTACCCAATATTAATGAAGAATAATATCCTTACCCAATATTATTAAAAAATAATATTCTTATCCAATATTGTTGAGAAATAATATTCTTACCCAATATTAATGAAGAATAATATTCTTACCCAATATTATTGAAAAATAATATTCTTACCTAAGATTATTGAAAAATAATATTCTTATCCAATATTATTGAGAAATAATATTCTTACCCAATATTAATAAAGAATAATATTCTTATCCGATATTATTGAGAAATAATATTCTTACCCAATATTAATAAAGAATAATATTCTTACCCAATATTATTGAAAAATAATATTCTTACCTAATATTATTGAAAAATAATATTCTTGCCCAATATATTATTGAAGAATAATATTCTTATCCAAAATTAATAAAGAGTATAATGTTCTCATTAAATAATATACATATCTTATGAACGATGTAGTCTAGATTTTAAAACATGCTTTTCTGCTCAACCTAACATTTGAATCTACAGAAGTTTTATTGTTTCGTTTTTAACCAAATCGATTTATTTAATCGCGTGTCTTGCCGTTGTGTCGACCTTCTACTATCGCGTCCCTTGGACATCGAGTTGTAAATTAAGTTGGAAAACTGTGGAATACGTGAGAATTAGTTCTACTCTTTTCGCAAAAGTGCATATCCCCATGACAACCGATAGTTGTTAGATGACCTAATGCGATCAGCGACCACTGGCCGACGACTGTTCTGCTTAAAGTTAGTCATGCAACTTCTCCTAGCTGTCGTAGCATTAAATAGTGAAAGTGGCCAGCTTTGTAATTATTTATAGAACATAACGAGAAACTTTTATTACCGGACCGCGGATTTTATGCGTTTATAGTAAAAATGTGGAACAGCGAGACGATTGAATGAAACTAAGAATGTTGACGAACTAATTGCAACTTATTTAAATATTTAACGGAATTATTGAAGTATCAATTTCCGTAAAATTAATTGGCTTCTCATCGAGCAAAATCAAATCAACGCTGCAAGAACAATTTTTAATATCATCGTGCAGCAGTTTCAAAATCGTTTCCTCGAACCATCGAGAATAAACTAGTACTAACAGATTTATCATCGATTTATAAAACGCTTACGATGCAAAACCGATTTTTCCACATGAACAAATGAAATCGAACACGTGCAATAACGTCATTCCGCGCGAAACTCCGCTCGCGAGGACTGCTGCCGCACACATACACCGAAAATTCTATCGACGCATGCCTATTACTCATGGTTTCTACTTTATAATAAACATTTGTCGCGGCTCGGCGTTATCTGTTTTCCCTCGACGTTGCTATCCGCCCGTTATCATTTCGAACTAAATTATTCAGGAATACTAGGAACGCCGCACCATTGTAGATGTTTACAAACATCGGGGCACAAGTAAAAATAAACTGTAACGAGCGCGCGCATGACTAACTAAACGATGCCCGGCTAAAGTGCACGCGTGTCCGACGAGCTTTCTAATTAGCAAAGTGAGGATCTCCGCGCGAATTAAGCGTAGACCAAACGACGACGGAAACGAACCTCTGAAACTGAAAACATGGATCTCATTAAATACAGATTAAACCTTTCGTTGCACGCGCGCGCACGTAAATATCCTAAATGCTTCCTGTGCACAGACCAGCAACTGAAATTCTCTGAGAAACAAAGTCATTCACCAAACGGTGAATTCATTTCTTCGCGCAGGATCATTTGATTTAACGCTAAACCTACCGCGGTCAAAGTGACACCGCTTTCTTATTTTGCAATTCCGCAAAGTTCCGAGACTCTTTCGTGGAAAACGCTTGAATAAGTTATCCCTTTGCACTCGAGTGGTGACTCTGAGGCACCACTAAAATTGTTACATCACGTTCCAAGATAATATTTATATTATCAAAGCTTAGATATAAAAAGCTTGTTAAAAGTCTAACTGTTGTATGAGTCATAAATACATAATATATATAATATAATAATATAATAATAATAATATATATAATAATACATAAATACACTTTGTCATATAAAATGGAAATACTATAAGTCAGAAAAGTTAATTTAGATTTACAGTTAAAATGGCTTCGAGTGCAAAGGGTTATATTATTGGAGCAAGTTTTATAATAAAAACTCTACAAATTCTAAATAAATTCGGTCTTCTCACTTTTGTGAAGCGGTACATGCCAATTAGTATTATTGCTTGGTAGATTTAGTGTTAAAGTCGATCTCACAGTTTCGAAACGGCTAATTGCAAGCGACGATTGCCGTAGACTCCGAATGCAACCAAAATATTTGGTCTCGTTAATGTCAATAAACCGGCGGACGGATTGCAACGATATCTTTATTGCACGCGAATACGTACACATCGGTAAGAAGACGAATTAACAATCGCACAGAAGTCCAAGCATTTCGCTGCCTGTCCCTGTTATCTGAAGTTTTCTGTTTGATTAACTTAGTACGCGTGGATCCGCGAGGTCAGGCCAGCTCTATATGCGTCTAGCTAATTTTTCTCAAATACGATATTCTCGATAAGTACGCGTTATCCGCGAAGATGATTTGTATGCTATCGACTGAAAATAGCGTAATTGTTTTGCAGATACCGAATTCTTTTTATTTATTCAATGCGCCAGATATTTCTAACGCTGCAGTCACCGATTAAATATATCTGTGCGATTAGATAATAATTGTGCAAATATTTGGAGTCTCGTAGTTTTCCCTCTTCGGCCGAAAATTAGTTCTCCGTTTTTAGATACCGCGCGAACTATCGGTTTTCTGCGACTCTGTTTACAAAACGCTTGAACAAATTGTTAACAACAGAATAAATGGTTCAGTTAAAGCATGAAATGAAAATTATTTCTATGATCTATCTATAAGTGTATGATTGTTTTGGTAAAATATAGTAAAAGCTCGAAAGAACTTTAGAATATTTTTTCATTTCGATGTACAAAAGACAATAAATTGTCATGCGACTTCTGTTGCTTGCAACGATTTCAAAAGATTGTCATTTTGCATAAACAATCGTGGTCTAACAACAAGACGCTATTATCTTTTGTATTTCTTCACTGTTTTGTATTTTATATCGGATTTGTCAAGTGACCACGATCATATCTTTCTAGATATGAAATAACCTTGACAATTCCAATACACAAAATCAGCCATTTCAAGCTTCTTGATATAGAAAAAAAATTAATCGTGAAACTAAAAATTCCAGAAATCATTCGAAGCGACGTGTCCCATAATGTAGAATATCGAATAGTCTTTTATTATTCTATCGATTGTCTTGAAAAAAGATCGATTACATTTGGTTTCTATTAGATCAATATTAGATTATATTAGATTCGGCAATCTTATACGGCTATACGCTCGAAAGTACATCTGGATCGATACGGATCGATGCGCCAGAACCGAATGATCTTTTCTGAACGCAAAGATGAAACGAGAGAGCATTTTTCCGTGCGCAGCATCGATCAGAAACCGTTTCCCTTCGCGATTGGTAATTTTCCGTGCACGTCCGCCGCGGGAGAAAAGTCGTCACTCGAGCGATATTTATAAATTGATACGAACCCGTGCGCCTCGAAACAATGACTCTAATTATACCTATGCCGTAATTAAAAGGGGTGGACTGACTGTGCGATACTTTATGTTCCGTAAACAGTGATCGTCAATGGAAGAGGGTACAGGCTATTCAACTACTAATTACATCAAACGGCGTCGATGTATTTAATGACGAAACTTTCTCCCGTTAATTCCGACACAATTCATCCCGCCATTATCGCCTATTGACAAACACGAATCGACAAACACGACGTAGCACCGCGTTCGTGTCTGCTTCGATCGGTTCTGTCGCGTTAATTAATTTCTAAACAAAAGCTATCGTTGCAGACAGCATTCTGCGAGCACAAAGGCTGGAGAGAGAAGCGAATAAACGAAACACACTTTCACTGCTCGTAAATTGTTAACAATGTACAGTGGTGCGAATAATTGTACACGCAAGATAACTTTTACGGCTTTTGTGATATTTAAACGAAAACAAGGAAACATCATATTTGTATTAGAAATAATAAAGAAATAGTAAAGAAATAATAAAGAAATAATAAAGAAATAATAAAGAAATAATAAAGAAATAATAAAGAAATATTATTAGAAATAATAGAAAATAGAAATATACAAATATAGTTTCTGTTTTGGTTTTTGTTGAGTTTCTTCTTTTTAAATATACAGACTGTCTCAGTTAAAGGAGGCCACCTACTGTGCTCTGAATAATTACAAACTCGAAGCAACTTTTACATTTTCACCGATATTTAAAGAGAAACCAAAAAAGCTATATTTTCCATTATTTCCAATGTTTTATGACTGAAGATGTTCATGAACTTACGAAAGCATGAAAACAGATTATATTGTGCTAAACACAGCAGAAAATGTGTCATAATTAGGCAGCGGATTTTATGCATTTAGGTCAAAAATGTGTGGGCGTGATTTAGAACAGTGAAAATATTAAGAGAAACTAAGTATGTCGATATATTAATTTGAACTCGTTAAAATGATTACGGCAAGGAACGAACTTGAGCTTGGCTCCTATTTCTCGCAATTTAGGTACACAATTTTTATTTCGTGCAAAACAGTTTAGACAAAATAATTTTCCTTATCTCGATTAGGTTGTACAGACACAAAAAAAAAAAATGTTCATTCGATTTCTGTCTTCGAAAATTTGTTTTTAGCAGCCCTTTCAAATTTGTTTCATTCGGAAACGACTAACAGAACGCGTGCAAAATATTGTTGTCGCAGCTCTTATCGTGTTATCTCTTGGCTGATGACAAGTTTACGAACGCCTCCGAAAAAAAACAAGGTGTTTTCTAGGCTCTCCTTGTCTCAAGCCATAGATTATAAATTCGCGAAGCGTATCTCATTTGTTATTGTCGCTGTTTGATCACGGTGTTGTCTCTCTGCATCATTTTACAAATCAGGAAACCGGATTAATGGAAAATTCGTGAACGATAAGCTTCATCCTCGGATACTTGTAGCATTATGTAAAGCAATCTTACGATACTCTTGACTGTGTTCATTTTTAACCAATTAAGTGTGTTCGACGACTATATCAGTCATGGAGATGTGGCAGAATTTTGTGTCATAACGATTATATTCGTCGTTCGTAAAATTTTGTTACAATTTGATATTTAAATTGTAATTCTGGCGAAAAACTAAATTATATTCGTAAATTTTAATATGTTTAAAATGTTTAGAGGTCACGACGAAATGAAACAAACAAATGAAAATTATAAATAATTTGAGTTGGATTCACAACTTCCTGATCGCCGTCATCTCTCGTCATCGCTTGATTATCGCGACACACACTGGTGGACGCTTTGCAAAGTGATCGCCACAGTAGTTAACTGGTTAAAAGCGAAATCTCTATCCTCTCTATCTCCTCGAAGGGATTCAGTCTTTTCTCGTAACACTAAACCAACCGACCTGTAATGACGACTAGCGTGCATTGACTCATAAGAGTGAAAAGATAGAATTCATTTGGATTTTGTAAAGTTTTAATTATGAGACTTGTTTCAATAATATAATTTGTTCAATCATTTCCCACGAAGAAGTCTCCAAAGTTCGTAGTATCGTAAAATAAAAACTCGGCCATTTTGACCGTGGTACGTTTAGTGTTAACATACATTTGAAACAGAATATTTTTAAAAAATTGCAATTGGTTAGAATGAAAGGAAAATAAAAAAACTTGCGTTTTTCAACATTCTTATCCGAGCTTCTAACAGAAAAATTAAACAATGCGTTTTGCGAGTCTCTGTAACCGACATTTATGCTGAAAATGTGATCATGAGCCACGAACAATTAAAGATCGCGAAAATCGCAGCTTCGAAATGAAAAGTGTGTCATCGGTATTAGAATAACCCAATATACTCCATAATCGGACTTGTACCTCGTTCGAGATCAATGTGTGTTTCCGTTGTATGCGTTTAATGTGTACTCAACGCGTGTATCGAACGACTGTATCTAGTGTGCTTAGGAGCGACCATTATATCTCCAACGCCTTATCATTTGCACTTTGAGTTATTCTAATTACAACAACAGTGTTTTTCCTTAAAGCGACCGAAAACGGTACGATCATTTTTTGATGCTCGAATATAATTTTTTCACGATCAATTAGGAGAAATATTAAAATAAAGTGCGACCGAGAAACACGACACCGCGGTAATTGATACATGCGCCTGATAACATTTTCTCTGGAAATATCGTTCGCGCGGTATCAGATATGTTGATAAACAGGACACGGGAAGTCGAGTAATAGACTTTCATGTTCGCCGCCGTCTCGGTAAATCAATTTTCATTCAGAACCCCAGGAACCAACCAGTCGTGTAATACCTCGGCAAATCGTTCTAAAAATGCAGGATGCGAGAATGCGCGTACAATGGAACAACTTTACCACGGAGAAAAACGATTCCGAATACCTCCGAGACTTTCGATCCTGATACCGACAAGAATTTTTACAACGTGCGAGCACTTTTGTCCATTATCTTGTGTACGTTCGAATAAAACGAGATTTTTCATCGGATTTGAAAGCTCATAAAAATGTACGAAAGGCAGAACGAAACGCGCGGCAGCGCCGGCAGAATTTCAAGTGTGTAATAATCAATAATAAACGATATTTAACACGAAACATGAATCGCTCATTAGCCACGGGAGGCGCGGGCCCGGCGAGAAGTCGTAAAAAATCAACGTCGAAAAAGCGATTTAGAAAGCGTGACGAGGTTTTCTCCGGTTCGTGTCGGCGAATAATTGCAGAACTGTCCGTAGTATTTGGTAGTAATAGCTGTACACGCGTGATACAAACAATTGTGATTCAGAAATATGAAAAGCAACGCCGGATAGATCGTTTAAAGGATCCATTTCGTGTGCGTGCTTTTATTTAGAGAACATCGAAGCGTAAATTTCTCGTTGAATCGTTCGACATTGCCGCTGCCAGCGAATATGATTATTTTGTAGGCAAGAAAATATTCTATCTAGAAAATAAGTGCATATTTAGTTGAGCATTTAATTTAGTTTTATGTTCAACATTTTTCAGACTGTACAGTTCCAAACGAAACTTCCTTAACAGTTCAATCACTTGATCGCTTAATAAATTACGAAATGTGTTGATACATTCGTGGCTACAATTTAAAAAAATTGTATGCTACGAATATACGAATATTATTCAAATGCATACCTTTCAGTCGAATATTTTATTCGAATAACAATTATTCATTATTCGTCACAAATCATTCTATTTATTCGAATAATTCTCTGTAATTATAATTCTTTATAATCTATGTAATAATTACAATTATAGAGAATTATTCGAACAGAGGCTGTCGAATTATTCGTATAATAATGCGAACAATGTCGCAATTTTGTGTGATTGATTTTTTAATTAATTGTAAAAAAGGAGCATGGAATAAACGGAACAATATCTTGTTCGAATCAAATCTTATTGGAATGAGTACTTATTCAAACTTTTATCTAGATAATTTCATAAAAGTACGAATGTGCACAAATTCGCAATGCGCCATCTCAAAATCATAGTCGATTTGCTGTTACATACTTCTCCGAGCGTTCATGAAACAATCGGGCCGTTCCCAGAACAAAAGTTCTTAGAAAGTGAGAAGCAACACTATTCCAAGCGGAAATGATTCGCACCCGAGGTTCCCGTTTGCGATTCCGAATCACCGCGTATTACACGTAGCATGACTTTTGAAAATCCATCGAACGATACACCCACGCGCTCTCTTTATCTATTTCGAGTCATGCAACGGGTACGTAAATTAGGATGCACGACGATACGTCCTGGTGCAATTGCGCTTGCATAAGACTGTGTCGATGCACTTTGAATCGATATCATCGACTCGCGTGATGCGGGCTCGTGTTTATTGCCAGTTAAAACAATGTGTCCGACGGAAACAAAGAAACGCAAACCGTAACACCGTACATGCGAATCGTATGGCTGAACTATCATAAACTTCCTACGATTCTGTCATGTTCCCGAAGATTTCGAACAGAATGTAACTAGGTTTCCTAATCAATTAACGTTATTATAATAACGAATCCGAAATTATCAGCTTATCAGAATGCAGAGTTCGATGCATCGGAATTGCATACGCATATTTCGGAAAAGATTATAAGAGACGGTAAACTACGAAGCTCGACATAACTTAAGCTTTAGCATCCTTAACCCCTTGTTGTACTTTGACGAGTCCGACTCGTCATGAAAATTTCTAGTAATAACTTATCGAATATACAGGATGTCCAAAAATGTCTCACAATTCGAAAGTGGCGGATTCCTCAGGTCATTTGAAGCAACTTTTTCCTTTACAAAAATTTTCTCCGAGGCACCGTTAACGAGTTATTAACGAAAAACAGTGACCAATGAGAGGCGAGCTCGGTTGGCACGGGGCGGCCGAGCCAACAGCGCCAGCGGTCGAGCAGTTGAATCCCAGCTCAGCTGGCGCGAGGCGGCCGAGCCAACAGCGCCAGCGGTCGAGCGGCCGAATCCCAGCTCAGCTGGCGTGAGGCGGCCGAGCCAACGGCACCAGCGGTTGAGTGGTCGAATCCCAGCTCAGTTGATTGGCTCGGTCGCCTCACACTAGCTGAGCTCGCCTCTCATTGATCACTGTTTTTCGTTAATAACTCGTTAACGGTGCCTCGGAGAAAATTTTTGTAAAGGAAGAAGTTGCTTCAAATGATCCGAGGAACCCTCTATTTCCGGATTGCGAGACATTTTTGGGACACCCTGTAGATGTTATTCTGTCCTTTAAAATTCGAATAAAATTCTAATCTCTTGACATCATTATTTAAGCATTCAAGTAAATTTAGGCAAACAATAAGCATCAATTGTCTTTCTCTTCTAAGGAATTATTGCAATCGAAAATTTTTAATCACAGTACAGTAATGTCTCTCTAATTGACGCTCAGATTGTCCACAAAAATGGACAATTCGGGAAGAGGTATACGATTAATTCTAGTCTTGCGGTTCGTTTTTGTAGTTACGAATTATCAACAATTATAAAAACGAGCCGCGTGTTGGAATAATCGTATCTCCTCGTCCTAAATTGTCCATATTTCTGCACAATCTGAGCGTTAGTTAGGGGGACGTTACTGTAATTGCGAAGAAAATGGTATCTCGAGGGGTTAAAGCTTCTCTCATAAATATTGACAACATCTAGTAGCCGAAAAATAAAATTGTAAAGACATAAGAAGAATTTCATAATATTGTTGTAATTTAACCTTTACTTAATTTCTGTTTTGGAAAATTTTCTCCACCGATCGATAACGATGAAAATATAATTTCAATTAACTCCGGTTTTTGAAGATCGTGCACGAGAATGAAAATTCGCGCGTCGAGCAATGTTCCACGTGAATCGGTGGCTTCGCTCGGCTGGAGAAAAATTCGTCTCCGAAGTCGTGCGAGTCGCGGTCGAGGGACGAAAATTTTTTCGGGGACCACGATAGGGACAGAAATTCCTCGGCGATTCGGCGCCGATGAAAACCGAAATTCTTGGGAGGGAGATTCGGTTACGTCAGGACCGTGATGCACAGGAGAGACCGTTGCCTGGAGTTACGGTCAAGACCGAAATTCGCGGACGCTGTTGGCTCAAGGATACGGTCAAGAACGAAATTCGTCGAGGAACACGGTCGAAGTTGTAGTTGCGAAAGATCGCCGCAATTTATGGACAGAGTTGGACAACGTTTCGCTGGAAATCCCACGGCGGCAAGCAAAGAGTAACAAAAATAAAGTGCCGATTACGAGTAACGAGGGAAGTTTTTCGCGCGAGGGAACAGTGCTCGCGCGAACCTGCCGCGCGCAATTATTATTTCTCTCCTCGAAAATAAGTAAAGAAGTTAGCGTTATTCGCTCGGGGCTCGAGCCGGCGGAGACTGTTCCAGTAAATTGTAGAAAATCTATTCGCGGAACATTGTCGTTTCTTCTCGGAACGTTCCACATGTAGCACGAAAATTGGGTCACGTGCCATTGATTTACCATCACCGTGACGTATTGTTACGGTCCTTGGTGTAAATTAGACACTTATTACCTCCTATTACGGAAGCGAAGTCAGATTATCGACCAGACCATGCTCCGAGGAGCACGCTGGCAAGGTGCGCGGGGACGCGTCCATTCAAATTCTCCTGATCCCACGTGACAGTGTGTTCGCGTTTCAACGAAACGCGATCCTCTCGTCCTGCATATGGAAAGGCTGCGGATTAACATACAAAAAAAAGCAACAGCATCTGGGTCAGACCGCCGATAAAACTTAGGGAACTGTCGCGGAGTCGTTAACCTTTGATTATCAACGCGAGATCATTATCAATTTTAATCGTGCGAGCCTGTTAGAATTTTAAATATACGTCGCAAATCATTGTTGTCGAAGACGACGCTAAGGCTGTTCGCTTTGGGGCCTCGATAATCCCAAGTCTATTCGCTCGATTTAACGCGGAAAATTGTTTTCAATTACTGGACAGCGGATCTTGATGCAAAGCAAAAGATGTCTACCACGATCGAAATAAACAGGACACAAATAATGATGCATTCTTTGTGTCAACACATTTCTTCGACTGTTTTTATCGTTTCGTATTTCACCTGCTCGTTTCTCTCATAAATGCATGCAATTTTCCTGTGAATAAATTTTTATTCGATTAACGAATAAAATTTTATTCGTTAAGTCTTTATCTCTTATCCATCAACCGAATAAAATTTTGATCAACGCTGCTTTCTGTTTAACGTTTAAAGATGTATTTCTTCGAAACGCGGCAGTTCGTTGATTTGAAGCGTGGAGTAGAAACATGCGAATTACAGTAATGTCTCCCTAACTGACGCTCAGATTGTCCACAAAAATGGACAATTTGGGAAGAGCAGATGCGATTATTCGAGCCTTGCGATACATTTTTATAGTTACGAATTGTCAACCACTATAAAAAAAAACGATCTACAAGGCTCGAATAATCGTATCTCCGTTTCCCAAATTGACCATTTTTGTGCACAATCTGAGCGTCAATTAGAGAGACATTACTGTATTGTCTCGCTAAGCCAAAGGGAATTCTTTGGAAATTAAAGTTATTTCAAACTTGAAAAGAAAGCAATTCGTTTTGAAGAAAATCAGATGGACAGAAGAACAAAAATTCCGGTGAGGAACGGAACAATACCACCGATAGACCGATGTTTCTAGATAATGTTCCAACGACTGGGCGATTAAAGGAAGAATTTCCGTTATACATCACTTCTTAGACTGATAAGACTTTCTATGCATATTGAAAGCTTTCTCGAAACCGATTAACACAGGATCAAGCTACAAGCCTTGCGGTTCGTTTTCGTAGTTACAAACTGTCAAGAAATATAAAAACGAGCTGCTAGGCTCGAATAATCGTATCACTTCTTCCCAAATTGTCCATTTTTGTGCGCAAACTGAGCGTCAGTTTGAGAGACATTACTGTACATATTCTTCTATCCTCCATGCTACTATTTGTTGCAAACGAATTTTCTCTCTCTCTCCTCTCTCTCTCTCTCTCTCTCTCTCTCTCTCTCTCTCTCTCTCTCTGATCAATTTCAGTCCAATATAATTTGCGGAGCGTTTCGATACCAAATATTTGAACCGCGTACAAAGTTCGTACATATTGGTATTGCACAATATTCGCACACAACGAGAAGTTTCCTCTAACACATTACTTACTGGCGTTGATTTAACAATTTAACAAATCCGTGACTCACAGCCGAGCACTTCTCAGTGAATCCTTCGATAGTCACAAAAATTTCAATCGCGAGGCAACGAGTTGCTCTCAGCAAATGAATCGAGTATGTAATTTTCCTTTCAGGACTATCGTTCAGGAGAATATTTCCAAGTCGATTTTTAACAACTTAGCACAATTATACAGAGGATCTTAATGACAAGATTATCGTCTGGTGAATATCGATTGTCTTCTGTATAACAAATAACCAATAAATAACTAATAAATAAATAACCATTAAGTTGGTGCATACGACAAAATGTCGGATTTTTAAACGAATAGCGAAGAAAACTTCATTTTTTTTTTTAAAGATGTTTATTTAACCAAAATACGGCCTTCGATACACTGTTCCCAACGAGTTTTTAATGTACGAATGCCGTTTTTATAAAAAGATTACTCTCGAAACAAATGGAAAAAATACAGAATTTTGGAAAAATTCTTTCCGACAAAATATGTCGTTGACGATAGAACTGTAAAAAAAAGGCGACGTCATGAACAACGACATAACGTAAGCAGGGAGACGAGCATTTGCACGTAATCAAAATCCGGCATTTCATGCGCGCCAACCTAATATTATCCGTGAACGTTTGCAACTTGCAATCCGTATTATTCGACGTCGAATCTAGTACGGTTTTTAAGCAGCGAACCGATCGTTGGTAATTCGAGCATGATCCGAGGTGTGTTACAGCGACGATCTTCAACGTCTGAACAATTAGAGTCGCGCAGCTCGGAACTCGGAAACGCGATCACCGACATTAGAACTAGAAACGGGCACAACAATGCGACATGATATCTGGGAGAAGTTGGATTAACTGAATCCAACGTCGGGCGCGCGTTACCAGCATAGTTTCGTCTAACGATTTTCTAAAGTAATGAAAGTATGCGCAGCCCACGTGGCCGCGCTTTCCGTTCCCCGAACCGTCGGACTGCTCCGTGACTTGCATCGGTTCAACTAAATGAATTCGAACCGACTCTGTTTCTCGTCGTATACATATATCTCCTCTCTCTCCTAGCGCTAAACAGTCAACGATATCGCAACGCGATTTTTACTTCGCTGCACACCATGTAGGTCAATAAAACTGAACGTGTGACGTATTATCTCTCCACCCAGGGACGACTCGACGACAGACGCACACATTTTGCTCATAGAGCAGATGGTTTTTGACAAATTTTAGACCTGGGAAAACAGGTTTCTACGGAACCTTCATCTTCTTTAACAATTTTAGAAAATTGTAAATTTATGCTTTCTAAAAATTTTTTAGCTAAATTCTATATTATTAACATATAAAATATATAATATTAATTTTATATATTATATATATTATATTAATATATATAATATTATATATATATTAATTTTATATATTATATATATTTTTATATAATAATTTAAATTTTTGCTTGCTATAAAAATCTACTATAATCAATTTTACCCCTATCTAAAATTAACTACAATCTACGTTTCTATTAAAAATCTATTACAACTGAAATTTCTAGTTGAATTTCTCTAAAAATATCTATTTTTATTTCAATTTCTATAAAAATCTGTTATAATAAAATTTAACTATATATAGATATATGTAAAATAATAATTTAAAGCTGTATTACATATGATATTTTTATCCCAATTTTTATTTCGGAAAGAACATTAAACATTCATAGTAGCTTCGTGATATATTTAGAAGGCGACAATTAGATACTTTCTCCGCAATGATGGCCACCATGGAACAATCTTTCTGAAATTCGAGTACGTTTTAGAGTAGCCAGTGTCATAAATTTTTAACTTTCCTTAACCTAGACAATTTTTAAATGTATTGAAACATTTATATACATACGAAGCTTGTGCGTGTGAGTGCAAAAGGTGTCGCAGTATGTTCGCAAAAATATTCGAAAGAAAGTTAAAGAAAAACGCAATTTCCACTAGAATATCCCCTTAAGAATTAAGAAAGGTAGGCTAGATGGTTACAGTGATACGTTTAAGCGATCAGAGCGATGGGGGATGTCGTGGGTGGTGGTTGAATGCACGAGTGGACTGGGCCTATCGAGCATCGTGATACGACCCTGGGTCCTCCAGCGAAGTAATAGTGTCATTAGATAAGCTTTTAGCTGAGTAAAATTCGCGTCGCGATTATTTATAGAATCTGCGATTCGAGAAGATACGTTTCGTGTCGAAGGTCGTGTTGCGCAAGGTGAGAAAAATTCATAGTACCTTTTTTCGCAAGTAATTGTTACGTCGACTATCGAGTTAGTTTTGTATTATTCAAAGGGTATAAATGGCACATGAAATTATCGAACGCGTGCTGTTTCAGTGTACTTCGAACATTAAGTTTGTTACGATTTGGCACCGTATGTTGTAATATTACTTTTGCACTGTCGGTTCTTATCAGAATCGATTATTTCGTAAAAAGAAAAGAAATAGAAAACAAATATAAATTAACTTTTGTTAATTTATACTCTCCTATTATTCCGACAAATTTCGGTGATTAAAGATATACTATATAGACAATTTCTAATATTTGATTTTGCAGTAGGCGGATAAGAATCCGCTAGACGATGTCTTGCATGTGATAAATAAACTGTCGATCATTATGCATGTATGACAAAAATAGCTACGTCATAGACCTGGACACATTTGAAATGACAATATTTGAAATGTCATTTCAAATCACGTGTTATTTTATTTTATAATTCATCGAGACAATCATTTGAAATAATTGTGAAATTAAATTTAATGTTTCGGGCTGGTTTACACCATTTTTTTTTTAAATAAATTGTTACGAAGATTTCAAATAGTAACATCTTTTCGTTGATTATAATAATTAAATTTCTGTAAAGGTTTCATAAAATAATATCTTCTTGCTCATATTTTCAGCATTATTCCTTTTGAATAATTTCAAATAAAGAAATAACGTAACAGTTTATCACTTGAAATCGCTTTGTCTCAAATGAATCGATATTATTGTTATATTCAAATAACGGTCTGAAACGAATTATTTTAAATAGTTATCTTTTTATCTTGATTTCAAATAAAATTTGTTCAAATTTGCTACGTCGAATATAAAATAGCAAAACTTTGGAAGAATTTCGAGACCGTATTGTACCATTTATAATATGTTACAGTTGATAGAAAAAAAAGTAGATCTCTGTGTAATACCCACTTCTTGCAATAAATACAGATAGTTCTCATTTTACCTAAAGATTCGCGGTCTAGTGATAAACGTATAATATATGCAGAAAAATTTGCAGTTCAATTAACACGGTTGAAAAGATTGCTAATGTAATTGTTTCTGTTTTTCCTCATTTGACGTTCTAATGGACCACGCCCACCGGTGACCGGCACGGGACCGAACGTGTTTACAGGAAAAAGCAGTTGTGTATAACCATTCCAAGAATTATACGTATACTTATTTTGCATTGAGGTATGATACGGTTATTATTATCCTCATATGTACGTGAAGGAATATCATTCAACTGTAACAAACGCGTGTCCTCACTTTTTTTCTGAAGTAGAACACACGAGCCCGACACACGTGTACAAAGAACGAGTGCTCGGAATCTTTTTTACCAATTCGTTCTGTCTCGACTTCTGTCGTAACTTCAATCAGGTGACTAATCTTCATTTCATAATGAAGCTTTGGTAAAAAGAAAAGTGTCAGTTGGCGATCTATTATTAGATCGTCCAAGTTTAAGCATTTTTAGAGCACGAGTGTTCGACAAATTAAAAATATGAAAATTTAGTAGAATTCAATAGTTTTACTTGACGCGCTTAAATACAATTTTAATTATCAATTTCTCGACTATCGAAGTCATCGAAAATTAAGAATTAAAAATTGAATAAAATGTATAGCTTCGCTTTACTCGCTTGTGCATTTTCAATGAATTTATTTTCAATAAATTGAAAATACATGATGAAAAATAGAATTTAATGATCTCATTAATTTTAAGAGAAATTAAAAATTCAAGTTTAAACAGAATTTAAACAGGCTCGCTTACTTGACTGTGCATTTTCAGACTAAAATGCATACATAAAATGCACATACACGCACGTCAATGAATTAAGAAAACACGAAAATAACAATTGAAAATAAATAATGTAATTAAATAAACAACCGAACCAGTTCTACTTTATTTTTAACTGCGTGTCGGTAATATTTGCACATGTTTTCATATTAGCAACATGAAAAATGTGTGTTTGTCCATTTCCCATATTTTCCAGAATGTTTAATGTCCTTTTTCATATCGGACCATTAAGATATACGCAGTTACGTCACGAACAATGACAAAACCGAACGAAGAACCGAATTCCAACATAACACGTCCTCGCTAATGGAGATTTTACGACCACGAAGAAAGAGATAGCCGTTTTTCGTGTATTATCATTCCGGCCCGATACACCGTTCCTCCATATATTTCGTAGTTTTGTTGTAAATGAAAGGTTTCACCAATTTTATCACCGTGATGGATGGAAATGAACGTAAACACGTGAAAAACACTATGAACCGTGACGGCTGTCGCAAGATCACGATATAGTTTCAGTTTTTAGTAAAAAAATCATAATATGGAAAAATCGATTCCGTGGTATAAACAGAGCATCGTGGAAAGATAGACGTTTCAATTGAAACAATTTTCTCATTAAGAGAAGCGCGAACAGAACTTCCTCAAACCATTATCTGCGATTAAATATTTATTGCGATTCTACCGAGGACAATGAAGTCGATCGATCTTCGATCGACTTTTCATCGTATCAGGAAACGGGTGATACGTAATTATTGCTGCAAACCTATCGATTTGTCTTGACAAGATATTATTGCTGCATTCGATTTATATTTTATCACATTTATTTGAACACAGTTTATAGTCTTCCCGCGTTCCGGAGATATTTATAAACCATTTTCGACACCCTATACAGTAATGTCTCCCTAACTGGCGCTCAGATTATGCAGAAAAATGAATGGAATTTGGGAAGAGGAGATACGATTATTCGAGCCGTGCAGCTCGTTTTTATAGTTCACAATTATTCGTAAATATAAATATGAACCGCAAGGCTCGAATAATCGTCTCTCTTCTCCCTAAATTGTCAATTTTTGTGGACAATCCGAGCGTCAATTAGAGAGACATTACTGTATTTTGTTTACAAGGAACATGCGCCTTCCAAATTCAGAATCCGCACGCGATAGCGAAAGCTCAAATTATCGCCTGTTCTTCGGAAAAATAGGGTCGAGATACGACGGTAATTACAATAGCTGTCCACCCTACTCTTGCAACTCATGTGCCGCTGGAGTTACTACAATGGGGCAGACAGCTATTATCGTCATTAACGTGCCTCGGCTCATTTCTTTCCGAGAACAGACTATAACAAAGAAATTCGAAATTGCACAGTTTTGTGAACTTTATCCGTGCCGCAGAATTTTACTTTATTTTCCGCTGTTGAAGATGCTTATTTGAAGTATTCCCTTGCAAATCTCTCTGCACTCGTCACTTCGCTCTAACGTGCTCATACCACTTCCTAACGATCCCATGTGTAATATAAAAAATTCATTAATATTCATTAAGCGTTGTATTCGACAATATTTTTATTCATACTAAAAATTCTAAAGAAAACAAAACCAAGATTCTTACAAGATATCGAGCATATTATCTCGCGTCGTTTATATTCTCACTTCGGAAAGTCTCGAGCCTGAATTGAAAATACTTCTTAACGCTAGATTTACGGAATCCATCAAAATGACGGGTCGCTAATTTTTTAATTTACGATTATTCATATCGTAAAGATACATTTATGAGTTATTTATTCAATTTATACGTTATTCACGGCAAATGTTACAATAAAACTTGTTAAAAATCAGGATAAATTTCTTATCGTTACTTTTATAAATCAATATAAAATAGCTGTTTTTTGTGCTCCATAAATCTAGCGTTAATTTCTAGTCTTGACATCGTCCTGGTTTTTCGAGTGAAGACGATACAATATCAATGCTATTCTGGACCTTTGTGAAAACTCTAGCTCATACAGTAATGTCTCTCTAACTGACGCTCAGATTATGCACAAAAATGTACAATTTGGGAATAGGAGATACGATTGTTCGAGGGTTACAGCTCGTTTTTATAGTTGTTGACAATTCGTAGCTATAAGACTGAATCGCAAGAATCGAATAATCGTATCTCCTCTTCCTAAATTGTCCATTATTGTGGACAATCTGAGCGTCAATTAGGGAGACATTACTGTACATGGCTAAAAACTGTAACAAGTTCGAATTTCGCCAAAATCTGAAACAGTGCTACGAGAGATATCTGATTTCGCGTGGATGATGCCGCAGCATTGAGAGATTGAGAGACCAAGAAAGAAAGAAGAGGGAGAAAGTGAGCGCTCCGAAAAATGCGACTTTTTCCTCGATTTCCGACGAAACGGCAGCATTAAGGATAATGCCGAGAGGTTTCCCGTGAAAATGTCGCGTCGCGCGTTCGTCGTATTCGCCAGCGACGACGACGTTCGGTCCCCGTCGAAACAGTAATCGTCCCGCGATTACACTGGCCAGCATTAATTTTTCGCTGTGTGCAAGTTTACGCCCTCTTTCACGGCGCCTAACTATGTAGGTCGGTAACAGTTATTGTTGCGAGAGATCCACGCGTATATAACCGTGGTGATTGCGATCGCCGACAACTCGATCCTTCCCCTTAAGGCGAGTCCGCGCTACGAACGGAACGCTCCGAGTCACGTCCGCGTTCGCGACGGGAAAGGATATCGATTCGCTGATATTCAACTGGATGCATGTCCGAAACCTGGATATTTATCTCGTCCGCCGATTAGAGAGACTTCGCCTTTTGCAAATTTCTTGCGAAACCATCGCAAGAAACCATCGGCGAACGTTTACTTCCTGCCTCGAGCGTTTTCATGAAATTCTTGCAACAGGTCGCGTCTTACTGCGAATAATAATACTATTCGGACACTTTGAATTTCTTTGGAGTTGTTAGACTGACTGATCTGTCTCGGTAGACTGAATCGCGATAAATATTTAATCGCAAATAGTTGCAGCATGTTCAATTCTTCTCTTAATGAGAAAATTGTTTCAATTAAAATGTCGATCTTCTTACGATGCTCTGTTCATACTACGGAATTACTTCTTCCATGTTGTGGTTTTTACTAAAAACTAAAACTATATCGTGATTTTGCGACAGCCGTCAGGATTCATAACGTTTCATCGCATGAATTCATCAACACTCCTTGAGAATTACATCGAATTTTGCTTATACGTTTGCGTGTATGTGTATTATTTTCAAAGAGTGAGTTTACTCGCTTTATTAATCAGTGTAATCAGAAACTTCGTCTATCATTTCAGCCAGAAACTAATAAATAAAGTAATATAATATATAATAAAAAACGAATAAGCGTGTGTATATATCGTCTGGATTATCTATGATTTCAGGAGAACAAAGAAAATATTTCTGAACGTAGTCCAATCGATGTCGTCGAACAAGTGACGTCGTTTCTGGTAAACAGTCCTTGCTGTATCGAGGCCAATTAATAGTGAACATTCCAAACAGGGTACCGTAAACAGGAAAAGCATTAATTTCCCTCAATTCCATACACAATATATGTATGTAGATTTTTCCATTGAATTTGTGCGAAAGTAGACGACGATAGGAATTCGTTGCTTAATTTTTGCTGCGCATTGACACGTGCTATCTCGCAACGATGGTCAACCGTAAGATAACAAAACAGCCATATACATATACATATACATATACATACATATTTCTATTTCCCTATCCACTTATCGATAGAAACGTTGGAGGAAACTGGTGCCGAGAGAGCGAGATCGATACTTCTTTGTCTTGACCGATGAGTCATCCGCAAGAACGGACTGCAATCATTGAAAGCATGCTTCCGTCGAGCATTAGAAAAGCAACAACAATACAGCCACGGTCGTTCTACTTGTCCTGGTCTTAATTCTTATTCGGAGATAATAAAAGTGCGCCGTAAAGTAGACGTATCGATTGTAGCCACGTTAAGAATTTAGAAGAATTTCAAGGCAAATATTCTAATATTCTAATATTCCAATATTCCAATATTCTAATATTCTAATATTCTAATATTCTAATATTCCAATATTCCAATATTCCAATATATTCCAATATATTCCAATATTCTAATATTCTAATATTCTAATCTTCTAATCTTCTAATATTCTAATATTCTAATAATTTTATAATAATAATTAATTATAATTAATATAATTAATTATAATAATTTCGCTTTTCTATAATTTCGCTTTTCCCTTTGCGATATTTGAAAATCTTTGCGTTATAACATACAATAATGATATACATATAGCGATAACGGAAAAGTAATTCTCTTTTATTTATTTCCTACAAATTTGTTTCGCGTTATTCTTTTATGCTTTTCCTTTTCCCTTCGTTCCTTACTTTGCTTCTAATTTGTTTTTCTTCATATCTTCTGCTTTCTCTAGTTTCATCCTCCTTTGCTATCAATTTTACGCGCATCGCAGTTTCTTTTTCTACTAATTTCTTTTCCCTTCCTTTTGAGATTATGTTCAGGTAATCCGAATCGTAAACCGTATCTCGTACGTTCAGTTGATAAATGTAGCTTTTCTACTTACCGTGCGGCCTTCGCGTTTATCGAAAGAAAAACACGCAATTCCCACACAGCTTCTTTACCAAGAATACTTTCTTCGCTAAGAACAATTCCTTCGTTAATTGCATGTATCCACTAGATCCGCAACGAACTTGAAATAAGAAAATACGATCAATAATGCAGATGACTAGAAACGGTGCCCTGGCCACAACCGGCGCATCTACCCTGCAAAGATCAGCCACGAATGATTTCCAAGATTCGTTTCCCGGTCTCGACAATTTTCCGATCGCGTTTCCTCCGATGATTATTTACAAACGACGCCTTATTTCACCGAAATCGAGGAGGTCGTGGAAACGTGTCGCATTCGAACATTTCACGAACTGCTGTCCAGCATGTGTTACTTATTGCCCAATAGTTCTTGAAACGTCCACAAGGGAACCGTTCGAACGTGATGCATCGAATTTGCCCAGAAAACGGGGGGAACGTGTTCCAATAACCCGTCCAGAATCCAGCGAGTTATGGCGTGATTAAAATTTCTGGATGAGAAACGATGACCAGAGCTCCGATAAGATCGGACAGACGAAAGGGAACAAAGCCGGATCGGATCGGATAGGATCGAGCTTTCGGTCCGCGTATGTATAGGAAATTATTTTCGAACCAGCCCACCGTTATCTAATCGGGCAGCGGTATCGTTGAAAGCGCTCTCTTCGAGAAAGTCGGATAATTAACTTGCAAACTCGAACGATGATAACGACCCTGTTATGCTGGAAAATATAATGGCCCATCGAATTAAGGACGAGAAACGATCCTCGACTCGCGAGCACCACCCCTGAAGAGTGTTCAACCGCCAAGACGGATTCCGGACTACCACAATCGTTTTCCTTTATCGATAAAAATTCTCGCACTTTCTTTATATCCTCTTTTATTCATGCTCTCTGTAAACTCCTGTACGTTCGTTGCATTTATTCCGTTTGGGATCGGAGAACTCCAATGATGGATGAAATCTTGACCAACTTTGATTTCTTATTTCGAGATCGAGGAGTGCGAATATGTACTTCTTTTCTTTGTAACGTACAATTTACCATATTTTCTTGATCTTTAACCCATAGGAAGTCTTATTTTGAGCGGAAAAGATTACACGACCTTGCGAAAGCGTTTGATTTTATTCATTTTATGTTGTCAAGTATAAAAATGGGCAAAAAATGTTTTAATCGTAATAGTACACACGCTAAGCACGTTTTCACTACAAATAACAATTGCCAACGTCGACAAAAACATAGCACCTTCGGTGTAATCATGCTAAAAACATTACGGACGAAATGACGGATGTCTTCATAGCGGAGCCAACGGAGCGCTAAGGGTTAATATTCTTCTCTCTCTTCTCTGTTATTCTTGTTTTCTATCGACTTCTATACTTCCGTTGCATTTATTCGATTTAAGACTGTAGAACGCAATGATAGACGAAATCTTGATCAACTGCGATTTGTTGGTTGGAGATTGGAGGGTGCAGAAACTATTCCAGCTTCAAGATACATGAAATAAGGGTGCAGAAACTTTTTCCTTTATGAAGTACAATTTTCATATTTCAATAATCTTCTCTATTATTTTTGCTCTGTGCAAATTCGTATAGGCTCTTCGAATTTATTCAATTTGAGATTGTAGAATTCAATGACGAATGAAATCTTAATCAACTTCGACTTCCTGTTGGGAGATTCCTTTACGGGGCGAAATGTTCAAAATTTCTTAACGTTTACCATCATATTTTTGTCTTCTAGTAATTTGTTGAAAATTCGTAACATTTATTAATTAAATAATGCTCTTCCTGCAGCGATGAAATGATAGGAAATATTAACATACCATATATATAAGTACGATAATACTGGCGCTTATAAACCTGCGATATTAAGTATTTCTCATGGAAACATTCTATTTTTTTTAATGAAGTGGTAAAGTAGCCTTCTGTTCTAGTTACTTAGTAGCAAAGTAACCTTTCTGTTCTACATTGCATTGCGTCACGTGTTGGTTAACGCGAAACCTACCGTATCGGTGAAAATGACTGGTTTCACATTTCTTAATTGTCACCGGAGTTGTGCGACGAGTAATCCGATTAATGATCAACGATCATAACTCGTTAATTATTATAAATTGTTACACAATATGTAATTATTATTTGCCAAATTATTATACATTAGTTATAATAACTAACGAGTTAATCATTAATCATTAATCGGGTTGCTTTCTGCCTAATTCTGATTGTCATTGATCTATGAATCTCTCAAAGTTTAATCTACATTATTAAACGAGTGCTCATGCAAATAAATCAATATATCTAAATAATTGGCCCATTTCCTATCTGTTACACGAAATATACTTGTAATATAATATATATTATATTACATTATAATATATAATTATATAATATATAATTTAATATATACGATATAATATATTCTTACAACACCGTCTCAACTATTTTCAGCTGAGGATTTACAATATACTACGCGCGTGCGCGCGCGCGCGCGCGCGCACACACACACACACACACACACACACACACACACACACACACACACACACACACACACACACACACACACACACACACACACACACACACACACACACACAGAGCTGTCTAATAATATAAGATTATAAAAATATATAAAACGCTGCTTCGTTCAACTGAAACATACATCCGTTAAATAATATTAACGCGCATCATTTAAACCGCCTGCAAATAGGGAACAAGCGTACACAGTGTACACGCGATAAATATGAAATAACTCCGAAAATTACTGTCAATTAAATAACTGTCAGCAATGTCGAATTTCCGTCGAACACAGTGCCTCCAGTTCCACGCGAGCGTGCCTCGCGTTTCCCCGGTATTTTATCGCGAAAAGTGTGTCAATCATTTACGACGAGCATACTGTGCATCGATTTGCTTTACAAAGAGTACCGGTACATAGAGCCAAGCGACGAGCAGGTGTTCCAAACCAAAACGGAAAGAGAGAGAGAGGGGGGGCGGGAGAGAGCGAGATGTAAAAACAGCAGGAATTGTTTTTCGCATGTCGATCAAGTGCCACAGCCGAATGCATGCGACGTCCCCAGACGCGACTTTATCGGCATCGATACACGCGTGCTTGCTTATCGCGACGAAACGCGACGAAACGCGGCGAAACGCGACGAAAAATCGTCGGAGCCGCGAACGGGAACGCGTCGGTGCTCTATGCTTCGCAATTAATCGCAACGAACCGCCGCGTTATTATTTTCCTCGGGGCCGGTGGCACGCTGGTCGGCACGCGACCATTTTACAAATCGAAACTTCGCAGCCATCGCCGCATGGACGACCACCGTGGAATTATTCAGGAAAACCGTTTCGTAGCCCGAGATAAAAACGAACGGGAACCGCGCGGCCGCGTCTGTCTCGGCATAAATCGTTCCTGAACATGAAACCGAAAGCAATGGCGGAATTTTATACGGGAATTTTTATGCGGGACCGCGGACGTAGAATGAACGGTTTTTTACGATAGAGAAGACAGGATGTAAAGGGAGAAATGAATTTAGATGCACCGCGAGCCAGCGGCTGTCTTTTGTGCCGCGCGTATTGCCCCCCGGATATCTTATCTACTAATTTGCCACTTTTCAGGATATTTTAAAATATATTCGGGATATCGCGCGCCTTTTACTAAAATATTCTATGTACAACTTCGTAGAGATGTTTTCCTTGTTTTCGCTTGTTTAAAAATGATTGTATTAATTTAACCCTTTGCACTCGAACCATTTTTCTAACTTATAGTATTCTTATTTTATATGAGAAAATGCATTTTATGTATATGAAATTCACTCTTGGGACCCACACAACAGTTACACTCTTAACAATTTTTTAA
Organism: Megalopta genalis; assembly: GCF_051020955.1. Lineage (NCBI taxonomy): Eukaryota > Metazoa > Arthropoda > Insecta > Hymenoptera > Halictidae > Megalopta > Megalopta genalis. The sequence goes on from NC_135016.1 coordinate 32,462,411, forward strand.
ATATTAGGTTTACCGGAATGTTCTGTCCGTTTAAGAAATGAAAGGAAATAATAGATTTTTCATAAATTTAGTAATATTTATTTCCCAGCGTGATGGCAATTTGTGAGTAACATTTTTCAAAAATATATGTCTCAAATGAACATGTGCATACCTATCGAAATTTGCAATGACATTATCGGACAGAACTTTCCGGTAGACCTAATATAAACTTTGTTAATATTAAAATTATCTTGAAACGCGATGTAACAAATTTTGGTGGTGCCTCAGAGTCGCCACTCGAGTGCAAAGGGTTAAAGCTTCATTCTTCGAATGATCAGAAATTTTAGCTAGAACAATTGAAAAAAGAGCAGTATAGTAATAATCGATATTTGTGAAAATATCTTTATTTTGCATGAAGATCCACAGTCTGATAATAATGTAACAGTTTCTGAAAATTTTCAAAAAATATAATATATTGTTAATTGTCATTTCGCGTAAGGATCCGCTAGTAATAATGTAACGGTGTCTCCTTTTCTCCTAGTGGTTTACATTAGAAACAATCGAAAATATAAAAATACAAATATGATATTTCGTTTAGTTCTCATTTAGATGTCAGTAACAATGTAAAAGTTACTTCGAGTCTACACCGATGCACACCACTGTATATGTACCGATTCAATTTGTTAAATATTTAAATGTGGTACGAGTAAATATTGTTATTATCATGTGCAAAAAAAATGGGAAAATCGTGCAGAATGAAATTAGCTTAAACAACGTTTGATAATAAAATAAAATAAATTGCTGTTAAGCTAGGAACGACGGAATGACCGATAGGTCTGCAAGAATCGTTTTCAAAAATACACAAAAAAAAGCTAATGAATAAAATCGAGAGCTTTAAAGCCTTGCTTATTCGCAAGGGTACTGCGAATTATTATAGTCGCGAATACGATCCGTCGGCCGAGTGTTAAAACCGTAGGCCAATGGCGAATTAATAAAAATTAGTTGAAACGTCAGGAAGTGCCGTGATCGCGTGACCAACTCGTATTTTTCAATGAACTTTGACAACAAGAGAGACCGACGAGAGACAGTCTACAAGTTGAACAATGACGCCACGGTTTTTAGAGTCTACCTTGAACCGTACACGGTTGATTGTGAGCTGGACAATTCTCTCATTTTCATCGCAAACGAACCGTTCAGGGTAAAATGTCCACGGTTGCGTGCACGGCATGCCGTGTTGACCTCATCAGCCGAAATTTCGACGTGAAACAAAGGAAATCGTTGATCCTGGACTATTTTCTATTCTCAATCTCGGTACCCCTTTTTCGGTACCTCTGCCAGGACGACGCTTTTCTGTTCGGGCAATCTCGTTTGTTTACCAACTTTAATTCTTTGAATTCTAATTGATGGTTCTCGTTGCGTCATCTGTTCGAAAAAACAATGTTACATTAGAATGTAAACAATGCCTATTCAGAGAAATATTGTATCCTCGATACTTGCGGTGGTCGATCTTTTAATTCTGATTACATACTTCGTGCACATAATCTCTATTCCTGATTTAATTATATTCTATTATATAATAGATATAGTATAGTAATATACAGGGTGTCCCACAATTATTTTAACAGCCGAAAATGAGGGGTAGCTGAGGTCATTTGAAGTAACTTTTTCCTTTGCGAAAATGCAATCCGCGGCTTTGTTTACGAGTTATTAACGAAAAACACTGGCCAATGAGAGGTGACGGTGCGAGAGAGAGGGTCCGCGAGAGAGTCCGCAGCACGAGGCTTTGACAGAAGGTCGGGACGGACTCGAGCCGCGTTCGAAGTATTGAACAAGTCACGAAGCGAGAACTTTCCGGATTTTTTTAACTACATAACAGTGATATTTTTAAGAAAAACGCTGTTCACCTTTACTTTAGAACGTCTGAAGAATATTTACTAATTTTTCGGACCCGAAATAATATGAAGTTTAACCGTGACAGCTGTTTTAATTTTCTGGTGTGCATGACACCTCGTGTGTACCATATGAAATTTTTATGCAAGGTGTACAGTGAAGATTAACGAATGATTTGCAAAGCTGATTTAATAATAAATAAGGGACGTAAAGGATTTGTTTATTAGAGAGATATGAAAAATATTATCAGTAAGAAACTCACCCATTTAGTTGAGGATACATTTGCTGGCTGAAATTCATGATGTCGAAGGGCACTGACCTTGTACAACGCACAGCTGATCTTTCACTGCACTGTCACTAAACACTGATCACTTAATTAATCACTGATAATCCGAATCACTTGTGGATATTTAAGAAAGATCACTGAGACTCGTTCGCGGATAATCGTTTATTCGACGCGTTCGTTCGGAAGTCGACGTTTCACTGCCAAAAAATCGAGGCCTTGTCGTTCGTCTTTCGGCCGTCCGAGGAAATAACACCCGATACTATTTTCTTCGAAGCGCAGGGTACCGCCAAATGAAATAAACAAGATATGCCGAGACGTAAACTGTGTCCGACCCGCTGTCACCCTGCGCTCTTAGAACGTAATTAATGGCCGTGCGAAGAAAATGGTATCGAGTGTCATTTCCTCGGACGGCCGAACGAAGAACAACAAGGACCCACAGTCAAGGCCTGAATTTTTCGGCAGTGAAACGTCGACTTCCGAACGAACGCGTCGAATAAACGATTATCCGCGAACGAGTCTCAGTGATCTTTCTTAAATATCCACAAGTGATTCGGATTATCAGTGATTAAATAACTGATCAGTGTTTGGTGACAGTGCAGTGTAAGTGAACTTCGCAAATAACCATACCAGAGGTTCCACCGACAGTATCCCTCGAATGTTGCGGTCATCGACCTGGGATCAGCTGTTCGTTGTACGAGGTCAGTACGTACGAGTCAGCAAATGCATCCTCAACTAAATGGGTGAGTTTCTTATCGATAATATTTTTCATATTTCTCTAAAAAACAAATCCTTTACGTACCTTAACGCGATTATTTATTATTAAATCAGCTTTGCGAATCATTCGTTGAATTCTGTTCGTACACGGAATTATTTAAATTAAAATATCATTTACGAACTTTGTTAATCTTCACTGTACACCTTGCATAAAAATTTCATATGGTACACATAAGGTGTCATGCACACCAGAAAATTAAAACGGCTGTCACGGTTAAACTACATATTATTTCGAGTCCGAGAAATTAGTAAATATTCTTCAGACGTTCTAAAGTAAAGGTGAACAGCGTTTTTTTTTAAAATATCACTGTTACGTAGTAAAAAAAAATCCCGAAAGTTCTCACTTCGTGATTTGTTCAATTCTTCGAACGCGGCTCGAGTCCGTTCCGACCATCTGTTAAAGCCTCGTGCTGCGGACTCTCTCGCGGACTCTCTCTCTCGCACCGTCACCTCTCATTGGCCAGTGTTTTTCGTTAATAACTCGTAAACAAAGCCGTGGATTGCATTTTCGCAAAGGAAAAAGTTACTTCAAATGACCTCAGCTACCCCTCATTTTCGGCTGTTAAAATAATTGTGGGACACCCTGTATATATATACAGGGTGTCCCACAATTATTTTAACAGCCGAAAATGAGGGGTAGCTGAGGTCATTTGAAGTAACTTTTTCCTTTGCGAAAATGCAATCCGCGGCTTTGTTTACGAGTTATTAACGAAAAACACTGGCCAATGAGAGGTGACGGTGCGAGAGAGGGGGTCCGCGAGAGAGTCCGCAGCACGATGCTTTGACAGAAGGTCGGGACGGACTCGAGCCGCGTTCGAAGTATTGAACAAGTCACGAAGCGAGAACTTTCCGGATTTTTTTAACTACATAACAGTGATATTTTTAAGATAAACGCTGTTCACCTTTACTTTAGAACGTCTGAAGAATATTCACTAATTTTTCGAAATAATCGCGTTAAGGTACGTAAAGGATTTGTTTTTTAGAGAAATAGATAATAAATAGATATAATAAATAAAATAGATATAATCTCTATTTTTCTTAACGTTAAGAAATTCTTGGAGCGTATGTTGTATTTTGAAGTATTCTTTTAGAAGCAGCATGATCGAAATTATTTTATTCTTAGAGAATATGTTGTAATAATATTAGAGAATATGTTGTACTCCGAAGTTTTCTTTTAGAAACAAAATGATTTAAATTACTCTATGCTCGAAGAGAATCCTGTACTTCGAAATTATAGAAATAGGATGACTGAATTTATTCTATCCTCGAAGAGTATTTCCTAATCCCGAAATATTATTCTAGAAATATAGGATAATTGCAATTATTCTATTCTGGAATTACATCTTCATCTCTGAAGTATTCTTTCAGAAACAGGATGAATGTTTTGTATTCATGACAAACATGAATAGATCGAATACAAAGCAGCAGAAAAATAGAAATACTGATGCATTATATCCAACTCGTTAAAATAACTGAAGAAAATATACAAAATGAGGTTTAACGAGATTTCTAAACATTTAAAACTATAAATTTCACAAACAAATCTATAGGGGGCTTAAATTTGTATATAAATTAAAAACTGGTTACGCGTAATTTTATCGAGGAAAAGAAAAATCTTGTGTGTGCGTGTGTGTGTATGTGTGTGTGTGTGTGATTGTTTAAATGTATACAATTTTTATTCTTCGATTTAAGTAAGTTCATCGCCTATTATTTTAGGCTCGATAAAGCCGTACAAATATTTTTCCTTGTTTTCAATGTACGAAAAGCCTTGTCGAGCGAAGAACAGAATTATCAAAGCGGTTCCTCGAAATTATCCTGTAAAACATGGATTTGCATAAAGCGGGGCGTTCTGCCCGGAGCGGAAAGGATAAAATTACGAATTTCCTCGTTGAACGTGTAATGTCATTGTCCGCGATCGCGTAAGATTCAAAGGAAATGTCGCGCGGATATACAACAGGGTTACGGGTACAATCGGCCGTATGCAAAAATAATCCAGGCGACTAGACAATGATTTTACGGCGTACGTGCGAATCGTGCCGTCGACGCTGTTCGCCGTTCAGAGAACCGTACACGCTCCGCCGGTTCACAGAATCTTGCACAATGAGATGTTTCTTGCGAATGAATCTGCCGTTGATTCGGTGCCACCGCCGAACGACGCTTACGATGCGCGCAACGAAACGACGATAACGTGCACACACGGTGGCCGATATCGATTTCGAACGGTCATTAATAGACCGCTGATTTTTATGCGCTCACAAAATACGAATCTGAGAAATACAATGAAATTTGCTGTTCAATTTCTGTTCGATTTCTGTTCAATTTCTGCACTTACGAACGAATAAAGAAAAATATTGTTCGACGCTCTCACTTCAAGCTTTTTACTTTACTTTCGTATAACTTTATAAAACTGCACGAAAATCTACGTTCCAATCGTTAAAGTACATATATCGTGTTAAATTATATTACGTTACTCAAATTATATCTTTAATTATTTTATATCGTTTTTTATCCGATATGACATCATCTATTCAGAAAATTGATTTCTTTCTAATTTCTGTATTTATGAATCAACAGAGTAGACAATCTACATTTTACGTTATTTCTGGATCTCTGCGCAGAATAAAAAGCTTTTTGTGTCGATCGCGACGGCAAAAGTCTCAAGTTGAAATTTATTTTGTCCCTTAGCGATCTTATCGTACAGACATAATATTGTTCAAACTTTTGTTTGAAGTCACAAGTCGTAGGCACGATTCTATGAATTTCCTAGATAGTTGATAATCGAATAATAATATAAGAACGTAATAATTCTATCTACTTTATGAATGAATGGTTACACAAAGAAACTGCATTAAAAGGATGACACGAAAATAGACGTTAAATCCGGGCAGTTTATTTCCGCCGCGCGACAAGATAAAGCCACGATTGTCGGGAAATAAAAGTATAGAACAGAGCTTTTGCTATCTTGCTCTCCGGTTTTAGTAATAGCTAGGATATTTTCGTCACGTGTGGCGAGACGGCACGGGAACGTGGAAAAAATTTTCCGATAGAATACAGTCGACGGTGTAAAAACAAGCTTGCATGCACGCGCGAACGATGTGCAAACCGTCCGAAAAACTCCGGACGGTTTAAAACCGCGCGTATAATAAATTCAAAGCGTCCGATCCGTCAAGACCGGAGGAGGTTCGCCCGCAGAAGCGAGTTGTTTATAATTTGATTCCCGAATGGAAATGGTAGGTTTAACCGAGCAAGAGTGCCGCGCTTAAACAGGCGAAATTAAAATTGCCATGTGTCATTCTAAATTTTCAGATCAACGTTAATGGAATGCGGTAAATTATTCAACCGCCGCGAGTCCTCTAAAAAGGTAATTGTGCTCTATTTTGCAACTGTAATTGAACGGAAGGCCGTTGCCGTCTAACCTACGAATAATTCTCGACTAAATCTCGCTTTCGAATTTTCTGCGACGTGCCCGATATGAAAATTTGTACGCGTCCCTGCGAAACGTAAACGCGTTTTTTGCTCGTCCGACATCGGTTACCCCGGTTACAGATTCCGATGAAACAATTCTCCCGCGTTTCGAACATCGTTTTAGAGACAAGAACTTTCTGCCACGGAAATTGTTACGCTTTATCGCCGATCATAACGCGAGCGACTACTCTACGTCAATCGTAAATGTAATGAAGATAAATATGCTTTTTCACGAATATCACGTCATGGTTAATTACCATCCGAGCGCACGAGCAATCTTTATTTTGCTGTCAACGAATCCGATCGAACATCGCAGTAAAGTAGATGTACTGGTTGTGACCAGTGCAAACAGATTCGCTAAATAAATCTAATATTATTGTAAATATTTATAACGAACACGCGCAAGCTGTGGTACTTGTAATTTACAATGACTCGATGTAACCATGTAAGTCACTCCTCCTGTCGCAGCATACCGTCGAAAAAGAAATCACAATTCCGCAAGGGAATTCATTCTAAATACGTACTCTGAATCAATAAAAAAAAGAATGAAAATCACGTTGTTTCGTTTCATGAAGTATTATTTCAAGTAGCATGTTACTTTGCGCAACAATTATTTCGAACAATTCTAAAGATGAATTTAATGTTTGCGTCCGGTTTACAGCTTCTTTGCTTCAAACAAATTGTTGCGACGATTTCACAAAATCAAATATTTTTGTTCATTATTACTTTCAGCATTATTTCTGATGCCCAATTTGAAATAAAGAAATAACGAAATAATTTATTACATGAAATCGCTTTGTAAAATTTAATCCCAGGAATTTGTTCGAAAGGTTATTCGAAAAATTGATTCGAATAATGCTGGATACAGTAATGTCTCCCTAACTGACGCTCCAATTTTGCACAAAAATGAACAATTTGGGAAGAGGAAACACGATTATTCGAGCCTTGCAGCATGTTTTTTTTATAGTTGATGACAATTCGTAACTATAAAAACGAACCACAAGGCTCAAATAAATCGTATCTCCTCTTCACAAATTGTCCATTTTTGTGGACAATCTGAGCGTCAATTAGAGAGACATTACTGTATTTCTCCGAGTGCGAAGAGTTAGAATCACCTTTGTGTATTCTTCAACCGTTCATATTCTTCCTTGAGTTAATCGCGAGAGATGGATAATTAATCGAGGTTTTACTATACGATGGATCAAGGTTGATTACACGTTCCAAATATTTCTACGATTACGGTGAATTCAGAACTCACGTGCAAACAGTTGCCGAAGGAACAGCATTATCTAAACGCGTACGTTTTCATTGGTAAGATTAAGGAAAATCAATTTCGCTGTCAGTGCCGCCTAGTTGGAGTGCGGGGGGTCAAAATCTGAAGTTGTTTCACTTTAATACGTACTCCGGCAATAAATTTGCTCAAGGTACAGCAATGTCTCCCTTACTGACGCTCGGATTGCCCACTAAAATGGATAATTTGGGAAGAGGAGATACGATTATTCGAGCCTCGCAGCATGTATTTTTATAGTTGACGACAATTCGTAATTATAAAAACGACACAAGGCTCGAATAAATCGTATCTCCTCTTCACAAATTGTCCATTTTTGTGGACAATCTGAGCGTCAATTAGAGAGACATTACTGTGCCGTGAACCGGTGCAGCTGCCTTATTCCTATCTGAAAATGTTTACGGAACTTCGAGCAAGAACAAGAAAAATTGAAGAGAATAATGACCGAGCTAAAATCACAACGTTAGAAGAGCCGGGCGTCGTCGAGAATCAATTTTATGCTTAACAATTCGACGGAATTAATTTCGAGTTCGCAAAAACGCAGTAGTATCCTGCCGATGTTTTACGGGCATTGTTTTATGGAAAGAACGCGCAGTGCTCCCTGGATCGGCGAACACAACCGTAATCGAAATTAGTGGAACAATGTTATGATTGAGTCCTCCTTGAAACATGTCAGGAAGTCAATTTGTGGTTAGTGCACCATGAAGCGTATTACAGTCATCAACGTTGAAAGTTCTGATACGCGTTCCACGCGAAGGTTGAATTCCGCTGAACAAACCGGGAATATGTAACTGCGATTAGGTTTTTTGCGATGATCCCCGTTGAACCGAGGCGGTTCCGTAAACTCCGAAACCGGCCGTGGTTCGCTTAATTGCGTACCCAACGGCATCGATAATCATAATTACCGAACGGATGTTTGCGCGACCAAAGTGATTTCCTTTTATTAATCTTGCCTACTTCGAAATCACAGAAGAATCACGGACGCGACGTGAATCACTATACCGTTTCGAAAGAAACACGCTGGATTCCAGAAAACACATACACAGTTGCGATTTATTCGTTGGTAATACTGCCGCCGACCGTTCGAATAAACGAAGCGTAATCGAGGTAATCGAATTGGAAATAATTGAAATCATCGAAATCATTGAAAGCCGGTTTTATTGAATTTTCTCGAAAACTCGCGCGGCTTCCTTTTTTAACTGTTACGTGGTCGGAAAGCGAAGTGACCTTTTCATTGACTCAACCCTTTTAACGATCTTTACACAACAATTACCATAAATAAAACAATACCCTGCGTCAATAAAAATATCAAACTGTCCGCCATTTTCCCAGAATGCTCGGCTTTGAAATAGATACTGCGATAGATACGTGGCTGCGACTAATCGTCGATTTCTTTTATCTGCGTGATTCTACGAAGTAATTCTTTATTAAATTCAATGCAAGAAAATTATTTCGGTACGTCTTTTTAACGAGTCGATTAGACAAAAATTGAAATCGCAATTACGTTCTTACACGCTAGAATCATTGATTTTGATGTTACGACTCTTTTTTATACGGTGTACGCAGAATTGTGTGTATTGCATACATCTTATTCATTTTTATATATATCGTAAGTTAATATTGTATAATCTTATAAATTTAAACTATAAAGTGTAGTTTTTATTGCATGAACTTATAAATATAAACCATAGTGTATAGCTTTTATTGTATAAAAAAAACGAATAAGACGTATTTACTGATATTTATTGTAGATCAGTTTCGTTTTATATATATATATATATATATATATATATATATATATATATATATATATAAGTACATAGTTGTGTTTATATTTAACATCGACACACCGAAAGCTTTAATGTATATAGAAGCATGGGTTGAAATAAAATTATTATTAATATCTTTCTCTTTTTGGGTAAAAACATTAGTTCAGTTCTTATTTAAGAATGTTATTCGAACGAAACATAAAAATACGATTATTGTTTTATAGCAATTAAATTGTTAATTAATTGTGTACAGTAATTTCGATAGCGTAGCTCGTATTTTGGCGAAAACAATGTAAAACATCGTATTCAACGAGAGATATTTTTTTCAATTGAACATGATATATATATTTTCTTAATTTTGAATCGTATCTGATCTTACACTGTACTTCAAACGTGTACAACCGATTCAAACGTATGCAATGTAAATGTAATACGCGTGTATTATAAATTCATTGAATTTTATGTGTCGTTACCGATGTTCCTATTCGATCCCTAGACAAAGCGCACAGAAAATATGAGGCGACGTAGTCAATTCAGCGAAGATCAGTATCCTCGGGTTAACGAAAGTGTCCACACACGAAGCGCTTAAATATTAATTCCCGGATCGTGCAGACGTACAAAATACAATACTCGATGATGTAATGCGAACGAGACACGTGCAAAGTATGCCATACCAACACGTTATCGCGTCAATACGCCATTGTTTCCGCACGGAATTCGAAAGAACGATGAATCAATCGGAAGCATTTCGCAGAAAGTAAAAAGACATTTCCATTCGTCCTTTCATTTCGATCTTAATTACTCATTCCTGCTTTGATTTTTGATAGCAACGTTATATTAAGGCTGACTTCATCGTGATTGTTAGTCACCGCGAACGACAAACTGTTCGTAACACGAATCACATTACATAGAAAAAAAAGTCTATAAAATAGACATACGCTTTATCTGTTGTATAATTTTCGTAGTTACGTGTTAGATGGATACTGACGCAATGTTTGCACCGCGTTGCGGGAAATACAGCCGCGGGTTGCGAATTTAAGAGACAGATTTGCACGGACGAGGAAAGTTGAAGTTTCTATTAAAATCGATGCGAGAAGAAATTGTTAGGAGAATCAATCTACCGGAATTTCGAATTTATAGACCGTAGAAGTTGCGTGCGTCGAATCGCTATACCGAGCAATTTTCTGCTCAACAGGATTAACGAGATCATAAATGCACATGCGAAAATAAAAATTCTCCACGGATTTTTGAATCTGACGGACGTTCGCTGCCATAATTTTTGTTTCGCGAATCATCTTTAACGGTGATTAATTATTTACCAGATACTAAAACAGATAATAGAACATAGTTACGTAGTTAAAGTGCCGGATGACACCTTTATTAATTTGTACAATATATCGTTTTCTATACGATTCGCGGTTGATTCAGTTTATTGCAGGTAAAAAGTATTTACGTAACAGATGATCCTGATATTGGAGGGCCGTATAATCGTGGTACAACAGTATAACGACATAGTGTAACGCGTTAGAAATCGCGGAAATGAATCGTTTATGGTGTAATATTGCGAAAAATATTTCTCCAGCGCGAATCAAGAAAAGGGAATACCATTTCACATTTGAATGCATAGTGTTCGCGTTATACAATAACTGACCATTGCAGATAAATGTTTCATATTTATATAATAATTTATATAATAGTCTTCCTAACTGACGCTCAGATTGTGCAGAAAAATGGCCAATTTGGGAAGAGGAGATACGATTACTCGAACCTTGCAGAGCTCGTTTTTATGGTTCTTGACAATTCATAACTATGGAAACGAACCACAAGGCTCGAATAATCGTATCTCCTCTTCCCGAATTGTCCATTTCTGTGAACAAACTGAGCGTCAATTATAGAGACATTACTGTAATTTGCAGAATGTTTTTCACTTTTCATCATTGCAGCACAGAATTGGTCGTAAATGTGTTGCTATTGCTCGATTGCCAGTCAATTACATCACCATCGTCAGGTCGGTACGCAATCGTGTACACTGCTACTCTGTACATACATTCTATTTATAGTGGTGTACGTAACGTTACTTTTTTTTAAAGAGTAGTTTAACACATGTGCAAAGGAACGTCTATTCCGAGGACGAGCCCTAACGAAGAAATGCTACAATGCAGAAATAATCCCGCGTACGAATGCTACCAACACTGGTGTGCTAAGCCTCTGTTTGTTATCGCTGGATGCAAATCACTTTATGCAAAATAAATATTGTCTGGATCGATTGCAAGATACAAAAGATAAGCACAAGTGTCTTTCCCCCTTTAATCGTTTTAATAAATTGAAATTAATACAACGTTCTTAGTTTGTTTCAATCTGTCCACTGTTTTAAATTGTGCCTACTCATTTTTGCCATAAACGCATAAAATCCGCAGCCTAGTTATCGCAAACATTTGTGAAAACAGAAAGATATCGATCTGCTTTGCCTCTAATCGGTAATGCGTGATAAAAAAGAATTCTGTTCCACTTTTTAGAAATTCCATTGAAGCTTGAACACTGATCGATCTACAATGTTAACGCGTTAAATCTCCGCTTTCTATTAATCGGTGTGCCGATTTTGACGGGGATACTGGTTAGGCTAGGTAAATAAATAAATGTTGGTAATAAAGTTAAAAAAATGAAACGATCATTTCATTACAACTTAACTCTACATGTTATAACAGCCACGCCGCGCAGTAGTGTACTTTTCAAAGAGATTGCAACAGCTAACTGGTTAAACATTCTAGTATATCAGAATATGGAACCTAATTTTTCAAAATTACGCTCGGAACTATGCGAGTTCAAGGAGGACCACTTTGGAATTGAAAGGAATGAGAAATTACCGCTGTGTTTCATTTAGAAAATTAGATTATTCGAAACGGAGTAGCAAAGTATTGAGTCGACGATACGGTAATGTCTCTCTAATTGACGCCCAGATTGCGCACAAAAATGGACAATTTGGGAAGAAGAGATACGATTATTCGAGCCTTGCGGTTTGTTTTTATAGTTGTAAATTGTCCACAATTATAAAAACGAGCCTCAAGGCTCGAATAATCGTATCTCCTCTTCCCAAATTATCCATTTAGTGGACAATCCGAGCGTCAGTAAGGGAGACATTACTGTACCTTGAGAAAACTTATTGCCGGAGTACGTATTAAGGTGAAACAACTTCAGATTTTGACCCCCTGCACTCCAACTAGGTGGCACCGATAGCGAAATTGCTTTTTCTTAATCTTACCGATAAAAACGTAGGCGTTTAGATAATGCTGTTCCTTCGACAACTGTTTGCACGCGAGTTCTGAATTCGCCGTAATCTTTTCGTAGAAATATTTGGAACGTGTAATCAACCTTGATCCATCGTATAGTACAACCTCGATTAATTATCCACCTTTCGCGATTAACCCAAGGAAGAATATGAACGGTTGGAAAATACAACGGTGATTCTAACTCTTCGCACTCGGAGAAATACAGTAATGTCTCTCTAACTGACGCTCAGATTGTCCACAAAAATGGACAATTTGGGAAGAGGAGTTACGATTATTCGAATCTTGCGGCTCGTTTTTATAGTTACGAATTGTCATCAACTATAAAAAAACATGCTGCAAGGCTCGAATAAACGTGTCTCCTCTTCCCAAATTGTTCATTTTTGTGCAAAATTTGAGCGTCAGTTAGGGAGACATTACTGTATTCGGCATTATTCGAATCATTTTTCGACTTAATCTTTCGGATAACGTCTCGAACAAATTCCTGGGATTAAATTTTACAAAGTGATTTCGGATAATAAATTATTTCATTATTTCTTTATTTCAAATTGGGCGTCAGAAATCATGCTGAAAGTAATAATTTTTTTATGGTTATCGATTGTCAACAACTATAAAAACGAGTCGCGAGGCTCAGATAATTGTATCTTCTCGTCCAAAATTGTCCATTTTCCTGCCCAGTCTGAGCGTCGGTTAGGGAGACATTATTGTATTTCGGATCGTCTACCAAAAACGATCGAACGTATTTATTCGCGAAATATCCGAGTTCGGCATTGTTCGAATTGCCTCGAAAATAATTATTCGAACGAATTCTTTCTGGTCTGGCGTTTCTCAAAAAACGCCGAGAATGTAGAAAAAACGATTCGGATTCGTGCGCAGCGTATCGAAAATCTCCGCGAGTCGTTTATCGGTTATCGGAACGGAAAAATCGATGCCGAACAACGCCGTTATCGGCGAGCACAAAATTGTATTTCTGGATGTATGTATTCGGGGCTCTTGTCACCGGCAAAGTTTCACCCGAACGTTTTCGCCGGCGCGCAGAATAAACGACCATCACTTTCGCGTCGCATCTCTCGCGTCTTGGCCAGAATAAAACATAAGAAAGGCGTTGTAATTATGTCGTCGCTGGCTCGAGGAGAAAGGACACCGCACATGCAAATCAGACGAACCGACGAATCGGAACCGAACGGATGTTTTCCTCGACGGCGCGGCGACATGCCGTCAGCAGTGCATTGTGGGACTGGAGACGGTGATTCGTGACCCAATACACAATTGTTGCAACAGTTTTTTTATCTTAAAAATTGATTTGCAGCATTCGGTAAATTTGTACAGTAAATTCTCCAAAATTGACGCTCTGCTTGGAAACTAAAATAAATAATTAGACAGAATTAATAATTATTATTAAATTGGGGTGAATTTACTGTATAAAGTGGTAACGAAGAAAGTTACATGAATCTAATGAATTATATGAGTGTACAGTAATGTCGCTCTAATTGACGCTCAGATTGTCCACAAAAATGGACAATTTTGGAAGAGGAGATACGACGTTTTTTATGGTTACCGATTGTCAACAACTATAAAAAATGATGCTGCAGGGCTTGAATAATCGTATCTCCGCTTCCCAAATTTTCCATTTTTCTGCACAATCCGAGCGTCAATTAGGGAGACATTACTGTGCTGGGTCATTGTACACCGAAAACACCATAGTATAGTCGATGGATTATAATAGAACAATCGACTTTTGGCGAAAAAGAATTGCTGTCCAGACCGTTTTGCGAGGCCAAGACACGACCCCCACGAAATGAGTCACTCGCGAACGCATCGTTGACCCTCTTTCATCGCCGCCAGCCCCCTTGGACGCTTTTCGGACACCCTCCTCTTCTGTGTGCAGCATGCTCGTTCTTGCGTGGGTGAGTTACACGCGTCCATACACGGACATGATCTCAGGGCGTTCGTCACGTAGGGAACTTCCTGTGGCAGAGCGGACCTCTGCTTTCGCAAGGGGTCCGCACGACATTTTACACATCGATTTTGTTGGAAGTTTGCACGGTCGGTGACTCCGATGATTATACCATGCGAAAATATTCCTTATTTAACGGTCCCGTCGCACGGCTCCGATGGTATTAACTAACGTCCACCTGTTAGAGATCGGTTTGACCCGGGACATTTCTTAAGGTCAGAGGAATTTAATAGACGTGCTGGCATTTTAAGATGTCTCCCTCTTGTTGAATCGTGCAAAAAGTAGTTATTTATTATATGTAAGCTAAGGTAAGCTAATATTTATAAAGAACGTATTTGAAATGCTATTATATTTTAAATGATAAAATAATTCAAATAAAATCGTATTTCAAATGGAACATAAATTTTCAGTAAATAAAATATTTCATTTTGATCATTCACGGCTACAGCATGAAATCGATATTCTATTTTGAAGAATAAATTGAAGAATAAAAACGAGAAAACGTAAGAAATCATAATATTTGCAAGTGAAATTTATCGTCTTTTTAAATACACCTGTTCACATGCGCCAATGACCAAAATTGAAATTTAAAGCAGTACAATGAAAAGAGTTTAAGAATGTATTATTTTCAATCGGAAATGATTAAGAAACAAATGGTTTTCTTCATTCGGTTCCTGTCTCTCGCAATCAACGCAGGTGATTTTTATCATTTAGGAACATAATTAGCCTGCAATCGCAATTCAATATGTACGCTTAAAAAAAGAGCATTAAGGTCGTCCAGAGAATGAAAATTTAAATATAGCCTTCGCGTATATTTAAACCCTATTACCCTGAAACACGGTACGAGGGTTAACCCTTTGCCAACGTGTGAGGATATTAGCACGAGTGGAATTTCATTAACGAAGATGTAACTTTATTATTAAAGGATTTACTATTAGCAAAACCAATAACAGTAATGGAGATATTAATTATACTTTTCGGGATAGAAATGCTCCGTACTAGGTGGTCCAAAAGTTTCGATTTAAGTAGAACTCTATTTCCATGAACGTGTCCGGAGACAAGTTGATTCTCATAATCGGATGGTTCATTATAATAGGATTTCATCTGCTTCCCGATCGCGAACTATATTTTTTGGTAATTTAATAGGAATTCGCGTTCACATAAAAGGATTTAATCCAGGATAAAATTCAGTTAATAAGCCACTGCTAAAACTTTTGGTGATGTACAGGTTGGTCCACTAAGATCTAAATTGCTAATTAATTTATGTTCAATGTATCAGCACACTCTTATTGCTATACAGCTTTTTACTTAATTTTACATGCTATATCCAACAGTAGAGTCAAATTTTATACGTTAATATTAAAAAATTCAAAGTGAGTTTCAAATCTCGATAACAAAAATCGATATAGAAAGAAATTAATTGTATCAGCGCATGCTCCATTCCATACTCTATAACTTTTGTTTTAAACATTTTTCTATAGAGGAAACGATTTTCGAGTAATTCAGGTGGCAGATCTCGGTGGACCATCCAGTAATAAGAGAAGTTCCATCGTATTCAATTACAATATAAAATGCATTTAGAAAACGTTACAAAATCGTCTAACATTCTCCCACAGCAACCGAACAATTTGTTCGCTAAACAAGCTTCGAAACAGATAAAAGTATGTCGAGAAGAGAACAAACAATAAATATACATATAATACTTGCGCGTAACGTTCCACTAAACTGAATTTCTGAAAAAAAAGGAAAACTGCTAACTAACTTTCCGCCAGTCGTGTACACGGCAGCTTGTCTGGAAAGTTCGCGGTGATGTCTAAGCGAATAAAAAAAAAGTGTGGCATTTTATGATTAAATTGTTTCAGAAAAAAGTTTCCCGATATTTTTAGCGTTTCGGTAAAGTCCAACAAGGATTATAGCATGTATGTATGGTATGTATGTATATTCGGAGCCGATGTTTTTATTTCGTCAGCATCGGTAGAGAGTGGCCTCCCGAAGTGCTCTTGATCTTTAAACTCGTAATTTCAGTCTCTAAACTTAGCAAACCGTTTGCGAACGGTTCTTTCTGACGGAAAACTTTCTCCGTAAACATAATTTCTCCTTTCGATAAAAGAAAAGCATGAAATGTCGAAATCGTGCCGTATCTTTCCACAACTATCTTCTAAGAAGTATCATACTTTGCCCGGCTGGATTATCAGGTAATTATATCGAATCGATTTCTAAAAAAGGCGTGTAATGATATAAGAACTTTAAATTCTCCTAAACTAGGGACGAACAGATCTACATACATCCATGTATAATTAGTAAGAATAAACATGTCCGAATCACTCTTTCTCGAACATAAGCAAGATCGCTACCTAGTTACAATAATATTGGGTTGGCAACTAAGTAATTGCCGATTTGTTCAATGAAATAAAAATTTCTTTTTTACTTGGAATGAAGTTTAATCTGTAATGTATTTTCCATTTTGTTCGATGACCTTTTGCCATCTCTCTGACAACTTGAAAATTCCACGCTCGTAGAAAGTCTGATCCTTTTCGGCCAAAAGCTGAGTTAAGTGAGATTTTACAGCGTCATCATCATTCAAAGTTTTACCACGAAGGGAGTTGTCCAGTGATCGAAATAAGTGGTAATCCGATGGCGCGAGATCAGGGCTATATGGTGGGTGTAACATCAATTCCCAACCAATATCCATCAATTTTTGCCGAGTGGACAAAGACGTATGCGGCCTAGCATTGTCCTGGTGGAAAACGACACCTTTACGATTGACCAATTCTGGTCGGTTTTCATTGACCACTGCATTCAATTCGTCCAGTTGCTAACATTCACGGATAATAAAAAATAACATAATAATAATAATAATAATAATAATAATAATAATTTTATAATATAACATTTATGGATATCATAAAAATGGGAGTGAGAGACATCTTTAACTGAAATCGGCAATTACTTAGTTGCCAACCCAATAGATTGATACACATTAGCGAATGAGAGGTCAGGGTTATTTAAAGGGTTACTACATTGCGGACTTCGTGCGCTATCGACAAAAACTGACGAATGGAAAACAATTAGATTAAAAACCATAGATTGAAAGAGTTTAAACAATATTGTTACATTCTCTTCGAGTTACTAAAATTATTAGAAGAAGAAATACATTTTCCATTTCTTAGAAAACGTTAAAAAACAATTTGTTCGCTAAACAAGCTTCGAAACAGATAAAAGTATGTCGAGAAGAGAACAAACAATAGATATGCATATAATACTTGCGCGTAACGTTCCACTGAACTGAATTTCTGAATTTCTTTCCATTTCCATTTCTTACAATCGATTCGAAAGAGATCTTTATTTTGCATAAATATTCACAGATAATTACTCGGCATTATCAAATACCTTTCATAATGAAACGACTAATTTCGAAGCTTGTCAAGGGCGAAATTTCGATGACAATTAAAATTTCGAAATTTCCAGAGTATGTACATACATATACACATATTCGGCCTAGATTGAAAACAGTGGCTCTGTCCAGTCCTTAATGTGTTCGTCGCTAACTGGTTCCATCTAGAACCCATCGGCACGAATCAAGCTGCGCGCGAGGATTGAATTCGGGTTTATGATCTTCGCAGAGTGCACGAAGACTAACCAGTTAATCAATTAATTAACGGTAGGATTCTCCGACGTGCACGCGAGAAATTATCCTGCTGCTGCGCCCGAAGCTTCTTCTTCGTTTCGAGAAGCAGATGTTACGAACAACGAAAATATTCGTTATTTTATATTTCATCGAGACGATTATCATTTTATACCGATCAAATTGTCAAGCATAGTGGTCACGAATCGAGCGTATTTCTTTAAATTTTTTATTTCATTTCGAACAGCGACGATCTGATCAATGATCAACGATCATAACTCGTTGGTGATTGTAAATTATTATAAATTAGTTATATCGGTTATACGCGCAACCCGTTGTTTATTATATGTTATTATAAATTACTTATATACGTAGCAAGTAAATAACGTAAGTTATAGTAATCTATAATAACTAACGAGTTACATATACAACTAATTTATAATAAAGTATAATAATTAACACGTTGAATGTCACGCCGGTTTTACAGAAATTGTCCGCGGCGCCACAATGAATTTTCTTTTATGTGATACATATAACGTTGAAATATTATCTGCAATAGATAAGTTACAGTGTATAACCATGTTTGACATGTTAATTGCGACAGGGGTCACTGTTCAAATCGACGATGGTAATAATACAAAATTTTAGATATTGACATTTGTCAATGTCATATATATATATAATTTAAGACAAATGTCAATATCTAAAATTTATATATATATATTATTTTTATAAATATAATATATATATATATATATATATATATATATATATATATATCAATTCGGGCGCGCCGGTCACCGGTGGCCCCCATGGCGTCACCGCCAAGTTAAGTGCCGGTCTCCGGTGACCCCCGTGGCATTCAACGTGTCAGTGGGTTTTATATGTATACAATAATATGTTTTAAATATTCCAACTGATTTATAATAATTAAACTCGTAAGTTATTATAAATTAATTACAACGAACGAGCTGTAAACGTTAACCATTAAATAGATTATTTTTTGCTCGACATTGCTCAATAATTCTCTGCGCTGTTCCTACGCCATGTACGAGGAAAATGTACACCTGCGGTCGCCGAACAAGATATTGCAGATCTGTTATATGTATATTTTCTAGATCTGTTCTCAATCCGACGACCATGAAGACAAGATCTCGTGTGGCTTCGACGTATCGAGTCGGAAGAAAGTTAATACATGTACACTATCATCCAAAAACATTTGGAAACCTGCCGCTTTCACTGAAGTTATGAAGTTCAACGAATGTTGCAATCGGGACGGTTCCGTCTCTTAGAAAACACTTGCCATTGTTTTCGGCGCGCGTTAACATGTGCGACAAGCAACTATTGACTTGTGCCAATTATTGAAACAGAGATATCTGTGAATTGTTAAAACGAATACCAAGTCTTTCCGTATTTCTCAAGCGTATTTTAATAGGCGCGAACCAACACTCAGATCGCGCTCGTTTTCGACGAAAACATAACGCAGCACGTTCAGGTTAATTTCTAATTTTATTTATTAATCTCTTTGTCGCAATTTTTTAACGTACTTCTTCGAGACGCGTTCGTCTTTGTATAAACTTTAATTGAACGCGTGAAAATTGAAGACGAAGAAAACTTCTCTTCGATCCTAATTTCTGTAAAATGACGCATGAACATGAGAACTTGCATAGAGATACGAATAGCCTACTTCCAATTAATTGCTACTCGAATAAAACGAGTCTATAAACTTCCTAAAAAAAAAGCGAGGAGACCTTGTGATCGACCACCGTAATTAAGGAAACTACCTGTAGCACGCTTTTATTTTCGCGCAAGAAAACGGAAGAATTGCTAACAGTAATGAAAGTAGTATACCACGTCGACTTGTGCAAATGAAAGTCGGAATAATTAACCTTTACCGTACACTTGGGATGTACGACGACCCAACGAAATTTTGTTGTGAAGCAAATAAGTTCTCGCGTCCTCTTTCCATGTTTCTTTTTACTACATGTAAGTTTATAATTAATAATTAAAATTATATTATATAATAATAATAATAATATATATTATAATAATTATATTATAATTATATATTATTCTATATTATTATATTATATTATTATAATTATATTATATAAAAATAATAATGATTAAAATAAAAATTTTCTCCACTTGTTGCAAGATACAGAAGCTACAGAAATATTGATTTCCTTTGTTTAGCAATTTTAACGAGTTGAAATAAACGCAATAATATTCTTAAGTTCTTTAAATATATGTTTGCCATTATGTATTAGGTCTACCGGAAAGTTCTGTCCGATAATGTCATTGTAAATTTCAATAGATATGCACATATTCATGTGAGACATATATTTTTGAAGAATGTTGCTCACAAATTGCCATCACGCTGGCAAGAGGTCATAAGTAACGACGGAAATTATATTGTACAATAAATATTACTAAATTTATGAAAAATCTAATATTTCCTTTCATTTCTTAAACGAGCAGAACATTCCGGTAGACCTAATATTTGAATTAATCGTTTTTCTCTCACAAATGCATAAAATATGCTTATACTTATCAAACCCTTTGCACTCGAAGCAATTTTAACTGTAAATCTAAATTAATTTTTCTGACTTATGGTACTTCCATTTTATATGACAAAGTGCATTTTATGCATATGAAATTTATAGTCTTGCGGCTCGTACAACAGTTAGACTTTTAACGCAATTTTTTACGTTTAGAGTTTTATAATATAAAAATTATCTTGGAACGTGATGTAACAATTATATAATGGTTTTAAAACGCTGTTGCCCTTTATTTTCGAATGTCTAAATAATATTCAGCAACGCTTGGTAGTCGAAATGATAAATACAGTAAATTCTCTCCGATTGTCCCTCAGCTCGTCAACAAAAACGGACAATTTGGGAAGAGGAGGTACGATTATTCGAGCCTCGCGGCTCGTTTTTATAGTTGTTGACAATCGATAACCATAAAAAAATTATTACTTTCAGCATTATTTCTGATGCCCAATTTGAAATAAAGAAATAACGAAATAATTTATTATCTGAAATCGCTTTGTAAAATTTAATCCCAGGAATTTGTTCGAAACGTTATTCGAAAGATTAAGTCGAAAAATTGATTCGAATAATGCCGAATACAGTAATGTCTCCCTAACTGACGCTCAAATTTTGCACAAAAATGAACAATTTGGGAAGAGGAGACACGATTATTCGAGCCTTGCAGCATGTTTTTTTATAGTTGATGACAATTCGTAACTATAAAAACGAGTCGCGAGGCTCGAATAATCGTGTCTCCTCTTTCCAAATTGTCCAGTTTTGTTTACAAGCCGGAAGACAATTGCGGAGGATTTACTGTACATAGTTTAAACGTAAAAGCCGTTTTGAAAACACGGGGCGTGACGCGACCTTTGTGTGTTGAAATTTGTATGCGGTGCGTACAGTAGAAGTTAAACGTGAATAAAAAACGATCCACGCGTAAAAAAATCATTACGGCGGTTTCTACGCTTCTTCCAATTGCGACAGAAGTTGAGAAGAAAAGATTCTAAGAAAGTACTAACGGTATACCATAGCTATATCGACTAGAAAGCGAAATTCGAGAAGGTATAGAGAGGTGGAAAAAAAGATCGCTTTCGAAACCACACTGTAATACAGCAAATTCTCCCTAATTGACGCTCGGATTGTTCACAAAAATGGACAATTTGGGAAGAGCAGATACATTGGCAATAACTATGAAAACGAACTACTCGAATAATCGTATCTCCTCTTCCCAAATCGTTCATTTTTGTGCATAATCTGAGCGTCGATTAGGGAAGATTTACTGTACACGGTATCTCCATAATTAATCTGCATCGCGATAATGACAAAATATACATCGAGCTGCTTTCGCCACAATACTTTCAAGTACACAGATTAAAACAATAGAATGCATGCATTCGAAAGAAGTTGAAGTAGACGTTTTGACAATTGCATCGCAACACATTAGCGAAGATAAGTATACAGAAAAATATGCTGGCATCATGAGAAGCCCCAAGGTTCCGTTAGGTTAAAAAAGTTTTAAAATTACGTACTTGTGTATTTGGAATATATTATAATAAAAATGAATTTTAAGAGCTAGATAAAAATGAGCGTTACTCAAATGCGACCGACGCCGATCGTACGAGAACGAAAACGTCGGAGAAAAACTGCATCTATGTAATGTCTCCTTAACTGACGCTCAGGTTGTGCACAGAAATGAACAATTTGGGAAGAGGAGATACGATTGTTTGAGCCTTGTGACTCGATTTTATAGTTGTTGACAATCGATAACCATAAAAAAACGAGCAACAAGGCTCGAACAATCGTATTCTTCCCAAATTCTCCATTTTTGTGGACAATCCGAGGCGTCAATTAGAGAGACATTACTGTACCGTACTCCTGAAAGGAGATGGCTGCGTAGGCACCTTAGTCTTTGATACAGTCACCGGTCTCGGAATCGATCAACGAGGTCTCTTCAGCTCGGAAGTAATAAGTTGAACGTTGATCGAGTTTCACCGAAGTCGGCGAGCAATCGAGAAAACGTTTACCCCCGACGTAACCGGGTGAAAAGAAAAACTGGCCGGTCGCGTTTATTTTCAACGAACGAACCGGTGGTGATTGGGCGCCAAAGAAGAATCGATCGAATCGACGTGTTTCCGCTTACGTGTGTTTTGAACCTGATCCAACTGCAGGCACGGTCAAGGCACCGTAAAAGCAACCAATTGAAATCTTTACTTTCCCGGCGCGCGGTAAACTTGAAAAGTGTGCTACCACCTTTCGTTCACGGCCGACGAGGCTGCCATCGAGAGTGCACCGAACCCGTTCGGCCACCACGAAACTCGAAGGAAACTGGGCTTGCCGAACCGAATCCGGCTCACGGCTATCTGATTTTCAATGGGGAAAAGATGCGAGATGGAATCGAGGGGCAGGATG
Source organism: Megalopta genalis (assembly GCF_051020955.1). Lineage (NCBI taxonomy): Eukaryota > Metazoa > Arthropoda > Insecta > Hymenoptera > Halictidae > Megalopta > Megalopta genalis. The sequence goes on from NC_135016.1 coordinate 32,485,671, forward strand.
GGTCAGTATCTGTCGAGTGGTGCTCAGAACTGATCAATCTTGCAACCTCTTGCGCTGGAACGTCGACGCTCGGCGGTACCTTCCACCAAAAAGTTTGCCAGAATTCATAATTTCGTACGATTTTCATGAATATCGGTACTCTTGTGTTTTTTCAGATTGCCGTATCGGAATATATTACCAAAAATGCAAAATTCAAAATGGAAAATCGAACACCGGAGTCGGGCATATTTTATTCAAAGAACGAACAAAATGTTGTTCGTGGAATAAAAATAATGTGCTTTTATCTGTATTCAAGATGGTAATGACTGGACTGCGAATGATTTTTCTGCGAAATTAAAATGTTCCATATTAATAGTAAGTAACAAAAATTGAATAATAGAAATGTATTTCTTCTTTCAATGGTTTTAAGAAGTTGGAAATAACGTGACAATGTTGTTACATTCTTCTGACGTTTTTACTGTTTCGAGTTGCGCGTACTCGTTTTTGCTATAAATGCATAAAATCCGCTATCTAGTAATAACGCGTTGTGCAAATAAATATTTATAATATACACGTTATGATAAACATGCTGTAAAATGTGCAAATAATTGCACGCTATCTTGCTTCATACTTTTTAGTTTCTAATATTTGCAAACCTATTTTCGGCGCTTGATGTAAGAATTAAAATCATGTTTAGAGCGAACATTTTTCAAACGATTTGTGCAGATACAATATTTGGTGCCAGAGAAGATTATAGTCCAATCGACCCTCGACCCTGTTTGAGAACAGGAGACACGATTATTCGAGCCTTGCGAGTTGTTGTTTATAGTTATTGACATTAGGAAACTATAAAAACGAACCACATGGCTCAAATAATCGTATCTTCTCTTCTCAAATTGTCCATTTTTGTTTAACCTTTTAGGCACGACGCGCCACTATAGTGGCTTCCGCGAATGTCATCTTTCAGAACGACACGCCACACTATAGTGGCTTTCGCGGATGTCACCTCTCTGGACGACGCGCCACTATAGTGGCTTGCTCTAGTAGCTCACTCGCTCATCGTTTCAACCAAATAATCGTCTTCATATGCATTGTTTCACACTTCTTTTGTCTTCACATCGATTTACAACAGTCTACTGGGTGTCCCAAAAATGTCTCGCAATCCGAAAATGGCGGATTCCTCGGATCATTTGAAGCAACTTCTTCCTTTATAAAAATTTTCTCCGAGGCACCGTTAACGAGTTATTAACGAAAAACAGTGACCAATAAGAATCGAGTACGGCTGACGTGAGGCCAACCAGCGCACGAAGTCCAGTTCCGCTCATTGGCTCGATCGCCTCGCGCCAGCTGAGCTCGCCTCTCATTGGTCACTGTTTTTCGTTAATAACTCATTAACGATGCCTCGGAGAAAATTTTTTTACAGGAAAAAGTTGCTTCAAATGGCCTGAGGAACCCGCCACTTTCGGATTGCGACACATTTTTGGGACACCCCCTGTATATACAGTATCAGACTCTGTACAGTACACATCAGACTCTGCCGTCCAGAGAAATAGCCTCGCGCAGAATTCAGCCGTACCTAAAAGGTTAAAGCTGAGAGCCAATTAGAGAGAACTTGCTGTACTTTGTAATTGATCCATTGCAGATTTCCCTAGCTAGTACACGTGCAAAATGTAACGCTTAAGATATACTTTATCGCAAGACATGTTTGCTGACTAACTGCAGCAATATTGTACCATGTTCTGGAGGCTTACAATGCGGTTGAAATAAGTATAACTTGAACCACAATGCAATCTAAGGAAATCTCTGCCTTGGAATTTCCTAACCAACGAGGATATTTCAACCAAAGGAAAACGACATAAATCAAATTTAGCGGTAGAATTGCAATCGACTATGATTCAATCAGGGCGATTGAAGTTTTTGCTACCGGCGATCATTTGGATTTCTGTGAAAACTATAACAAGATAGAAGCGGTAATAAAATATCGGGGGATTCGATATAATAGAATAATAGTAATCTGCGAAAGTATGAAACCAGCAAATATTTCCATAGCTTAAGATTTTAATCCTACGGTGAAAGTGCGCCGGATTGTTTTGCAACTCTATCCTATGGAGTTTATTGATCAATTCGGAGGAAGTGCAGATATTTTTACCGTTCATATTTAGACGTACAAAGTTTACTGCTACTTGAACCAAAAAATAGGTCAGAAAGTAACACTTAAATATTCAATCAAAGAGTGACCGACGGAGCTACTAAAATTTTCACAACTTCATCTTCTTGTTTCCCCTCTTTTATTTTGATATTGATTCGGGTAAGATGCTTTTATCCACAATGAACGACGTACCGCCAATAAATATAATATAATAGGTCAACGCTGTACGCAACGTTATAAACAAATTCCTCACTATTATTAAATGATTCGAGCGAAACGAAGTAACGATCTTTATCCTATTTTTATATCCAAGTTACTCCGAACAAACTTCGAAACCAATAATTAACTTTCAACTTTTCCGCGATTTAGTTTACTTGTGATAATTCAGATAATCAAAGTAATCTTTCGTGTGCAATAGTTTTCTTAATTAGAAATTTCAATTTAATCCTTTTAGTGCTAAGTGAAACGAAGAAGTATAGTAAAAGAAATATCTACTTCTCACATTATTTTTACGTGTACTTACATCTCATATTCATATCATAAATCGTAAAATGATCATGATAGATCGTTTTCTTGAATACTATAAATTAAACAATGTGAAACAATTAAAACAAGAGGTTTAAATTATATCGTCGAACATTTTGCAGAAGCAAATTAATATAAAAAGAGTGATATAAAACAGAGATAATTACAAAGTGGTTTATGCAATGAATAACAAAATATCGAAAATTATTAATTACAAATTAATGCTGAATTTATATCGATCGAATCAATAATAATTGATATATATTTCGTTTCAATTATTATTGATTCGATCGATATAAATTCAACATTAATATATATATATATATATACGATCTGGAACGATCTACAGATCGTGTTTGCGCCGCCGTGTGCGTGTACACGAAAAAAAAAACGCCAGTCGTGTCATTAGATACTAATCGTTTGGAATCGGTTCGGTGGGAAGACCGAGCAATTCGATTCACCGCGCTGCATCATTTCCCGACTCATAAAGCAACCACGAGACACGCCGGTGGAAGCAATGAGGAAGCAAAAGCGCCATCGGGAACAGATGGAATGTCTATTTTGCCTTCGCGTTTTCACAAGCGGCGGCGTGCCATCGGGAACACCGACGACAAATGTTCCGACGAACGCACCGACAGAAAATCTTTTCCTGATACGTGCGACGAATCGCCGGCAGCAACGCGACAAATATTCTACACGACAGAAACGCACCGCGCATTAATTAACGGCCGATACGTGTTCCCTTCTCCTGGACAATGAAAAAACTGTGTTCCGTTACAAAATGTGTAATTGCATATCCCCGCTTTTCGCGGAGGAATTTTTCGTCTAGGAATCCCCCATTGCACGAGGGGATCGAGGTTAGGCCGTCACGGTATCCAGAATCCTGTAACTTTAGATGTAGGTCACCGGTAATGAAAGAGAAAGTACCTTTGTAAATAGAAAACAAGTTCGGGAATAGTCATCGCCTGACCTTTCCGGTGAAATGAACGCGCAATTAAAAATCATTTTCACGAAGCGTATCGTACACTTTGTTACCTCATAATCGAAGGCAATTTTGAATAAGGTCGTATATCTTCGAAAATATTCAACTGCGCTAGACAATGCGCCGTGCGAATGCATATGTGCAAGCATTTACCAGCGATTTTCTAAATAAATACTCGATACGCATGAAACATGAAGTATTTGTGTTCTAGAATTGTTATCGAATTTTCTCTGGTACTACTTCAAACACGTATGCAGAGCGTGCAATATTTACTATGAAGATCGAGTAAGTACTACTGTTATTATAAACCTGCTAGTCGCGTATCTTAATTACACCTCGGTCGTAATTAGGGCGTTGTCCACGTAAATTCGGTCTCCCAAAATTGACAATACTCGAGGAAACTATTGGGTTGGCAATTAAGTAATTGCCGATTTCAGTTATAGATGTCTCTCACTCCCATTTTTATGATATACGTAAATGTTACATTATAAAATTATTATTATTATTATTATGTTATTTTTTATTATCCGTGAATGTTAGCAACTGGACAAATTGAATGCAGCGGTCAAGGAAAAGCGACCAGAATTGGTCGATCGTAAAGGTGTCATTTTCCACCAGGACAATGCTAGGCCGCACACGTCTTTGTTCACTCGGCAAAAATTGATGGATATTGGTTGGGAATTGATGTTACACCCACCATATAGTCCTGATCTCGCGCTATCGGACTACCACTTATTTCGATCCCTGGACAACTCCCTTCGTGGTAAAACTTTTAATGATGATGACACTGTAAAATCTCACTGAGCTCAGTTTTTGGCCGAAAAGGATCAGACTTTCTACGAGCGTGGAATTTTCAAGTTGTCAGAGAAATGGCAAAAGGTCATTGAACAAAATGGAAAATACATTGCAGATTAAACTTCATTCCAAGTAAAGAAAATTTTGTATTTCATTGAACAAATCGGCAATTACTTAGTTGCCAACCCAATATATAATCCTGGAGAATATCGCGTTCTGTCATGCTTCGAGGAAAAAGGACTTTTGAGAAATGTGGACAAGACCGAGGCCTTTCACGGACGGAGGAAATGGAAGTATGATTCCGGATTTCGAGTAGGCGTTGGTGAGAATGTTATTCGCCGAGGTACAGTTAGCTGAACAATAACTGAAGTTGCAAAATCTGTGCTGAACACCAAGGCTGGATTAATTTTCAAAAACATAAGAATATTGTATAGAAACTTCAAAGTGTACACATGTTAGCATGATAACGATTACATCAACAGAAAATCCAAGACACATATTATATTATCGTTGAAGCCACACAGTTGTGATTCAAACTAACGTTTCCTCTGTACGGTCGCGCAGAATTAAATCGTGAAAAAAACTTAATCAATTCGCTCTTGAACTTGTCTAATTTCGAAAGACAAAAAGCAATATTCCTCTGTCGTGTAATTTTCACGGCAGGATAGGATCTTTGAGAAAGCTAAGTTCAAGGGCGTGGAAGTGTAGACGTCACTCTTTCAAGTGAGCACAGGCAAAGTTTTTTTTTATCGTTTCACGCAAAGTTACACGAGTTCGATGATCGATAATTTTATGGTGATAATTAAAAATTAAGCGGGAGTCGATGTTCCAGAATCACCGATTTATGTAGCAAATTTTTATGCGACCATAGAGAACCATGGTGAACGCATCGGGTGTCTTCTTTCATGAGTATTGTTACTTTGATCTCTAGTAAAACAAAGAAAATACATGAACAACCAAGTAAATACTAGTAACTTAAAATTCTCCAATATTTATTATCTAGCGCTAAATCCATTGTTTGCTTTTATTTATACTCGATAGTTAACAAGCATTTACTAGGATTTTAATGCATACAACCGAAAGTCCCGATAGAAACGGTACGTGGAAGCAATTACATTTTCATCTTTCGTAGGTTTTACCGATGTTTCATACAGCACAATGCTTTTATGACAGTCCGAAATATCCCTAAATCGGGGCTAATCTGCGAGAACAGAGCGTTGCAATGTGCCGGAGGCTCGGAAACCGCCGATGGTTCTATTACGTATCAGCTGATTCAGTTACGCGCAGAGTGTGCTGCACACACCGAGAGCGTTACTTGCAATTTCGAGAAGATTTCTTTGTGCCAGACTGCGGCGATAAGTTGATGAAAAGCGAGGAAACATTCCGTAGTAAACAAGGCCGAGCCGACGAAGCCCGTGTGCCTATCAATGAAGCGTGCATACGTGCGCACGTATGTACATATCACGCAGGTGTAACACACGTCGCCCCAAGCACTTCAGGGTAACCGTGCGAATTTTCACGAAACAGGTGGCAACAGCGCGCAGGTCCGACGGGAGACGGTAACGGGGGAGACGGGGAAAAAAGAACGAGCGCACGCGTTCGATCAGCTAAAAGCCACACGACGAGGAACGCGACAAAAGAAAGCAGGGGAAGGAAAACGACGGGAACCGGGCGCACCGGAGATCGGCGACGGCCGAATCGGGGACATGGTTCTAGTGAATTTGCTGGCGCTCACCTTAGGCCTGTAGAACCATTTTCTGATAGACTCCATCGTAAGGCCGTCGAGGATGTCGGCAGGCTCACGGACGAGTCGTCACTGCGCCTCTCGCGGCCAAAGCACTTGCGACATAGCGAAACGTGCCACCGCGACCTTACCAGAAACCGTCACCACCACCAGACACCAATAATCGAACGCATACGCGATGGAGTTGCCTCCGTCGGCCAGTATCACCGTGAAACGTACAACCGTCGTCGATTTCGCTCGAGCCACGCATCCGAAACTACGCGTCAAACGTGAATCGCGCGTCCGTACGACTGACTGACGACGACGACCACAGACTGCAAAGGCGCAGCTCCCCGTTGCGCATGCGTCAACGCACGATTATGGTTGACATGACGTACACCCACGGTCAAAATAGTTCTACGCCCCACCTCTAATGGCACGAAAGTCGCCGATACACGAGAAAGCTCTTTTTCTCATACTATGTTCTATATGTTCGGTCCTCTCGACTTTTAAACGATATCATAGCATTCCCCGGAGATTATGATTTTTAAATTTTCTGTTCAATTTTCCTGAATTTCTGATTATGTGTACATATATAACTTTTAGGAGCAGTGCTTTAAACGATCTGTAGTGTCATCTACGGCGAAACGATGAACCTGTTAACTCATTTAATTGGCTATTTATGTCCCTAGGTGGCGGAAAACGGTATTTCGATGCGCGCCGTTTGTTTGAAAATTGAATAACAGATTCGACTTTAAACATTAAAATTGTTTATAGGAAGAGAAAATAAAAGCACCAGCGATACACAGAAGGAATTTAATAATATTTAATCGGAATTTAACATATTTTGATCTACGTGACTAGATTATAAAAAAAGCAATTAAAAATGTACGACTTTAACAATGTTAAATAGTATGGATCACAAATTATGCACATTTATATGTAGGTTCCATATTTCAAGTATACATTTGCAGTTAAAATTACAAAATAGGTTCCAACAGATCTACTTAATAGTAAAATTGTCTAAGCCTCGAGTCAATATGATGATAAAGGACAACACAATGGATTCTATTATACAAGTACATTGATCACATAAACTATGAGCTAAAACAGAATGCAGTCTAACGTTATACAAATTCCTTCGATTAGGTTAATAAATGTCATCGATGCAGAACACAAACCTATTAAAGGATAATGATAAGAGGGCAAACTTATACTACCTCGTTTTACTTCTTGAGATTTGTGTACACATGTCAACGAAATGGAATGTATATTTCTACCATAACGAGTAACGAGTAGTTTTTCTATGTCGAACCGCTAAAGAAGAATTCATAGTCTGGCAGATTTGCAACGCACTCAAACGAACATTGTCTCCAACAATGCAATTGGTCTTAAATATTAATAGAGTAGAAATGGAACACACCTTGTGCGTGTACTCTCAAGAAGTAACGCATAAATCTTATGTCATTTACTTTGCTTAAAACTTTTTGAAAGTAATATCGAGAACGTTCAACGATTGTATCAGGGCTTTTACCGTTGCCTGAATTAATGGGATGCAACTTAGATTCGAGTACTCGACTGCACTCTCAATTTAGATCTGAATATCTAAGTATTCTGATACTTATACAATTTCGATTTAAATATCCCAATACTTGGACACTCTGATAATAAAAGCCCCATATTATATCCATTATCACCCTACGATAACACTTTTAAATCGTAACTAGACTTTAAAATTTAATTCCCGAACAGCTTAACGTAATTCATCGAGACATAAATCACTATCGCTAGTAAAAATATATTAAGAATTCTTATTTTTTTTTATACAAGGCAAAAATCTGCAATTTTTTTAAATAGAGACACGTTCGTGTAAGTAAATTTTGTCGAACAGTTTTTTCAATTACACCAGCAATAAACAGTGCATAGCTCAAAAAGTTGTAAGCAAAATGTTTTTCAGGAGCATATATATATTATGCTCGTCTTTGTGCAATAACACTTTACGACCGGTTGCTGAAACAGCCCTCGTAATTTCGGTTACACCCCCTATAATATTTCTGTCAAAAACTGTATGTGTTACCATAAATACTGGTTATGTAACTACAGAAACATCTAGTGTTCAATACAAGCATTACTATACATTTTGCTCGAAAAATTCAAAGTTTTACTACCATAAGTAGTCGTTTCAACTCTTCTTTGTATTTTTAATTGTAATGCACTACCACGCCTCTCGTACATAGAATCTGCGCGAATCACTATTTATCTAAGACATCTATATCACTTGAAATGAGAGTAGTTGAGTAACTTCTTGTTGCATTATATTACACGAATTCTCTTTTTTCTTGTTTTGTTAAAATACTTGAATCAATTAACAATTTGTCTGTTACAAACATTCAAACTCGTAATTAATTATATCCGTAATTGATTGCCACACAATAGGTAAAATATATTGAGTAATATGATCTAGTAAGTATCACCTAAAATAAGAAACATCTAAGTGAATTATCTGTATTATTGCACGTTGAAATATGTCAGGAAACATTGTCTTCTTTTTTTTTTCGCTTTAAGCAGTAAATGAATAATACGTTTTCTTATAAATTACGTCTTCGTCTCTTTGTCGTATTGTTTTCGCAATTGTATTCAATTTAAATGTCCTACAATACAAGATATCACTTAAGTATCGTTTTAATACTTACTTGTTATATCTGACGAATCAAGACTTAAGTATCTTCTAATACTTAACCGATATTAAATTTTCTAAAATATGCACAGAATTCTAATCAACTCTGTTATTAAAATATTAAGCATATTCAATGATATATTAAACAATCAAAAGTAATTTCCTACTAAAATAAAATTCTTTTCTAACTCTTTAGGCACAAAGTAGACATTTAGAATGAATAAAATATCGAAAATATAAGAACACTTTCCGATATATGAGTCGGTTGAGTTACATCATTTCTCGAATTTGTAAAACAGCTTAAAGTTAATAAAGGCATCAAGTAAATATTTCTTAATAGAAAGCACAAGTAGCAATATCATATGAATTTTCAAACCTATCGAATCCAAAATAATTTTGCAACAATTGAACGCAACTGCATCTAACAAGATTTATAAGGTATAAAAACACCAACATGAAAACTCCTTCAAATCCCTTATACAAATTCCATTTGCAAACATTCTTACACAGAAAAATTCTTCAAAATTCGGTAAATCACATTCGTTCTTTTGTACCAGCGGTGTTTGCATTTCTAAAATACAGATCAATACAAGTTTTAATAGATTCATTGAGAAAGAGGAGAAACATTAATGAAACAGGACTAATGCTACTACGTTAAGAATTCTATTTTAAACACAGTAAGTTACTTTGCATTGTTAAACAAATCTTTGACTTTCGGAACAACTGTAACGCTATGATATCAATTCCTACTGAACCAGAAAAAGTTGTAATGCATCGTGAGTTAATATTCAGTTTCAAATTACTTTGATCACTTAACGAAATGAAACTTTGAAATGTCTGGCTCCAGCAATGAAAGAGCAACTTTTTCCTTAACATAAAAAACATACAAGTACCATGTATTTTAAAGGCATCTTCACAATGCAATTTAGAATATCGAAATTCAGCAATGACTAATATATAATTCAATATGCCGCAATTATCTTAAAGTAAAACATTCTAATAAAATTCAGTTTCTTTATACATAACCTTCTCCATGATCAATAAACCACAAACGCGGAGCGCATTCATTTCATGTATCATAAACTCGTTGTAACATTAACGTAACTAATATACAATAAATTTACTCCCTAGGAAACAAAACTGTTCAAACAGGTAAAACTTTTACATGACTGTAAAATATCAGACAGTTCTCACTGTCCGTTAGATCTATGTACAAATTTTGACAAGAACATACCGACAAAAAACAATTGATTTCACCCTAAAATCAATAGTGACAATTTAAAATTAAAGACACAACAGAAATGCATAACAAACAATTGATAAAGTAAATGGCACATGTTCTTCTTGCAATTAGGAAACCATAAATTAAGGATGCTAACCTGTGTAGCATCAGTAACTCAACGAAGCAAGAGAAAAATGTTATCAACGTTACTATCCTTCGCTAGTGAAATGATAAATGTAAGGCATAGTTTTTTTGCGACGCATCAAAACTATCGTTGGCAAGATGAAAATCCTCTAAACATTCGTCGACTGGAATGCACGCTACCGAGTCCGGAGGATAGATTGTCCGTTTCGCAAACTCGTTGTTTAACTATACCCAAACTGCACTTTTCGGCACTGACAGAGCCATTTAATGATTCGAGCGTTGCGTTCAACGATGCTCGGCGGATCACTAACTCGCTGATTGCAATCGTCGTTGCCCATGCCAACGCTACAATTATTGTTCTGCCATTGACCACTCTGATTTGTCTGGTTATTACCAACCCACGAATAAAGACCTAACGCCGAGTCGACGGAACTAACGCTATCAAAAAATACCGGAGACGATGTCTTCGAGTCTGGTTCCGTGATACGCTGATAATTCTCCGAATCTAGACCCAAACGGTCAAAAAAGTTCTCGAGCTGAGTAATCGACCGAGGAGGCCGAGCAGGTACTTTGTTGGATCGACCGTTATCTTGACGCCAATAACGATCACTGATGTCCGACTTCGATCTCAGAATTGGTCGACCTCGACCTTCTTTCCAGCCGTCGGAAAATCTGATAGAAACATTAAGACATTCATTTTCTGCATTCTTCACAAATTGTTCTAATCAATGCATTATAGTCAAAGTCGCATTATTCGTCTCTACTGAATCTCATCCATAGACCAGCCACTCAACATAGCCTAATAATTTCACTTGAGATTATTAGTAAAAAGGAAATTATAATCTTCTTTTAGATACAGCGTTACTATTCAAGAATCTGTTAATAAGCTCCCGGAAGAGAAAGTGTTAAAGTTGAGTCACTTTAAAATATCGACAGTACAAAATAATACAATTTCGAACGTATCAACAAATATAGACTAATCGTGTTTATGCATACCTCGAATTGCACGTCGGACTATAATCCGTTTGACTGTTGCTACTTTCGGAGTCAGGACTATAGTGTCTCACAACAGAAAGTGGTGTACCGTTAGCGTAACTACCTTTTCTCGAGCGTTCTTTCTCCGTCGAGTGTTGAGTAGATGCACCACTGTCTCGACGTATATGACTCCAACAGTCCTGGAAAAATATTATGGTCATTATTTGTTTCTATCATGGATAACGTAGTAAATTTTTACTTAGGGCCGTGTCGAGCAGTGTGTATCACCTGAAACAGAGTACACTTACATCGTCCTTAGAAAGATATCATCTACTACAAAAAGATTGTTAATATTTTTTCAATGGGAGACTTTCTGCCATTTCAGTGCTCTTTTCAATCTAGTACTCTGATACAAGTGTCTCTATGCTTCAATCGTCGACACGACCTTGTTTGTATTTTGAGTGTACTTGTATTATTGGCGGCGGTTCACTGCGATGAGTACAATGTCCGGATGATCCTCCGGAATCCCTCGCAGTCGCTCCATGACTTAATTTGCTGGACCCTGATGATTTTTGCGTACGACCTCCAGATGATAGTACGCTACTCGCGTCGCCACCACCGGAACCTAACGAACGTCGAATGTGCCTGGAACTAAAATACATTATTTATTACTAAATGTTTATATTTTATTTTAAATGTGTTATACTAGAATTTGTCGGTTTTGTTTAGACTCTGATAAATTCCAAAACCTATTTTAAATACTAAGATTAATATGTTAATATTTTTATTAGCGATCTTTTCAGGCTACAAAATCATGTTATCGTTCAGTGAACATTTTATGTTTAACAATGAAAGTTTTATGTAATTGTTTTCCAACGTGAAGCGTCGGAAGATCTAAAATTCACATGTCTCCAAACAAAAGAACACACCCAGAGTTCCAACGATTTTTATAGCGCAATAACTCGTCGGCATATTGTCACATTGACAGAAATTATTGAAGCTCTGTGTAGTTTCAATGTCAAAGCTATATGTAGTGAGGTCGTAAAATCGAATGAAAGCTAAAGCAGTCGTGTCTCGAGCAGTGCGACAGAAGAACAGACGGAAATATAGGGTGTGAAGACTCTCAGGCTCCTCTCAGGATTGTATGGACTGTCTCAATTCTATTTGCGTTGGACAGTTTCTCTGTTCCAATTCAACATCGAAGACTTCATAACTCTAGAAATAAATCCCTGCATTATACACGTTAATGAACCCTTTAAGCGCAAAGCAATCTAAAATTGAACGCTCGTTGTGGACAAATATTCTCGGCGTGCCCCAACTAAACTGTGAACATACGAACACTAAATTACAAGTTTTGTTATCGTATAATCAAGTTTTCATTTCACTTCTATTACGACGAAACTTGTTGCAAACGAGATAATTTATTGTTTCCACCAATTAGTCCGTATATAATGCAATTTACACTTAATTATAATTTGAGTCCTTGCATCAGCAACTCTGGGAAAACTGGACTGTCTGAGTGGATGGAAAAAAATAGTTGGAAACGTCTTCTTTGTTAACAAGAAATATAGCGAAAAAAGTATTTAGTTTGCGGCATAACATTGCGTAAACATTTGTAATCTACTGATAATGATCGTAGATGAATCTTTTTAACGTACTCTATGGAATTAATTATATAATACTTGATTAAGTAGCCGTATTTATTTTTCGTTATACGTAATTATAAGTTATATATGATTAATGACTACGATCACTAAGTAATCTGGCAAACGTAATTAATGAATAACTGAGGTAATCAAAGAAAATGTAATCAATCGGTATATTCAAAACAATAATCATTCATTATGAAATGATCATAATTTACGATCATGATTGACCTATAAATTTGTTATTATACATAGTGTGTACGTCATAGTTACCGAACATTGACTAAATAGTGCCAGAAAAAATTGAAATAGGCAGCAGTTTGTCAAATATATATTGAAATATATATATGACAAATATAATGAATTAAAAAACACCACCGCGTTCATCATAGAGAATAGAAAACATTTTCCTTTTTTATATCTTTTTAATACTTATTATTTGATACTGAATAATTTTTTGAAATTATATATTACTATTGTCACAGATTACCAAATGTAATCCAGATAGATTTTATTAATTCATAACTGATTTAATCTGGGGACCTGATTAGTGATTATGATTACTTTTCATAATCAATTACGAAAACAGTCACAGAATAATCAATAGCTACACAACTCTGAGATGACGCGAACGTTATCTAATTTATGTGAATCTTTCATAGATTAATCCGTCGAAAATATGTGCGATAATGTGTCGGGATACCTTCGGTAGCAGACAGCGTCCCGCTTGAAACTGTGCTCCGAATAATCTGAACTAGTTTCACAATCCGGGCAATTGTTCGAAGATTGATGGTGCCCCGATGGCTTGGTCGATTTCGTCGATGCACGAGGCGACAGGGACGCTCTTCGTCGTGTGCTCGTGTGAAGGTCGGGCAAAGATTTGTGGCAAACCGTTGTGTCCACCGACGGCGAGCTGGCGGACTTTCTTCCGGCCCGACCGGAAGTGTGCGAGTGTGAATTACTCCGGCCGAATTTGAAGCGGGCGTCTTGTTGTAAACAATGCTACGAAAACATCAAAATAGATTGTTCAAAATACATTATACCATCTTATTTTAGTCACTTAGCTATAATTCTACTTTCATTGCAGATAGAAAATAATTATTAGACTGCGAATCTTTATGCAAAATAAATCAATATCAATTGTAAGAAGCAGTAGTCAGTTAGAAGTTTCTTTCTTTCTCTATCAATCTTAAGAAATTAAGAATAATACTTCGACATTCTGAAATTCTTTGACTCATCTTATAGTTCTATATTTCATCTACCCACTTTCGCCATAAATGCATTAAAAAATCTGCAGTCAATAAATGCTCTACGATTGAGCAGTCTGATTTTTACAGAAGCATATTGATGCAGTTACATTCTTCTTTTAATGGGACGTCAAATTTTTTTAACGCTATTAATGATATTGTACCGTATTTTATTGACATTCTAATGTCAGACATTATAGATACTAATCAGGAAGCTAAACTTCCAAAAAGAATCTTTCAAAACGTATTGTCCAGAATGTCTAAGAAATATTGTGCATGCTGTGTTCCAGTTCTTTAATTCAGTGTAGTAGATAGTGGGAAAATGATATTGATTTTGCATTGATCACGGAAATGCGGAGCAATAAATTGTATTAGTTTTTATGCTACTTTAAGCGACCCTGCAAGTGCCGAAACTGTTACAAGGCTAACGCTGGCACATACGAGGAAGTATGTCTTCCGTAAATTTAGATTCGAGAGGTAGATTTATTAAAGTGGCCATTACACGTTTTGTGGCGATTCTATCGATTATGCTAAACACGTGTCTGACACAGTGAAGGAATATGTTATGGCTTCCGTGTTCTACTCGCGAACGCGTGTATCTACAACATCCGGTTCCTAACTGCACTTCCTCTCTCGTGTCTCTTCGATAGTTACTATTCATTGGCCATGAGTACGAGCATGTGTGCAATGCACGAGAATGTAATGTGCGCAAACACTTTGTAAAATTAGCAACAAGAACGGGCGATATTATCTCTCTTAATTTTAGGAGTCGATAAAACTGCAATCACGCTGCGAATTATCGTTACAAAAATTAAAAAGTATTTATTCTAATAGTCTATTAAAGACTGACTTGACACGAATAAATGGTACCTTTATGAGAAGCGTGTGAAATTGAGTGATTTTACAAATCATGCTTGGATCACTTCGTCCGGTCGAGGTGCACATTTTTATGAATCTGGAGATCATACTATCTAAAGTATTTATTTCTTGTTCAAGTTGTCTCATATTGTCAGTTGTAATTCTATACAAGATATTTTGATCAAGTCAAAGCAAGAATTATATACAGGGTTATCCATGTAAAGGTGTTACACGTCTTCTCCAGTTGTAATTATACATATAAAACATATTCTACATGCAATTTGGATAATATCAAAGAATTGCATCTCTCAACTTCTCTGCATTGTAATCCAACTATTTGCAGACCTATTTCAAACCAGAGTGGATATTGTTCGTTGCCATAATAATTACTTACTCATTACTCATGGACAATGTCTCAAGAAATTAGTATTTCTTAAGTGTTTTACATAGATTGTATAAAGTCGCA
Source organism: Megalopta genalis (assembly GCF_051020955.1). Lineage (NCBI taxonomy): Eukaryota > Metazoa > Arthropoda > Insecta > Hymenoptera > Halictidae > Megalopta > Megalopta genalis. The sequence goes on from NC_135016.1 coordinate 32,501,059, forward strand.
TATTTGAATTTGATTGAATTATACAATATTATAGAAAATTCTGATATAAAAGAGAGGAAACACTGTGGACTGTAAAGAGTTCAAATGAAATTCTCCGATTGATATTCGCTTAGAAGACATGGTTGTTCAGTTGCAATTTTATATGACAACATTTCTGTTTGTATATTGTAAATAATTTTGTGTAACAAGGAAGATTTGGTGGCTAATTTTCTTTCTCTAGTTCTCACATTCTGTGTTCTTACATGTATTTAGTTACTATCTCTACTCTATTTCTAACAGCGGTTGCTAATGGTGTAGAATAAATTTGCCTAATACGAAGAGATGTCCTAATATTTTCATTTTTAAACGTGTATCTACTTTTAGTAAAAGTGTTTTTAATTGTAAATTATAATTAAAAAAAAAGATGGCTTTCATATTAGGCATCTTCACCCTATAGTAGAACAGTGAATATTTTTGTATGAAGCCTGCACACCTTTCCACGGTCTTCGTCACGAAAATTCGGCGACAAGCTTCCTGGCGAGTACCGGAATTTCTCCTCTTGCGGTACACCGTTCGCCTGCATGACGGACTGCGCCGGGCTGTCCGGAAAAAACACATTCTCCTTGCTGTCGGTATTTAGCAGCCGACGTAATTTCGTCTGCAGCTGATCTCCACCGGTACTGCTCGGTGGCCCTGAAATCGTGCGCCGCTGCGGAACGGGAACCAGGCGTGGACTCTTCGGTGGCAGCGCGGGTGGCAGTGTTTGTTGAGGATTCAGAATTCCGTCCGCTGTCGAACAAAACGCAAATCAGTTCCAGAAACACGTTCCCAGCACTATAATCATTGAAATTACTGGTTTCAAATCTTTTACTTCCTTATTACTGGAAACGTAAATGCGTTTCTGCAGGAGATTACTAAATAAATTCATTTATTTCAGCTCGTTTCATGGAGGTTGTTCAAGCTTCAGTAACTATGCTCTTGCAGCTTTTCTATGAAATTAAAAACGAGCAAGCGTGACTGCCCGGCACTTCTGGACTTAACAGGTTGACTGAGGCGTAACAGTTTCCGGCTAGATAGACGTTTTATTTGATATTCCGGATGCGATATATACTTTTTACTCGGTGCGTAACAAATAATAAAGAACTCTTATTTTTTTACACTAGTCTCTTTTGTTCGCCGAACCTTTGCATTTAACGCTAATTTAAATTGTTCTCGAAGTAAAAAATGTCTCTGGTTGAAAACTTTTTTAGTTTATCCGAATTTAACCCTGAACTGATATTCTGGAGTCATAAGCGGATTTTTATGCAAAATAAAAATAGTCTGCATCAATTGCAGGAAACAGAAACCGAGTAGCAACCTTATTCTTCAAAATAATACAATGACGTTTTAAAATGCTTTTAATTTTTTACACTATTTGAAATTGTAACCAACCAATTTTACCATAAATTACCATATAATTTATATATATATATATATATATATATATATATATATATATATATATATATATAATTATAATTATGTATATAATTTATATATATTTATATATTATATTACCATATAATATATATAATATCAATTACCATAAATTTACCATGAATTTAAATAAATTTTTAAGAGAGATATAAAAAAAATTGATAAAAGTCATTGTAATAGATCGAGGCTCTACAGGTCACATTTGAAATCCATATCGTCGCGCAAGTATAAAATAAGTTCATGCAACCGACTTCTACGGTTCTCCAGATACGGTGACCGATTCTAGTATGTAAAAAGTATCAGTCGCGTATCGATAGTTTCCAGCTGACGATAAGGCGTACCATTTCCGTGTCAACGATCACGGAAACGTTGACTATAATGAAACGAACTCTTACACGACGCGACAACGTCGAAATAAGCTATTCGATTAGAGCAACCATTTGGAAGTAACACGTCTAGATGTAAGGATATCGTGTATCACGCCAGTTGTAATTACTTTAGAGCAGAAAGCGATACACAAACGTGGCTCGGTTACCAAACCAGAGAAATGTGGTTGTGGCGAGTTATCCGGCTCGAAGAATTTTAACCTTCCGTGTCCTGGAGGAGCTTTAATGCTCCACTTTCATCAAAACGTTTCGAAGAACCGCCCACGCTTGTTGCAATTTAATTTAACGCGTTTCAACCCTCGTCCGTACCTCGCGTCTACAAATTAATATTCGTATTGGGTTGGCAACTAAGTAATTGCCGATTTCAGTTATAGATGTCTCTCATTCCCATTTTTATGATATCCGTAAATGTTATATTATAAAACTATTATTATTAATATTATTATTATTATTATTATGTTATTTTTTATTATCCGTGAATGTTAGCAACTGGACAAATTGAATGCAGCGGTCAGGGAAAAGCGACCAGAATTGGTCAATCGTAAAGGTGTCATTTTCCACCAGGACAATGCTAGGCCGCACACATCTTTGTCCACTCGGCAAAAATTGATGGATATTGGTTGGGAATTGATGTTACATCCACCATATAGCCCTGACCTTGCGCCATCGGATTACCACTTATTCCGATCCCTGGACAACTCCCTTCGTGGTAAAACTTTTAATGATGATGACGCTGTAAAATCTCACTTAACTCAGTTTTTGGCCGAAAAGGATCAGACTTTCTACGAGCGTGGAATTTTCAAGTTGTCAGAGAGATGGCAAAAGGTCATCGCGAACAAAATGGGAAATACATTACAGATTAAACTTCATTCCAAGTAAAAAAAAATTTTTTATTTCATTGAACAAATCGGCAATTACTTAGTTGCCAACCCAATAAAAAGAATGCTTTTCATAATTTTACGACAAATTCATTGAAACCTCGTCGCAACTATTTCGCGAAAACGGCGTCTCGACTTGTTGTAAAACGAAGGTCGCAGCGACAAAAAGTTGGAAAAACGGTGAACGAAATGATGCGGTAAAATTTGACCTCCCGTTCGACAGGATTTAAAAGCTTGCCGTGTAAAAAAAAATACGAGAATTTCCGATCGTTGACGTTGACGGACACAGCGAAATATGCTTTACGATCTGATTTTACACCTGCGCGAAACAAAACCGCTGACTAGCAAACGAGTCGGTCGTTTCCTGACGCGTGACCGAAGCGACGAAACCATGCTGCGAAGAATACCACAACCGCTGACCGCAATGAATTCAGTGAAAACGTACTATCATTTAATCCGCGGGAAGCTATTAATGCGTACGTCTCGCATTATCATCGAACTCTAAGACGGTTTATGTCTGCTACTCCCTCCATTAATTCCAAGACCGCTCCCTCGTCCTTTGCCTCGAGAATGTATACGCTTTGCATCCTGTTAAGTCCTTGGACCCTAATCCTCGATGTACCTCGCTCTAGCCCCCAAATTAAAGTGGCCAGGCATCATGGTTTCCCGGAACTTGCTCCTATTTTTAGTTCTACATCCTTGTGACGTACTTCTGAGACTATCATACGTCCAAATTTTCTGATGAAATGTTACAGTCGAATGTAGAAAGCTTTCTGTCACATGATCGAAATCCCGTTTTTAAAAAAATGCGAGAAAATGATGAAAGAAGTGATATGTGCGTAAAATTTTCAGTTCAATTATGCAACGAATACGCATACGATGCGTATTTTATTATGAAAAAAACTCCGGTTCAAATTTCGTTCTAGATCGAAGAAAAAAAATGCTAAACAGCGTTGTGTGGGGGGAGAACAATATTTACTATTTCACAAACGTCGATGAAACGTGACGGAAATGAATTTTTGTATCCTGAAGTGTCGAAGAATAAGCATGAAAAGTGTCGAAAAGTTTCATCAACGTTTTCAATTATAAAAAAAACGGCCGCAAATCATCGTCGCTCGAATGGTTTATTATTATACTAGGCGTAAAAGTTAACCGCAAAATCCTCGAAGATTACGAAAAAAAATCGACGCGCCGAGCCTGCGCCAGCATTCCGTCGCAACAGTATGTACGAAGAAAATGGACCCGCGGAATCTTTAGAAAGCGCTTTAAACGGCCAATTAAAGCGACGCCGTGAATGGCAAGTTGCCCGCGCGCCGGCAATGGAATGGAAGAGCGGCTCGCGGCTTGGCGCGCTGAAATGCCCGTAGTTAAATCGATTAGCCGGTCGGAGGTGCATCGAAAGTTTCTCGGTAGACTTACGCCTGTCCTGTTCGTGGCAGGATGCCCAGCAACAGGGTGGCGTCAGCTGAGCAGCCGGTAGCTGCGACGGGGACGTCGGCTGCATGGAACACGTCGGCGCGGTCCCGCATTTCCTGAGCAACCTGGGCGGCGCACCGGGCGCGCTCAGCTGCGACACCTGAAGATGACCGCTGTTCTTCAGCTCCTGCTTCCGGTCCAGTACGGTCTCGCTCTTCACGTAGAACGCCTTCGTCTCCTGGAGCAGCTCCACCGCGCTCTTCCGCTTCCCTGCGGCACGTGACAAGGAAACCAGACGGCTGTAAGTGACACTACGGTGAAAACGGTAAATGGCTCGCTTCCTGTAAACGGACACCGCGTCGAGACAAATACCAGTTCGACAGGGTTAGGCCACGTGCGACGGCACGAGCCTCGTTACTTTAGCCAGGCTCGAACCTTCGACGTCGCGTAATCCTGTCTCCTCCGTTGTTCTTTAACCCCTTGTCCAACAGATACCCCCGTGGGAACCAACGCGGATTCCTTCGCGAATCCTTTGCCGAGGAATTGGGCCAACCTTGCCGGGGTTTCCAAAGAAATACAGAGTTGGTTACACTTTGCGCGATGTGCTTCAGCCGAGAGAAGGCCATCCGAATATTTCTTCGAATTGCGGCGGCTAAATCCCCCCACCCCCTCGGACTAAAAGTATTCGAACACCTTTTAAATCGGAATAACTTCTTGAAAACTTAACTAAACCGAACTAGACGATTTACAGTTTTTATAAATGCATTCTAAAATGATTGAAATACCTTTTGTAATTTTGCTGTTACTTGAAATGACAAACAAAAATAAAAAGCTCTCGTTTATTAACTTTTTTTATCTCAATTCTGTTACTTCGTTGACCTTAACTTCCAAAAATTGAAGTTTCTCGTAAGATTTATGTTTACCAAGATCATATGACTGGCTTAAAACTAGAACTATCTAGGCTCTGGACGTCGTTACCGTATATTGTTTCAGAACAATGACAATCGAAGTTTATTAAATTACGTGGACAAATTTTTTTAATTTCCGCAACTATAAAAGAAGAACTCGGAAACCAGCAATTCTGATTAATTTGGTAGTTCTAGCGAGAAGATGCTCGAACCTGTGAATTTCAATGAAATATTTGTCACCACATTGAAAATGTTTAGAACTTTGATTATGAATTAAATAGTTACGTTGTAAATAGTAATATGCAATGCATAAACGTGTTAGAACCAGAGCTATTAGCAACAACAAAAATAATAATTTTTCAATTTTCTTTTTACATTTACGATGTATATTGCACAGTTATCTTTGGCATAATATAAATATTTGACATTAATATATAACGTTTGACCGAGCATGTAGACTAAATTTGCTGGTGATTAACAGATGCTCGCGCATTGCAATAAATTAATTACATATCCAAGATGGAACGTATGAAACGCGAAACAAGCAACAAAGCCAATTGTGACGTCGGTCACGTATCCTCAAATTGTCGGAAACGCTAAATTACTACGACCGCAGTGAGCTTGTTCAACACACATGCCCACACTCTCGATCAATTGATTCGAATAAACTACCTAAAATGCTACACGTGTAATGAACTCTTGTCAGAAAAATGTCAACACTTTCCGCATTGAATGAATATGACGAACCTTCCTCTGCATCCATTCACGAATTACTGCTGTTTTGCGTTCTATGTATTTGAATTGTATAAATAAAATATTCATTCAGTTAACAGTAACTCTATTCTTTTATAATGAACAATTTGTTTCTTAATTGAAAATAAAAGCAAAATTATAATGCATTGTATTTGACTTTTAGAAAAATAACGTTCGACGAGCAAACAATTTTTAATTGCCTATTTTATTCTTTTAAAATAAGGAAAATGCTTCTTAATCGACAACGGAATCGAGATTATAATGCATTGTATTCGTTTCCTAGAGAGAAATCATGTTCATTTAATAAATAATTCTTTGACTTGTAACAGTATCAACTCTTTTGTAATTAAGAAGAAATGCTCTTTAATGATAACTAAAAACAAAATCATGCATCATACTTATTCCCTAGAAAAATAATGTTTACCGAATACATAATTGTTCCCATGGCAACTTTTCTTGTTTTATAACAATGATACTTTACCTTAATCAGTACTGAAACCAAATCTACCGTAACATGTCATATTTATTTCCCCGGAAAATCATTTGACAATAAAAATTGAAACGGCGAGATACAGTTTCCAACTTTTATAGCAATGATAACCAAAAACAAAATTATACACCATACTTATTCTCTAGAAAAATGATGTTTACCGAATACGTAATTGTTCCCATGGCAACTTTTCTTGTTTTATAACAATGATACTTTACCTTAATCGGTACTAAAACCAAATCTACCGTAACATGTCACATTTATTTCCTCGGGAAATCATTTGACAATAAAAATTGAAACGACGAGATACAGTTTCCAACTTTTATAGCATCGAGCACGCGTCATTTGCTTCACAATATTCCCAATTACAAGAAGCAGCGCGCAACTCCTCTCGACGTCGACTCCGTATAAATCGCATAGTCGTCGACCATGCTCATAAATCAAAGCTTTCCGTAGGAATCCCGTTTCGTTCCCGATCGACGCGCGATACAAGCATAATAAATGGGGTATACATCCGAAAATTCGATAGAATCGAGCGCCCTATTCATGAACATCGCTCATGAAAATCGACGACTGCCACGTTACGCGACGGACAAATTGGTCTTTACAAAACTTACTTATTCGCATAGAAAGTTGCGTTGGTACTTTCACTATACATGTATATTGCGCAAGTTCTGAGCTGCTTCATCTTACTGGAAGCCGAAGATAAAACGGAGAAAGCATGAAGTAGCATTTTTCTTTCGGCCTTTTTTTTGCTTCGTTTGATGAATTTTATACCGATAAACGGCAAATTATATAGCAGGCTTCTAAGGCACACTCGCAACGCATCCGGCTAATTTCGCCTGCAAACTGTGATTTTAAAAGCACTCTTATGGCACTTGTGTGTATCCCCAAGAGCGCGGCATGTTTCCGCGCAAAAACTTATGCTGCGAATATCGATAACCACGTTCATTCCGAACACCTGCAGTTCTGGATGACTTCGGTGCAAGATTTATGAGCGTGGGAAACCTGAATTATGTGCAATTGCTGTTTGCAAGAGCAGTTCATGAATAACGTGAGCGTAGAACAAAATCTTGCCAATTAATGAGGAACTGCGAAATCTTGTCGGTAGATTAAAGTAAAATTATTAGACAGATCTTTATGCACAAATTGTTGCATATACACTTACCAAGAAAAGTAAAGAAACTTAACATATTCGTTAACATTTGAGTAAAATTTTATATTAATATATAAGTTTACATCGCAATATTGTTTTACTTAGTGCATAGGGCAAATAAAAAAGAAACGAAATAAAAATAAAAAGAACTAAGATTACAAAAAATAAAATTAATATTTGGCAAAAGAATACAAATATGTATCGTGTCTTAAGAAGGTTTTCTACACTCAAGAACATGGTTTGTATCGAATAAACGATGAAAATGGGAATTTATATAAAGATCCGCGATTATTGAAACGATTGTCGAGATATTAGTTAACTAAAGAATGGGCTGGTGTGACAGAGAAAAAGTTAACCTTGAAACAAGAATCGACGCGTGCCATCAATTCTGAAAGAGAGACGAAATATTATGAATAACGTCGGCCTTGTCGATAGGTTTACTTTATTTCCGGATTGCCACGGCAAACATCCTGCTGCGTGATAAATTACCGGAAATGATGAGAGAAAGATGTTCACAATTGAATGTGTCATTATCCTCGGCAATAGCGTGCGTCCAAACCGTCTAAATTTGTGGGAACTCGTGATGCTTTAACAAAATAGTACCGTTTCGATACCGAAGGTAAACATTCTTATCGATCCAACACTTTAGATCTAGTTTAATAGTTTATTTACCACAAGCCTGTCAATAGGCTTTTTAACTTTTTTATTATGCGTAAGAGAATCTCAATAATTGAGTCGTTTATTTTGAAAGTGGCATAAGTCACTTTACCGTAATGAAAAGTGGTGGTTTTTTAATGTTTATACGAAATTATTTATACTGAGAAAAATATTAGTATCCTGAGATAACAAATACAAGTAAATCTTCTCGAAAGTTAGCATCCATATTTTTAAACGTGTTAAAACGCAAACATCGACTTATATCGACTTAAAAACAAAGTGACTTATGCCACTTTCAAAATAAACGGCTCAATTATTTCGAAAGAAATTGTCACATTATGTTAATACTTTATGCACCGACAGTTTTCTAATTTTTTAAAAATTGGTAGAAAGCGATAACAATTTTATCCATAATTCAACAAATTATTTTGACTAATAAGATAAATACTAATAAGTTAGTATTTCAAATAAAGTTATCAAATTATTCAGACTAATGGAGATGCGATAACTGCTTCTGAAGTTATTATTCGAAAGAAAATTACCAAGCTTCTTTACCATGGAAAAAACGTAACAGGGACTCTAGAAACGAAATATGTATTTTCCTTGACTAGCCGTGATTCTATGACGAATTATATCAAATGATATCAGCAACTGGAAGAAACAGGTACGTTCTGCAGATAGCGCGATAAAGATTGCGAAACTTTGAATGGTGTCGGTTTAATGGTTTTCGCAGCCATAAAGTTTCAAGCTGCAATAAAATTCGAACAGTGCAGTAAGAAGCTAGGGAACACGGTTCATTGCACCGTCTTAGAGCACGTTGTTCGCCGTATCATTTCTAAAAGTGACTGGCAAGCGGGCGAAGTGGTCTTTTTGTGGCTCACTGCCGAAAAGGTAGGACGAAGAGAAGCGAAACGTCTGTGGATGAAGTTTGACGAAGCTCTGTCTGTAAACACGCTGTCGTTTCCGAAGATCCCGTTTCTATTTAGTACCGACTAATATTACTGTGATCTATTTTCTGGGAACGACTCGAGACACACGAATAGTGTCACAATAGTCCTTCAGCTCACCTAAATCACGTTACGAGTCTCTGGAGTTTTATACGTTTGTTGCAAACAGAGCTAAGCACATTTGAAATAATATCGTTTGAAATATCATTTCAAATGTTATTTATTATTGTATTTTACATTATTTTGTATTATATTTTATAGATATTTATTGTATAATAGTTTGAAATAATTATTTGACATAATTATGAAGTTTTTAATGTTTGGGGGTGGTTTGCACCTTCGTTACTTTAAACAAATTGTTGCGAAGATTTCATAAAATAAAATCTTGTTGTTCGATATTACGTTCAACATTATTCCTCTTGACCAATTCGAAATAAAGAAATAATGACATCATTTATTATTCGAATTCGCTTTATCTCAAATAACAGTACTAAAGATACCGGTCTGAAAATAAATTATTTCAAGTAATTATTCTTAATTTTCATTTCAAATCAAATTTGCCCGCAAACAAAGCAATTTCAAATAACAAATTATTTCGTTATTTCTTCATTTCAAATTAGCCAGAAGAAATAATGCTGAAAACGATTATAAAATAATTATTTCAAATGATTATAAAATAAAATAGCATGTTATTCGAAATATTTCGAATAATGTTAGATCGGAAGAGCTCGCTGGCACGAAAATAACTATGAAATAAAATAACGTGTTATTCGAAATGATATTTCAAACGAAGTGACTTCCAATGTGCACATGACTGCCTGTTATGTAGTCAAGTTTCAAGAGGAAAGCAGAAAGACACGAGGAAACCTTGTCGTCCCTTGGAGTTTGGAGGTCTGACTTCCTCCGCCAATGGTGTAATCGACAGTAGTGTGCACGTGTACGCACTTTACACACGAGCTCGGGTTAAAGTGCCTCGTTTGAAACGACGACAAGGCGAGCCCGAGCGTTAATGATCAGTGCACCGACATCTGCGGCTTCCTCCTGTTTTCGCGTGGCACGCACGCCGATGATTGATGACAAGCAACTGACACACCCCAGGGAGCTGACACCCCCGACTTGTAACAATCATCGATACGGCCGCGATAGCGTCCGCTGGACCATCGAATTCGATCGTTGGTCCTTGCCTAACCGATGTCATCGATTGTTTTCGTTTTCGACAGCTTACCCGGCTATTATGTATGAAATTTCTGATTTTCAGGGATCGTGTTCCTTTTAATGGTCAAAAAAAGGCTTTTTGAGATTTTTTTTTTAAATACTTATAAAGCAATAAAAACGAGAATTTTTTTATTTTTTAACAGAATGCAAAATGGTGGCTCAGTGGCCGGTAGAAAAAAACGCCTTACCAGACATCAAATAAAGAATAATTGTCATCAATTATCAAAAGTGTACAATTAATTGATGAGGAATAATATTAGTTGGCGATGGAATTATACAGCGAAGAGTTTAATTATGCAAATTATTTTTGTTTCATTTTATTATAGTACACCAGGTCCGTTAAACATTTGTGGAATAATATTTATGTTAGCGATATACTATATAGATTTTGCACGTGTTTATTTATTTTGTTGGATCGACTTTCGCCGCACCGTCCATTGGGCATAAATCATTTAACGCTTATCAAAACTTACATAACAAACTACACTTGTGTAAGCCGAGTCTGCTTGTCGCATCAAGCCACGGGGGTTAAACGCAATTTATGGGCGTATTTATACTCTCTCCCTCTACACGAATAAGCGTCAATTGATTGTTGCCGCGACAATCAGTAGCGTCTGATTCCACCGACAATGAGTTCAAATAAAATACACATGTATGCACAATGTATTAACACTTTACGCATCGATTGTATGTAAACACTATCTTACTTTTTATGCAAACTATTTATTAGTACTCAGCTGTTGAAGTTCTAAAATATCTGCAAAATGTTAATTTTCAAAAAGAGTCATTGAACGTAATTTTACTGTAAATTAGTAAAGAATGCTAAATTCTTGGTGGACTACAGTTTGTGTGTGCGCGTATAAAATTGTTACTTTGATTAATAAAAATATGTAATATTTCTTGTCGTTTTGTACTTGACGATTAGTTTTCAATTTAAAAGATGTGATGATTTCTATTTTTAGAAAATCAAACGTATTATTGATTTTATAAATGTTGTCGTTCGAGTTTTATTTGTTAATAAAAATTATAGAAATCGCGACTACTGTAAAAATTTGACAGCTCAAAATTCGTCGAACTGGATAATCTGTAAAATCATCGTTAGTGAAAAGATGAGAAATATTGCAATCGATATAAATGGATACAACAGAGAATAAAAAATGATCGGAATTCTGTTTCCATTTAGAACAGTTGGCGTGTAAAAGATTAAAATTAGATTGCAATCGTTCATCACGATTTCTAATATAAACGCGAACAGAGAGAATTCGGCCACGGCTTGTACCAAATTAATCAGTTCAATTGGTTAGAAGTAGTCAGCTGGCAAGCGGAATGATTTCACGTTATCCCATCCTCGACGAGCTACATTTCTCTATCTTTGCAAATATCAGAGATATATTTGATAAAATTTAATAACATTGGACTGACTTAAAGCGTAACTATTCACTCAAATTAAAAAGATAAAAAATATTTTCTTATTTTTTTTACCATGTTCCAACCAATTCTAATTTTTGTGTAATTGTAGTTTTCTATCTAACTATAACTTAACTAAATCCGATAGCATTTTTATTCCCTTTTTACAATGAATAATCTCAGTTTTCATAAAGATCCGCAGTCCAATAATAAGTATTAATAGCCGGGCGGCGAGTTTGGGGTCTTTATGGACCCAGAATAGAAATATTGTGATTCGACGATCAATTTTTTTTACAAAGGATTGCCTTAAAAAAGTATATTGAAAAATATTTATAAATGAAGTCTTAGATCATCCTAAGTATACTCAATTATTATTTTTTTATTAAAAAGGTCCGGCGTTCGAGTGGTAATAGCCGCTCAATGACAGTATCTTTCTTAAATTTCGTAATCCTTGTCGCGTCATTAGGTTTGTAACGATTAAAAAACTCATTGCAACCAGTTCTTTCTAAATCCATTATTTCCCAAGATTGATGAGAAACCGTTGCCTTCGGTAATAACAAGAATCGGTGGCGAAAAAAAAACGGGTTGATGCGTCGCGTCGTCTGAGATAAATGACGTAGCCGAGGGAAGTTGCAAACGCTGCAATTTTCCCATTTCGCTACTTTTTGTCACAGTATGACTCGGCAATAAAAGAAACCTGAAATAACCCGGTGTCGAAACACAATGGCTACGGGAAGTAAGGGAAACGCATCCGCTGTCCCAGAAATGTGAACAGTCCTTCAGGTACTTTACTTACAAATTGACGGAATAGTATCAGAAATAAGACTGCACCGATAATACAACGATTCTATTATAATAAGGAAGAAAATCTGCGAGGATATAAATAAAAATGACAGCCGCTTGAACAAAAATGCAAAATGTGTACATTGATAAACATTAACACTAGAACTATCGTTCCTTAAACATGACTAATATATACTGTTTTATATAACAATGACAAGATTAGATTTGTGTAATCTTCGTACGATTTCGAAATAGTTTTATAATATCAAGAACAGTCAAAGAAAAAATCAGCAACCATACATTTTAGATAGTTTTAGTGTTAAGCTTTTTTATTAAACAAATGCTGCACCTCCAAATAATAGCACTGAAGTAATTAAGTTGCTATCAATTTTGTTGTGTGTAAAATCTTCGCAAATAAAGTCTACACATATTCCTTAAGTATCGAATCAAAACAATGGATAGTAAAAATTTTAATAATTTTCTGTTCTATCGAAGCAATGGATAAAAATGAAAATTTTTAATGATAAAACAACCAACACAAACAACAATCTCTTGTTGTAATTAAATCTTATAAAAATATATAAAACAATTCTCCTATTAAAATTCCATTTTCGTGAAAACATCTATAATAATAGTGTCAGATACGTAACGTGTTTCACCGATGACTAACTTCTACTTAATTAATAATTCGGTCAATGTTTTAATGAAGTACACGGTGAAAGATGTCAGCAGAAAATCGACGGAGATAATTGGACAAATTTGCAGAAAGAAAGAGTTAACGAAACGAAATGTAAAACGGGCGAGAAATCTGTCGGAGAGAATTAGTTTCGGTCAGGAATTCGCTAAAAATAATTCGATATGAGACCGCCCCTAGGAAGAACAAATAGCATAGGCCGTTTGAACCACGCGTTAACAAACGAGGGTTATAAGAAGCACGGGTTCCTTGACACGGTTGGAGGAATCTTGAACTAAGATGTTTCTAAAAAAAGACTATGTTACGTTGCGCAGGGGTTCGTTTCGTTTTCGTTTGACACTTAGCAGCTTGACATCAGGAAAACCATTTGTGGCTTGTGATACATCACTCTTCAACCGCGAGTGCGACAGTGCATAATTCATTAAATCTGCATCCTTTTATGAAAATGCATCATCGACTCTAGAGACAACGAACGCGGCAAACGTGGCCGCGCGTTTTATCGCATGAATTACGAAAAGTGCGTTTATTGAACATTCAATTGATTTTCGCTGTAGTACACTCTATAAACGAATCAATCTATTGAATAAATTCCCGCGGAAGCACTTTTCTGTCGAGACCGCGGATTTTGTGCGTGCACGACAAAAAAGAGTGGGCGCAATTTAAAACGGCGAACAAATTAACAGATTCGGAAAATATTTTATTGTCCACTTGTGTGCCCGAATTGTTGGGGAACGAAAGCAATTTCAATTTGGTGACATTTTTCTTCTGCACTCGATGTGCGTGCTATTAATCTTCGACACGCGAACGATAGACCTTTTCGAATAAAATATAATATATAGAATACATTCATACATGCAACACAATCCTGTATTTGCAAAATAAACCATCTGGTTTAGAGCATTAATAAATAAATATATATAATTTTATTTATTAATTTCTCCCCTAAGATATTTTTTATGGTACTCCTATGGTACTCCCTCCGCTTTTTCTGTAGACCTTAATGAAACACGTGAAACTTTCAATTAATTGTCATATATTGCAAATATAATGGAGCCTAGCCTGTTTAAACAGTTATGTTAAAAAAATAATGATTAATTTCAAGACCGCGAAGCAATAATTGTAAAACAAGAGATATGGATGATTTTGGTCCTTTCGGTAATTATCCAATATTAAAACTTCAGATACAGACATTTTAAGAAACGATCTTCAACAACTTCGAGAATAGATTCGGCACCAAGGATTGTCACGAAGCTCGCAATTCTTCATATTTTCAAAAAGGAACTTCAAAGCGCTAGAGATATTTCATTTTAGCAAAGGTAAATTCGGCATATTATTGTTCCTTGTTTTCGAAACGAGTATTGTTACGTAGTTTCTTGGCGAGGTTGTTCGCGACCACGCGCACCGCAAATCATAAGCGTCAGTCATGGTAGCTGATGACATGTGTTTGACACACTGTGGAAGACTTTCTTTTGAAACGACCGCAGACTGCGATAATAACGGCGGAAGGGAGATAAGAAAAAAGATGAGCTAGCAGAAGCTGGAGGAACTGCGGATTCCGTGACGGTAGAAATGTGTCTAGACGCGTGGAACGCAACGGTTGCACAGTGCACTCCAACTGCAGCGAATCCCTGCAGCCCTTGGCGGATGATAACATCGCGAGCCCGGCATTTAATAAAATACCTGTCAGGTTTCTTCGAACGAATAAAAGACGCGTAATGAAACAGAAACATCTGTAAATAATTTCTTATTTTCTGCCTCTCGTATTTCATGCGTACATTAAGAAAATTAACAGCAAACGAGCTGTTTAATAATAAATAATAAAATATGTAATATAAGGGGACAATGTTTAGAAGTGATCATTTTCTCGAACTGCGAGATTAATTCTTCGTATTGTATTTCTTTTCTTTGTGTATTATATTTTGTAAAATAATTTTGTAATCTTGTGTAGGATATTCTCTGTTAAATTTTGTCACATTTTATTTATCGCTACGGTATTGACGAGTATACTTGACATAATACAAAATGTCGCCATTTCTTCATGACGAGTAGATTATGAGAGAAGAATATATGTTTTGTTATTCTTTATTAACATATATTTTATAAAAGTGTTGTATTTAAACAAAATACGAGTAAAATCAAACATGTATTATAATCACAGTTAACTTATGTATAAAAAGATTGCAACAACGAACTGGTTAAATCGAAAGACCTTGTCTTTTTAATGTTGTTATATAAATTGCAAAACTGACAGATTGAATATAAAAGAGAATATATTGGAAAGAATAATAAATAATTGTAATAACGGATTTTGATCTAGTCTCTGCACGTTCGGAAGAGTTATAAATAAAGACATTGATATGTTAATAACTTTCTTCAAAGCAGTTTCGCAGCGAACGAGAATTCAGAAATAAAAAACCGCTATCTAATAGTATGATGTAAACTGTAATAAACTAGAATCATAAATGATAAATCATTCCGTACGGTTTAGTTTCGTTTTACAATGCCGCGACGATTCCTATTACACCGGGGATGAGAATCGAAATAAAACGAATGTTCCAATATCAACGAGCACGGCAGCGAACGTGTTAATTTTCCAATGATCGGACGTAGAACGGTACGCGTTACCGTTACAGAATTCTGTAATGAGCAATGTAATCGATACGGCTGCGCGTGAATAAACACACTCGAACAGATCGAAGATCATTATAACTAATAGCCTGTTCGAGTGAGTTTTCCTCTTGTTGTAAAAGGGATAATTAATGACGATAACGGTGAAGGGTGAAGATAAAACAGTCCGGTCGATAGGGACTTCGTTCAAGGATAGTAACTTTCCCGGGGAAGGTCGCATAGTTCACGGCGTGAATAATTAACAGTTTTATGAACCGCGAATTGGCACACGTGTCGCGAATCAATTCGCCGGCGAACTCCAATTAACAATTTTCCGTTTCCTTTTTGTTACGTTTCTGGCGAATTTCAATTGTTTCTGGTTCGAACGGTCTAACGGTCGGGTGCAAATTTACTATTTAAAACCGGACTGTTGGTTTATGTGCAAAATGAAAATTGTCTAACTTAACTGTAAGAAGTGATATATTTGCATATAATAATTTATTTTAATATTAAATAATTATATTTATTAAAATATTAAATATAATATTTTATCTATATCATAAGCAATTGATCTGGATAAAAAATCCGAATAATATTTTATTTGAATAAAAATTTATTCCTATAGTGATTCATACGGAATATAATCGATTTAAGTAAAGAATTATACAAATAAATAGCCAGAACAATTTATGACGAATGCTCGTTATTCGAATAAAATATTCGGCAGTAAAAAAAATTCATTCGGATAATTATCTTAGATAAATATTTATTCGAAACAATTTGAGAATAATACCCAACTACGATTTCAAATTGCACAAAGCATCCGGATTTGTTCGAGAATGCGTGCGATTCATCGCAAAGTCTCCTTTTAAGAAACGTTTTTACTGACTCGCAGCTGCCGCGGCAGTGTATTCAGCAAAGAAAAATGATGTTCTCGATGGAGAAATATTTTATTCCACGGTCAGCGTTTCTTTTTATATCCTGCGTACCTTGGGGTTGTGTAAAATGTAAAAAAAGACACTGGTCTTGAAACACGGACGCTTTGAACTTCAATGTCAATGTAAAGGCAACACGTGAGCGGGCAGAAAATAATCACACATCGCGTCGTAACACTCCTACCCTTCGACTCAAAGCTCATCAGCCATAATGCAGCACGTGACTTCCTACTTGAGCATCTTGGAATATTCGAATGATCTGATCGCATAAATATCTCCGAGAATTATGTGAATTCGCAGAAAATCGCTGCTGAAACTTCGAACTGCGACTTTTACGCGGAGTTTTAGTTGCATGTTTCTGCAACGTTTCTTCTTTTACTTTGGAAAAATTCGAGTTTTCGTTTTCTTGCCAAATTCTTTCGGCAAATCAGACGACGCTGAAACTGCGGAGAATTAAATCCAAGGTTTCACCACTTTTCCAAGATATTTATGTCTTACGAATGTATAAAAGTAGCTCAGGCTAATAAAATGAATGCGATTTTCTAGGGTAGAAATACGGGTTTCATCCGTGCTTATACGATTAAACGTTTATGCATTCCTGAAACTTTGCTTCTTTTATTTTTGCATTGAAAAATGCATTTCCTTGGTTCTCGTTCATTGTTTAGGCGAAATTTACTCAAAAACGGGCCATTATTTTTAACGCTTTACGATCGTGTGTCAGACCAATCTCGGCATTAATTGTTGCATCAACGATTACTTATTTTGCTGAACTACGCTATAAACAATGGCACAATCACGTGGTGTGTAAAAACACCTGAAATATTTCTCACGTCTCGAAAAGGGATCGAAAAATTTGGATGGTAAAAATTATTCACGAAAACTCGTTTATTGTTAAATTAAGTATAACACTCGTGATCTATAACAAAATTAAAGGGAGGGAACACATAGTTAAAAAAAGGTCGAGTTTTATCGTTTCGATTACAATTAATAATTATAATATATGGAAAATTGTTATCCTTACCGATAACCATTATATCGATGAAGAAAATTAAATTTCAACGGCTCGTAACAGTACATTGTATACGAAACATAATTAATTTCTTTTCTCCCAGATTTTATGTAGTTTCTTCAACTGTTTGGTTTTTAGCGACTATACGATCCGTTACGTTATCCTTAGTCGAGGAAAAAAAACGAGGAAAATACTATCCCGGAGTCTCTAACTATTCCTAGGGTGTAAAAAAGAAGGTGTAAAATACCAAGAAACAATCTAGTAACCTTTACACGAACCCAGGTTCTTCTAAAGAAATTCACGGAAAGGACAATTGGAGGAAACTCGAGCCTCTTTATCGAATTATTTTAGTCGGGTAAAAATAAAATGAAAACTTGAGTAACCTTCATAGAAGTTTTCGCTTTGCCGAGCGCTAGGATAGCGCAAACGTCCGCGGTGTTTATTAATAAATGAAAGGGCGGCTTTACCGGTATGATCGATGTGCCGATGATGATTCCTGACATACGGAGGCGCCGGATGCCTGGGCTGCATGTCCCAGTACGTGTTCCGGCTGTTCCCAAAATTGTTCACCCGTGGCTGCTGCGAAGGCGAAGTTTGCTTGCAAGGCAACCTGGCCATGGCAGTCATCATCTTCTTCTGCACCACCTCGCCTACCTAAAAATTAATCACCTCATCGGTGCCCCGGTTTGTTGCGCCGTCGTTTCAACCCCATCTTCGAGCGATCCTCACCACTCTGGAACAGACAAAACAAGGATTTAACACTGGAACCAATATTTGACGCGTTCTACGGAAAATCACGTTATACGAAAACAGTATAGTCGCAGTATCTTCGTTGCGTCATAGAAATTCACATTTTAGGAACTCGCGTTATACGAGAGTCTACTGTACTTGATCGACACAGAAAGTTTACTTATTAGCCTGTGAATTTTTATGGAAAATGAAAATGGTTTGCATCAATTAATAGAAACAGGGGTTCAATATAAATGTATTTCTCCCATACAGGGTGTCCCATAATTATATTAACACCCTCGGAAAGGGTTGATTCCTGGGGTCATTTCAAGTAACTTTTTCCTCAGCGAAAATGCAATCCCGAGGCACCGTTAACGAGTTATTAACGAAAAACAGTGACCAATGAGAGGCGAGATCAGCTGGCGCGAGGCGGCCGAGTCAACAGCGCCAGCGGTCGAGCGGTCGAATCCCAGTTCCGCTGATTGGCTCGGCCGCCTGGCGCTAGGCGAGCTCGCCTCTCATTGGTCAGCGTTTTTCGTGAATAACTCGTAAACAAAGCCGCGGATTATATTTTCGCTAAGGAAAAAGTTACTTCAAATGATCTCAGGAATCACCCCTTCGCAGGTATAAACCTAATTATAAAACATCAAATAATCTTGTATATTATACATATATTATATACTATAGGTTATATATATAATATATAATCTCAATGTTTTAGTATGTTTTAGTTTTGGGGTCGTTCTAGAGTTAATAATCGCTGTCAGTGACGTTATGGCCGCCACGGAACAGGAAAATTCCGTGTGAATGAACGCGCGAACGCCTGTACCGTACACAAAATTGTTTCTTAATTGACTGATACGGTTTACGAGGCTCGGTACGATCGTTGCGCAACAATAGAAAAATGTCATTTACACTGTCGCCGGGGATAGGCAGCCGTGGCACAAAGGATCTGCTGCACCTTGTTAAATATTTAATCAGCCACACGCCTCCCGATTCTTCGCGCTGCCCTATTCTTCGAGCACAATGACATCTGTATTGGGCTACCTGTATTCAGCAGGGACACCCAGCATTTCCCAGGCTTTGCCTGCCTATTGTCGACACCGTTTTAAACAAGCATGTACAAATGTCGCGACGCGACACACACACGCACATACACGCACACACACACACACAGACATTTCCGAGACGCGAATATAACCACCGCGCTATACCTGTTATTTTTTCTTTTATTTCTTGTTGCAATTCCGCTAACGACTCCCTTTCAGATGGTAAGCGAAGCTTGTTATCAAACCATGGATTAAGGCGCAGCGAAAAAAGTGTTCAGCGGGCCACATGGAATTTTCGGTGCTTTGTAGCTCCGCGCGTGGAAATAATTTTCTAACGGATTAGAAACGCTGGTAGCTTACACCGAATTGTCCACTCGCGCGGTGCGTACACGTTTCAGACAAATCCGTGCAAATGAAAACCATGTGAAAAGCATGGAGTGCAACTGTGCACAGTCCATAGGGAAAATTGCACCTATAGATACCAAAACTCGAAGAATTTTTGAACAATTCATGTATGGAAATTATCGAGCGAAATTCTATATTTTCTGGCTTGGTCAGAATAAAAATCTTATTCGGATGAATTGTTATCTAATAAATTTGTTTTCGCTTGGATATTTATTCGATAATCTATATTTATTTATTTTCTATCCTTATTATTATTTTCTTATTTCTATCCTTATTTATATCCTATTTCCTTATTTCTATCTTTATTATTATTATTTCTATCCTTATTTTCTATTCTTATCTATTATCCGTCGTCCGAATAAAATTTAGTCGAACTCTGATTAGGTGTGCTAAATTAACGTGCAGAAAACGAAAACTATTTCCAATAATTGGCACAATGCTAATACCCTATTCGCTGAAGATTTAAGAGGACAGCTACGAAAGATAAAAGCTTATCCGTGCATGTTGCGTCATTACCTAGGAACAATGTTGGTGCTCGATTCGCGAGAAATATATTGCTCGCTGCTATCATTCGCGAATAATAAGAACAGAGAGAAATAAGTGATATTTACGAAACTGGATCTACGTAAATCGGTCGACCTATGGGAAAATGTATCGGGAGAGAGTGATACAATTATTCTTATATGATCGGCGCGCAGACATTCTCTCTAGATACTGACGCAATATCGGCGGATAAACTTCTAACACCTACAAATGAACTTCTTGTTGCATTTCTTGTAGCATGACTTTGCTAATCGTGCAATCGCTGCATCTATCAACAGCACGCAGACCGCGAAAATGATTGTTTAGCAATACATATTAGTAAAAACAGCAGAAAGATTATGTCAAGGCAGAGAACGAACTTTCATTTGGCTCCAGTGCTTTTCAATAGAAGCAAAATATTTTTAACTTTCGATAGAGATTCGCGCGATCTAACTGTTCGGCGATCAAAAAAAGCTTGTCGTTTTCGCTGCCACACGTTGAAAACAAAATTAACCCCTTGACAATCAATGTAAAACTTTTTTCTCGTCTAACTGAGATAAGATCTATCGGAATAAATATCGATAAAATTTTCTGGGCGTCTATAGGCGCCCTCCGTGTCAGAAAACAAAACAGCGTCGAGCGCCTACAGGCGCTCCGAGTGTCACAAACGCAAAATTCCTAAGCGCCTATGAGCGTTCACAGTAGCCTGGGGGTTAGAGATAATTTCGTTTTCCCGTAGAGAGTTTTATTGTGTTTACGATGATTGGTTGATAATAAACAGTGCCAACTGTTTTCGCAAAGCCTCGCTTCCGAGAACATGCGTACGGCCGTCAGCTGTCTTATTCCATCGGCGAACACCAGCGTTCATCGCGAACACATAAATGATTTAATTAGTAGGCGAGGAACGTGTATACATACGAATCAATGGTAATCATTAGACAGTGGATCTTTGTGCGTTTATAGCTCGTAAAAGCTGGAAAAAGAACAGCACAATGCGAACCGTGAGAGAACCTATCGCGAAATATCGCCCTAAACTAATTTCCTTTGTTACGTTTACGAGAAAGTACGCGAGCGGTGCCGTTGCGTATTCATCGCGGGCACTATCACTGCCGATAAAACGAAGAAACGTCGCAACAATTAAATATCGTTCGATTAAACGATATTCAAAGGAAATCGAGAGTGTAATTTCATCGGGGGAAAATGCTCGAGCGTCGAATACAGTTCTGGAAAACGGTCGTTCCAACGAAGCAATTAATACGAGATGAAAAATTGGAGATTCGTTATCTCGAAATCGCATTATGCGCGGGATGGCAATTATTTTCGTAACGGTGATTGTATATAAATAATTTGTTCCGTTCATATTTTCTCGCGATCAGACAGCCGGAACGATTCATCAAACGTATCAAAAATTTATCAGCGCTTGTATGTCAGTCATCGGACCGCGAAAGGCAGCGTTCAATCACAGCCCAGTTACATTGCGATTACCATCCATTAGACTGTCATATGCGTTTCTTAATCGGAACGATACCACACCGGCCATAAAGTGCCCCGCACTCTGATCACCGATGTATATTTGATCATAATATCAACGATAATTCTCATGCTCGCCAATGTGACGCAAAGTGCATCGAATGATGGAGATTCAGGGAGGAAAATTACGACCTCGACTTCATTTCGATGTCTTATCAATTTTGGTATTACCGATTTCGTAAACGATTGTCTAATTAAGTTAATAGTGAGTTAATCAATGACTATTCGACGCCAAGTGCATCGAATGATGGAGATTCAGGGAGGAAAATCACGATCTCGTTTCGATGTCTTATCAATCTTGGTATTACCCATTTAGTAAACGATTGTCTAATTAAGTTAATAATGAGTTAATCGATGATTATTATTTACTCGTTCACTTCGGCAACCAAGAAACTAAGTAAGCACAGGATTTTACCTTTATTTGAGCCTCCGAATAATTGACTGCTTCTGTTACAACGATTTTATCGATTCAATTTTGTTCCTCGCTGTGTAAGGAACATCTCTTTTGATTGATACGGTGTATGCAAAAAAATCCTAGAACCCGCGCGGACTTTCTCGATTACTTAATATTATGTTGCAAGCGCCAGGATCTCGACGCGTGGCAGGCTCATTAATATTTGTTTCAATTACACGAAGCATCGCCAAAGGTAGAGTACCGGGACTGGAGAGAGTTTCTTCATTTTTGTGGCATCTAGAAGGCACTGGTTGACTGGGCGATCACGATCGCGTTACAATCAGATTAAATGTTATCGCAGCCGACACACGGGTGCTTGAACTTACGATGACAGGGAACCGCGATTCGATCACCGGAGCAAACGATACTACATGTTGACAGGATGGAATGCGATCGTGCGGCGGCGCGAGGGCCGGATAACGCCCCGAAGAGTCTGCGCTACCGAGCCACGAACGAACCGCGATTATGCCGCAATTAAACAACCACCATAAATCAAGTTGCCGATACACACACCGGGAATAGTGAAAGCACCGCGAAGCGTCCTCCTAAGTGATCGCCCGCGCGCCCAACGTCCTGAGAAAACCGCCGCGCC
Organism: Megalopta genalis; assembly: GCF_051020955.1. Lineage (NCBI taxonomy): Eukaryota > Metazoa > Arthropoda > Insecta > Hymenoptera > Halictidae > Megalopta > Megalopta genalis. The sequence continues at coordinate 32,524,036 of NC_135016.1, forward strand.
GCGGTGAAAGCAATCGGCCGATCTCAAAAGTGAACTAAAACCGCGGTCAGACATCCAATACGGAGCGGAGTGCTCGATTATCCAAATCGATTGGAAAACATGGGAAAACCGGGAATCGTGTTTTGCATCTGGAAAGAAGAATCTAAACGATTCGAATGGAATTGTTTACCTGCGACACGTTTACGTGTTCACGTTAAGGAAGAAATCTAATGTCGTGGTTCTAGTATACAATGTGAACTATAACCCAAAAATTCGCATTGCTTTATTTAATCCTTTGCACTCGAAGCTATCTTTAACTGTAAATATAAAATCATTTTTTTTAACTTACAGTATCTTTATTTTATATGACAAAATGCATTTTATGCATATGAAATTGATTCGGGACTCGCACAACAATTACACTCTTAACAACTTTTTAAAATTCAATCCTTGTTAATATAAAAATTATCTTAAAACGTGATGTAACAAATTTTAGTGGCGCCTCTGAGTCACCACTTGAGTGCAAAGGGTTAATTGGAATGAATTGTTATTAGATTTTTGTTAAACATTTTAACAAATTCCAAAAAAAAATAATATACCAATAATCCTAAACTCATCGAATATATTTGCAGTTTATTATTCTGTTAAACAGGTTAACAAAAATCCTAGAGAATATAATAATATTCCAAAACTCTCTCTCAACACATTTGTAGTTTATTATTCTGTTAATAAGTTTAACCAATCCAAGAGAATATCAGGCTACAACCAAACTCTTCTAATGCATTTATAGTCTACCATTTATTCTTTTAAACATTTTAATTGCTCCAAGGAAACATAATAATATCCTAAACTCTGTCTAATACAGCAATAACTCTAAGCTCTTCTGATACTTTTACAATGTATTATTTTCTTAAACATTTTAACGAAACCAAGAAAATATAACAATATTCCGAAACCTCCCCTAATGCACTTGCAGTGTCTACAGTAATGTCTCTCTAATTGACGCCCAGATTGCGCACAAAAATGGACAATTTGGGAAGAGGAGATACGATTATTCGAGTCTTGCGGTTTATTGTTATAGTTATAAATTGTTCACAATTATAAAAACGAGCCGCAAGGCTCGAATAATCGTATCTTCTCTTCCCAAATTATCCATTTTAGTGGATTAGTCAATCTGAGCGTCAGTATGGGAGACATTACTGTATTATGAATTAATCGAATTCGGAGTAATAGAACGTACAACGAAAAATGTACACAGTAAGGAATATTATATCCTCTATGGAGTTTCATGGCCAAACGGACAATGGACAGCTCACTGGATCATCCGAATGTGTACACACGATGATAAACATTATCATCGGCGTTCGAGCACACGTTATTTCGACGTTAGGCTCGAACGGGAATCGCGGTAGCGGGTGGATCAAACCCTCGTGGATCTTCTCCTTGACGAGTTTCCACGATGACAGGCACGATGAAAGAGACATGCAGTCTAGGGTAAAGGCTGCAAGATAAACAGAGAGGTCGATGAATCACTTTCGACCGCGCCGCTCCGCAATATTGCGTATCGACGACCGAAGAAGAAGAAGGGGATACGCTGTTAACCGGCAAATATTATCGTCTGTTGAGAAATGCCGCGGAGAATATAAATGGGATTGCCTTCGGCCGATGCGGCGCGTGAACTACATCTGTTCTCGCGCGTGATTGTTGGAACATGTGGCCGCGTTTCCATTCTTCTGCAGACAAATTTCCTGCCGCCTTCCCTATAGCGACGATGGTCAATTTGAAATCGATAGATAGAACTGTATCTCAGCTTTCGATCATTTTAATGAGTCGAACGTGACGGTAAGAATTGTACGTGTGATATTTTCGTTTTCGTTTTTGAAATGTTATTTATCGCTTCAGCACTTGTGCCGTTTCTTGTTTTATTACAATACTATTTTTCGCTCGATTCATTTACTCGACTGTGACTTTTATGCATTTATGGTGGAAACGCAAAGTTCAAATTTTTTACTATGTACGAATAATGAATTATTGATATTATTGCTATTATTATTTCATATTATTGCTACATAGTAATGTCTCTCTAATTGACGCTCAGATTGTTCACAAAAAATGGACAATTTTGGAAGAGGAGATACGATTCTTCGAGCCTTGTGACTCGTTTTTTATGGTTATCGATTGTTAACGACTATAAAAACGAGCTACAAGGCTCGAAGAATCGTACCTCCTCTTCCCAAATTGTCCATTTTTCTGCACAATCTCAGCGTCAATTGGGGAGACATTACTGTATAGTCTGCTGCAATGCGAGATGCTAATTTTTTTTTTCGATTTTACCATGAATACGCTGAGTGTGCAATTTCTTTTAAGATTACGAAATGTTCATACATACGTATATGTACATATTATGAGTCTCCATGGTTATTGTCATAAATAGATTGCAGATCTTTGTGCAGAATACAAATTTTTCTGATCGATTATACAAACCGGAAGTTAAATAAAAATGTATTTCTTCTTTCAATGATGTTGACGCGGTGAAAGTAGTGCAACAGCATTTTCTTAATTTTTCTTGTCTTCACTGCTCTATTGTTTATACATTTTTTTCTATAAATACATAAAATCCCGCAATCTACGTAACAGCGATAGTGTTTACGTCCAATCTACGTCCGGGATAGTGCTTACAAACATTGAGAATGATGGAAACATTCCGTCCACTACATGGTTCGCAACGATCAATGATTGTAAACATTATCTCGGAGAGAGACAACCGCGGTGTAGAAGAGACATTTGACAACTAAATCCATTGCAAAGATGAACAAACTGTGAACAAAAGTCCATTTTCTCTAAAACGAAGCCTTGAATTAAAAAAAAGCCATAGGCTTTTTAAGTAAATAGTATCAAGATTAACAAAAACTTCTATTGTATTTCGTAATCAATTTGACATAAATTTTATATAAATAACGATTTATAGACAAGAATTTAATATAAAAATAAAGTGAAAGATTTGCTAATCCTGAACGGTTTCTTATACATATTTAACAAAGCTCGAATTAAAATGGAAGTGTGACGATCCACGTTGTAATACCAGAATCTCAAAAAAATCGAGATTGAGTGCCCGAAGATATCAGAAAAAGATTCAATCACTTGGACACTTCTTTCCTCCATTGTACATATCCTTATCAGTTAAGCTACACGAGAGCAAGGTAGACAGAAGAGAAGAGCGTGCTGACAACAGTGTGCCATGAACCCATTACCTTAATTGCTCTTATACCTTTCGATGCGGCCGTTCCCGCGAAACGTCAGCGTCCACGACAATTATCGGGTACCCCCAGTCTTAGAAGCTTTAGCTACCGACTTGAGCGCGAGTCGGATCGCCGTCCTTGTCTACCTCCAACGATTTCGGCTCACGGTTATCAGATCCTAAACATATGCCCAAGGTTATCGGTATCGCGTAGTGGAAGCTCGTGTGTTGCCCCTATCGGATCAAATAATCCTGGTGGTCATCATTATCAGTCGCTGTGTGGGACCTCGACCTATCAGATCATGTAACTTCATTTAATCTTGTAACCGAATCGCCCTTATCAGGCCAGGCGAGGCCAGAAATCGTCGGGTTTCGAACGTGAACTTTCTCGATCCTTTGCAAAAACACTGTCGAATCATCACAAACAACTGTCGTTGTTCTCCTCTTAACGTCTATCGACTCTGTGCCATTTCTTATATCTTACGTAACGAGAAAAATAGAATCTAAAGATATGTGTACGGTAACGTAACTGTTAATGAATTTAGATATGAGTCGTTTATTTTGAAAGTGGCATAAGTCACTTTGTTTTTAAGTCGATATATTTAAGGGTTTGCGTTTTAACACGTTTAAAAATATGGATGCTAACTTTCGTGAAGATTTACTTGTATTTGTTATCTCAGGATACTGAGATATTTTTCTCAGTATAAATAATTTCGTATAAACATTAAAAAATTACCACTTTTCATTACGGTAAAGTGACTTATGCCACTTTCAAAATAAACGGCTCATATTGTTCCTGCTCCGTTCTTACAATTATTGTAATATGTTGAATTTTAGGTATTGACATACAAATTCGATACACAGCAAAATGTCCTTAACCTGTTAGCTGTGTTTGACGAGTATACTCGTCGTGCGTAAAAAGTCGTGATCATTGGCTATTTAAATTGTAATGTTAATAAAAACAAAAAACATGTTCTCAAATTTCAAGATGTTTCGAATATTTCGAAGCCAATTCTACACGAAGGTGTTTACATTGTTATAAAAATAAGATTAGAAAAGAATCGTGATATTGGTGTTCGACTTGCAAAGTGCCATTACGTATCGTTCCTTGCTTTGCTGAATACCAATCTATAGCAGCAATTTGAATTTTTAACTTTTATAAATATTTGATTTTTCCCCTGCGCTTTTCGTTTGTTATGTATATGGTATATGTTAATGTTAAGTGAATAAGTAAATGTTAGTAATAAAATTGTTAATTTCATAAAATAAAACCGTCTTTTTGATCCAATATTTTAACAGCGACACTTACTCTGTGTTCGACGAATATACTCGTCTTTGCTTGATTCTCGTGACACGTGTTGGTAAAACTCAACCGGACTTTATTTTGCATGGTACACGGATGACGCGTGGTGCGGATGTTCGGCAGAATAGTTAAACAAGAAGAAGCTTGTGCAGATTCTTGCCTCCGTTATTCATATTCTTTCCTCCAAAAAGGCCACGCCTTTTTGGGAGACTTGCTGTCTTTCTTTTACCCCCGTCCAGTTTGGCGGGGGAGACAGGTATCGTCCTACCTTCGTTGTAGGGCCAGCTTGTGCCTTCGTTGTACCTTCGTTCGGCCGGGTAGCTGTACGCAGCCGGCGAGTTAATCGTCGAGGATATCGAGGATATCGTCGCGTCGATTATTCAATAGAATGGTAAAATGACTCGACTGTTACGGGACCGAAAAGGTAATCCCGCGCTCGGACGACGGAGCGTTCGACCGGCGAAGCGTTCGGATTAAGGAGGCTCGTACAATGCCGACTGCACTTGATACGTGCTCGAGACACGAGATCCTCTAATTATTTCGAGAAGCTTACTTTCCATGCACCAAATCCTCGCGAGCATGCGGGTACATGGAACTTCGATAACGTCTCGCCGGCACGCATACATAGTCGAGTTGTTTGCTCCGGCGCTACGGCTTCACGGCCACGCTTCGAACCAACCAGCCACGGAAACTCGAAAGAGCTATCGGATCCTAAGGAATTTCACAGTGCCCGATCTAGGAAGTCCTGGAAAAATCTCTTGCGGCTTTATTATTCCCCGCCATGAGCCGTGGTAATAACCCTTCGATGTTCTAACGTTCGTTTGCCCATTCCGTGAAATAACACAGCCGTTATTTTCTGTTAGATTTTAACCCTTGCGTGTACGATAAAATGTACAGTAGAATAATAGCTGTGAGGGTTAACAGTTTCCTTTTTTTTTGAGATATTTTTTATATATTCTCCACTTTGGATTAGACGACACTTTGAAATTAAAAAAAAAAGCGAATTTTTTGTGTGTACAGTACTTCGAAGTTTTAAAAATAAAGTGAAAAAGGTTCCAGTCTTTAATACCATAAATTATAAGTTAGAATTGATTTTTAATATAAATTTAAATTGTAACGAGTTTTCAATTAGATGTTAAATAAAAATTTCAAATTTGTTATTCTTCATAGATTTAAATCAATTTTAAATAGGACTAAAACTTATTATATATTCTTATAAAAATTTATTTGCAATAGATTTTATCGTAGAATTTGTTTACAGTGAAATTTTAACATAAATTTATATTACAACTAATTTTTAATAGAAACATAATTGAATTAATTTGAAATGGGGGTAATATCAATTATAATAAAGTATTGTTTTGTTTCACACAAGTTACCGAAATCTCCAAAACGTATTTTCAACATTTTTGTCATAAATTCGTAATTTTTTAATCTTTTTATCATCACGAATTAATTGCAACTTTTAAAAACAATATTTTAACCAATGTCTAGTAAACTAATCCCTCTAACATCACAAACAAAAATTAGATCGCTTGGTTCGGTCATAAAAAAAATTCAGGATCGTATTCAATCTACGAACAGTGTTATCTATTTGACGGATCATTTTCATACTAAGGGATTTGTATGAACTCAGAGCACTGGAGGTCCATTTCGACCACCGTGCGTTAGATTTACAGCAATTTTCAGCAGACGCCCGGAACACCGGAGGGATAAGAATGGTCCGAGAGTGATTCAAAATGGGCTCGCGTTTCCAGAAATCGGATACAGTAGTTCCATTTAAACGGGACAATGACTGGACCCCGCGTTTGCTCGTTATCTCCCGGTGAGAAAGGACCATTATTGGTAGAATAGTTGCCGATGCGGTCTGTTTTGCGGACAAACGCCAGCGCGCATCTCATCGTTACCAGGACAGCCCGATTCGAAGCGGGAGATTGCGGCTACAGGAATGCACTTAATGACCGTCGATATCGTATCAACGGCCCATCGACAAGTTTAGTTCCTTCGATGACACGGGGCCCATTATATTCTCAAATATTTCGTGTAGCTTGGGTCCTTCGTGTTAACCCTTCGTGTGGCCGACAGGAAAAGATTTGTTTCTGTCAGAACCGTTAATTAGAGGTCTAGAAAGAATGAATGGCTATTTCCTAATTTTAAACTATCCATTGTGCTCGCTCGATTGCTACATTTTGGGGAAAGTAACATATTGGGTTGGCAACTAAGTAATTGCCGATTTCAGTTATAGATGTCTCTCACTCCCATTTTTATGATATCCGTAAATGTTATATTATAAAATTATTATTATTATTATTATTATTATTATTATTATTATTATTATTATGTTATTTTTTATTATCCGTGAATGTTAGCAACTGGACAAATTGAATGCAGCGGTCAAGGAAAAGCGACCAGAATTGGTCAATCGTAAAGGTTTTCCACCAGGACAATGCTAGGCCGCACACGTCTTTGTTCACTCGGCAAAAATTGATGGATATTGGCTAGGAATTGATGTTACACCCACCATATAGGCCTGATCTCGCGCCATCGGATTACCACTTATTTCGATCCCTGGACAACTCCCTTCGTGGTAAAACTTTTAATGATGATAACGCTGTAAAATCTCACTTAACTCAGTTTTTGGCCGAAAAGGATCAGACTTTCTACGAGCGTGGAATTTTCAAGTTGTCAGAGAGATGGCAAAAGGTCATCGAACAAAATGGAAAATACATTACAGATTAAACTTCATTCCAAGTAAAAAAAATTTTTTATTTCATTGAACAAATCAGCAATTACTTAGTTGCCAACCCAAATGCCTAGATCGAATCACTTATTTCAGGAAAGAAAAATACTTGCTGCGTTTATCAGGAATTACGACTTATGATAGATATAACCTCCAGGATCAAAATACAATAATGTCTCCCTAACTGACGCTCAGATTATGCACAAAAATGGACAATTTGGGAAGAGGAGACACGATTATTCGAGCCTTGCATAACCCTGACATAATCTTGACAATTCGTAACTATGAAAATGAACCGCAAGGCTCGAATAATCGTGTCTCGTCTTCCCAAATTGTCCATTTTTGTGGACAATCCGAGCGTCAATTAGAGAGACATTACTGTACTCTCGCTCACAATATTATGAAATCGTTGAATAAATCCAACACTTTTCGGAGTTGTACAGCCGGAAATTGAAGAAATGACTGGGCATAACAGCGCATGAGAATGTTAATAAACAGAACGAGGATTAAGTAAAGTTAGTCTAGTCGATTGAAACGCGCGCGAAAGATTTGCATCTCTCAGGGAATGAAAAAGGATATCCCCCGGTGTATCACCACGTTTCATACTTAAAAAGTTAACTATCCGGAACCATTCGGTAACTGTTATACGTGTTTACGCGTACGTGTCTGTTCTAACAAAGAGCAGGATAGGGTCTCATTTATGCCATTAACCAGACTGGCGTCGGTACATCAACGATGCGGAGAGAAAAAACTATTCTCGACTGACCCAAATGAATTCGAAATGAATACACGCCGGGCGTTCCCTCGAACTTTGATTTCGAGATGAACGTAAATAGGTTACCGTGCACAGTGATTTTGAAAAGGGACGAGGAATTCACAGAACAGCACACAAACGGCCGTGTCGCAAATAGACGGCTGATGCTTGTGCAAATTTACAATTTTTATGGACGAAAGGGGGGGCCTGGAATTACGTAAAACGGTGCACCGAAAGCTGCGACAGTTCCAAAACAACTTTCACAGAATTTTGTGCTTTAACGAGGTTTTGGTCACTTCGATCGAAAAACCATGAGCGTTCGCATAATAAAACGATTATTTAATTAGAGCGCTCGATGAAATCTTTATTGATTTATATAATAAATGGTACTCCATGTGCCTCGCGTCCTATTTACACGCGGAACGTGTTTAGATTACAAAAAATCTCACGCCGAGCTTCTATTGTAATCGCATGAATATGTAACGATTGAAGAACGATAATAATTAGAAAACTGATTTTATATATTTATGACAAAAATGACTAAATGTGGTACATATAAAATACTAAATAAAATTTTATATAAAATACTATAAAAATACTGTAAAATACTATAAAAATACTGTAAAAATATAACATTGTTGTAATAAAATTGTTCAAAAAAGAAATACATAGTCTAATAATTCCGTAGTCTAATAACAACGAAACTCTCGCTTTAAAATTAATGAATTAGATGCTAGCAAAGAATAGAAGCTTTGCAATTAAAAAATGATATTGAAGGGAAAACATTGGACGTTACAAAGAGGACAACCTGATTAGAATAAAATTATTTTCGCAAGTAATAACGGTGCATCATGCGATTTCACAATTTGTTCCGAGAGAATCGTGTGAAGCGCGTCTTAATTCTCTTCACAACATCGTTCATTAATATCTTCGCATGAACTATTACAGCACTAAACAGGCAACCATTAATTTAATTCACTTAAAGTAAAAAAAAGAAACCTGCTCGCACAAACTCGCAGAGAACTTTCCATTCTACTCTCTAGTATCGGTGACTAGACTAGATTTATGTCATGGAAGCTAAAACACGTTCTAATTTATATATGTTTTCGATAGTAATATCTCTCTAATTGACGCTCAGATTGTGCACAAAAATGAACAATATGGGAAGAGGAGATACGATTATTCGAGCCTCGCGGATCGTTTTTATAGTTACGAATTGTCAACGACTATAAAAAAATGAAAATGCTCCGTGCGTTTATTTAGTTTTCACACGAAAATATTACATTTCATCCCCTAATCGGATTGTCATTGATACATATAATCGAATTAAGAGAACCGAATGTATCTTTCAACGCTTGTAGCTTGATCCTGTGTTAATCGGTTTCGAGAAAGCTTTCAGTATGCATAGAATGTCTAATTAGTCTTATCAGTCTAAGAAGTGATGTATAACGGAAATTCTTCCTTTAATCGCCCAGTCGTTGGAACATTATCTAGAAACATCGGTCTATCGGTGGTATTGTTCCGTTCTTCACCGGAATTTTTGTTCTTCGTCCATCTGATTTTCTTCAAAATAAATTGCTTTCTTTCCAAGTTTGAAATAACTTAATTTCCAAAGAGTTCCCTTTGGCTTAGCGAGACAATAAAGTAATGTCTCTCTAATTGGCGCTCAGATTGTGCACAGAAATGGTCAATTTGGGAAACGGAAATACGATTATTCGAGCCTTGTAGATCGTATTTTTATAGTGGTTGACAATTCGTAACTATAAAAATGTATCGCAAAGATCGAATAATCGTATCTCCTCTTCCCAAATCGCCAATTTTTGTGCGCAATCTGAGCGTCAGTTAGGGAGACATTACTGTATCGTTTAATACGTGCAGAGCACTCGTCGACCATTGTTTCACAACCGCAAGAAGTGGTAATTCTGGAGTCATCGGTATAAACAGGTATGTAATTCTTTCAATGAATGCGTTTTTCGCAGTGAGCGCAAATAAATTTGATTCCACAGGAAGATACCCAGTCCATTGATAACCGAAGCCCATCTCGCGAGCAAAATTAATGCTGGTAGAAGAGGCTGGTTCTGCAATACAGCCTCGCAAGATTTAGCGTGGAAATTAATTAAGGGAAATTGGGGAGCCTCGTGTTAGGCGACAGTATCGAGTGGATAACGTTGCGGATAAAAATTCTTATTGGTCCCGAGCGGAGCCGACACGGTTTCAAGATTCATTGGAGGCGTTACTCCGTCACCATACATAATTTCTATCGAATCAATATTTAGAAGCCTCTTGGGGGAAAAGGAGACGTAGCCCGGGATGGGCTTAAGGTGGCGATAATATCGGCAAATACGTGTCCGTATATTTCCCCGACGTACCCGACGAACGGGATCCAAGCTTATGTACGGGTAACTCTTGTACACAGGCTCGAGATGTCCTAAGTATACGCGTATACATGCAGGATGTGCATCGGCGGCCGTGCTACCATTCTATACGGGGTCCCGTGAAAAAATATCCTGTTCTTTATCCAGAATTCAGCATTATCCGAATTGTGTCGAATAAATATTTCTCGAAAATTATTATTCCAACGAATTCTTTTCGTCGAATACCTTGTTCCAATAACAATCGTTGATTTTCATCATATCATGGATCATATGATCATATCCTTGATTTTTATGCAAAGTAAAATATATTTGATTCCGTTGAAAGTAATGCATCAGTATTTTTAAATTGTCTGAATGTCTTCACTCTTTTGTGCTTGATTTACTTGTTTTTCTCGGAAGTGCATCAAATCAGCGATCTAACAATTATTCATTATTCGTAATAAATTACTCTCTCCATTTATTCGAATAAATTATTTGAACAGAGATTGTAAAATTATTCGAACAAAATTATTGAAGTAGAGATCGTAAAACTATTCAAATAATAATGCAAATAATTGTCGACAGCTTCTTTTTAGCCTAATTCTTTAAGCATATTTCTGTTGTAAATGCGAATCCTGGAATATACAATGATTTCTTCTGCACCCGAGGAAAGATTTAGTTACGCACCAATGATCAATCTACGCAAAAATAACAAACTTTTCGATGAAACAGGTTGAACAAAAAGTAAAAATTGTAAAAATTAACCAAAAATGCATCCGAAATGAATTAAAGATAAACACGAATATAATAATTCATGTTTACAAGAAAATTCTGTTCAACCCTCAATAATGTACGATATATTATCTACAAAGTTATGTTTCCATATCCTTACGAAGATTATCTTCCATCGTTAACACAACCAGCACTCAAAAGCTGTCCCTCGACAAAATTGCATCCACCTAGATTTTCCTCGGTAAATGGATATAATCAATGATTTCAGGAACGTGGAATCCTACGTGATTTGTTTTAACCCAGAACCTTTCGAATCATGAACCTTCGAGCAAGAGTTCATGCTCGTGTCTTCGATGCGTCGACGTTTCGCGGACAGGTTGAGCAACGGGACGGACTCGTCTCCGAAATTATCAGGACACCTTGTACATTTGTGAATGTACGGAACTCACGTGCCCGCGAGAATGTGGTGCACCAAGACAGTTGCACGGTAATGTTGCTTTCACATGTACACCGAGTGCACACAGTTTCGCAGGTTATTTGCATAGTCTGCTCGACTGTCTGGCGCATGGAAGCTGACTACGAATTCCTGCTAGTGCGGCCAGGCGACCGGCGTGTGTCAAGTGCAGCTAATTCATTCCGCTGACTATGAATCGCCTGATCGCCTCGTCCTTAAGATCATATTAAAAAGTTCGATCATAGGCCCGCGTCAACGTCCGCGGATTAGAGAATCCTCGTGATTCTCGCGACTTCGATATATCGTGTCGATGGCGCTCCGACTGTTACCGCTGACCATCGGACACAGTGCATCCTAGTGTGAAAATGCACCGTAACCAGTATTTGATAAGGTAAAATTGTATTTTTTGAAACGCACCCTGAGCACACGGAGAATTTTCGCAGAACATCAAACTTGAATGTATTATTTCAAAGTTTATTACAATTTCTGTCAAAAATGTAGTATGATCTAATTTTTTATTTAATAAAAATTGATTATAATTTCAACTTCTGTAGGTGACTCGCGTGTGCATACGATATCAAAACATACCGCGATTCCAAAAATCTCGGGTCGTAAAACCGATTAAGCTAAGCGACGGAATTGATTAGTACCGCTGTTCGTCTAATTAAAGAGAAACAGCCGTTTTGTTAAATAAATAGTGTATTTACAAATATTTACAATTATTGTTATATGTATAATATAAGGGCGCGTTGTAATTCGCGCCCTCGCCTCGCATTGGTCAGTGTTTTTCGTTAATAACTCGTAAACGAAGCCGCGGATTGCATTTTCGCAAAAGAAAAAATTACTTCAAATGACCTCAGCTACCCCTCATTTTCGGCTGTTAAAATAATTGTGGAACACACTGTATACAGAATTGTACAAGATTGAACTGCAGGAAAATATTGTAATCGATCGACAGCGGATCGTTGAATTGAACGTTGTTGTTGCTGCGAGTCTTTACCTTGAAGACTGAATTTGAAGAACTATAGAATGGACTATGGTCTAAGGTTGTAAGGACTAAGACAGACTGATCGACTAGAAGATTAGTGTAGACTGGAGCCGACTAAGCAGACTAATTGAGAATAACTGAGTGAGACCGAGAGGCGGACTAAAGCGAGCAGAGAGCAACTGAGAAAGACCGAGTCAAAAGGCGAATTGTTTTTGGGTTTTTATAATCTTCGAAGACAGAGACCTAAAAGCTGATTCGCTAGTAGCGAGGCGGGAAGAGAGATAAAGTAGTCACGTAGCACGCAGTGCCGCAGGTAGCGGGAAATCTCGAGCGGATGACCGAGGCGATGCGGCCTTACGAGAGCCTGCTATGACGAGAAAGAAAGAGGGGGGTCGTGAAGAAATTGTAAACCTAAAAGGCGGGACTTCTTGTTAACACATTGACAGCCGGCGACCTAAGAGAAATATTTAAAACATTATATATTTTCGTAAAATAGTACATTTTATTTGCATATTCTTCTTATACAAATTAACGGTAATTAAAAATTGAAACAAAATCAAAATTTTTAATTTATAATTATAAAAAAAAACAGTTTCTCATTTCATGGTGGATTATTATTAGGTCTACCGGAAAGTTCTGTCCGATAATATCACTTCAAGTTTCAATCCATATGCATATGTTGATTTGAGACATATGTATATGACTATCTATCTCTCTTTATCATTGCATTTACACACATGTACTCTCCTAAATAAACTGAAACAAAGATGTCTCATGTCATTATTAAGTGAGACGCGATCGTGAAAACATGGTTACCGATGATAATGTCGGACCACATGCTGCTTTGGCGACTCGTCAGAAAATCGCAGAGCTAGGCCGGGAAATTCTGTCACATCCACCATACTCCCCAGACCTAGCACCCTCCGATTATCACTTGTTTCTCTCTTTGCGAAACTTTTTACAGGCAAAAAAATTCAAAACTGAAGCTGATGTCAACCAAGCACTAGTTGAGTTCTTCGCCTGTAAAAATAAATCATTTTTAAAAAATGGCATTTACAAGTTGCCATCACGCTGGCAAGAAGTTATAAATAACGATGGAAAGTATATTACATTAAATATTATTAAATGTATGAAAATTGTGTTATATTTCAATTAAAAAACGGACAGAACTTTCCGGTAGACCTAATACATATATTTATTACAGACTCAGAAATCCGCGTTTTCGCGGGGCCGGCGCTCAAGCGACAGCCTCAAAAACCCGCGTTTTCGCGGGGCCGGCTGTCAATGTGTTACGTGCATACCGTTCGTTGAAAGAATACAGGTATTGTCTCGCTAAGCCAAAGGGAATCCTTTGGAAATTAAGTTATTTCAAACTTGAAGAGAAAGCAATTCATTTTGAAGAAAATCAGATGGACGAAGAACGAAAATTCCGTTCAAGGACGGAACTATTAAAAATTTTCTAGTACATAAATTTTATCCCTATTCAAATTTAATTATAATTATAATTTCCGTTAAAAATGCAGAACTCGAGAAACTCTTCTATACTATAATAATTTACTACACTGCGGATCTTTGTGCATTTATGGCACGTGCACGAGATCTGATATTTATTTGCTTTGCAATGATTTGTAAATAATTTTATAGGCTGGAAGATTCTATAAAAGTGAAAGTCCCTCGTTTCCTTGTTTTAAAATACTGTCTGATTTATCTCTGTTTGAATTTCAAAATACATAGATTCTTTTAACCCTTGTGCTTCGTATGTTAATCTTACGTTTAAAATATAGATATCCATCAAAGGCTAAAACGTGATATTGAATAAATGTAATGTAAAATAAATGAATCGTAATTCGTTAATACGAAGTTTAATGCAAAATTGGCTAAAGCACTATTCTGGGATTTTCGGTGAAACTATTTCTGTGAACCATACAAGGGTCGACAGTCACCGGTATGAAATATCAATGAACGAACCAGTAACCTTTACACGAAACCATATTTCTAAGAGTAAAACAAGAACAAAAATTGGAGGAAGCCCTAGCCTCTTTATCGAGTTATTTTCGTCGGGTAAAAATAAAGGAGAAATTTGATTGTCCTTGTTACGTCACTATCTTCGGTTGACCGATCGAGGGTTGAACTGCAATGACGTGGGAAACATGAAACTGAGAAGAGGAAATATGGAGCTAGTCCAGTCAGAGCTGTTCTATCCATTTAGTCAGCTTAAACTTAATAATAGAATGTGTAAAAATATTTCTGAGCTATATAATAACTACAGGTCGCTTGATAAATTCGTACAATCTATTATAGGCCATAGGAAACAAGAATAGGAGATAAAAAAATATTCCAGGACCGCGCAACAATTATACAACATTTGATGAATTTGTAGAATCTGTTATATGTAGACTCCACAAAACAAATATAATATCTGCGACAAAATTTTAAGATCATAGTCATAGAACGACTGGCAAAATGTAAATCCCATAAACCAAGGCTACAGGCCTCATAAAATAAGTATAGAACCTACGACAAAATTTTAAAGCCCCATAACAATTGAACGACCAACGATAAGATTGTAGAGTCTATAAAACAACTTCGAAGCTGCATAAAACAAATTTAGAATTTTCCGAAAAAGTACCGCTTATAAAACAAGCATAACTCCTACGGAAAAGATTGCAGAAATTTCAGAAAAAACTGTAGGGTTAGTGAAAGCAGAATAAGAAAAAGAATCGCTAACAATAAGCCAGTCTGGAAAAGTGCATCGAGGTAAAAAAGGGTAATGGCGGTACAATGCAAAAGTTCATAGAGTCTACAAACACCGACAAATCAGGTTTTCAAGTCCGTTGCACGGAACTCCGGCGAATCGAAGTTGAACAATGATCGTTATTAGAATACGAACCTTTATGCGGTTAGTGTGTAATTAATACGGAAGTATAATGCGGTTTCTGTCGTATATTTAACACGATGGAGCTATTAATAAAAAGATTTTTACGGCACAGTTTGGAAGGTAATAAGCGCACAGTCGTGTGCGCGAATTTAATTTTCAAACATGCGTCCAGTAAGGTGTCTTGCAATATATTTATTGAAGATTATTTAAATTTTTAATGTGTTACCAAGCTTATGAATGGGACACACGGCATATTATAGCACTGTAGTAAATGGGTAAATGAAACATGAGGCATAAAAGGTATTTTACACATTTTTGCTTATTATGTCATTAATTTTCACGATATTTTTAGTCAGAAATTTTTGTTAATTTCTCGTCTGTTCCTTTTCATTTTTTGTCCTAAAATATTAAAATGTGCCAATCAATTGATGAATGCGACATAATGCACATTTAATTTAAAAAAATGCATATTTAACAAAATTAATAAAAAACAAGTAAACGTAGGAAAAACTCGTTAAACTATGCATTCTTATAGTAAAAAACTGATCTTTCGAATCTAGTTTCAAGCTAGAATCAGGTAGGTTGTTCAGTTTTTTTGTCATCCTGTCCTAAATAAATGTGTCCCACTCACGGCAGTGCTCCCCTACAATGTCAACAATCTTAAAATAGAGAATGTGAAACCGGTCGAAATTACCTAACGTCATGGTAGTTTCGGTACGTATTTTATAGTTTTACAATATTATGCGCGAGCGAACTGAATCGATAAAATATTTTCTATGACAAATCCACCTGTAGCTTACGATATTGCACCGCGGCGGAACGAATTCCAACATTGATCTCGCATCACCGCGTAAAGTAGCATCAGGAAGAACGCTGTCAAAATTTATTAACAACACAAGCGTCCACATATTTCCCAAAATCCCGGTTAAACGCGTAAAGATCCGCAGAGTTTCAACCGTCCGAAAACCTCTTTAACGCGCGCAACGAATTTTGCCGGGTGCTGGCCGGGCATAGCCGTTAGTCAAACGATCATCGGAAGCGTGAAGCGAATTCACCTAGCCGACAGTTTATGGCACACGCGTCGATTGACCTACATTGTTGTGTCACAGGAAGAGATGCCTGGAAGTGAATTACCGGAACGCTGGAGCGGGGGCAACGGTCGAACGTGAGGGTGACTTAATTAGCCAATTATCGTCGTCGCGAATGGGATGCAGGGGCGCGGGTTTTATGGTGATACAGCCGCGCGGCCTCCCCTGTCCAGGCCTCCATCTTTAACGGGTTCCTCTGGTAAACTGGGCCGAGCAATAGGCATTCTTTGTGAATTTTTCATGAGAGAAAACCGCGAAACTTCTCGACACGCTGTGTACGGGTGTTTCGCTCACTTCGTTATTCATCTTTTGAGAATGCGCGCAAATTTATCTAGTACAAAATAATAAAATATACAGGGTATTCCAAAAATGTCTCGTAATTCGGAAATAGCGGGTTCCTCAGATCATTTGAAGCAACTTCTTCCTTTACAAAGATTTTCTCCGAGGCACCGTTAACGAGTTATTAACAAAAAAAACAGTGACCAATAAGAATCGAGTACGGCTGACGCGAGGCGGCCCAGCCAACCAGCGCACGAAGCCCATTGGCTCGGTCGCCTCGCGCCAGCTGAGGTCGCCTCTCATTTGTCACTGTTTTTCGTTAATAACTCGTTAACGGTGCCTCGGAGAACATTTTTGTAAAGGAAAAAGTTGCTTCAAATGACCTGAGGAACCCGCCACTTTCGGTTTGCGAGACATTTTTGGGACACCCTGTATAGGAGTTCGGTAGTGCTGTGTACAGACTGTTCGAAAATTGGCATCGTAGCGGGCTTTCTGCTCATCCGAAACGAAGTCGACATTTTTTTCCGCTCAACACGTTCGCGGACGTGAATGCTATAGCATTCATATTCATTGTGATATAAAATTACATGAATGTTGTAACATTCAAATTTGTAAGTCACATTGTCGTGCATTCAATTCTATATAGCGTACCTGCGTTACAATCCCTCGGTAATGCTCCACCCCTCCGTCCTAATGGCTGTAACTTCGCTACTTTTACGAATTCCGTGAAACGGCTTTGCAGGCATATTTTCAAGGGTCGAAACTTTAACGACCGGCCACCGTTATGGGCCGTTCGGCTAAACTCAGGACAAAGCCGCGTTAGACGTCAGCTCTATCCTTGAACTGCAACGCGGTCGTCCCGTTCGTATTTTCCGGCGGATGGAAAATACGGTCCGCACCCCCGCCGCCCTTCAGCCCCAACCTGTGGCGACCTGGTAACCACCGTTCTATTTGCGGGATTAATTTGCGTCTCTCTGCCTTTCCTTTCTCTCTCTCTCTCTCTCTCTCTCTCTCTCTCTGTCTGTCTGTCTCTCTCGCGCCGTCTCTCGGTTGCGGAACGAATTCGAAACAGATGTCGGCGCGGAATTCCGATAGGTGGGAAAGTTTGAGGAAACCCGGCGTCCTTCGAGATCCTTGTTAGGCACGATTGGCATAACACGTGGGTCGCGCCGACAATTCCTTGCCGGAGAGTAATGCTCGCCGCCGGGAGCATTGCGAATGCGACTGCCCGCCGCGAAATCCTGATGACTGTCATTCCGTCACTAGCAGCAAATTACCGGCAGCCCCCGGCGAGATATCCTGCTAGGGGAATTATTGAGGTTTCCCGAGGCGGTGCTCTTTGTACGGGAACGTCTTACTGTTACTCGCGATTTCTTCTACGCGAGGCTTTGTCAACAAACTGCATGCCTGGACTGCGTTGTTTGTGGATGAATCGTTCTAATACGGAGGTAAGGTAAAGTATGGTAAAAGTAATTATTGTAAAACGCTTTTCTGGGACGGGGAGCGGGGTACAAGATGAAATAAATGAGATGAATAAAAAGCGAATTGTTTTTGGGTTTTCATAACCTTCGAAGACAGATGACCAGAAACTGATTAGTTAGTAGCGAGGTGGAAAGAGAGATAAAATAGTCACGTAGCGCGCAGTGCATCTCGAGCGGATGACCGAGACGATACGGCTGGCGAGAGCCTGCTATAAACCAAAAATATGCTGCCGATGAGGTGTGCGAAAGGGCAGTAATTATTTTAGTGTCGGAAAGAAAACGACTATGACTTTAAGAAATTGTAAACCTAATAGACGAGAAAGATAGAGGGAGGTCGTGAAGAAATTGTAAACCAGAAAGGCGGACACTTTTTATTAAGTGCATACCGTTCGTTGAAAGAATACAGGTACAGTAATGTCTCCGTAACTGACGCTCAGATTGCGCACAAAAATTGGCGATTTGGGAAGAGGAGATACGATTATTCGATCTTTGCGATACATTTTTATAGTTACGAATTGTCAACCACTATAAAAATACGATCTACAAGGCTCGAATAATCGTATCTCCGTTTCTCAAATTGACCATTTTTGTGCACAATCTGAGCGCCAATTAGAGAGACATTACTATATTGTCTCGCTAAACCAAAGGGAACTCTTTGGAAATTAAGTTATTTCAAACTTGAAAAGAAAGCAATTCATTTTGAAGAAAATCAGATGGACGAAGAACGAAAATTCCGGTGAGGATCGGAACAATACCACCGATAGACCGATGTTTCTAGATAATGTTCCAACGACTGGGCGATTAAAGGAAGAATTTCCGTTATACACATCACGTCTTAGACTGATAAGATTAATTAGACTTTCTATGCATACTGAAAGCTTTCTCGAAACCGATTAACACAGGATCAAACTACAAGCGTTGAAAGATACATTCGGTTCTCTTAATTCGATTATATGTATCAACGACAATCCGATTAGAGGATGAAATGTAATATTTTCGTGTGAAAGCTAAATAAACGCACGGAGCATTTTCATTTGAATTTGAGCCCGTATGAAAACTTTCATACAATATTGGATCCGCGTTTATTTCAATTGACTGAACATTCAAGGGTTAACGGTGTATACGGTTGTTTTTCTTTTTTGCGAAGCTCTCGAGAGAGCCCTGCGCCCTCCGGCATTTTTGTTTGGCACAGTCTATCGGCATTGTTGCCGGCATCAAAAGAAATCGTTTACAATGCCAATTGTGAATTGAATCGAATCGAATCGAATCGAACGGTGGCCAGCACGTGCCTCGCGCCGTTTCTTCCATCGGTTGCGGTAAATTCATAAACGGCAAGTTTTCCGATACTTGTTGGCGGTGGGAATGCTAGCAGTGACCTTGACAGTCCGAAGCGGAAGAGAAAGAGAGAGTGTAGGTGGCCGTGGATGACGTCCGACGTATCGGCATTACTGTCGCCGATTTCCGGTACGGTTCGATGGAATACCGGGACAAGACCGGATCGTTGAAAAATACAAGTTCTGTCCGCGCATTTGTACAGCTGATAGCGCGGAATAGTTCATTCATCGATGCGTCCGCTCTCTCTCTCTCTCTCTCTCTCTCTCTCTCTCTCTCTCTCTCTCTCTCTCTCTCTCTCTCTCTCTCTCTCTCTCTCCGCTCTCCACAACGCTCTCTTCCCACGCGCGCCGATTTCTCGGTAGACTAGCTTTTCTTGATCTTTGTTGCTTGACGGTTGCTCGCCGCTCCATATCGGCACGCTTCCGTTATGCACGCGGACCACGCTATGTACATAGCTCGCGGTGTGCCAAACATATTGGCACACTCTCGGTTCTGTTCTGTGATAATTAGACCGAGAGTTTGATACGTTTATGGCAAACTTGAGTGGGTGCGATTTGAAATGGTAGGAAGATTCGAAGAGTAGAAAAGTATTATTAACCATTAGGGGACCAAAACTATTTGCAGTTTACACACTGCCAAGTCCAGACTGTTCTTCAGACGAAGAGAAATTTTTTATTGAAAATTTTTGTATCAAATATAGAGAAGAGATATTCATTTTTTTTAAAAATAAAACTTCGTTGATATATTTTCATCGAAACAATCGTGCCTATTCTTCCAATGTTTCCTGCCAGATCTTACGGTTTTATTGATTTCTGCCGCGTGTATGGCGGCATTGGACCGTTAAGGGTTAATTATTTTATTATGTAGCATATATTATTCTCATGGTACTCGAATTATTAGGTAAAGAAAGGGGGGGAAATACTGTTAATTGTTAACTAAAAGTGTTGTTAACTAAAATAAAATTGTCTACATCAATTATTTAATATAAGATTTTCGTAAAAATGTATTCTTTCTTTTAACAATTATGATAAATTCAAAACAACGTAATAATATTGGTAAATTCTTCTGGTATCTTCAATGTTCTATGTTTCTCTTACACATTTTTGCCGTAAATGCGTAAAATCCGTTGTCTACTTATAACAGATGCGGACAAATTGTATTTTGCATGAAAGTCAACGATCTAATGATAATTATACAAAACTTTCTTTGAAAGTTTTTGTGAAATCGCGTAAGTGAAATTTAAAATAGTAGAATGATTAAAAGTATTTTTAAAATGTAGAGAAGGGTTTTTTAGAATGCTAATATTATTTTCTTCAAAATATCAAGGTTAAACTATCGAAGACTTAAATAATGGGGAAAAATGAACAATTTATGCCGATGTTTCGTTGTGCCAATACTTTCTGTATCCACTGTGTTTGCAAAACGTTATTACAGGACATGTAGAAAGGAACTTATATAATTCGAACAAGAGGACAGTACACGAGGCGTGAAGAATGTAATTTTATATATCATCGTCTTATGTAATTCGACTGTGCATTAGGAACACCGATTGAAATGATAATATTTGTCATATTACCATTGTGAACGATTACGTTAGGTGTTGAAATGAATTCTCTTCAATTTTGAAGTAAAATTACTATTTCCATTCGAAGAGAGAGAGAGAGAGAGAGAGAGAGAGAGAGAGAGAGAGAGAGAGATGTATACATTAAAATATGTACACATTAATGTAGTTACCACACTAGTAACTACATTTATAGACTAATTATAAATTATTTATAGTAGCTCCAAACTCGCAGATTTTATGCATTTCTGATAAAGATGAGTATCTGTAATTTTAAAGAGAAAAAGAGTAAAAGAATTAAAGGGTATCGATACATTGCTTTCAACCTAATATAATTATTAAAGAAAAGAGGAAGTACCCAGGTGACTTTCCTGACTCTTGCAACAAATATAAAACAATTTTTAAATTACATGGAAATCCGCAGTCTAATAGATACCATAAACAATCGCAGTTTAAACTATGCCATTAAATGCCTGCAGGTCAAATAACAAACTAAACCGTTCGAATTAGAATGCATTTTTATGAATAAAAAAATATTGAAAAATTCACTGTAACGCGTGCCCAATGTATAACGGAGATCTTAATGAATTGATTCAAAGACTGTATTATTGGATCCAATAAAGAACACATCGTAAATGAAGATTCTTGAATTCGAAATGTCTTCGATCGAAACAAAAGAAGTATTAAGTATACACGCAAAGATCTCGCCGCAGGTTGTTCAAACAATTCACAGATGAAAGTCCGACCGGTAAACAAACGGCGCCGGAATGGATCCTCGTTCCAAATACGGTTCATAACGAAGCATAATGGCCGCTTATTGCAACACGATGGAAAGCGGTACAGACGGAAATTTCTAAGACGATTCGGATTCACGGCTCGGAGGGCAATACTACACGTTTTCCACAATGAATTGTTTCGACCGAAACAAAAGACAAACGCAGGAATTTCTTCGGGGAATTTGAAACTCTGTGAAACTTCCGCCGTAAAAGTATAATAAAGTCTCTTTTTCCTTGGGCCGCATTGAAATTTACAGCGGCGGATTCTCTGCGGCTGGATTACACGCGAGACTTTTCGCGAAACTGTGGCCTTGACGTAAGGAGACTTTAAAAGTTCAAAGAAAAGAGAGTTGACAAAAGCTTTATCAACGAAAAAAGGAGTCGCCGAGATGTACCGGCGTTCCCTTTCTCCAACAGAAACAGAAAATCGCATTACTTTTCTCCTCGGTTGCAGAATTTTCTCGCTGGAGACCACCTCCATCGATTATCTTTTAGGTATGTATTCATTTATTCTTCCACTATTGCATCTTATTTATTTTTTTTCTTGCTCGCAGTAAAATACGTTCGCTTGTAAGAAGTTAGATTCGAGCCACGCATTGTTTTTAATTATAGGAGAAAACACATTCTTTCGTGAAAACTGTTCGTGTAATTCGTCATTTAATCGTTGCAACACTAGCCGTTGTTTATTTCCACCAGCGTCAATATTTGCGAGAATTGACAATAGCGAGGCAGTACTCGTTGAACACAATAATGTGACGCAAAGCGAGAGTTTGTAAATGATAGATTGAAACAAGTAACAGTGGGTTATCGACTTTTAACACATGTAAGTAGAAGCAGCCACTCGTAGAGAAACGCAATACTGATGTATGAAAGCATACAGTCTGATGAAGTTTGAACGAGAATGATTTGTGTAGGATATTTTCTATGTCTCTTTATATTTTCTGTATCGTATTTCTTTCATTAAAAAGCGAGAAACATACAATTAATCCCGAAATCACGCAATTCAAACGGCTACAACTCAAATCGCAACTTGTGCCTTCGGATGTCTTCGTAATCCTGAAAAAAGGATTCAATTGCCTTTTGTTCTGTCAAATAATATTATAACGAAAATTGGGAAATCTACTTTCTTGAAATAGCACTTCGATGCTCATTGGAGGATAGTAGAACCGGTTAGGATGGTGCGACCAACTGCTGTGCCTTTGGTTTGTTTTCGAGCGTAATTGACTTTATATTTATCGAATAATATATATTAAAACTTCTTTATTCAAAAATAAATAAAATAAAAGAATCAAAATATTTGTATCCATTTGTATATTAAAAAATAAACAAAATAAAAGAATTTAATATGTCTTATTCGATAAAAATAAAGTTAATCGGTAGTTGATAGTGACTGTCCAAGGGATGACACCCTTAGTCTACTATATGTATATTTAAAAAACATTATAAAAATCACCGTGACCATTAGACTTGTCATTCTGGTATATTTCGTCGTATCTCGTTAACCGGTTTATTATGTGTATACATGGAAAAATTGATGACAACCTGCCCCATCGTTGTTGTATGTACGCAGCCTCTTAGGAACCCGTTTGTACACAAAACCCTAAACCCGCGATCGATATTCCGTCCCTTTCTCGATTCGCTGGGCGACCGGCTGTTTTCATCTCGCTTTTGACATTGAATTCGCTCCGTGCACAGGAAGGAACAAAAGAAGATAAGACAGGCACCACCATGGCAGGGAACGGGAGCAGCACAGGGCATTTGAATGCACCCGGTACGAAGATTGACGAGATATAAAGGTAACAGAAAAGGAAAAAAGAAAAGAAAAAGGGAGAAGAAACAGAGCGAGGGCTTTAACACGACGCTCAAGATTTTTCGGTACGGTGAACACCGTTACGCGAACACCCGTTACCCGAAACCTCTGCTATCCGAACATTTTATCCTTATAGCAGAGCATCATCCTTTTGTGAAGAATTCTTTCGCCTGTTCGTGATTTGCATGAGAGAGTCTTTGCTGCTACCGTTCACTTAAGGAAGCATTCTATCCAACGGGTTAATGCGACCCCTCGAGAGAGAGAGAGAGATTATTTGCATATACAGCGTTTACGGCGCAATAGTAATAAGTAGATGATGCATCTTTGTGCACACCGGCGTTCCTCGTGGTAAGAAGTCATCCATTTTATATGCCTAAACGTCATCAAGAGATGCTTTTCTAAGATCTCCTGTTTATGCTAGATAAAAGTGCATTTCATCATTTAATAATGTCAGTACATAAATTCTTTTAAATCTAGTAATTCAGTCTAGTAATCACACTTTTCTAAGACGTTCTCTTCTTATCAACGAAGGAAGATATTAGATTTAGACTCATAGCTATGTACATACCTATGTACATCGTTTAGACAACAATATCTTATCAAAGAAGTAGAATAGAACATGAAAATAAACAAGATCTGAAATTGAATCTAATTGTATATTTGCTTAATTAACAATACCAAAAGAATAGAATAGAAAATAAAGATAAATAAAGTGGAATTGAAGATGAAGATCTAGAAAGTTTGTATCTTTTCTGGATCAAAATCTTAAAAAAGAATAAATTCGAAAATCCAGCACATTACTAGAAATGTTATGAAAGTGATACTTAAGTACCTAACGTAACAAAATAAGAGTTACATTTATCAAATCATGACAATTATGGAAAACTGCGTAAAAGCAGACAGCAATCAAGATAGAAATAATCGAAAAGTGTCTGGAAGGTTTCAGTTAATTTTTTTTCAAGCAGATAAACGGAGACATCGTTAACAATTTTGTGTTCTCGCAAAACTGTAAAGCCCACGATTCGTACGCCTAAAAAAATAGTTTTACGTTCGGTGCGCCGCGTCGGGAAAATTGTTTAACCCGTCTGTATTTATAGAGAAGTTGCAGGTACGAGAGAGACTGGGAGACAAGGCCGTGACATTTTCCGTAGTTGTTTTCCTGTCCAGCCTTTTATAACCTAGGCGAGCGTTTCAAAAAGGCCGGAGACACGGTTAGACAACCCGGGCGTAGTAGGTTCGACAGAGTCATTTTAACGGCGAGAGAGCGTTCGGGAAAACAGAATGGTTATTTCAGCCTCTCGCAACCTATACTGACGCTGCAAATCTGGCCATACAATAATTTGAATCATTTTCGACGACACGACGCCATAAATACCGAAAACGTGCAGACGATTTTTAATTAACGCACACAGTGGTATGGAAATTCGCTTCCTGTCGCTTCATTTATTTTAGCGTTGTTTCAAAGGTTTAAGATTATAGTATAGCTAGAATATTATCGAGTCAAAAATATTTACTAGCAACTAATATATAATATTATATATATACTCGAAAATGCTGATCGTCGCGATTTTTTAATGCGAGTAAATATTATATATATTTTCGATGCAAAAGAACTTTTTCTGGAAATTCTTATATTCTAATATGTAGAAAAGTGAATATTGACTAACTTTTTGTTGATAACAACATTCGCTTACCAGATAATCGGAAGGATATGAACAAAAGTACCCGTGTACATCACAAAACCGAATAACAAAATAATTATTCGATCTTCGATTAAGTTCAGCGATAACTGACAGCAACAAGAACTTCAATTTATGCAAGTCAATTTCAGGATCCGACTAGAAATATGCATAAATGTTAATTCGCTTCATTGGGATGCGCACTGTAGGATAATTCATGGTAAATCTTATTAGATCCAGGATCCATGTGTTACCATATGATGGCCCATATGGTGATAATTAAACCGTCGTTCACAGTATACGCAATTAATTTTTTTCATTTCTGCGTACATCAGACAGTAAACTGTTAAAGTCTTTTATGCTACGAGTTATATACACATTTTTATTCAGTCTCTGAATCATTGTTACCCGCCGTTCCCTCGTGGCCGACAACACTACAACCGAAACACTCAGTCGAATCGCCATGATTTTTCAATTTCTTATCTACTTACCTAATGGTTATCGCCATTGACCGAGTATGTCTGCAGCACTAATACGTGAACTATATTCCACTCGAATTTCTTGCGAGCGCAATATTCGACAGACTCGACCCATTCGATTTTCATTACATCTATGAGGTAATTACCGGCGGAAGTCCGGGTAAATTTACATTTAGATATTAAATCAAGTCTATTTCCCTCGTATTTGGCTCCGGTCAATAGAAAATGAATCAAGATGCGTTAAACGCAAAATTTAACATTACTATGCTGTGTTTTAAAAAATTTGTAATTACGATAGAACATTATTATTCATATAATGCTCAAAACGCCAAAGGTATGTTTATTGAATTATAACGTAATAAATATTCACTACAAATAAATTTTTACAAGAATATAAAATTAATTTCATCCTCCTATTCAAAATTAATTTAAATCTATTAAAAATATTAAAATTAAAAATTTGTATTCTAAGTTTAATCAAAAAGTGTACATTTAAATATTACTATATATTATTCGTATACTAATATTATACGTATTGTTATCCATAAGGAAACCAATAAAGCTGTTATCATAGTGCTTACAACTTCATTTACCGACAGCTTCCTAATGGTTGCTTTAGAGTCAAAAGGCAACAATTGAATATTTTTTAAAAACTTTATCAAAAGTGACAACAACATCATACACTATTCAACAAATTATTTAGGATAATATAATGTAACAACTTCTACTGGAATTATTTGAATGAAAATCAGCGAGTTTCTTTTACGTACAGATCAGTTGCTAAAGAGCCTAATAATAGATTTCTATGTTAAAATTAAGCAAAAGGGGTGAAATTTGAGGGAAAAAATTTAGGAGGCAGCCCCCGTCTTCTTAATTACCCCTTCAGATTCGAGATCACTTCCGTTTACCCTAAATAACCGATTCGGGCAGCTTAATCGCTGGTCTTATAAATAAATCATTTATCAAGTAGGTCTTCGTATGGGGGAGGGAGCAAAGAAAAGGCGGAAACAGCAGTCGAAAGTTACTACATATAGTGTACCATTATATCATCCCCTTATCGTCTCACGCAGAAGATAAACGGCACAAGAGAGAGAGAGAGAGAGAGAGAGAGAGAGAGAGAGAGAGAGAGAGAGAGAGAGAGACGGACGAGATAAGAAGCCCCGGCCAAGAGAAAGGAATAATTTTTTATCTAATACGGCCACAGTATTATCGCGTGTACACGAGAGAGGAAAAATGAGGCGTGAGAGAGGTCTCATAACGTTTAGGGCACCGAAGGCAAATGCAAGTTTCTGCCGCGTCGAATGCACTCCTGCGGTCCTGTCGTTTTCCACCACGCACGATAAGGGAAAGAAAATTCTGCACGCGACCACGCGACAGTATTGATTAAAACGAAACTTGCGGTTTGCACGGTGTTGTTTGCACCGCTTCTGTGACTCGGGGGAAAAAAGCCATGTTACGTCCACGACGTCGTTAACTTTCTTTCTAGGCAATCATATCTAGGAGAGTTGCAGTTGGATCGTTTGTCGCTGCAAACGACACAGCAGAATACGCGAAGAGTTGTCGGAAATAATAAATCAATGTGATCCCCTTTTGAAAATTGCAAAAAATTACCGGTCCAATGATTGTAAAAATATTTATGAATCTGACCGCAGAAATTATTTAAATCTTCTGTAATCATAATTAGACATTAACAAAAGTAAAGCAGTAAAATTTAAAACAGTGAAAATATATTGAAGGAAATTTTTATTTTGTAAAAATGTATAATTCTTGAAATTTTTATGATGGAAACTAATGTTCTAAGAATGTAAAAGTAAGAAGGAAACATAATTCAAAAGTTTTCCCAGGTTTCTTTTTATAGAAAAGAGCAACAACTTTTCTAAGTAGTTAATACAATTTACAGAAAATCCAAATGTTAGTACGTACAATAAAAGAAATGGAATTACAAGGACTGTAATATGCCATTTCCTTCCTCAAAGAACGGGGGAGAAACACTGTCCGGTTAGCAGATGTCCCAGAAAAATTTGTTGCACATCAAACGGTCAGCCCCTTGTCCCATTTAGTGTAAAAAAAGAACGGAGTCAATATCTGCTGTAGTTCCGGAGGGAACAGCTTGTAATACTATACGTATCTATAGCTCGCCCAGTTTAATGCTAGACTATCATTCCGTACGATACACACAATGGCTTCAATAATTAGGAAACGCTCGTAGAAGAGACTGCTCGTATTCGCTTCACATATTCTTTACGTCGGTAAAAGTGTAACAGTTCGCTTGAATAATAGCATAATCTTGATACGAACAATGAAACAAGTAGGGAAAACTCTATGTCGATAATTAAATTGTTCCACGATAATGTAACAATTCATAATAGTCTAATTTTATATCACAGATACAAAACTTGTCTAAAAAGTGGAAATTATTATTCCCACTCGCATTAGGCAATTTAACTCACTGACAACACTAAAAGTGTTTAACACATGTTGTCTCATCAAAATAACCAGATTAAGACGATTCGATTGTAATCAGATTTAAAATCTGATTATTATATAATTTGATGAGTAAAGATTTAAAAGTTCCAGAGCTTTCCAGGTCCGCAGGTGTCAATATCCGCCATAAAATTCTCGTTACAGAGACATCGGAAGTTCGAAGGGAGCGGAGAGAACACCTACGGCGATTACGCTCGTGTATCGGCGTATCTGGTATACAGAGCAGAACAGGAGGCCGTTCGCAGGCGGAGGCGGGATTCTGGGCCGAAGGCTCGCGCGAATCGTTTTTAGCCGGTAGCAAAAACCGGGGCCGTTTCTTCTTAGACTGGCCTTGTGTCATCTGTTGAACAAGTGACACGACTGTGGCCTGGCCCCGGTGCCGGTCGAGAGTGATCGATCTCACGTGGACGCACAGGCTGCTGCCATGTCGGCGGCATCGTCGGGTAGCTGAGCGTCGCGTCGCCAACGAGGACTAAAACATCCCGGCCGATCAATTAACCCGAGAGCCCGGCGAAGAGCAGCCATGGATATTCAAACGACGTCACTGAGAAAGAGAGGAGAGAAAGGAGGGGAGGGAGGGAGGGAGAGGGAGAGGGAGAGGGAGAGGGAGAGAGAGAGAGAGAGATGTGCCATTGTGTAGCCTCGACGCGGGTCACCTCGCCCGCCAAGCGGTACGTTTCAATGCACGAAACGCCTGTGTTTCTCTCCTCTCATCTCTTTTGCTTCTCCCATTTTTTTCTCGGCCGCTCCATGAACTTGGGAATCGAACGGTTTCACTTTGGCCGGCTTTTTTGCCCGTCCTCGTGTTTTTGAAGCGGTCGAATACGAAGAGACTGTAAGTGCCATTTTTACAAAAGATTTTTCTTGGCTATGCAAGGGCCGATATTGGTAATATGTATATGTATAGAAGGGGTGTTGTCACCGTAATTCTGTCAGTTTTCCGTATATTCAGCCAAGTGTCTAAATTAAATTGTATCATTTTCTAACAAGTCCCTACCATCATTCTCTAACATGTCTGTCTTCTTTCCACGTATTTGTCACGGTGTAAAGGGTTACAGATAATGATTATACGTGTGATTTCTGTCGATAATCGAATATCAGGAGTATTTAATCATTTAGCTGTTGCAGTCTCTTTGAAAAGTGTGTGAATTACTGTAATCGTACTATATTTAATTTTCTTCATATTTTGTTTAGATACTACACTTTTATAATATATATAATTTAATCAAGAATATCGAAGTATACGCAGTATATAAAATTGCTAAATACAAAAGTTGTCAAGTTTTAAGGGGGGAGAGGAGAGTGATGTATTCACTTTTTTTTGTACATAGTGTAATTTCTAAAATTTTAAGATCAACTTCTTCTTTTTAAATGGGAAGGTATATTTTTCTCATCGTATATCTTCCCATTTAAAAAAAAAAGAGAATTAACTTCGAAATTTCAAAAAGTACACTGTGTACAGAAAAAGTGAATACATCGCCTCGTCTCTCCCCTAAAACTCTACGTCTTTTGTGTTTAAACCGTTTTAATTAGATGCATAATTTAAAAGTTATTTGGGATGTGCAAGTTATTTGACTCACCCTGTATGTATATCCTTCTTAACCAGTTAACTGTTTTCGTCGAGTGTGCTCGTCATGAAGAAATGGCAACTTTTTGAGGTACGATGAGTATACTCGTCAAAAACAGCTAACTGGTTAAATATTATGCATGCTATTAACGCATCAGGATGTGAAGGATATTGACGAGTAACAGGTTTCGTACTATTCTTCTATTCATTGGAAGTTTGTGTCACGTTGAAGCATTTGCGATCCTGACCAGAGCGACAGATGTATGAAATGTGTGGTCGATGGGACACCGTAGTTTCTGGGAAAACGTAAGACGAGGTCTGCGAAGGAAGTTTTGAGAAGAGCGTGTTAAAAGTTTCGCGAAAGTACACGTCGTCAACGATGTCGAGACCCTCGGAACTCTATTTGATATCAATACCCTCCGTTTTACAATTTGGCGAATTTCATAAAAGCGATTTGAGGACACGTACTCGAGTAGATCGAAATTGGGAAAATGTAAAAGAGATCGATTTCCCGATCCTCTAGATTCTAGACCAAAAGACCTCCTTAAACGGGGGAGCACTTCGACAAGCGCGTTAACTGCCTCATCAATCACATATAGATGACACGATTCTTTATCCAGGCTTAAGAAATTAATTTATATAGTATAACATCGAGTGGAACAAAGATCGTTGAGATCAATGAAGTGCTAGTTCAATTAAATGTATATGAAAGACGGTAAATTGTAGATCGTATTCGTTAAATTTTTCAATCGTGTTTTGTTTAAAAAAATTCATTACTATTTACGAAATTTTTGTAGGTACTGATTTGGTAATCTGAAACGGTTTTAGATCAATCTACGATAAATTTTAAACGCGACAGTGAACTCGTTAATATTGTATAATTTAATTGATCAAGTAGAATTCGTAAAATTGTTAAATTGTTAATGACTAAGTCTAATAAAAAGAATAAAAATGGTTAAATTAAAAGGAGGTGATTGCGAACCCAAATGTATTCTAATTTTTTCAAAGAAGCGCCGTAAACTATAATCTGTTTGATTGGATCTTCGGCAAATCGCTTCTATGGAATGTATATGTATATATACATATGTTTGCATAAACATGCAACGATTTGAGTTTCATGATAAATCTGCAGTCTCTCTAACGAACATAACGCTAACGATGATTGAATAAGTTAGGAATCTCAATGAAACCAAGCTGAACGTTTATTTTCATGTTGATAATAGAGAGAATCTATCAATTTTATCCGAACTTCTATGTTCTTGCTAAATTAATTTTCATATTACATAAATTTTGTATTTCATTTCTTATTCAATTTATCGCATAATATTGATTCTCAAAATTGTTTAAGTAACTCCGTAAAAATAACATCGATCTTGAAATGAAACGGGCCGGAAGAACTTATCCGTGTTCGTAGTCTTTTTATGTTGCAAATAGTTTTCGGTTCAAAGGTTTCATAACCTTACTTCAACCGTTACATCCGAACGAATTAGGGACATCAATTGTTCTTAAACGAAATTACACGTAACGTAGAGAAATATACTGTTGCAGTGCCAAATTATTTTTGTATGAAACTAAATTAAACAGAAGTTACTGTGTACAAACATTGTAAACCTCATACAGCGTGCGAATAATCAAACTTTACTTATATTATTGTTATGACTATTACTTGTTTCTATCCTTTGTGAGATTTCTTAAATATGAAACTATATCAACTAATGTTCTATAAATCGTCCCGTGAATATGACTTTTCTTGTAACAAAATATTTACAACACCAATTTTTTCTTTTCTTAACATATAATTTACTAGTCGCTTATTTTTAACATTTCAAGATGAGATAGATAAACAAAAACCACTATTACTTAAATTCCGGAAAAATGATTAGGATAACTGATATACAGTTACAAAAGAATATTTCTTTAATGACAAGAAAGGATAATATAAGTTTAATAATTGATTTCGATTTGATGTTAAACTTTCTCGAATTCTAATGTTTCAATCAAATGGAAATAATTTCGCGGAGCACGTTTTTTAACTTAAAAAAAACAAACCGTATCACATAACTCAACTACTTCAGATAATTTCCATTCAAGATAAATGTCATGGCATAATTGGCGATTACATGAATGATCCATCGATAATCGTACTAAACTTCAATTATAATACAATGCAACAATACAAATAAACAAATAAGGTAATCGTAAAAATCTTGTAATTTGAGAAATCTTGAATTACGATGTATGTAATTAGAAGGTTACTATTGCCAAAGCGGCAAAACTATCCGATCACATTACCGCCGAAATCAAAATACAAGCACGTTTGTAAATCATATTTTCAAATTTATGTTGCATTTTCTGTGAGTCCGAGCACGTCGAACGCGTGTATCTTTGCTTCGTGCAAAAAGTGCGAAAAGAAAAAAGAGACACGCGTACCTAAGATTTAATGACAGTAAACTAGTAGTGAACGTTGAAATTCACAAGTGTCAATCAAAGAAATAGTGAAACAATGTGACAAATGGTAATACTCACAGTTGGTGGTGCAGGGTCAGCATGATTTTTTAAATGAAATCAATATAGATATATTCATTTGTGTGAAGACGATACCGAAGCACAGATTCTTGTACGATCATTTAAAGGTAGCACTCATTTAACGAAAGTCTAAAAAACGGCGGCCAGTTTGTAAATCGCATCGGAATCACACTAGGACCATACGAACGCGCACTTTGCGATACTTTTCCTGTGCAGGTACAGCGAAACCCGAAGTCGCTCACGTTCGTAACACTACTCCGTTTGACATAATTTATCTGGTGACCCCACGGCTGGTTACCCGTCGGCCGACGCAAAGCAACGCAGGGAGCTGCTGACAAAGTGGTAGGGATACGGCTAGGATTATCAAAAGTGTCTAGATGCCCTTGCAGTTCGTTACAGCGTGGTTACAGCAAACGTAGTAACGCAGTGACGTTGAATAGAGTGGCGAAAATACAGCGTTTTTCCGTAACTAATTTCTAGTGCGCATGCGTCCGTAACTAGATTCTCATGAACTTCGTATTCGAACGCGCATGCGTACACGTATACATAAAGACGCCAGTGACATCTTATACAAATATTTGTGTTTCCCTGTTTAAATTTCTTAGTACCACTACAATATGAATGTCGGTATACTCAGATATGTATTTAGCATAATAAAAATAGTTCTTCAAGGAATACTTAATAAATGAAATTATCTACACTTGTTAAATATCGTTTTCTACCATACTGGAATTTAAATATTACTGCGCTTTTTGAAGTCTCCAACGTCTTACATGCAGTCCGTTCACACTCTTATCCGTGTAAAACTGGCTCACCATATTAACCAATATTAATGAAACATAATTCAAAAAATTGCTCACCAATTAGTCTTAATTGCTTACTTATCCTTCTCGAGAAATATCCAAAAAAAACTTTTTGAGACGCCTAGTGACTTTTATGAGAGGCTGAGGGCTTTTAAAAATACGAAAATTCTGAAATAATATACAAACATGCTGCAGACCTATCAAAAAATTGCTCTTTTTATGATTATTGTTAAATAATTACTTCTAATTGCTTACTTCGCCTTTTCGAGAAAATGCCTAAAAGTCATCACACGATCTCGACTTCCTGAAATCGGCCGAAGTCCGTCATTGCAATCAGGGGGTGTCAACTCTATAGAGAAAATTGGGGATACTTGGACAAACTAAAATTCAATATGGCTGCCCACCCGCATGCGCATGTCCATTCCCGCCATTCTGAGCGAAGTCAAGCTGACCGCAAACGAACCAGCAAACTGCAGCGAACAGATATACTGGACATAAACAGTAAGTCACACTTATTTTTTTCCTATAGTCTCTTATATCTTTGTAATAGTATTTAAAGTACATATATTTTTATTTTATATTCTTTTAATTGATCCATCCTATCATCGACAACGTAGTAGCGAGGATATTGGAGCCAATTTTATAATTGCGCGTACGTATATACCTAATTAGAAATGAATTTTTTGCTGTATACCACTATAAAATAGAACAGAAAAAAATCTTTTTCCAATATTAGTTTTGAACTTTGATTATTTTTCTTTCCCCAGTATTATAGTGTATTAAGGATATTTTTCCGAAATTAGGTTATGTACATCATTATATTGTTTTTTTTTAGTTTGTATAATGATGTACATTTTGTATTTTCGAAAAAAATGTACTTGATACATTCTGGCTCTAGAATTCAGAATTTGAATTACCGCTTCTAAATCACCATATTGAATTTTAGTTCGTTCAAGTTTGCAGCTAGTTAGATGGCAGTGCTCCAAAAATTTACTAAGAATCGAGTCCCCTTGAATACGTTACATGAGTAACGTCGCTAGCAGAAGCTGTTCTGTCAAATTAGAGGATAGAAATTGCTTTTTATTTTAAATGACAAATTTTCTATTTAATCTAGAATATAAGTTGTATTGAAAAATGGAAAACGATAGCCCTGTAATATACGGACTTGAGTTTCAAGTATGTAATCAAACAATAAAAACTATAAATCGTGACAGTGTTTTAACAAAATCAATACCTTCATAAATAAAAAATTTAGGAACGTTGTATATATACAATTTTAATCAAAATTTTCTTTATACGATTATATAATTCATCATGGTTTTTAATTGTTATTTTATTATTTTTGACATTATAGAGTAGAGCATTGTCAGCTCAAACAGCAGAAACAGATATTGTCAGATTTCTAGTAGGCACACAGTCATTGGAATTTAATAACAATCAAGTTCATGTAGTGGAATTGCATGAAAAAACAGGTGGTTTAAGGACACAAGTGTTTCACCATCCTATTGGAGAAATTTGGTGCTTGCAAGCATCTCCAGCAGATCCTAATGTGTTCATTACTTGCTATAATACTTTAAGTGGTAATTATGATTAAGTTATCTTTTAACTATAAAGTGAGAAAAGTGAGAAAAATATCTAAAAAATTTTTTAAATATATTTTTATTTAGACGATGGCAGTTGTCAAATGAAAGGAGCTATTTGGAAATTACCAGAATTAAATGAATATACAAATGATGTTGAGAACCTTCTGAAACTAGCTGACATTGATACAACACCATATGGGACAGACCTCAAAACTATTGCCTATCATCCTACTGATGCAACACAAGCGGTCTCAATTGTAGATAATAATTTTGTATTATGGGATTTAAGTAACAGTGGACCACAGGTAATAATAGTTTTTCAAATTTACAGATAAGCAAGTTTGTATTCTTGATTTTTACTTTATTTAGGTTTTAGCTTGTGGCACTTTAGCTAGTAAGGGACAACCACGTTTTACAAATGGAAAGTGGAATCCTCATAATGGTTGCAATCAATTCGTGACGTTAAATGAAAACAATGTTCGTGGATGGGATTTTAGAATTCCTTCTGAACCATCATGGACAATTCTAAATGCACATTCACAAATTATTAGGTAAATAATAAATCTTACTTTTATAAATTATACAACAAAAAACACTTCAATGTAATTCAATTTGTATATTCAGGGATCTAGACTTCAATGCCAATCGTCAATACATCTTATCAACTTGTGGAGATGATGGATACATGAAGTTCTGGGATATTAGATCACCTGCAGAACCAGTATTATCACGTTCAGAGCATTCACATTGGGTGTGGAATATCAGAATTAATCGATTTCATGATCAACTAGTATTGACTTCTAGTAGTGATTCAAGAGTCATACTTAGTAATATTGCTTCCATTTCTTCTGAACCTTTTGGAAATATAGTAACCCCTGAAGATGACAGTACACAAAATGACTTTACTTGCAAGAAAGAAAAGTAATTGCTACAATTTAGTGAACAAAAAACGAAATCTTCTTGAAATTTATATATGTAATATGTTTTAGATTGGAGGATGGAGTCATAGGCAGATACGAAGAGCATGAAGACAGTGTTTATGCAGTTGAATGGTCATCTGCAGATCCTTGGACTTTTGCATCATTAAGTTATGATGGCAGACTAGTTCTTAATAAAGTTCCCAGGAAGTATAAATACCAAATATTACTTTAATATCAAATTTTAGCATCAAATTAAATTAAACAAACTTTATATATATTTCAAAAAGTGGTTTCATTTATTCTTATTTGGACTATAATATTTTACATAATATTTGTAATTACAATAATTAATATTCAGTTATATTAATTTTTTATAATCTATCTGATACTCTGCTAGCTATATTTCTTAGTTGCCCATAAACTTTTGAAGGTGGACTACCCAAAATTAAATTACAAACAGCTCTTCTTGCTAACTGTATGTTCTGGAAGGAACCCAGTATGTGAATTTTACAATCTGCTAACACAATTCTTGTCTTTGTAACATTTTCTATTGTGAATTTTGTTCTTCCTCCCTTTCCTGCTAGCCTACCAATAGCTCTAGAAAGATGATCTCCTTTTAGAGGTTTTACATCTTGAATTTCAAATGTTTCTACAAACAGATCATCTAAACGTATCAAAGCCAAGGCATCCTCAACTTCAAAGCCACATACAAAAGCTTTTACAAAATCAGCGCCCTTTTGTAAATTAGCAATATCAGGTGTTTCCGGAGCTGTACGTAGTTCTATATTTCTTGTATGTAAATTGAATCTTATTTGCAATTGTAAGTGTTCAACGATAGGAGTGAATATTTTCAACCAGTTTTCCTTCAGTGGTGTATACCTATGTGCAGGTACAGGTATCTGAAAATATTTCATTTTATTTTAATAATAACAAACACACTATAGTCGAATTTGTAAACAATCAACTCACTTTTCTTTGCTCTTCACCTTGTACATTTCTAGCTTTTTTCAAGGAAACATGTGGTTTCGTTTTTCCTTCTATGTCATTGACTGCTTCAATCTAAAAACACATTTACAAAGACGCTACTATATTATGAAAGATAAGATTGATTTATCATAACCTTATTTCATACCTCCATACGATTTTCACTGGAACGCCGTTTCTTTCTACCTTGAAATTCAACAAATTCAACTGATTCCGCATTATCAGTTACTTTTTCTTGATCTACACTCATTATGTTAAATATTATATATTTACAAAAATTCTAAATATGTTCCTCACTCAGATGTTGTATACAGCAGGCTTCACTTATACTGAACCCACGCGGTGGCGAAATGGCGACCCGCTTAGAGATACGAAGCAGGTTGAAAAACTGCTTCTCTTCTGATTGGTTGACGCTTCACAGCTACCCAAAAAGAGAAAGTGACGAGTCAGCAAAAGAACACGACAGCACAACACAAGCGAAACCAGTCATACCAACGACCAATGTAGCTTGTCTCACTTTACCATGCTTGCGATCTCACTCTTCTCGCGTATTCGTACGCCTGGCGCTTCATTTGAAACACGCTGCGTGATATTCGATTTGTATTTTTCGCCCCGTAGGATTCTTAATCACATATAGTCTAGCGTATTTGCAAATGACCATTTCTAAAGTTATTAAAATTTTCGAAAACTCGTAAAGTACAATTGAGATAATACTTTCTAGTTTATGAATCTACAAAATTTTGTTAATTCAGCCATTCCAGTACTCCCCCCCTTTTCGAAAGCAACGAATAATTTCTTAATTTTATACAATTTTTACTTCTAAAAATTTGAAAAACAAAGCTGATACATACTTGCATTCATATTCTCTTAGAAAGACTATACATACATTTAATTTAGTAATTACCTAGAAAAAATTCTCGAACTTAGAGATTTTGAAAATTAGAGTTAAGAATGATTGAAGTTTAGGACAATTTAACGGCAAAAAAGATTTAAAAAATATATGAAACAATTCCAAAACGTGTAGTAGAAATTTTGATCCGCAATCTACAACGAAACTAGAAATATAAGAAAAGGGCTATGTTGTTTGGGGGTCTGGGTCTCATAGAAAATTGTATTTTATTTGGACATCGATATTCTCATAATAAGGACTAACTTTCCTGCTTGCACGAATTTGAGGCTTTGAGAAGGACTGTTATTATTAAATAGAGGAGCCTGTGGAACAAAGGAGATTGCTGCTTCTGTGGTTTGAGGAAATGGTACGACGAAATAACCACGGGAGTATTTAATAATATCATTGGTAAGAAGAGTTCTCATAAATATTAAACATAGAAAAGCAATCAATTTATTAACGAAGCTCGTCTGCTGCAACAATTTCTTGAAACTTTTGTGCTCGAAATATTATTTTGTATGTTTGATTCTATCGGCTATTTTCGCTAGAAAATTAAATAGCAAAATTGCTAGTGGGGTGCTTCATCATACTTCTATCAAACAGAATTGTTGCAAATATTAGGAAACGAGAAATAATTAATTAATTAACAAAAGCAATTCGATATAATAACTTAAACAATTCGATCGATTTATGCAAGACGATTAATTGTTAATTGAACCTCGTTGGTACTTTTCATGAACAAATTAAGCGATGAAATAATTTCTTGGGCACCGGATAGCATTATTGCAAAATAAATAATCGCGGATATTAAATAAATGGAAATAATCAAAATTGTCGAAATTATCGATCGCCGTCGATCGTCAAAGTCAGTGGCTAATGAGGGAACCAGTCGCATTTCAAGTAAGCTCTTCAAAAATTGTAATTATAATAAATTAAATTGTTAAGAATTAAGATATAATATAATTTTCAAGGAATATTAGTGCGTGAAGTTATAATATATTAAATCGTTAAGAATTAAGATATAATATAATTTTCAAGGAAACTTAGTGCGTGAAATTAGAATAAATTAAATTGTTAAGAATTAAGATGTAATATCATTTTCAAGGAAACTTAGTGCGTGAAATTACAATAAATTAAATTGTTAAGAATTAAGATGTAATATAATTTTCAAGGAAAATAAAGATTTACTA
Source organism: Megalopta genalis (assembly GCF_051020955.1). Taxonomy (NCBI): domain Eukaryota; kingdom Metazoa; phylum Arthropoda; class Insecta; order Hymenoptera; family Halictidae; genus Megalopta; species Megalopta genalis. Next base: position 32,562,890 of record NC_135016.1, read on the forward strand.
AGTCACCGACCTATTTGTGCAAGTCTCTTGTTAATTAAACCTCGTTGGTACTTTTCATAAACAATTTAAACGATTAAATAATTTTTCGGGCACCGGATAGCATTATTACAAAATAAATTATCGCGAATATTAAATAATTGAAAATGATCGAAATTATCTATCGCCGTTGATCGTTGTCGGGATTATGGAATAAAAATGAATATGATTCTAATACTTTGCTTAAAAGGACTTTATTTTATTCCTTTATTGAGAGAAGGTATATGGGCGAAACCGATCGAGCGATCAAACTCTACTGAGAGTCCGGTAAGAAGAAACGCTTCTTTTATACCCTTTTTGGGTTCGTCGTGTCCACCAATCAGAGACGTTTTATTTGTCGCGGTTTACATTGTATACGTGACGCTCAGGGCACGATGTACATCAAAAGATACCGGCGATGATGCATCTAATATATACAGATTACGTCACCGTCGCTGCCCGCTGACGGAGCCGGCGAAATGTAAACCGATATCTTAACTGAAGATATCTTACTAAGTAAACTATAGATTAATTTTTGTTCGAGGCTAAAATTTCAACAATCGTCAAAGGCAAGATTAAATTTCTTTGTTAAATTCTGTTAAATACGTTTGTCCTTTGTTTGCTCGTTCGGCTCAAAGCCATTGCTCGAATCTGAAATGTGTGTTCCTCTCTCCTACTGCTGTCTTTGCTGCTGCTATTACTACTCCGCTCCTACTTTCGTTTGCTTCTACCTACTACAAATTCCAGAACCAACACCGCATCGAAATGTAAGGCGCATACTCTTATTTTACCAGTAGTTTTCTCAATTTTTCGAGTACAGTGATCACATACTTGTTGTTAGGATGTTTTCTTTTCAATGATTCGCGTTTTCCGTTTGCATTTAATTATCGAGTAATTAAATTCACACACATTCGTCGAAACAGATTGATTTTGAAGAATAATTCGAAACTAATAACCCTATTTTAGCTAGGATTTTCAGGTCCTTCATTTTCAGATTCTTTATTTTCTCGTACTCAATACTATTGTAAGTCAAAGATTATTGTGTATATTATCATGTATATTATTATGTATATGTAATGTTAATTGGTCACTGTACTCGCTGCGATAGTAATAATAGTTCTTGTAATAGTAGTAGTAGTAGTATTTGGGCAGGCTTTGCCACCCCAACGATCAGCGCAGATGGGCACATCCGCGACTTGTAATAGCGTTGCAAAATAATTTCGCGTTGTTTCAGCAGAGATCAAAATTAGTTATAGATTAAAACCATCGCGATTATCATTAGCATTGAAAGAAAGAATAACAAATAACTAACTGTGTGTGTGCGCGCGCGCGTGTGCGTCGAATGTGCGTGTAGGCTAATTGATTAATTTTGATTATTTCCATTCATTTAATATTCGCGATAATTTATTTTGTAATAATGCTATCCGGTGCCCGAAAAATTATTTCATCGCTTAAATTGTTTATGAAAAGTACCAACGAGGTTTAATTAACAAGAGACTTGCACAAATAGGTCGGTGACTTAGTAAATCTTTATTTTCCTTGAAAAATATATTACATCTTAATTCTTAACAATTTAATATATTATAACTTCACGCACTAATTTTCCTTGAAAATTATATTATATCTTAATTCTTAACAATTTAAGCGTGTACCATAGCTTCAAAATTTAACAATATATTCTTTAATAATTACTTTTTTATTGAGTCAAAGATTGTTATTACTGTAAAAATTTCTGTGTCTTTTAAAATAAATACGGGATACATAAAAATATTTGTAAAAATACAAAAATAATTTATTGTAGCAATCTTGTGGATAAGAAAGTAGTAAATATTACCTTTAATAGCAGTAGGATTACTATTGATGGCTGAAGGGCCATCGCCTCCCTCCATTTTGTTCAGTACGATATTTGAATCTCTATCCACAATGTTCGTTCTAAAAATTAAATGTATTTTTTAATTCAATGTAAAGAAAGCTTGCATATATCACATAATGAACTAAATTAACATTGTATCACCATGGCTTAATTATTTAATAATTAAACACATACAATGGCATAAAATTAAAATTCACTGCTTAATTTTCTACCAATTGTAGCATATTACAGATTCTTATAACAAAGAAATTTCAGATTTTCATTGTGGGAACAATGTAATGGATTGTATTGTAATTCATGGGTGATACACAAAAATTAAACAAGGAGAAATAATTACAAATAACAAATTCTAATGTTTAACTCTCCCTATAAAATACAAAACATCTATAAATCAATATTAATAAGATAAATAGTACGTCAGTGAATCCGATCAGTATTGTTTTCATCAAAGTTTTATGGATGGCTCAAATAAAAAAAAAATTTGTTTATACCAATAAGCAGTATAATGACCCATTAATATTGTTATGCCGTAACACAAGTGAACAAAGTCAAAATTAGATAATTCGGAATTCAAAGTTTCGCAGGTCTCGGAAAAATTTACACGCAACATGCCGGTGGAAGTCGAACTGCGAACATTTTTTAATAAGACACCACTGACGTTGTTACGGCGATACGGAGGTTCACTGCACTCACACACACACACCGTTACCAATGGTAATTTTACAAAGCGTTTGCGATCCTACAAGCTATGACGAACTTTACGCGTGGCTACTTTTTATTTAAACTAAACAAATTCCCGCATAAATGATAAGACATCCGAGCACAGCATGGAGTCATTGTAAACGCGGCCAGTGGCGTTAGTTACCAAAGAATAAAACTCACAGATAATTCGATCTTGAAATAGTAGCCGGCTCACCCGTGAAAGACCGTTACCGATATAACGTGACTATTCTAACTACAAACAACACGGCTGTTTAGAATCGAAAGAAACATTTAGAAACGATGCCATTGCCGCCGTTGCCGTGGTCGCCGCCGCAGACTCGTCCTCCGTCTATCATGAGCAAGCCGATGCTCATCAAGATGGCTCTCGTCACGAAAAAAAACTCTCCCCGACTATTCACTTCCTGTCCACCCATGAATATTTTTCGAACACACCTGTTCGATACTGATTTCAATGGAACCAACAATAAAACCAATGATATTCACTTACGTCTGGTATACCGTGGAAAAATCAGACTTTCTTGTTCTCGAAAATTACCGTCGCCGTACGAGATGGGATGAAAACAGTGATCGCGTCTGACGACGGTGGCGCCGTGGCGCCTGCTTGCCGCGGGAACAGCTTACCTTTTGGCGGGAAAATATTACTCTACAGTTCACCTTTCCTTCTTTTTTCCGACGACACATTTTCTAGAGAGTTCTTTTTTGCAGCCGGACTATTACAGTTGATACGATTCATCTGGAAATATATTAAAAAGTTCGATTTAAAAAGCCGCGGAATCGCAAATCTGCCGCTTTAATTCATCAGGTTCTCTCATGTTCCGGCACTGTATTGAGTATAGAAAAGGCAAGTTTATGTTAATTAATGTCAAGACGATTTCGCAAATAGTCATTGGTCATTGCGCACAGATTTATGAGTGGTGTATGATTAATTGTTCTTTCTTTTAGCTATATAATTCAAGTTTTATACGCCCACGCTTCGCTTTTATTGGCGATCCGTTTCCCCTGATTTACGAGGAGAAATTTCAAATAATAGGTTCCTGTATTTACCGAGCGCACGCGGAAAAATATTGGTTCGGTATGTGCATACATTAATATGAATTAATGTTAACTTTTCAAAGAATTTTTTTTAGTAAACATCACTTTACGATATCATCAATTTGAAAGTATGGGATCACCTTGTTATTGTTTTCTCCAACGGTGATTTTAGTCCATTGTATATGTTAATAGTAGTATAAACAACATTAACCTAGTTCATGTTGATTTAGTTTATCATAACCATTAAAGTGAGTATATTTTTAGATAGACTTATGAAAATACGTTTGAATTATGGTTTTTCATTAAAACAAATTATATATTCTTTTTATTGTAGGTTTATTTTAGAAATTGAAAAATGGCTGATGACGAAGAAGAGAAAGAATATCGTTGGGAGACCGGTTATGAAAAGACATGGTATTTATTTAGTTATTGATATGTTCTTTCTTTACATGTATTCTGTTGGCTTGTAAATAATGGAAATTGTTTTTTATTTAGGGAGGCAATCAAGGAAGATGATCATGGCCTTTTGGAAGCATGAGTTGCAGATATTATTCACAATGCTTGTTGGCAACGCGGGCCAACGAGATTTATAGCACCATTGTAGGCGCAGCGGTCAACGGATTCGCATCTGGCAAACAGGCAGCAAGGCCTGCGTATTTTTTCCAACGGTTTTTAGAACCAAGCCGTGTCATAAACCCGCAATTTCCAAGCGGCGAAAGGAGCGGACCATCTAACGGTCATCGGGGGTGCAAGCGCAGGCCTTGGGTTTTTCCCGCGTGCTTGCTAGACTTCCGTCCACTTTGGGTCATTGCTAGAGGCCCATTCGCCCTCCCCGAAGGAGTGCGTCCTAGACGCTGGGGCCCCACCCCCTTCTGCGGGGGCAGAAACTGTCGGGGCGGTTCGGTCCCTTCCGCAAGGTCAGCGGCGATTTCGGACACGGCGCACGGAAGGGACTTCACTTCTCAAAAAACCCTGACAAGCGGTACATCGGAACACACCAACGGTGGTGTCATACGCAAGGTCGCGAGTTAGCGGGCAGAAATAACTATTGCGACCGAAACATTGGTCCTTCGAGCCGGATACCAGATTTCGGATTTCGATATACAACAATCGGTTACAGAAGTGCAAGCAGCGGTCCGTTAAGTGAATCTGAGCAATCCATCGGAACAGGACTGTTTTCTACAATTCACATCACGACCCTGCCGATCATCGATTCAGGAGAAGTCAGGCGATATATCAAGTCGCAACTTTGTGTCAACTGGATGACATTGTATATCGGTCGGAGATACAAGGGTGATTGCGGACAGAGGTGCCAAGCGGTTCAGTGGACCTTTACATCTATCAAAGGTGAAGAGGAGCAGCAAGGTCCAGCGGGAACGGGTGTAACAATAGTTCACAAAATCCACAATTCGGAAAGGATTCACCGAATCAATTCATCGGAGCGATTCATCATATGGGGAACCAGCACGGCTTGCTGATTCATCATCGCAGCAATTGTCATCGGGCATAACGGCTATCGGTCCATAGGAGTGAGCATCACCGGTGTCCTAGTCCTGAGAGTAAGTCCTTTCCAACAGATTCGACTTGCGTATTTTATATATTGTAATCATGAAGGCTGAATTAAAATCTTTAGTTAGTGAGCGCTTTAGTTAGGCAGCGCTTACGCGGTTAAAAAAGTTCTTTAAAGAACTCACGGTTGAAACTTCTATAGGTTCATTGCAAAAAAGGCTTGAAGCGAATTCGGGATTGTACGATAACTTCAATAAAGTGAAAAGCAAAATTGAATTGCTTGTAATGGGCACAGAAGCGGCAGCTGCTCATGAGATCGAACGGGAGGTATTTGAGGCTACATATTTCGATTTAATTGCGGAAGTAGAGGCGTATATTGCATCTGCTCGGTCATCGGGTAAAACTCAAGGATCCTCAAGTTCGCAATTCTCATCTGTCGTGTCTTCCCCTGTAACCCCCGCACAGCTAGCCGTAAAATTACCGACTATTCAGCTGCCGTCATTTGACGGTAACTATAGCGACTGGGTGAAATTCCGGGACACGTTTCTTTCGCTAATTGATAGCAATGATCTATTATCTGATCTTCAAAAATTTCACTATCTGCATACCTCATTACAGGGAGCGGCTGCTCGTGTTATTCAGTCTCTTGGAATTTCGCATGCTAATTATAAGTTGGCATGGGATGCTTTAAAAACTCGTTATGAGGATTCGACGACATTGTTAAAACATCATGTCAATGCGTTGCTGGATTTAGCTCCAATTTCAAAACAATCGCGAGCGACATTGCGGGAATTTATAGATGATGCGAATAATCATTTAGCGGCCTTACAGTCATTGGCCAGTCCTACAGAAGTTTGGGATGCCCTGGTTGTCCAAATACTGTCCAGAAAATTAGATGTGATTTCTTTGAGAGAATGGGAGAAGCAGACAGTAACTTCTTCCGGGAAGATTACACTTAAACTTTTTGTAGAATTCGCGGAGGATAGGTCGCGATACCTCGAAAATATTGCAACTACGCAGGTAGGAGCAGGAAGGTTTGAATGGCGGTCACAAGGTTCGGGCGTTCGTAAATTTGAAAAGTTGACTACTCACGTTTCTAGTGCCAGCTCACAATGCTCATGTTGCCGCGGTAATCATCCATTATACAAATGTGACAAATTTAAGAAGATTAATCTTAACGACAAAAAGGAAATAGTTCAAAACTCTCAACGATGCTACAAATGTTTGGAAACCGGGCATCGGGTACAGAACTGTACCCGACGGAATTGCTCTGTATGTGATAGGAGGCATCATTCTCTATTACATCGTGATAGTAAGTTTAAACATATTGAGAAAAAGAATGATGATAAGCAGGAATTGTCACCTAATACATCGCAAATATTGCTAGTGACTCTGTTGACTATACCATTTTATCGACTGCCATTGTTTATATAGAAGATTGTAAGGGTCAAAAGCAGGAGTGTAGATTATTATTAGATTCCGGATCTCAAACTAATTTCATAACGCTCGAATTTAGCAAAAAATTGGGAATACCATCTATTCCAGTAAAAACGAGGGTTTCAGGATTAGGAAGAATTCCGAACTCAATCAAAGGTCGGGTAGAGTTAAAGCTGTTTTCCAAATGCTATAGTTTTCGGACTAATATCTCTTGTTTAACTATCAATAATATAACGGAGGACATGCCTAATATGCCTCTAAACAGATCAGCAATATCAGTACCAACAAATATATTTCTGGCGGATTCACATTTCGACAGTTGCAGAAGAGTAGATATGCTCGTCGGCGCTGGTCTATTTTGGAAGGTTTTGTGTGTCGGTCAACACAAAGCCGGGTCTGAGCTATTATGGCAGAAGACTCAGTTCGGTTGGGTTTTAGGGGGAAAATTGACCTGGCCAGCTAGCCACGCGCTGAATCTCACGAATAGATGTAATTTGCAGGTAGTTACAAATTCCGAATTGCAAGGACAGCTAGAAAGATTTTGGAAGATAGAAGAGTTACCGCGTACTAATAATCAAATAAATAACTGTGAAGCGCACTTCTTAGAAACAGCTCATCGGGATTCGAGCGGCCGGTACGTAGTTAGCATTCCATTCAAGGATAACCTTACTAAGTTAGGCAATTCACGCGACCAAGCCGAAAGGCGTTTGCTTGCGTTAGAGCGAAGAATGGTCAGGCAGCCTGAACTGCGGGAACAATATGTTCAATTCATGAATGAGTATGAGACTCTGGGACACATGTCCCAAGTTTCGGATACATATAATGCTTCTGAGTTAAATTATTATCTCCCTCATCACGCCGTCTATAAGCATAGCAGTACAACAACAAAACTTCGTGTAGTATTTGATGGTTCGGCCAAATCATCTTCAGGTCTTGCACTAAATAACACACAATTGGTAGGTCCCACGGTGCAAAGCAATCTATTCTCAATATTAATTAGATTCCGTTTGCATAAATATGTTTTGAGTGCTGATATAGCTAAGATGTATAGGCAGGTGTTGGTTGAGGTTAAAGATAGGCGGTTCCAACCGATTCTGTGGAGAAGGAGTACGGCAGATCCGATTCAGACATATGAACTAAACACGGTGACATACGGTACAGCTTCCGCAACATTTCTTGCAACACGAGTATTGCACCAAGTTGGCCTTGAATGTGCGGAACCTTTTCCGGAAACTAGTAGAATTATAATTAATGATTTCTATGTTGACGATCTGCTGACCGGTACGGAAACCATTTTGGATGCACAAAAATTGAGGGATGAAATAACGAATATTTTAGAACAGGCCGGGTTTCAGTTGCGGAAATGGGCAACAAATAGTCCAAACATTTTAAAAAACAATTTAGAGTCTGTTGAGGATAAGGAAATTAGTATCGATAAAGATCCAAAGACACTTGGTTTATTATGGTCACCAGACGAGGATCTATTCAGATTTTCTTTGTCATTCGTGAAACATAGATGAGTTACAAAACGCGTTATTCTTTCGGAAATAGCCCAGATTTTTGACCCGTTGGGAATCATAGGGTCAATTATCACGCGGGCGTAGATAATAATGCAGGAATTATGGCAATTAAAAACAGGCTGGGACGAATCGATCTCTCAGGAGTTGCACACTCAATGGCAGCAGTATCGCAATGATTTACAGGAATTAGTTTCATTAAAAATTCCGCGTTGCGTAGCAATGGGTAAGCTTGAAAGCACAGAAATACACGGCTTTTCGGACGCATCGGAAAGGACTTACGGGGCGTGTGTCTATCTTCGGTCCTTGACTACGTCAGGTATTTGGGAAGTGCGTTTGCTTTGTGCAAAATCAAGGGTTGCGCCCTTAAAAACAATTTCTGTGCCTCGGTTAGAGCTTTGCGGATCATTACTACTAGCTCAATTAGTAGACAAGGTAAAGCGTGCTTTAAGCATGCCAGTAAATAGCATTCGATATTGGTCGGACTCTACTGTTACGCTCACTTGGCTAAAACAATCTCCAAGTAGATGGAAAACTTTCGTAGCCAACAGGGTATCGGAAATACAGGCATTGAGTGATCCAAATGGTCGACGCACCTGAGGAGAGGCAGGTAAATACTACCATGGTTATTTTTAAAATAGCAGATGATAGTATATTTAAAAGGTTTTCTATAGTTATTCACGTTTGGTGTGAGTAACTGCTTATTGTTTGAGATTCTTTAATAATTTACGGGGATTGCACAAATCCAAGTCGAATCAAATTTACAAAACAAAGGCATTAGCTATTGCAGAGTTGCGTTTAGCAGAAGAAACTTTGTTGCGCCTTGCGCAGGAAGAAGGTTTTTCGGAAGAGCTATCCGCACTACAGAAAACGCGATCGCTTCCCAGATCAAGTACATTGCTTTCGCTTAACCCTTTTCTGGACAGTGTAGGATTAATCAGGGTGGGCGGTAGGTTAGGTAAGGCTTCTATAGCATATTCAAAAAAACATCCTGTTATACTACCGTGAAAGCATCCACTAACGGATTTAATTATCAGGTATGAACATATTAGACTTTTGCATGCAGGTAGCGAACTTGTAACGGCTTCGCTGTGCGAAAAATATTGGCCGTTGGCTTGTAGGCGAAATATAAAGCGCATAGTTAGGAGTTGCGTAAAATGTTTCAAAGTAAATCCGCGGGGCATAGAATGTATCATGGGTGAGCTACCTGCTGCTCGAGTGACACGGGCCTTTCATACCTGCGGTATTGATTATGCGGGTCCTTTTCTCACTAAGGAAAGAACGAGAAGTAAAGTGACTACAAAATCTTATTTGTGCGTATTCGTATGTTTTGTTACTAAAGCTGTTCACCTGGAATTAGCCACAGATCTCAGCACGGAGGCATTACTGAATTGTTTTAAAAGATTCATAGCACGTAGGGGTCGATCCCACTGTATTGTTACGGATAACGGAACAAATTTTATTGGAGCTCGAAACGAGCTAAAGGAATTAGGAACATTGTTAAATAGTAACAAATATAATTCAAAGATTTCGAATTTGTTAAGCGAAGAGCGTATAGAGTGGCGACTGAGTCCTCCACATGCGCCTCATTTTGGAGGATTATGGGAGAGTGGAGTAAAATCAGCCAAATACCATTTAAAGCTAACGTTCGAAGAATTATACACATTGTTAACGCAAGTCGAATCATGTCTAAATTCACGACCTATAAGTCCAATATCATCCGATCCAAATGATTTAAATCCTCTCACTCCTGGGCATTTTTTAATAGGTGATGCTCCCACCGCATTACCAAGCCCTGATCTCACGGACATTAAGACGAATCGATTAAGCAGATTTCAACTAATACAACAGATGTTCCAGCATTTCTGGCAGCGTTGGAAAAAGGAATATTTGCATCAGTTGCAGCAGCGCTCTAAATGGCGTACATCTTCACCACAGACATTGGAAGTTGGTACCTTGGTTCTTATCAAGGAAGATAATCTGCCACCATTGCGTTGGCGTTTGGGCAGGATCAAGGAGCTTCATCTTGGTACTGATGGTGGAGCACGAGTAGCGACAGTCAAAACTGCGGATGGCATATTCAAGAGGCCAGTTGCTAAATTATGCATGCTACCTATTGATGACATCGACTCCAAATTAGATGTCAATGATTCGAATATTGATAAAATCTAGATTATATTGTATATATTTGTATTTAGTAGTTAGCGTTTGTATATATTGTATATATTGTGAGTTCTATTTTTAGGATAAGTTCGTAACCATTAGCTATTATTTTGAACATGCACAGCTTGTTCAAGGTGGGCGGAATGTTGGCGACGCGGGCCAACGAGATTTATAGCACCATTGTAGGCGCAGCGGTCAACGGATTCGCATCTGGCAAGCAGGCAGCAAGGCCTGCGTATTTTTTCCAACGGTTTTTAGAACCAAGCCGTGTCATAAACCCGCAATTTCCAAGCGGCGAAAGGAGCGGACCATCTAATTGGTTAATCTAACGGTCATCGGGGGTGCAAGCGCAGGCCTTGGGTTTTTCCCGCGTGCTTGCCAGACTTCCGTCCACTTTGGGTCATTGCTAGAGGCCCATTCCCCCACCCCGAAGGAGTGCGTCCTAGACGCTGGGGCCCCACCCCCTTCTGCGTAACTGCATCCTTTTTGGGGGAAAAGCGAGAAACTGTCGGGGGCGGTTCGGTCCCTTCCGCGAGGTCAGCGGCGATTTCGGACACGGCGCACGGAAGGGACTTCACTTCTCAAAAAACCCTGACAAGCGGTACATCGGACCACACCAGCGGTGGTGCCATACGGAAGGGTCTTCACTTCTCACAAAAACCTGACAAGCGGTACATCGGAACACACCAACGGTGGTGTCATACGCAAGGTCGTGACTTAGCAGGCAGAAATAACTATTGCGGCCGAAACAATGCTAAAAGAAAACGTCAGATGGATAAGAAGGTTGGTGCCAGGTTGAGGATGATGAGGCACCTTTACATAATTCTCGATGTTTCTGAATCAATGGGCAATCAGGATCTGAAACCAACTCGTTTCTTATGTTCTTTAAAGGTATATATTTGCTAATTGCTGGTTATTATTTTTTTTTACTGCATTATTTTATATTACTTATTATCATTATGCGGTTTAAGCTTCTAGAGGATTTTGTTGATGAATTCTTTTATCAAAATCCTATAAGCCAACTAGGAGTAATTGTTACAAGAAATAAAAGAGCAGAAAAAATCAGTGATTTGGGTGGAAACTCTAAAAAACATATTAAGGTAGATCCTTTTTTTATTATTATCAACCAGTGATCTGTCTTGTTAAATACATTTTTTTTTTACTTTTTAGAAATTACATGCTATGCAACAACTTCAACCAATAGGTGAACCATCGTTACAGAATTCACTGGAATTAGCTTTAAAATCCTTGCGACTTCTACCATCGCTAGTAAAGAAATATTAATAATTATAGGAGCTCTAACAACATGTGACCCTGGAGATATCAATGAAACGATACAAGTATGTGTTATTGTACATAGTTCAGAAGCTGTTTACGTTATTTTAATAATAATTTACTATAATTCTAGAGCATGAAAACAGATTGTGTAAGGTGTAGCGTGATAGGATTAGCTGCTGAGTTATTTATTTGTAAAAGAATGGCCACAGCAACTGGTGGAGAGCATGGTGATATCACATCATGGTGAGATCATTGGATGATAAGTATTACAAAGAGCAATTAAATATGCACATAGATCCACCACCAGCTGCAACCAGATTGGATGCTGCTCTTGTAAAGATGGGTTTCCCTCATCATGCTTTACAGTCTTCTGGAACTGAAACATTCATGGCAATGTGCATGTGGTAAATTTATAAACATATAAAAATTTTATTATACATTTGTTTAATTGTATAATAGAAACAACATATTTGCTTTACAGCCATGCAGTGAGCGCAGATGAAACTGTTAAACTTACAAGTACAGGATATCTGTGTCCACAGTGCCTTAGTAAACATTGCGAACTTCCTGTTGAATGTAGAGCCTGTGGACTCACCTTGGTATCTGCTCCTCATTTAGCTCGATCTTATTATTGTTTATTCCCTGTTGAGTCATTTAGAGAAGTACCATTTGAAGGAACACCCTCAATTTGTTATGGCTGCCAAAAGACTTTATCCCAAAAAGACAAAAAGGTATAGCGCACACTTTTTAGTAGGTAAAGATATATATACACGCGTAACTCTATTTAAATTGAAATGTATGTTTACAGATATACATTTGTAACAAATGTAATCAAACGTCTTGTTTGGACTGTGAAATATTTATTCACGAGTCTTTACACACGTGTCCAGGCTGTGCAACAAATCCAGATACATATCAAAGGTCCACGGAAATAACTTAATGTACTGAATGTATGTAGGGTAATATTAATCATTTTAATTATTTTGTGCTAAATATTTTAATAGTGAATACTGTGATCTAGAATCAGTTTTATATAGAAGAAATTCTTAGAACTGATTGATTCATGATACACGTATATGAAGATCTCCTTTTCCAAGAAAGGAATAGATAAATGAAAAGATAAATAAGTTACAAAAAGTAATTATAATGGTAGTTATTTATTTTCTCACAGGAACCATTTCCTCCAACACACGAGTTAATCGTGTTATTTGGAGAATAATCTTCTAATTCATATTTTAATATCTCCAATGAACTAAAATCAATTTCCATAAAGTTGACGTGATTATAATTGATGAATGAATTAATGATGAAATGATGAATGATTAATCTATTAAATGCCAGGGATCATAATCATTATCTAACCGGATTGAACATTCGGGAAAATTATTGCAATCTGTAATATCCATGAATGAATAATTGTAATTATATGATTAATTATAATCAAGTTAAACTTAAGGGATTATGGTAGAAAGTGTATGGTGCATACTTTTTAGTAGAATACATGTTAAAATGATATTTTATTATTTTTTCTGCACTAGGTAAAAACTATTGTCATATAGAGTTCTATATTACTCCCTTTAAAATTACTCCTTATTTTTCTAATTAAATGTTAACTTTGCATGAATTGTGCATTAGAATTAAACCTAATTCTTCAAGTATTACCATAACCGACAGCTGTGTGTCAAAAGATGTGATGTTTAAGATTATTGATGTGGAATAATCGCTTTATCATTTGCTAGAATCCTGGTTTGTCGTTGTATAAAAACAGAATTTGTTTTAGTTTGTGACTAACGATTAATGTTTTATAATAAGGTCCCTAAAAAGCCGTTTGTGTACAACTGAATGATACAGAGATATTTCTTTCTCTCCTTCAGACAGGGAACCTGAAGTTTTTCAAGCGTTAACGCGGCCGCTTTAAAATCATGGTGGGAGGTGATTGAAGTTTATTAGCTAGCGGGCAGGTGGAAGCGAGCATCGTTATATTAGAGCACATTATTAGTTTGCGATCGTACTCCAGTGCGACCGGTTCCACAGTGTCGACCTACTTCCGATTCAGTTACGTATGACCATCCTGCCTGGACAAAGTGTCCTCGTATGCGAGACGTTTCCCTCGCGCCTGGTTGTACTTCTAACACGCATCTCCGAAATTAGGTAAGATTTTTACCATGAAAATTTAACATGTTTCTATTCTCTCATTTATGTTTGTTTGAAACATTTGTCGCATTTGCTTCTAAGTGGACTGCGGATCCTCTTCTGAAATAAGATTTTTGTGGCATGAGGTGTAAAAGTTAAAGCCAAGCAGGTGGTCGTTATTTCGGTAGATTAATTTTAACATGTTAAGTTCGAAGTAAACTAAATATTGAATTTAACAGGGATACTTTAGACTGTGTTTCTTACAATCTCATAACATTTTTGTATATATTCTACTTTTACTAAAACCATCAACTATTTCTTCATTCTTGCTTTTTATCAATTTATTAGTCAGTTGCTATTTACTTTTTGCTTCGCTTATGTTATGTCCTTATCGTTTGATCTACCAAGCAGGCCCAAGTGACCTGCTTCACATTTCTTTTTGTATCACAATGAACAAATTTTAACAAGTGTTTTCTTGTAGGTTTCATAATAAATAACCTATCATTCACGAACTGTTATTGATAAGTTATCAGCGGATGAACCAGCACAGACAGGACTCTTTACTGTCTGATGAAAATGAAGGATCTCGACGCTATTTTGTTTTCGAAGTTATCAAGAATGACACTGTTTAGTTAATTTAGTTAATTTGCTGCGTAAGTGAAATTGTAAATCATTATATACGGAACAATCTTAACACTAGTCGAAATGATGGTTTTTTAATTTACTAATTTTTTAATTTACGACTATTCATATCGTAAAGATACATTTATGAGTTATTTATTCAATTTATATATAATATATAATTTACGACAAATGTTACAATAATACTTGTTACAAATCAGAATAAATGTCCTATTGTTGCTTTTATAAACTAATAGAAAACAGCTGGTTTTTGTGCTCCGTAAATGTAATATTAATGAACCGTGCAACTCTATGGCTAAGAAAATGGTACCGATAAATGTTGGAATAAAAATCGGAAGAAGTTGAAAAGTAGCTGATCTTACTTATTGTATTGTGTTTATTTGTATTATATTTGTGGTAATTAATCCTTTGCACTCGAAGCCATTTTAACTGTAAATCTAAACTAATTTTTCTGACTTATAGTATTTCCATTTTGTATGACAAAGTGTATTCTGTGCATATGAAATTGAGTCTTGTGGTGACTCGTAACAACAGTTACATTTTTAACAATTTTTAAAAGATCTAAACTTTGTTAATATAAAAATTATCTTGGAACGTGATACAACAATTTTAGTGGTGCTTCAGAGACACCACTCGAGTGCAAAGGGTTAATAAACAAGGTGTCCCATTATTATGTTGACGCTCGGAAAGGGGTGATTCTTGAGATTATTTCAAGTAACTTTTTCCTTAGCGAAAATGCAATCCACGACTTTGTCCACGAGTTATTAACAAAAACAGTGACCAATGAGAGACGAATCCGGCTGGCGCAAGGCGCCTTTATCTCGAGTTGTGTTCGTTAATTTTGTTTAAACATTAGATAGTAAAACGGGCAAGAGAATGCTAGGTGGTTTCATTAGGAAAAGAAATTCTTATAATTATTGTAGCCGAAGGTCAACGCTTTCGGAGCGACCTTCGAAATTACGTAGCCGATCGGTTTCGCAGGTCCCGGGCGTTTACCCCACACGATGTACGTGTGCGTGCGTACGCGAGTGTCGCGATATAAACATTGCGAATTGCGACGCTGCTAGGACGATCGGCTGGTGACGGCGGCTGCTAGAATGGTCGGCTGACGTCATGAGCTGGCTACGACCATTGGCTGGCGTCGGGCGCTGGCTAGGACGATCGGCTGGCGTCGCGCGCTGGCTAGGACGATCGGCTGGCGTCGGGCGCTGGCTAGGACGATCGGCTGGCGTCGCGCGCTGGCTAGGACGATCGGCTGGCGTCGGGCGCTGGCTAGGACGATCGGCGGGCGTCGGGCACAGGTTGAACGAAACGAACAAATTCGAAAGGACGCGACAGAACACGACAGAACGCGACGAACGTCGTAACGCAATTTACGATTATACGAATCACGATTACGGTTTAGGATACGGATAACGATAGGGGATTATAATATAACGAACACGGCTTAAAAAATAGAATAGTTTACAAAACCTATTATCTCGAAATTATTATTAAAACAGCTAGAAATAATAAATGCATCGATAGAATATTTTTGATGTAACGATTCTTCGATAAATTCGTGCTTTAAAAATTACTTCGTATGTTCGACGTTATTAATTACTTCCGCTACTAAATGTTACAACGAAATAGCCACGGGATTTTTTAATAATACCATATGCAATAAGAATTCTAGTTAATATTAAACATCGAAAAGCAATCGATTTATCAACGAAGCTCGTCTGCTGCAACAATTTCTTGAAACTTTTGTGCTCGAAATATTACTTTGTATGTTTGATACTATCGGCTATTTTCGATAGAAAATTAAATAGCAAAATTGCCAGTGGGGTACTTCACCATACTTCTATCAAACAGAATTGTTGCAAATATTAGGAAGCGAAAAATAATAAACAACTCGTGCGAAATACACGATTTTCAAA